>NW_028142983.1:0-716156 GCF_977018435.1 Lepisma saccharinum
ACTGTAATTTTACATTAACTAACAAATTTTACATTAACAACAAAATAATTTGCCCTAGTATAAAAACTTCTACTAACAAAAATGTACTATTATAACTTTTAATTTTAGAAAATTGTATTTTTAAAACTTTCACTTTGAAAAATTGAATTTTAACACTTTGACTTTAACAATGTACTTTGAATTTTTTTATGTAAAAGAATATTAAAAAATAAAAAATACTGAACAAATAAACAAATAAAGATCTAAGAAAAAAAGCAAACAACCTAAGTCAAATTCAAGCAGCAAGAGGAATACACAGAAACCAACATGGCATCCAGAAAGAGAAATCAATAGTCACACCCATAGCACAGTTTAAGAAACTACATAGCTGAAACCTTAGAGAAACATAAAACTGCAAACACAATATATCTAGATTCTTCCAAGGCATAGGATAGAGTAAAAACATGGCTTGCTTATGGACAAACTCAACAACATAGGAATAAAATAGACAAGCAATCCTTTTTTCAGTAGAAAATTCCAATTACTCAAGTAAGCTACATCATACGTAGTACATAAGAAGAGCAAATTAACATCATCAGCAGTAAACCATCATGCAACTTCTACCTGCTGAAACAACTAAGTGAGTATAATTTATCAGAAAAATGCCTACATTTCAGCCTAATTTACCTCTACATTAATAATACTACCAGAATACTAAGGCTTCAAAAGTGAACACTAAGAATAATGTTCAGACTAAAGTATAGTGCATCTTGCAAAGGATTATTACTCCCTACATCTACAAGTCAATAACAATTATTCTAAATACTACGAACTTGGACAAAATATAGTCAAATACACAACACAAGAAGGAAAATAATTACAAGTAAAACAGCAGACACTCAATATCTCAAAACAATCAGGTAAAAAATATTCTACAACAAACTGCCTCATAACATAAAACTGCTAAGTCCCCACAACATATACAAATACAATCAATAAAAACTACTTGAAATAGGAAAACTGTCTACAGTCTAACAAAGTTGATGTGAAATAACAGCAAAACTTAGAAGCATGCACAGTCAATAGTGCTCAATTTGCATACAGTTCACATGCAAACTCTCATGAAAAGGTTCAAAACAGTCTCCCAGCTCAGTTCTCATCTATACTTGGACAACAAAATCCTGCAACAAATTCTCAGAAATCCTACCTTTCCTACCATTGCTTAAATAGCTAAAGTGCAATCTTCATACTAAAATATTGAAAAAAAAAGGCATATCTATGTACATAAAAGTGTGTACACATGTGTTTGTCTGTGTGTACTCTTAGATAAATTGATAAAAAAGCAATATAGTTATAAGTCAAAGACTATACCTAATAATATTAATTTCAAAGTAAGCTGATAGAAAAAGATATAATAACTACAGTATAAGCTTTTAATTTTGGTTAATTACGAAAAATAAAAGTTAAATACAGTAAATTAACCTGGACCCTTACATTGAAAAAGGAACATAAATTGAGAATATTTGAAAATAAAATCCTTAGGAAAATATTTGGGCCTAAAACAGATGAGGAGACAGATGAGTGAAGAAGGTTACATCATTTAGAAGTACATAATTTGTATTCATGTCCAGATATTATTAGAATGATTAAATCAAGAAAACTTAGGTGTGTAGATCATGTGGTACGAATGGGAGAGGAAAGAAGAGTATACAGAATTCTTGTTGGGAAACCTGATGGTAAAAGACCAATAGGAAGACCAAAACAAAGATGGAGGGATAATGTAGAGATGGACCTAAAGGAAATTGGTAGGGAAGGAAAGGAGTATATAGATCTTGCTCAGGACAGGGACAGATGAAAGGCATGTGTTGCTGCAGCCATGAACATTCGGGTTTAAGAAGGCTAGAGAGTTAGTTAGTTATACATTAAATAAGCATAATATTTGGATTGTAAGTAGAGAATATAACAAATGTACAATGCATTGTGCGAAAACTGTCAACTTTGCATTATAAGCAGAAAATTAAACCAGTTTGCCCTAGAAATACATTTTAAGAAAAGCCCAAAATAGCATGCGTAATAGAAAATTAAGAAAACTTTCTGATGCATAAAAGTACTGACTAGTGCTGAATGAATCCATTACTGTAAAATATTATTCTCTGATTCAAGTGATTTAACTGTATACATTATCTTTTGTGTGTAAAATATAATTGTTAGTTGAACTGATAAGTACAAATATTAACTTTATACGCCTTCATACACTCTAAATAACATAACTTTGATATATAAATTAGTAACAATTTGTTAAAGTTAAGTTAAACTGTAGAATTGTTTTCTTAAATAAATATAAAGTAGTAAAAATACTAATCAAATAATTCCTTCTTTTCCTATTTAAAGGATGCCAAACAGTGTAAACCAGTTGTTAGTGGCTAAATAACATAAAATTTGAAGGCAGTAACAATATTTTTTAAAAATACTGTTTTTTACCTAACTTTGTGAATTAAATACTAGTACATTTTGTCAAATTATAAATAAAATATACTTATTTCTTTGGTATTAGTACTATAGTGAAGGAAAATGTTACTAAAACTTGGCTAGTACAGTAAATCTGAGAGTTTTAGCTTTATTTGTCCGTAACTGGATATAATTGTAACTTGTTAATCTCGCCAAACACAATCTTTACCTCAATTTTGGAAAGTTCTGGTGGTAGAACCTACACCTACTGTAATATCTCTGTGGTATTAACTTACATGCAGCCCATAACTTTTGGGACTGTTTCTCCTCCGTTACATTTCCTCGCCATTTACCCTTAGCGTCGCAATTAGCGTCAGAAGCAAAAAAAAGCGAAATCTTATATTTGTTCTTTTTATATCTCTGAAACCACCTATACTATAGAACTACATTTAATGAATTTTGCAGTCTTCCTGTTTGTTCTGTTAAATAATCCAGTCATTAAAATATACTTACATAGAAAAATCTGTTTTTCAGATACTTTAATCGGGTAATCTGCTTTTGCGTACTTCCTCAGAAATATACACAATCATAGTTCTTTATAAATTTAGCGCCTGATATAAAATAAGTCGAAGTGTAGTTAGAGTTGGCCTGTAAGTACTTCTGGTACATGTAGTTACTTGAAAAAGCAAATATTGGGTGTATAAAAAATAGCATTCTTGTGAAACAGTAAAAAATCAACCTCATTTCCTCGTAATATTAGCTGTAAATGCTTCTTGAAGATGAACAAACCTCTGGCGTGTGGTCGTACGTCACCTATAATCCTTTGTAAAATTCGTGTTGTCCTATAAATTGTCGATATACATGCTAAGTCCCTAGTTACAGCCTAAGCTTTTAGTTTCATTCAGAGAATTTCAGTGTTCAGATAGTGATTGTAGCCTCGTACAATAAACCAAATAGAAATAACCCAAGTGTTGATGCACCCAAAGAAGCCAGTAATACTTCAAAAATACCTTGAAAAAGGCTATAAACCTAAATAATTCTTCTAGAATAGTAAAAAAGTTTGGAAAGTGGACCTAGGCCCCTAAGCCGTCTGTTAACTTCGTATTGTAATTATATTGTTAAATTGTTATATGTAAGGGGAAAAAACAATATTAGTAAGCGTCCAAATATGGACCCTCGGTAAAGGGGTTTCAGACCTCATAGACACATCATAATTTTCGTTACACTAAAAAATTGCCCTCGTATAAAAGCAAATAGTTGAAATGTTAAACATTTCGTGTACTTTATCCAGTAAGCCTTAGCTAGAAATACAATAAATGCGATACAGACATAAAAATTAAGCAAGCTTTGATATTCTAGTGGCACATAATAAGTATAAAATATCCTTTAAAATACTCTGACAAATAGTTGTGGGTTGTCTGAGATCAAAATTTTCTAGTCCTCTCTCCTGCATAAATAGGCTCTAGAATTCACTAAGCCTCAAAATAATATTGGGTACATAAAATAAAAAGCAGATGGAGAGTGGTGCTGATCGCATCATCTCCAAAATAGCAAAAACAAAAGTACATAGAGCTCTATCTGGTATATTTAGAAAACTTTTACCTAGTATAGCAGTAACAAAATACTCAGCAAACTCTAAAATAAACAAACTTTCCTAAGTGGCAGGCGTAACCTGCCCTAAATAAATACATATAGAAATACAGAACCAAAAATAGCATAGTGGAAATCAGTAAACCCTAATAATAATAATAATAATAATAATAATAATATATTCTGTGGCTTACATTTTAGCTAAAAGTACCTTTTTTTAGTGTTTTTGAAAAAATTAAATAAATACTAAACTCTAAGTTAAAAATTTGTAATTGTATTTATGATACAAACCAAAATAAATAAAAATTAATACATACCCTGCAAAAAATCAATAAAAAAGTTGAAAACCTCTCTTTGTGCATCCAAAATATAATAACAAATCCTTCCTGACTGGATTAAATTGTGTTATTTGAGTAATAATAAGCCTAAACTTGTAAAATAAAAGGGTAGAACTTGTCAAAACATACTTTTGCATCCAAAATATAATTCAAAACACATCTAAATTGTGTTATTTGAGTAAACTAGAGAATAATCCTGTAAACTTGGAAAAAATTTCTCTCTCTCTCTCTCTCTCTCTCTCTCTCTCTCTCTCTCTCTCTCTCTCTGTGTGTGTGTGTGTGTGTGTGTGTGTGTCTTTGAGAGTCCAAAATGTAATAGAAATGGTGCCTGAATAATATAAATAGTGTCATTTGAGTAAATATTAGGCTAAACTTGTAAAATAAACAAATAAAAGTTGAGAACACACACTTTGTGTGTCGAAAATGTAACTAAAAATCTTTCCTGAACAGATAGAATTGTGTTATTTTGGTAAAAATAAGCCTAAACTTGTGAAATAAACAGATAGAAGTTGAGAACACACACTTTGTGTGTCGAAAATGCGACTAAAAGTCTTTCCTGAACAGATTGAATTGTATTGTTTTGGTAATAATAAGCCTAAACTTGTGAAATAAACAGATAGAAGTTGAGATCACACACTTTGTGTGTCGAAAATGCGACTAAAAGTCTTTCCTGAACAGATTGAATTGGATTATTTTGGTAATAATAAGCCTAAACTTGTGAAATAAACAGATAGAAATTGAGATCACACACTCTGTGTGTCGAAAATATAACTAAAAGTCTTTCCTGAACAGATTGAATTGTGTTATTTTGGTAATAATAAGCCTAAACTTGTGAAATAAACAGATAGAAGTTGAGAACACACACTTTGTGTGTCGAAAATGTAACTAAAAGTCTTTCCTGAACAGTATAAATAGTGTTATTTTGATAAAAAATTAACATAAAGTTGTAAAATAATAAGTTAAAAGTTGAAAAAAATGTCTTTGTGTGTCGAAAATATAACTAAAAGTCTTTCCTGAATAGTATAAATAGTGTTATTTTGATAAAAAATTAACATAAAGTTGTAAAATAATAAGTTAAAAGTTGAAAAAAATGTCTTTGTGTGTCGAAAATATAACTAAAAGTCTTTCCTGAATAGTATAAATAGTGTTATTTTGATAAAAAATTAACATAAAGTTGTAAAATAATAAGTTAAAAGTTGAAAAAAATGTCTTTGTGTGTCGAAAATATAACTAAAAGTCTTTCCTGAATAGTATAAATAGTGTTATTTTGATAAAAAATTAACATAAAGTTGTAAAATAATAAGTTAAAAGTTGAAAAAAATGTCTTTGTGTGTCGAAAATATAACTAAAAGTCTTTCCTGAATAGTATAAATAGTGTTATTTTGATAAAAAAATTAACATAAAGTTGTAAAATAATAAGTTAAAAGTTGAAAAAAATGTCTTTGTGTGTCGAAAATATAACTAAAAGTCTTTCCTGAATAGTATAAATAGTGTTATTTTGATAAAAAAATTAACATAAAGTTGTAAAATAATAAGTTAAAAGTTGAAAAAAATGTCTTTGTGTGTCGAAAATATAACTAAAAGTCTTTCCTGAATAGTATAAATAGTGTTATTTTGATAAAAAATTAACATAAAGTTGTAAAATAATAAGTTAAAAGTTGAAAAAAATGTCTTTGTGAATCCAAAATTAATGAAAAAATGTTGCCTGAATAATATAAATAGTGTTATTTTGGTAAAAATTAACATAAAGTTGTAAAATAATAAGTTAAAAGTTGAAAAAATGTCTTTGTGTGTCGAAAATATAACTAAAAAAATGTTGCCTGAATAGATGAAATTGTGTTATTTGAATAAAAATAAGAATAAGCTGGAAAAATGTTTGACATAAAGTCAAAGTTTTGTAAAAAATACAGTCGATAATATATTAAATAGCACACAGTAACATACATTTACTACCTAAATCAATAATTAAAAAGTCCTAGGTTCGATACCCAGTGATAAAAGCAAATAGTGAAAACTGTAGGCCCAGTCCCTGATAGGTCTCCCTTTTTCCTAGTACATATAATAAACCCCTACGCTTCGTTCTCCTTGTTCAAAGTAAAGTTCTCGCTCCAATCTAATTGGGTATCCAAAAACCTCGCTAAAGCGTCCTGTGCCTTAGGGCAACCCTGAGCGGAATATTAATTGGCGGCGGAAACCGGTTCTACAAGCGACGCATAGCTTCAGAGATTTGACCATTGCTGCGCATTCTCAGACATCCTTTGTTGTCTGGATCAATCCCTCCCCTGCCCTACGGCATTGCATACCTTTCCCCTGTACTTGCGTACTGGTTGACCTTGGAATAAACCGTTTCTGAAAACCTACCGACGCGTTCTCTGATTGGTCAATTGGGTTCGTTCTTTGTCCTGACGTTGTGACGTCATTTGACCTTGAACGCACACTCCCCAAATTCCTTTCTCGTATACCTGTGCGGAATATTAATTCATTCTCTCTGTCTGGCATCAGAACGGAGTTGAGATTCGGAGACAGTATTCTGTCTAGCGTGTGAAACCACCGTGTTTCATAATATAATGCAATTATTACATAGTACTAATTAATAATATTACATATCGCGGGTTCGAGTACCGGGACCGTCTTCTTTCGTACCATTACCACCTTTCATAGCGGTTCATAAACCATAGAAAACTTATTTTCAATATTATAAACATTAATATTAACATTTTATACATTACATACTTTGCAGTAATGAATATTAAACCATATGCATAGCGTTTACTACCTCTAATTACCTTCTATATACATATTTTTCATAAAATACATAAATATATATTCATAAAAAGTTATAAACATGCAAATACATAAATGTAAAGTATTCTAAGTACATGCAAATAAATTCTAAGTACGTGCAAATTAATTAAAACCCGTGCAAATTAGTTATAAGTACATACAAATGAATTGCGAATATTAAATAGCGACCGAGCTTATCGCGTTCCGATACTACTCCCATATAACAAAATGTTCAAAAAGCATCACCCAGCTAGGATATTTTGCAGAAGCATCCCCACCTACTTCATTGTCTCCATCTTGATACTACAAGGATCCTTTCTTCTTCAAACTCGAACAATCAAACCCGCACCTAGGAATTTTCACATCGAGCATTGTACGTATATTACAATATCATAATACACTAGATAGGAAGAACTGGCCCGACAGGATTTTCCTCAAATTTCAATGGGGAAGAGAAGGAACTTCACAAAATTCCTCTAAACGATGGTGACATTTAAAACATAGACCGTAAACCCTGTGTAACAGAAGAGTTGGGTACTGGCGTTTATGCCAAGGGGATAATTGCCCTCGGGCCTCATTTCCTACTAAGTTTTCAGGCCTCTTTGAAGTGTATAACAATTAATAGAATAATCAACTACGCAAGTACGCACATTCGCAAATTTCGAAAGTGTGGTGAGCGTCTCTAGCCCTTTCAAATCCACGTCATTAGCCTGAAAAAGCAGTGAAAGCGTGCACAATTTTCTACTTAGAATTGATAATTTAGCAACCTTTAATGGATGGTCAGCTGATAAATGTAATGCTTTAGCCATGCTTGGCGTGGCATTACAATGGTTCGCAAATGTAAGAAAAGAACCACGATTTGCGAAATTAACTTACGACTCTAAAATAAAACCTCACAGAAACGTTTCCCGACAATGGAGACTTGCATTTAGTGGAAGATAGGATCCGAGCCCGAATACAGCGAAAGGGGGAATCAGTAACGAAATATGTCACAAGCAAAGCAGCACTATTGCCAAAACTTGTACAGTCACGGACACTTCTGGGTTGAAACTTTTCCACTGAAATTCAATAAGATTATTACAAATCAGAAGTGTCCGTAAATGTACCAAACATAACAGATGACAAACTAATTAATCGATTATAGGCGGACTTCAAGAGAAGTACCTTTAAGCGTTGGAACAGGAGTTTGCTAGCCTCGATGATCTTGTTCTTAGGCTGCGACGAGAAAAAAAGGGGATAATGTTATCGAAACAGGCAAAGTCGGGAAATGTTCACTAAAATATTTAGCTTTAATTCCGAGCAATCTTCAACCTCAGACACAAGACGAGAAAATGCTGACCAGAAAGAAAAACATTCCTCAAAACCTGATTCGAAGTTCAATCTTTTCGAAAGTAGAATTTCCAGCAGTATAGCAAATTCTGAAGTTCATTAATGTAGCACCAGTACAAGGAACGTTCAACGACCCCAAGACGTGCAAATGTCTAGTCTGGCAACACAAATCTAGGCAATGACTCTTACAAATCAGAAAGTTGTTCAAACACTCACGGCTTACAATGATTTGATACAACAGCAGCAACAAGCTCGTCAAGAATAATTTGCTCAAAACGTTCAAATGTCATCTTAACCTTTTTATTATAATCGCTCTAACCAAGGACGTTCAAATAGAGGAGAAAGAAAATTTCCGATCGCACAACAATTTTTCCTTATGTAACTCTGGCTGTATAGGAATGTGTTTCACTTATCCTTGTTTTCATTTTTATGTTTAGATATGTGGGTTAAATTACTTTTGTTGTCAAGTATCAGCTGTTTGCGTGGGCGTCAAGGAGAGAGAACGGTTAGCGAGTGAGAAGCAACATGGCGCGAATCGCGGTGACATGCAGCTGGACATTACCAAGAACAATCGTCGTCTGATGTGACCAGTATTGCTTTTCAGTTATTCTTCAATGTAGTGCTTTACAGGTAAAATATAGATATTTTAAAAGAATCAGCGTGTGCTTTTGTGATTGTGTTTTCTTCAGAGAATCAACGCAACTCCCTACATTTTTATGGTCCTCCGGGCCGGATGTCTTATCTCTACCTGTCTTTGTGAACAGTGATCTGTGTGGTGAAGAAAACTTTCAACGGTGTGTTCTCGTTTTACGTTGACATTACGTGGTCCACTTGTGTAAATTCGTATCTCGAAACCAACATTGGAGTAACGGACAGCTTTATAACAACGGATATTTTGCAGCATACAAAACATGGCAGAGATTCGTGCGTGGCAACAAACGCGAGAAGTATAACGTTCATTTTGATTGTTCGGTGGGACAAAATTAATCTATAGTATTAGTTTTGTGTTGTTTCAAAGATAGTGTCGTCAAGTGTGCATATGTACAATAATGCTTAGCGTACATATCACGTGAAAAACTGAACATTTCGTATGGGTAGCAGAAAGGACATTCCGGAACCTCGATACTAAATTTATTGCGCAGCAAGCATATGCAGAAGGCGAGGAAGGAAATCCAGCTGATTCTTCGTGCGAGCAGTGCAGCAGTGTCCAACCGGCGAGGCAATTGTATGTCCAACAGCGGCAGCGCTGAAATTTGCAGTTAATCAGGCTCATTTTAGTACAATTTCCTTTTCCTTTCTTTACATTACATTACGTTCATTAATTGCATTGTTGTGAAACCTTATCAGTTATACCGTGCGTCCATTTCGATCTGCAGCCGAGAGATCGGGAGAAGCGTGGCGGGCGGCACTGACGGAAATGCCGACATTTGCGGCCTGAAATGCCCGCTTATTTTTATGGACATATGCAGACATTTATATAAATATTGCAAAACGAGCACTAACCTGTGTTATAAGAGTATGGTTTTAATTTTAGTAGCTTAGTGACTGTATGTGCCGATGATTTTGACACGCCCACCTCTTGTGAAACACGGCGTAGAGGTTTGTTTGGAGAACGTTCTAACGCTGCACCAATATCATCGAGTTTTGCTTCGGTTAGAATCCGTCGTTTTTGCTTAGGTGTTTTAAAATTTAACGATACAGTTTCTCGTAATTTAAGGACAAAATATCTAACCGTATCTCTGTGTGGAGTTGAAACGCATGCGAATTTCTGTACAAATTACCTACACACGTCTCTACACGAGTTTGTTTTCACGTAGGTACGTGTCATACATAAAAAAATCTTTGTTCTAACGTGAATCTTGCGGCTGGCATTCCAATCGTCTCACTGACACGTCACACATACACACTACAATAACACAAACAAGTAACTGCAAGTAACCAAGAATAACACTCTTGCGCACAGTACGAAATTAACACGCTCTTGGTTTACATTGCTCGCCACTATATTTACAACTCTGTCTTCATCTAGTCGCGAAGGAACAAAAAACTCGAGCTCGGATATTTCGGATTGCGAGGAAGCTCACGAAAACCATTCACTTTTATCGGTTTCGTCTGCAGTGTAATCCTGATACAGTGTTGCACATTCGAAACCTCCAAACGATTCCCATCGCCACAAAACTCTTTCAAGGATATAAACTTAAGCAGGACGTTACTGATCAAAACCATGATTAAAATGCTTTTTTATCTGTGGCTCTTAACATCGTTTCTATAGTGTATTTATTTGTGTATATAAGAGCAGAACTTGGATGAATTACAGAAGAACTTTTGCGTGTTATAACACAGGTTAGTGATCGTTTTGCAATATTTATATAAATGTCTGCATATGTCTATAAAAATAAGCGGGCATTACAGGCCGCAAATGTCGGCTTCTCCGTCAGCGCCGCCCGCCACGCTTCTCCCGATCTCTCGGCTGCAGATCGAAATGGACGCACGGTACTTTCACCATGACAGAGGCAGAGATTAAACGTTTAAAAGTTGTGCGAGGAAGCTACAAAGGGCAATTGTCCCTTATGAAAGTATTCGTCGATGCATTTGTCATTAATACACAGAGTGTTTAGGAAATTAAACTGAGATCAGGAAATTAAACTGAGATTGAGTCACTTGACTGACATGTGGGACAAATTCAATGACGTTCAAACCAGTTTGGAACTTCAATCGGAAGCAGCCGAAGAGGAAGTTCACAGAATATAACTTGAAGAAAGGTACTACAGCATTAGGTCTCAAATGGAGACAATAGTGATGCGGCATGATCAAATGAATCAGCCCAGTGTTAGTACTAGTTCTGTTACGTCAGTTCAGTCGCAACTTAGACTTCCAAAGATTTCCATACCCTCATTTGATGGAAATTATGAAAACTGGCTTCCATTCAAGGACAATTTTAAAGTGTTGGTCCATGATAACAATACATTACCAGCAGTACAAAAATTTCATTATTTGCGGTCCTCTTTAAAGGGACATGCCAGTAAGCTCAATTCAAACTTGCAAGTCAGTGTTGCAAATTATACAGTAGCATGAAAATTGCTCACTGAAAGATATGATAATAGCAGGCTTATGGCATCACATTATGTTAGTCGGTGCGTAAAGAAGATGCTAATGAATTGAGACAGTTTGTAAATACAGCAACCTCAAATCTGAATGCTTTAAAGGCTCTTAAACTTGAGGTGCCTTTGGACGAAGTCATTTTATCACAACATTTTGTATCTCATTTGGATCACAATACTCGTAAGGAATTTGAATTATCACAAGAGCATGATTACTTTTCTACCTTGACCGATTTTTTTGCATTTGTAGAGCGCAGGTGTCAAGCTTTAGAAAACATGAAACCGACACATAGTGACACCAATGCTAAGCAGTTTCAATCACATGACAAACAAGGTAAATTCATGAAACAAAGCAACACGTATTTAGCAACATCCACTAACATTCAGTGCATGTACTGTTCCGCAAATCATACTTTGTACCAATGTGAGACTTTCTTACACGCAAGTTATAAATAGAAGCAATAATTTGTGAAGAAGAAAGGTCTTTGTTTTAATTGTTTATCTTCAAAACATTCAGTATAATTTTGTAAATCTGGAAATTGCAAAATTTGTAATTTGAAAAATAATACTCTCTTGCACAGGGATACATTTGGAAGACCTAGATTGTCGAGGGTCAGTAACTATTCAAACAATGAACAACAATTGAATTCCAGGGTGTCTCCTCAAGAAAGCAACAATGTGGCAAGAGATGAAGCACCTCAATCTTCATATTGTGCAGTCAAAGAAAGACACACTTCACAAGATTTATTGTCAACTGTCTTAGTGAAGGTAAAGGGCAACATTGGACAATTTCATTATTGCAGAGTTCTCTTAGATAGTGGAAGTCAGACAAATTTTGTAAGTACATCATTAGTGCAAAAACTACGACTGAAGAAAGAAAACTATGTTGTTCCAGTTCAGGAAAAAAACAATTCGTGTCTTGAAACTAAACATTGTGTAGATGTTGTAATCCAGTCTAGAACATCTAATTATACAACAACAGCGAAGTGTCTTGTGTTACCAAAAATCACAGGCAATCGATTGCAGTACTTGGAATCTTCCAAAGGATATTCAGCTTTCTGATCCTTCATTTCATCGGCCAGGCAGCATACATTTGTTGATTGGATCTGAACTAGTTTTCTTGCTACTACTTTCAGATTGAAGAACAAGAATAGGAAATTATCCTGTAGTTCAAGATACAGAGTTAGGATACATTTTAGCAGGAGCTATACCTCAACAATGTGAAGAACCTACAACAGTTACTTCATGTTTTGTTCGTACTGAAGATACCCTTCAATTACAATTACAGAAGTTTTTTGAGTTAGAAGAAGTATTCACAAAGATCAAGAGCAGAGAAGAAATGGATTGTGAAAGGCATTTTCAAGAAACAACCATCAGGCAGAAGGATGGTAGATTTATGGTTAGGCTACCATTAAAACCAAATCATACGGAATTAGAGAATTCGTTTCAACAAGCAGACAAGAGATTTCATGAGTTGGAAAGAAGATTAACAGCATAGCCAACACTCAGGCATAACTATTGTGAATTTATGGACAATTATGAATCATTAGGCCACATTAAGCAAATTAAAACTACTAATCAAGAAAACAAGGAGTCATATTACCTACCTCATCATGCTATTATTAGAGAAAGTACTACAACACCTGTGAGAGTTGTATTTGATGGATCATCGAAAACAGACAGTGGACTATCCATTAACGATGTTCTAATGACAAGGCCTACAGTCCAAGAAGATCTATACTCTATTGTACTGAGGTTCAGAACGCACAAGATAGTTTTTACAGCAGATATAGCGCAGATGTTTCGCAACATTAGAGTCCATCCTGATGACACTAAATATCAAGGAATGTTGTGGAGAAAATCACCATACGAAGAAATACAAACTTATGAATTATTAACTGTAACTTATGGCTTAACCTCATCGCCGTACCAAGCTGTTGCAGCATTACAAATGCTTGCAAGACAGGAAAACGAAAACTTTCCCAATGCATCCAACATATTTTTAAAGGATGTAGCATCAGGAGGTGAAGACATTAAAACTATGCTCAAATTACAGTCTGAACTGAATGAACTCTTCAAACGAGATGGATTCATTTTACGCAAATGGTGCTCCAATAGTGAGGAATTGGTGCAAGCAGTACCAGAAGAACACAGAGAAGTTCATTTACCATTTCAGTTCAATAATGAAGCAGAAATAAACACAGGCCTCATCTGGCAACCATCTACAGACAAATTTTTAATTTCGTGCAAAGTAGCAAAAGATGGAGACTTTTGTTCACCATTAACGAACGTAACCAAACGACAAGTTGTGTCAATTGTTAGCTCCATATTTGATCCACTGGGACTTATAAGTCCAACTGTCATTTTATACAAGATGTTTTTTGCAGAAACTCTGGAGTTGTAAATTGGAGTGGGATGAACAATTAGATTCAGATTTAAGAAACCAATGGACAAATTTGTATCAACAACTACCAGATATAATTCACATCTAAGTAGAGAGATTTGTACTGACAACAGAAAGTACAAATGACATTCAGATACATCGGTTTTGCGATGCAGCAGATGGAGCTTATGGTTGTTGCATTTATATCAGATCAAGAGATGAGTCAGGAAAAATCAACTTTATATTACTGTGCGCAAAGTCAAGAGTAGCGCCAATAAAAAAAGTTCACTTTGCCAAGACTAGAATTGTGCAGTGCTCTTCTATTATCTAAACTAATTAAGAAAACAACGCCAATTTTGAGAATTCCAATTGACAGTACATATTTTTGGACATATTCTAAAATCGTACTTGAGTGACTAGCAGCGTCCCCCACTCGAAAGAAAATCTTCGTAGGTAACCGTGACGCACAGATCCAGGAAATTTCTGTGATTAACCAATGGCATCATGTCACATCTAAGTGCAATCCAGCAGATTTGATAACAAGGGGAGTAGAACCAAGAGCCCTCAAGGATTCAGAAAATTGGTGGAATCTACCTACGTGGTTAAAAGAAGGTACTTGGCTATTAGTTGTTATGGAAAATAGTGAACTAGAAGAATGCATAACAGAACAAAGGAAGATTGCTACATCAATGTTTAGCAAGATTAATGTAATAGAAGCAGATTTCATACTGAGATTATCCACATTACAGAGATTGCTTCGTGTAGTAGCAATATGCTATAGATTCATTTACGATGCTAAGAATCCTGCTTCGAAGAGAACATGAAGATTTTCTTATGTTGAATTACGTGCAGCACTAATGAAATGTATCTTAATTCTGAAACGCATTTCATTTCCACAAGAAATTCATGACTTAGAAGAAGGAAAACAAGTATCTAAAAATAATCCTATCAAGGATCTTCATCCATTTATTGATGACAGACAGCTGTTACGAGTTGGCGGAAGACTCGAAAATTCAGAATTGCCATATGAGAGCAAATATCAATTCATTTTGCCTACCAAGCATCATCTGACGCAACTCATAATTGAATCAGAACATCGTCGTTTATTACATGCAGGGCCTCAATTGTTGATAAGCTCAGGAATACTGGATTCCACATATCAGGCAAACAGTAAAATCTGTCTTGCATAAATGCTTAATATGTTTAAGTTTTAAATTTCGATTCTCCAAACATTTTCCTTTCAATAAATATTGATTTTAAAATTGCATGACCCAGAACTTATGATCTTCAATATCTGACTTCTATTGGGAGAGAGCAAATAAAAATCCAATTTTTGGAAATCACAACTTCGATAACTGAAAACAATTTCATCTTCTAAACACAGTTACTCGCACAAAACTAATACCTTCATAACTTTTCACTTAGAAATAAACATGGGAGTCGAATGTTTGCTTCGAGATTGTGTTAAGATAAAATATGATCTAAACTTTCTTCTGCTTCGAAACACATCTTGGGGAATTTCTATCAACTTTTAAAAATAACTTTTCCGTATCTGCTTGTTTTGGATCAACAAACATCAAGAAACAACTTTCGTTGTTCGGGAACACACAACATATATTTCTTCGCTTTGAGAAGCGTTTTCATTTTCGAAATGATTTGGATGCATTTATAGAAACTCGTATTCACTTTCAGAAACATTTGACATTAACATTCATTTTGAATTTTGTTTCACTAAGTTACTTGAAAAATGTCGACTCTACAAACTTTTGCCTTTCGGT
This sequence comes from Lepisma saccharinum, assembly GCF_977018435.1. Taxonomy (NCBI): domain Eukaryota; kingdom Metazoa; phylum Arthropoda; class Insecta; order Zygentoma; family Lepismatidae; genus Lepisma; species Lepisma saccharinum. The sequence goes on from NW_028142983.1 coordinate 15,731, forward strand.
AAATATTGGCTTTATAATTGCATAACACAGAACTTTTGCTCTTCAATATATTACTTTTGTTGGGCGAGAACAAATAAAACTTGGAAAATCACAACATCGATTTTGAAAACATTTTCCGCCTCTACAAATTTTCTACTCTGACAAAAATAATACCGTCAGAACTTTTAACTTTGACAATATATGGGAGACGAATTTATCCTTCAAAATTTTCTTACTAAGCTTTTCAACATCTTCACATTTTTTTAACTTTTAAAAAAATAACTTTTCAGCATCTTTTCTAGGGATTAACGAACATAAAAAAAAACAAATTGCAGCCCTGAAAAAGTAACAACTACTTTGGAAAATTGTCTTGAGATATAATTCTACTTTCACAGCTTTTCATCTTCAAACAACATACATACATTTCTTGTAATAAATACTCTCAATTCGGTTCTGTATCCTGTTTCTCCAAATCACAGCAACGCCAACAACATAACATATTGTCGACATACAAAAATAACGACAAGTTTGCTTGATAATCGTCATAAAACACAGAAGTCGATTACTTCGTCTGATATTTTCTAGCTAACAAGAAACATAAGTTTCTTCCACTCTCTTTCCAAAGTCTTTCAGAAAATGTTTCAACTTTTAAAAATAACTTTTCAGTATATTTTTCTTGGGATTAACAAATATCGGAGAACAAATTGCATATCTGGAAAAGTAACTTCAACTTCCAAATATTGCCTTAAGATAGAAATCTACTTTGACAAACAATGTTTCGACTTTCACAAATTTTCACTTTGAAAAACATAAATAAATTCATTGTAACAAGAACTCTTAATTCGCTTTTGCATCCTGTTTTTCCAAATCACAGCCAACGCTAACAATATAAAATATTGTCGACATGCAAACAATTGAAACAAATTTTGATGGATTAGCTACCAACGCCTAGTTAAACTTCGTACTTGCTCAGAGCGACACATTTCGAGTTTCTGCGCAGATCTCACCCTGTGTGCTCGCAACCAAACCTGTTGTTCTTACAGTGCATAACTTCATTCGCAAATACCTGAAATAACAAAATCGGTTTCTCCACAATAACAAATCTATTTTAACATTCTCAAACATACCAAGTTCTTCTTAACACAATTGTCAACTACCATCTTATATTCACTCAGTGCGAGATCTTAGTTTCTCTCCATTATGCGGTTAAACGTGCACATGGACCTAAATCTTGCAAACTAACGCAATTGGAAACATTTTCAGAACCGGTTTCTTCCATCTCTATATGCTTTGGACCAACCGCGACGTCCTCTCAAGGAAATCGTTACGTGCTATCAGCAGTGTGTAACAGTACCAAGTTTTTGGTCAGTAAGGCAGTTCCTGATGTAAGAGATGAAACAAAATAATGCTTTGTAGTGACTAATTTAATTGTATTTACATTTAAACAATCCACTTAATTTAATTGTAATAAAACACACACGCACATATGCTCACATTAAAAACGGGATTTTAATTAAAAATAAAGGAAAATAATTCCTTTGACCATAGATATACAGGGCGACTGGTAATAAGATGTATTCCCTGAAAGGGGTTAAAGTAGAGACAATTTGCAATAAATTTTACCATATGATACCCCGTCCGAAAATTAGTAGTTTTCGAGATAATCGAATTTCTTTTGTTTTTTTTAAAAAATGACAATTTTCCACATAAAAACATGAATTGAGAAAAAACTGCGCAGTGTATGGAACTTATTTCAGCGTTTTCTGATAGCTAACGAATAAGTGGTTCGTTGAAAAAAAGTTTTTCCCAAATAACCATCACATGTAAGTACCGGGTGGGTCTAAACTTACAAGTGATGATAAAAAAATGCACTCTTAGCTTACTTGGCAACGTATTAATAACAAAAATGGTATGACACGAAGCGTACAAATTACTTAAATTACTTCCTTGTGTCATCTGCTATCCAACAAGGTACAAATGTTGCTAACATTCACATTTGTGTGCAAGAAATAATACTTTATTCATCTTCATGTGAATGGAATCAATGAACAATACAATTAAAGAACATTACACGTCTTGCTCAAAGTGGGCACCTCCGTTACGAATGCAGGCACGCAAGTTTTTACGGACATTTGGTCTCTTAACTCGTGATGTGAATGGTGTCTTTGATGTGTTGACCAGCTGTTAAGATCCTCTCCCTGAGCTCTTCTTGCGAGTTTACCGGTGTCTTGTCATGTGGCTCCAAATGTAAAAGTCGCAAGGCGTCAAATCGATCGGGGGATCGAGCTGGGCAGTCATCATGCTGATAAATCATGTCACATCTTGTAGCTAGAGGCACATCCTCCAACAACATTGCCATCCCGTTTCTCAAAAAATGTTCATAAGTGATGCCATTTAAGATTTGGGGCAGGAAAAATGGCTCGATCAAATGATTGTTGATGACGCCTGTCCATACTTCTGCCTGGGCGTGCGACAGTGGCTGGATGAAAATTACCCAAAGAAATGGATTGGCCGAGGCGGCCCGATTCCCTGGCCGGCTCGATCCCCCGATTTGTAGCCTTACGACTACTAACATTCGACAGAAGTAGTGAAGCTATTCATGCCTTGAATTTTGATATATTTATCCTTCTTTCACTTTTTCATTGCTGAGCTAGATCGTTCCCATGACAGCAAAAAAGAGATAAAGAAATGAAAAATGGAGAGGAATAATGAAAATACGTTCAAATTAGAAACAATTAAGTGTCAGTGCACACACCCTAACCCCTACCCCCATATACACAGAGACAGGAACACATAATTTCCTCCATAAACTACCTAGTTAATATCTGACAAGACTCCAACAAAAAACAAGCAAGAAACAAGTTTACGTGCAAAAGCCTACATCTCAGACTCTGTGCCTCGATGTACTGGCAGCCTTGTATGCAAGGACTTTATTCCCCTTCACTATCTGATATCAAAATACAGGAGTACTGAAATGTTTTCAACTACCTTCCAACTCCAACTATGAGAAAGGAGACACTATTTTCTAAGGTTCGTATCTGTACGTCCGTACATGCTAATTTGTGACCCATTATCAAAGAGAATTTGTGTGGTAACGATTCGAGTTTCTTCTGAAATTACCTTGGCCACGTTTTTCGGCTCTATTGAATCTATTTTTTAAAGTGGTTATTAGGTACGTTCAACTTGTTTACTTGATTGTTTTTCTGAATTTGTTTTACTAATTCCACTACATTGTGACGTAACAAAAGCATTGGTTTTGCATTTTGCATTTTTGGGTCCGCGAGGTGAAAACTACCGAGTTGGGAGGGAGGATAGCAATTCTATGGGTTCGTGGGTTGGCCGCTAGGTGTCGGTCTGTTGTAGGTAGATAGAGGGAGGCGCCGCTGTGCGGTCGCTCTGGGAACTTGAGGGTAAGACAAGCTGGGATATGGCACAGTGGGCCATGGTGTAGGAGGGGAGGTAGTCGTGAGAGTGGATTGAGTGCCAAGTGGTCTACAAGTCGGGCCACTATAAGAAGCGGTGTGCAATCAGAATGCAGAGCATGACCAAATTCTGTCTCCTCGATGGCTGCTATGTGGCTGGGGGTTTTCTGCGTTGCCACGTTCGCACAAACAGGCGGTCAGACTAATCAGCTGTTGGCAAGCTCGAGAAAAAATAAAACGTCACGCGAAATTATGCACGTACGTATCAGTATGCTAATATATGTTTTTTTTCCGTCGTAAAGTGATAAATTCACGAATCTAGAGGTTTGAATCTGAAGTTTCTTGTAGGTTAACGTTAACTTTCCGTGTGAATTTTACTTTCTGGCAAGCATGAAACATTTTCTCTTCCTGCTCTACACAGCAACCGAAAACCTTCACTGGAAGAACCTTTGTTGTGTTTTTATTATGGTACATTGCAAGCATCAGCTACCGGCATCTTTTTACTTGTGTTGTATCATATCATAGTTACCTACAAAAGAAAATGCGTCTTGTGTTATGAACAACTGTGGCAAATCGTTCTCCTTTGATCAGTGACGTGCGGTGACGTCGACACTTGGGGTAGCAGTCAGTGGCGTGCTCAAGGGTGGGGGGGTTGGTGTGAGTCACACCCCTCCTCTCTTTAGGGCCAGTATTCCTTCAAAAAAGAAGAATGTCAATAACAGGAAAAGATTGCAAAATTATGAATGAGTACTAGAAAAAAGTACATGTAAACCCCACCCACATTCGAAAATAAAAAAACTATTTGATTTGACTCTAAGCCGGAGATCCTGGGTTGGCCATTTGTGTTCTTTGTGTGTGTTCCTTCATCTATTTTGTTGTACCAAAGGTGGCGGAAAAGCGAAGTAAAATAAACCAATTTGAGCAATCAATCAATGATTTGATTTCATTTTTGTTACTTAGCGTCGCTTTTTTGTCACATTTGGTTAATTGTGAAGATGATACGATGAAACTGATGAAGGGACGAGCATAAGGAACGCCCATGCCCGGGTCGGGGTTCGAACCCGGAACGCCTGGTGTCGTAGCGCGCTGTGATAACCACTCCCCCGCGCTTGGTTGATTTGGTGACAGGAAACAAAACACAACGCACTTTTTTGTAGTTTCTTCAATGATATTCATTTGACTTTTTGAGTTCTGAGATACATTTTTCATTCCAAATTATTTCATTATTCACTGCAACACATAGGACAAGAATGCGCACTCATCACGGGTTCGAATCCTGGCCTGGATTGTTCATATGAGGTCCCTTCACCAATTTCATCATATCATCACTCAATCCTCATTTTCGCGATAACCAAATGTGGCAGAGAAGCGAAGTAAAATAAACCAAACCAACAACAATATGAACACGCGTTCTCTTGCCCAAATAAATACATCCGTATTTATGACTGTTACAGGCCAATATATTAGTATATTTAAATAAAACACTACTAAAACGAGAGTCAGAGAGAGCCTGAGCACATATTTGTAATTTAATCATTATATATTCCATATTTGAAAAAGAAAAAAAAGAAAGAAAGCATAACATTATTGTCTGCACATAACACGTTCCCATTTTATAAATAATAAAACTACATCCCATATTATACATACACACATATTGTACAACGTGTAAAAGGTTGTGTAAATACAGAGAACATAAGTACTGTAGAAAATTTTACCCTGTGTTCTTTAGAAGATTTACAAAAAAAAAAAGAGAAACCAATCCCCTATCTGTCCTATAGGAGATAGACTGGGGGACCTGAAAGCCTGGGCTTTCAACCATTGCAGCGGGGGGCGTGGGGGCAAGGCAAGTAGAGGTCGAAATCTTCCTTTTCCTTGGGGCGGCCGTTTCTACCTGGAAACTGGCCTGGCTGAAGAAGAGCGAGCTAGGGTATCCAGCCTGCTTTGCCCGCGGAGAACACCGATGGACGAGAAGTGCGTGGAAAAGAAGGTGTTGCATATGAGCTGTGGTGGCTTTAACAAGACAATAAATATTGTGATTTGAATATAATTCGAGATGTGAGATTGATTGATCTATCTCTGCTAGACTAGCTACTCCTCAGTGCACGTCACTGCCTTTGATTTCATGCCGCCTCTCTTTGCCTTCTTTTTCACGCTGCGGCGTTCCTCTTTTTCGCAACTCGATACCGACCGCAGCTGTGACCACCATTTCTTTTGTATACGAAACTCGCCCTTTTGTAAAGACATGGAATTTATACTTCTGTAACATTGTTGAAGCTTCAGAACGTACAAATGAAATGTATTTCTTGAAAATTAGGGCGAATTATGTATAAACAAATTACATACAACTTCGTTTCGTTAACACGTTTTTAAAATATATTTTGCGGAACGTACAAAAATTCACCTCTAAAACAGAACTGAGTTACTGTATTACGGAGAAGAATTTATCAAGAACAAATCAATTGTATGTGAATTGATTGATTGAGTTGGTGTTTTAAAGTCCACTTTATTCTCACTACGGCTAATCTGGAATGGACCTACATTTGGAAGTGGGATCCGAACTACTTGTGCCTCGAATTCAGGACTCCTTGATTACAAAGCGGCGACGCTTACCCTACAACTGTACTATCGGGGAGGCAGGCACATGTGGGTGTGTGAAGTGAGTTAATTTTGGAAGCTACATGACAATACAGGCTATGGCAATACAGAGTTCAATAAATTACAATGAAACGCTTGGCAATTGCTCGATTTTCGTAACATTAATGATGCATTTGGTACATGTGTTATTAATGCTTCGAGCTACCTATATGTAAAAACGTAAAAAATGAATGAAAAAACAGAAGTAGTTAACGTTGTTCCTTTAAATAGGAAAAGAGTAGGAATGAGAACAATGGAAGGGTCCTGTTGTTGACTGTTTATCCAGATGTTTAATCCTACACGTGTCTCTGTGGGCTCGCGAAAATCCTGAAGTAGATCAATCCCGCAACGGCGCGTCACTACCAGAGCGGGTGGTTCCACACCGGTTGCTAGCGCGTCCCGACTTGACTTGAACTGGAGAGAAGGAAGGGAGGGAAGGGGCTGTTGGTTGCTTAAAGATTACTTGAGAGACAGGATGAAGTGGCGGAAAAGGGAAGGTTGGGGAAGTTACTACCATGTGAGTGGATACTCGGACAGCTAATGCAGTCTGCAAAGGTTGCGGAAAATTGGGGAGTAGGAATAAAATGTTTGTAGATATTTGACATGGGTTATAGCTCGCACTATTTCCTGTTGTTCTTCTGTCATGCAGGGTTGGATAAGTTACTCTTGTCTCCCAATTTTTTCTGCAGGTCTGCTATCAGGTTTTCATTTGCGTGAAAGTCTTGTCAGTCATGCATGCAATGTATTTGGAAGGCAGTCCGGAAATGATATATGATAGTATTTGGGCGTCTGTGGCTTGGGGAAAATACTTTAACACTAGTGGGTTTTTAGATGACACGTATTCGAGAACTGGCTTGGATAAAAGTTGCTCTATCCAAAATGATGGGAGCATGGGCATGTGGATGCTATGAAGAGGGTGAAAATTTCATCTTTGATCAGCTCATAGGAGATATCTTGGAAATTTGGCTGAGACTTTATATCTTGGAAGAGCGCTAGGGTTATGGGAATGGGAATAGCACTTGTTGGATATTAATTGCCATTGTGGGGGTGGGGTTCTGTGCTCCATCTTTGGGAGTGCTTGTTGCAGGATTGGGTGTTTTACATGACCTTTTTGGGGTTTCTAATACTTGTAAAAATTGTGGGTATGCAGCAAGGGCAACTCGGGAACGGATGATCTGGGAAAGGGTGCTGGTGGGTCTTCAGAGGTTTGAGAGGGTGCAGTATAGAAGGAAGCAAGGGTCAGGGTCTGATCTAGGGATTTGTCTGAAGCGATGCATTCATCCTTGAGGGACGATGGGAGGGAAGGGGGTTGTCGAAGGGCTATCATCAGTTAATAAGTTTACTTAACATTTTTTTTTTAAAAAAAAGTGTTTCAGTGAGAAAAGGTAAAGGCAATTTTCAATGTTAATTGGGCATTACAATTGGGTGTGGGCAGTGGCTCAGTATCGGGCAAGGAACAAGCTGCATGTACTTGTCTCTCATGTGGGTGTGTGGTAGTAGTAAGTCGTTTTGAGTGTATTAATGGGGAGCATGAAAAAAAAATAATTGTGCTAAATGGGGGTTGGAATATTTAGCAAACAAACCGCATCTCCACCATGATGTGTGACTACATTCTTAGCAATGGGGATCGCTGGAGACGAAGGGATGTGGCTTGAAAGAAAGTGAGAAGCTAGATGTCTGATTCGTCAGCCTACCCTGGCCAAGAAGAGGCCACACTCACCTGTCTGAATCATTGGTGGCTGCCAGCAGATCCAATGTTGATGACGTCGCCTTATCCCGATGCTTCGGATGTCCTCAGAATATAGGACTGTCTAACAGCACATAAAATGCTTGTACTTCAGTCGTAGTGATTTGTAAACTCCTTTCTTGTTTTATGGAAATGACTACTTTTATTTTCAATCACATTTAGTCAACCCTGCAGGTCTTTAGTCCTCTACTATTGGATTGATAACCTCTATTAGGTGGACGAACCTGGTAGCGATGGAGCAATTTCACTGCTTTGACTACAGTATGCTTGAAGTTGGTTGCATCATATGGTCAGCTTACTGTGTGGAGAGGCGATGCATTATAGTGATTTTCAGTGTTTGCTCAGTCCTCGTCAATATGTACAGGGTGTTAGATGTGACTATGTTACAGACTTGCAGGGATAATGAAAAGGAACAAACGTAACAAAATGAGATAGGGAACCCTGGTCCGGAAATGCCCCAGTCAAAAGTTACAATCCAAAACATTTGAAGGGCAGGCAACCGCATATAATGCGGAGGTGAACCATAAAAGAAAGGGGAAAGAATCCACCGTGCATGCCATGGAGAAGACATAATGTCAAACTCAAGGTGTGTAGTCTAAAAGCATGAGTGTTGCGGCTGCAGTCAGTGCAATGGAGTATATGCTAGAGTAACTGGCTGACGTGGTGTTTCTGTATGGACAAGCAAATGGGAACTGTAGCCCACTTCGTAGCTAGTGCTCGTGATATTCTGACGCAGACCTTCCCACAGTGATGGATAGGGAGAGACAGAACTGTTGCTTGGTCTGCTCGTTCACCTGATCTGACCACACTTATTACATATTATTTTTTTTCTTTGTGAGGTCATGTCAAAAGTGTTGTCTATGAGATACCTGTGAGTAATGTAGAGGAACTCTTGACAAGAATTCTTGCAGGTGTCATCTGGTCCGAACGACTTCTGGAATATAACCGTGGATGCGACAGAGCTTATTGTGATACTGTCATACCTGTATCGAGGCAGGCTGCGTCACTTTGAACAACTGCTTTCATGATGGCTGCAGTTACTACTCATTAAACCCACTACAGTGATTCTTCTGTGTTTGTTTTCCACTCAGACAGACATCTTTTATGGTTCTCCTCCGTGTTGTGTGTGGTTGCCTGCCCTTCGAAAGTTTTGACATGCACAATGCAGAGGGGAACCATAAAAGAAAGTGGAAACAATCCACCTTGCATGCCCTGGAGAAGATGTAACGTAAAACTCGATGTGTGTAGTCTAGAAGCACAAGTGGCACAGCTGTAGTCAGTGCAATGTAGTATATGGTAGAGGAACTGGCTGATATGGTGTTTGTGTATGGATGAGCAAAGGGAAACTGAAGGAAGCAGAAAGATATTGAACCACGTAACCACGGTGCAGATATTCAGTGCACAAAATGTTTCCAGACTTTTCCAACGATTAAGGGAAACGGGGCAAGTGTCACCTCAATTCCACGAGCAAGGAGGACGAAGAACTGCAAGGACACTTGACCTTGAAGAAGCAATAGTGGATCGAGTGGAAGGACAACCATCCATTAGTAAACGGGCTGTGGAACGTGAAACTGGTGTAGCCCATAGTACTGTTTGAAAAGTTCTGAGGGAGCAGCAGCAGCCCACTTCGTAGCTGGTGCTCGTGATATTCTGATGCAGACCCTCCCTCAGCGGTGGAGAGTCAGACCTGTTGCTTGGCCTGCCCGTTCACCTCACCACAAATGTATGTAAACTAATTCTGTACCATTTATGTTGCAGATAACTGAACATGTCAAAATGCTTAGCACAGAAGAGTGAGCAAGAATTGCAAGGTATGAGGTATTGAAATTGGTAGAGAATTATCTTCTTTCCATCCAACCATGAATTACACAAATTCCACTTGGTGGTCTCAGTCCTTGGGAAAGGCTTGCAGGAATAGATTTTCTTTTATTTTCGAAACATTGTCAATGATGTAGCATGTTAGTCTGCTATCTCTGCTGGCTTGACAGATGGGCTTCTTAGGATTTCTATCAAACATTTCCCACATGTGTCCAACAAGTACATCGAGCATCCAACACAGAACATTTTCACATAAATTTACTGTGACATTTTTTGATGATTTTGTGATTCAGCATTGCATGTCGACCATTCTCAGATCTTCACCAACACTGGACTTGAACTGTCGATTTCCATAACTTGTACTCTGCGGAAATTCTTGCTTGCTCTTCTGTACTACTCTTCCCTTCTCTACTACCAGCCAGGTTAAATTAACATTGGGGTCACTATTTCCAGTGGTTTGAATTATTCATTTTTGTTCACGTAATGTGAGAGTTGAATTTATAATTCTACAGTGAAAAAACACAATTCACATTAAATGCATTATTCAATTGAATTTTATTTCCTCCATTTAAACATATCATGATATGAGCACACATCTATTTCATTAAATATTAAATAATTAGTACCAACTCACCGACAAATCCAGCAAGTATACAGCAAAACTGAACAGATGGAATATGGGATTCCACATATCATATTAACGTAAACTATTACAGCATTAAGCACCTTGACGTGGCAACTATTACATCATTAAAGACCTTAATGTGGCAACTATCACAGAACATTTTTTAGTCTTCTCAATTTAACAAGGGCTGCATTAGCTTATCCTCACGTGTAGACGATGAATCTGGAAAACGTGGCAACTATTACAGAACATTTTTTAGTCTTCTCAATTTAACAATGGGCTGCATTAGCTTATCCTCACGTGTAGACGATGAATCTGGAAAAAAAATACATTTATTATGGAAAAAACGTTTTGATAATAGTTTCGTAGCATATATTCATTACTGACTTTGTACTGAAAAATTATATTACAACTTGACAGTGTTACAAGAAGTATATCAACATAGAATTCTGAAGATGATTTATAGTTAACTTACATTTACACAATTCTACATTTTTAGGATGGGTGTTTAAAACAAACATCTGAGATCTTCTGAAGCATCTGATGCAGGAATAAGAGTTTTGGAATACATACGTGTGATCATAGGCGCCGACTCCATGGGGCTTGGGGGGCTCGAATGTTAACGATGTGGGGGCAGAGCCCCCCAAACAAATTTGCTTAAGAGGATCTAATGTATTACTTTGCTTCTCTTGTAAAGTTTACTCTGAATTGTGCCACATGAATTTAACTTTAAATACAAATTTGAAATGTTCTAGACCATCAACGCTGGGGAGCTGAGACCGCTAAACCTCCAACTTTGGGGGCGGGCTATGACCAGAGACAGCAAAACATATGAGGGAGGTTATCTAAGTGTCCCCCCCCCCCCGATTTCCATGAAAAGTGGCAGGTGTATAGAAGAAACCAAAGGAAGAAATAAGTGTTTTTTTTTGTTTCAGCTAAAAAACGGCATTAGGGGGCAAACCCCCCTCAAATATCAAAATGAGGGCAAATTGAAGTGGGGATCTGACCCCTCCGATTTCCATGCAACTTGGCAGGTGTATAGAGGGACACAAAGGAAGAAATAAGTGTTATTTTGCTTCAGCTAAAAAACGGGTTTAGGGGGCAAAACCCCCCTCAAATGTCAAGATGAGGACAATTTGATGTGGGGATCTGACCCCTGTGTCCCCTTCAATTTCCATTAAACTTGACAGGTGTATAGAGGGGCCCAAAGGAAGAAATACGTGTTTTTTTGATTGGGCTAAGAAAAGGGTTTAGGGGGCAAATCCCCCCTCAAGTGTTAAGATGAGGACAAATTGAAGTGGGGATCTGACTCCTGTGTCCCCCTCAGATTTCCATGAAACTTGGCAGGTGTATAGAGGGGCCCAAAGGAAGATATAAGTGTTATTTTGTTTCTGCTAAAAAATGGGTTTAGGGGGCAACCCCCCCTCATATATCAAGATGAAGACAAATTGAAGTGGCTTGTCGTTAGGCTTAATTTCAAACGTAATCGTTCATATACCACATCGTGCACAGTTGACCTTGGAATTCCCAGCTGCTTGCTCGCTGCGCGAATTGACTTCCTCAGGCTATGTATGAAACACTCTCTTATTGACTCCACCTGTTCGTCTGACACACGCGATTTACCACCACTGTGAGGTTTCACTACACTCCCTGTCGATGAAAATTGTTCCTTCCACGCCTGGATACTGTTGCTTGATGGAGGATCCTTGTGGTACACATGTCGAAAGTTTCGTTGCACTTGAAAAACACTTTTTGTCTCTGCAAACCACCACACGCATTGCACCTTTTTGAGTACCGACGCCATTTTTTGTTTTGGCGATACTAGCGCCGTCACCGGTAGTCGTACAACTATGAAAATTTCCTGAACAAAACTTTTTGAGTTTTCCTTCAAAATGTATATTTTATTTCTTCCCTATCTTTGCCCATATTAAAACCACACACTTTTTAAATCCGTCAGTCCCATTCCGGACACTCTGTATATACGAGTAATTATGAGTATTGTTAACAAAACATTTTTACTAGAGAGTTTCAAAAGACGATGTGCATGAACTAGGGGAGTGGATGGTATGTTCAGGCTACAAATGGCTCTCACATGACATTCTGCATGAATTGATATATTAGGGAGATCTGTTTTGCGCTCCGTGGTAGCAGATATTAAAAGTCGGGAATGTGAACAATTGACATTCTGCATTCGAACTGTGAATGAAAATTTTGATATTTTTGAGGAATTCATGGGCTTTTACGAGATCCCGAACACTGAGGCCAAAACTTTAAAAAAAAGGGAGGGAGTGAGTCATTCATTAATTTATTTTAGTGATCAGAGCCCCCTAATAATTTTGATACTAGTGTGATACTAGTGTATATTCTTAATTTATTTCATCAATCTTTATTTATGATTAGAGTGGAGTGAGGTAAGAGTGTGCATGGTGGGTAAAAGTTTGCAGTGCAAATATCCATTTTGCATGGAAAATTAGACTGGCAACAATGAGTCAACCTGAAAAGTGTCTTGGTGGAACGTAATCACATGTAGTTACATGCATCAGGATCAAAGAATGCTGAAACCATGAAGAAAATTTCATTTCTCATCTTCCTAATATAATATTTAGATTTCTTGTAAACTGCATTCCATAACAAGAAATTAATTTCATTAAATCATTGACAATATGTTTTGAGTAAGACACTAGTGATATGTGTCATAATGCATAAATTATTTAAATGATTTTCCATAAATGACAGCACTTGATGGTAACGGAAAAACTGCATTGTCTGGTAATAGTTCAAAAATCACAGTAGGGGAAAATTCTGCACAAATAACTGTGCAATGTAAATCTGCAACAACATTCTGTTCCTGATTCATCACCTAGAGCATCAAAATCAGTGTTTCCAAAATAATCCCACTTCCCAAAATGAGGATATCTCAGAGCAAGAGGCCAAGTGTCTAAAATCAAAACAAGTTCACCTTTCAAGAATGAAATAATTCCACATACATTTATATTTAATTTTAAATTAGTTATTGTTACAAATAATGTTCAATGAAAATTTTAAACCCATTTGCCTTCTAACAATCTTTTTAAATTCCTTCCTACATCCAACGTTTGACCCACCACATGCGAACTATTTGCCCCCTGGTAATCCAGTCATCCAGAATGCCAAAAAAAGTCAGCAAAAACAGTAATTTTTACTTCTTGATGAGGGGATAAAACATTTACAGTTCTCTAAACAACATAACGGAGCATAAACAGCAAAGAATTTTATCTCTAATTTGTTTATTTGTTCTTGTTGTGGGCCAAAAATGGTGGTACGTGACAATGGAGTTTACACACTATATTTCGTACTTTTTAAATACTTGTTGCAGCAATTATATTTTTTCGGCAAACAATTTAATTGTGTTCCGCAGACTCACAACTTCTCACTAATGCACAGAAATATAGTATAAACTTCAATTAAAATAAAACACAATGCTTTTTTTTTAAATTAAAAATATAAAAGTCATCTTTAGTTAATAGCTCTTGCTGCTATTTCCCATGATGATTTCTAAAGAAAAGAATACTTGAAAGTATTGTGAAACTGTCACGGGGAATAAGTTTTGCTTCTTTTGGCTAATTTTGCTTATTGTGAAAGCATGCTCTGACATTAATGGGTAATCTGTCAATCTTGTATCAAACGTGAACATGTGTGTGGTCGTTGTGAAGTGGGAGCTCTCGACGACTTAGTTTTCACTTCTTTGATGATTTCAAGCGAATCATGTACAATGAAACCATTTGTCTCCAATCACTGAATACACAACATCAAGAACTCAAAATTTACAGAAATGTAAACACTATCTTCTTTCACTTTTCTATCTTGAACTAATTGCTGAACAACACTAACAGATGTGGCACCCTCAGTTTCAATACCACCAACTACATTGGCAAGAATATGGAGATTGGAAGAGTAATACTGAATTGCTCAAAACCATGTTCTCCACTGCATCAAGACTGGCTCCTGTGGTAATGTAATATCCCACGCAGCTTCTTTTAGGGCCTGACGTCACGATGGCATCACAATATCAATGTCCTTCATTTGTGCCACTGTTTCTTTTCTGTGTGTGAGAGATGGTCTGGAGGAGAAGCAGCACAATGATGGAAGACATGCAGGCTCAAAAGTTGGAAACATGGTACTATTCATTCCTTTGAGTTTCTTAACCCCACTGCTTTGTTTATTTTATTAATGGTACCAGATGGCCTTCCTTATACATTGACCACACAAAATACTCCATACGGCAAACATAGAGCCCCAAAAGTCATGTCTGCATGACATACCCCACCAAAAAGTCTTTTTATCGTTTTTTTTCTTTCTAATTTTATATCCTGTTCATATCACTATGTCCTACTGTTTAACATCAGGAAAATCACTAATTTCAGTCAAAAATAATGAGAAATTCATGCCAGTTAAGCAATTGATCAACATATTATCCTGAGTGATGTAAGGCAGTCAAACTAGGCAGCTGAACAAACCTTCCATACATTAGAGACACGTAGTTTGGATAATGCTGCAATGTTAATACAAAACAAAATTAAAGAACTGGAAACAGGTACTCACCATGGGACTGACGTTCAATTATGCAGGCAGTTTCCTCTGTTTCTTGTGCGAAGAATTTATAACCTTTTTTTAGATAATGAGGCTTATTGATTTTAGTTATTTTCTGCAATTAAATAATTAATTATTTTTGAACAGTGAATTTGTTAATAATGGCAATACAAATAGCTTAGTGATACACATTTTCATTTGTTTTTCTATCCAATATGTCTTGGAAGGTCATTACATTAATACATTTTCCACCTAATAACTTCTGACAAGCACATATCCATGGGTATATGGAAGGGGCAAAATGGTCATTGCCTCCTTGCCTCCATGTAAAAAGCCGGACCCTGTAGCTGAGTGGTTAGCACATCGCGCTGCGACGCGAAGGGTCCCGGGCATGGTTGTTTGTGAATGTCCATTCATCAATTTCATCATATCATCACTCATCCCCATCTTCGCAAATTAGCCAAGAGGCACAAAAGGTGAAGTAAAATAAAATAAATCAAATCAAAAAATCAAATTTATGTAAAAACCTGCAAATTCCCATTCATACAGGAAATTCAGAGAATAATAAAAGTAAAAGTAAAGTTCCCCATGCATATAGAACCATTCCATCAAGGCACATTTAGAGAATGTGGGAGTAAGGCCCCACATATTCTCGATCTCAGTCATTTTGGAGGTTGTGTGATCAGTACCACACTCTGGCCACCTTTACCCCCAAGGGTTGCCCCCAGATACCCTTTGATTTGAGGCTGGGTGAACCCCATAGTCACTTTATATAGGGACAAGGCCAGAAAATTCTGACCTTAGATCACCCAGCCCCAGAATCGAACCCAGGTCTCCCATGTGCCAATTAGATACCCTACCAACTTTTATCGGATTAAAAATTATGGATACTTGAGTTTGGACTCCAATTAAAAATGAACAACCAGTAGACCTAGACTAATATGAGCTACATCAAAACTTAGCTTGGTTAATCTATGCAGACCAATTTTTTTCGTGTATGCATTCTATTCTTTATCATTGTTGAGAACAAAAAGAGGGTATTTTTTTCTTGGAAATTCTGTTAATCAGAAACGAGTTGTTCGATCATTATGAAATTGTAGTAGGGTGCAGGAAGAAATTATTTAAGCACAATTCTTTATTTTCAGGTTTTCAAAATTTCTTAAAAAACAGTGTTTATCAATTTTGTGAAACAACGTTTTCTTAGTATTGGGTAGTCCTACAAATACAATATTGTTCTTCCTTTGAAGCCGCAGTGGCTCAGTCGGTAACGCATCTGACTACCATGCTCAAGGTCCCAGGTTCGATCCCCGGCCAGTTCAAATCCGGAACTTTTCTAACGTTGGAAGCGGCCCCGGCGCCCACCCAGCGTTGAATAACATGGGTACCTGGGGGAAACCCTGGGGGTAAAGGCCGTCAGGGGCGTGATGCTGATCACATCACCCCCACTCATGATCGGATCAAGAAAGTGTGGGGCGTTACCCCCACACCCCCTATACGCCTTCATGGCGTGGTGCTAAGCACAGGAGAGCACTTTACCTTACCTTTTACCTTTGCTTTGAAGCTCTTTCCATCTGTTTTTAAAGTGCATTATCATTGTCAATTTATATTTCGAAACCAATTTTCACAGATTTTTATTCAGTGGAGTAAAGTTGAATGTGGAACATGGCAACACTGCAAGCATTGACTGCAGTTTCCATGATTCAACGGACATCACTGTGTGTCATGTTTCCATGTTCCGCTGAATAAAAATCTGTATAAAATCGGTTTAGCAATGTGAATTGACAATGATAATGAATTTTAAAAACAGATCAAAAGAGTTTCAAAACAAGACCAATATTGTATTTGTAGGACTACCCAATACTAAGAAAACGTTGTTTCACAAAATTGCTAAAAACATTTTTTTGAGAAATGTTGAAAACCTGAAAATAAAGAATTGTCCTTAACCCGGGAGAGGTCGCACCCATTTCACAACTTAATGAGGTCACAGTAGGTCACTGTGACCCGCAATTATAAACTTTTCTATTTTTAACATGTAAATATTTTTCTTTGTTTTGTTCTTCCGATATTATTTTTTAACCTATTTGACAAATTAGTAAATATAAATATATATATATATATATATATATATATATATATATATATATATATATATAAATTTATGTTTCCTGATTTTTTTATTTCTAATGTTATTTGGAATTACATATTGAATAAATGCAACATTTCTGTGATTGTCTCAAGTAAACACTAGAGAGCTTTAGAAAGAAAACAAAGAATTACAATTTTTTGAATAGTAATACAGTAAGTAAAGATGTACAGTACATTTTCATGTGAAATACCTTATAATTTGTTTCTTTCCAAACAGTCATCACAGGTGATTTTTCCATGTTTCCCGCAGATTGGCAGCTGACAAAGTGGGCAGCATTGGGAAGTCTTATTGCCTGTTCTCGGACATTTTCCACATCTTTTTCTATTACTTGAAGTTCCTAGTTCCTGGTCATCACTAGGAGGTGGTTGAACATGGTCTTTCAAAAGTTCGAGGATGTCAGTTCTCAGTTTTCTGCTGAGATTTGGAATTTCCAGACGAGATCTTATCTCTGTTTTCTTCTTCCCTGTCAATGTCACTTCCAATATCGCTCTCGTCACTTCCTAACTCTTGGCCTTCTTCGTCTTCTGACACCACTTCGATCAGCATACGACGAATTCGATCTATAGCTTTTGGATCCATCACACCGAAATTCAAACAATGCACGATACAACAATGCCACGCTACTGCAAAAAACTGAGCGTTGACTATTTGCGCAAACGTTAACAGTCGCTGCGGGTCACTGTGACCCGCACACACCCTTTCCTGCCGACACCTGAATGCAAAGGACAGGAAGGGGTAAAGGACAACAGAAGGTAGGAAGCTACTACAAGCACCAATCGGTTATTGGAATCCCAAACGGAATTGTAAAGAAAGAAAACTTAGGTGCGGGTCATGGTGACCCGCGTGACCTCTCCTGGGTTAAACCCATTCTGCCCGCACCCTACTAAAATTTCATAATGATCGGACAATCCGTTTTTTTATTTACAGAATTTCAAAGATAGCGATCGTTTGCAAACTAAAAACAAAAACAACTCTCTTTTTGTTGATGATAAAAAATAGAGGGCATACTAGAAAAAAATATGTTAGCATAGGTTATTTACTCTGATAAGCTTACTTTTCATTTTTCCATGCAAATTTTCCTCGAAATCGATTTTGTGTGACCGCCAAACTGATATCTTTAGATACAATGTGGTTAACATAGATTATCACAGAATTGAATAAGCTAAATTTTGATGTAACTCGTTTTAATGCAGATCTTCCAGTTTATTTTAAATTGGAGTGCAAACTAGAGTATCTATAATTCTTAATCTGACAATAGACCAACATGGCTCCTTTCTTATCAATTGAGTAATTGTGGCAATGATTATGACATGAAACTGAAGCAAAATACACAATGTAAGAAGAATGATTCAGCAGAAACTTGAATAAAAAATCTTCAATCGTGAGACTCTGCATTAAACAATGTGGTAAGGATATACAATATGTAATATATTGTAATGACGTATTAACCCTTTCGTTATGTATGCATAGAAATAGATTCATCACAACCAACTTAACACAAAGAATCCTTTTCTAAAAATTAATTACTATGTTAACATGTACTGTACAGGTCTCAAATTTGTGTACAAGTACAAAATACTGCAATGTACAACATAACTTATAAAAATATCATGTATTTTTCTCAAGTGTAAGTGTTGCCATCCCCCAAATCATTTAAAAATCTTTAAAATTCCTTTTTGGTTCATTAGTGTGCTATAATGCACTGTAATACTAAAATATTGTGTACGAATACCAAATACTACAATATATCTTGCAAAAACTGCATGTAATTTTCTTCAAATATCAGTGTTGACATTCAAAAAAAAATTATAACACTCCTCTTTTTGTTTGTTCATTCCTTTATTACTTGGTTACTATATACTGTATAGACCTAAAAATTTGTGTAAAAATACAAAGTACTACATATTACAACATAACTTACAAGAACTGCACATTATTTTCATTTAAGCCTCACGGTTCCCATCCCAAAAAATATCGAAAATCTCTATTTTTTGTTTCTTTATTTTCTCTTTATTATTTTGTTACTGTGTACTGTACAGACCTTCAATTTTGTGTATGAATACAAATAACTACTCCAGAAAATGCTGTATATTTTTTTGTAGTAATATCTGGCAGGAGCAATCTAGAGCAGTTCTGAGAGCCATTATGCCAAACTAGAAAATGGGCAACACACATGCAACAAGGACAAGTATACAAAGAACAAAGAACAGGATTTGTGCTGCCATCACTCAGGCAGCACATAAAATGTCAAAGGTTTGCTGCAAAACAGGGACAAATAATATGAAAACATGCCATGTTTCCACAAGCACTAAAAGACTGATAACGTATATCTATGTTATCTGCAGTTTGTACACATTAGGGGAAACGTAAATGTATATACTACAGGGAGGTTATTTCAGTCGTTCACCGTCAGACCGTCGGCCGTCGAGCGCCTCCTTCATGCAACAGTTCCCGGCAAATTGACTTACAGGAAGCCCGTAACAGAAACCGCTTGCTTTGTAATGTTTCCACTTTTCACAATTACAGTTACAATTACAATTGAAATAAGCACGTACCTTGTCGCAAGGATGCTGGAAAAGGTGTATTCCCAAATACAAATATTCCTGGCACCTTATTTCTGACATCTAATCTTGGATTAGACATCGCTATTTTATCCTCAGTATGACAGAAATGGAAGAGAGCATCCCGGCAAATAAAGCAAACCGAAAGCGTAAAATGATATTTAAAAGTAATAATAATGATGATCACTAACCTCCTGTGTTATAAGAGATGTTTCAACAGCAATACAACACGTTTCTTAGGTTCAAGAGATCCTGTCTCTCGTAATTGCCTGACCACTTTTCTGCAAGAATTCGTTTTCACGTAATTATCGTACATAAAAACTCTTTGTTCAAGACTATATTTGTTTAGCGGCATAACTAATGAATGAATAACAATTAACACACAATAAAGCACTAGCACTGAATAAATGAATAAAACAGTATAAAAAACACGCGTACTGATAAACGCAAACAGAAGTGTGCATGAGGGTACGTTACACTCACTACGTCTGGTAGCCGACAGTGTTGCTAACCATTTTTCGGCAATGTCCCTACAACTGACCAAATGTCCCTACGCCAAGTAAAGCGACTAAAAAAAACAACACCTCATGAGCATGCAAAACAGAAGATAAAATATACACATTTACTTACCAAATCTTTCTGCTCGGTGCTTCCACAATTAATGAAGGAGCGAATTTACAATACAGGACCCCTCCCTGATTTTTGTAATATTTCGCATACTCACTAATTGAGGCCTCCTAATCACGAATTTGAAGTTAAAATTTGGGGGTCACGTGTAGAAATTGCAAAATAAGTGAAATTGAGTGGTCCGCGATCGGCACGATTGCTCATTGTTTACTGGAAGATTTTGTGTTTCCAATACTTAAAAACTAAATATACATTCCTGATATTACTACGACCCCAAATTTTAACTATGTTTGCCTATCCTATCCTAACCTAACCTTACCTGAATGGTTCGTGGGGCTATTCGTCAAACGTTTGTGGGGCTACCTGTGCATGGTTTTTCGACCCCAAATTTTTAACTATGTTTGCCTTGCCTAACCTAACTTAACCTAAACTTACCGAGAATGGTCAGTGGGGCTATACGTGAATAGTTTTGGGTTAATTGTGATTACGAACCGATAAAAAAAAATCTTATTTTCGTAGCACTTTAACGGCAAACGTTCATCATCGAAGACGCCATTTTCGTATTCTGCACTTTTACGATCGATGCACTATTACCAAACTTACCTGTAATCAAATCAGTCCACACTCCACATGTTCTTCTACATCGTGATTGTCGCTGTCACATGTAAGCACCTTCTTTCGGCAATATACCGAAATCCATAAGTTTATTAATTAGCCCACGGCCATCCTCCTGCACACTCCACCTAACAATCTGTACAACATTAACAACATTTTTACTGTTCTCTTCCGCCATTCTTACACGATCCATGCTCTCCAAGTATGAAATCAACAGTGTGGCAACGCTGTAGACAGCGTAACTAATTGCGAACGTCGTCAATTGTTCATATCAACAAATATGGCTACCATACTTGTATACTGAGAATCATTGCGAGAATGAAAAAGCTTATTTTACAACTTATACACGTTAATGACCCAATTTTTTTACCTCACCCCAACATGTTAACTTGAGATAAATCATCACGACTAATTATTTCGTGAGTATAAGACGTAGCATAGAAATTACAGAATGGTCCGGTATTGTAAATTCTTGCCTTAATGAATAATTAGAGTGTGCGGGACAGAATTTTTTGGGTCGGGACGAAAAAATTTGCTTTTCACTTTAAGTGATTGTTTTGGCATTTCTAGATTAAAAACTTACAATTTCCGATAAGTTACAGAAACTTACAATGCAGAAAACGTCGAAAATTAACGACTTCTTAAAGTGACCATTCGGTAGCTATTTCCCGACTGTTTGGGATTCCGAAAAGTCGGGAAGTCATTTCCCGAAGTCGGTATCGGGACGGGAATTTTTTTTCCCGATCCCGGTCCTGACTTTTCGGGATCCCGCACACCCCTAATGAATAACGTTGAGTCGTTTACTGTTGATTATGTTATTTGAAGTCATACATGCTGCTGCTGCCAAGAGATAGATGTTGGTTGGTGATGCTGTATTTCCTTCAGTCTTAAACAATTCTGGTCCCATTTTATTTATCTTTTTTTTTGTTTTTGTATCACTTAACATTGAAAATATTCTTTCCGTTTCCGCGTTAGAATGTGGCAATGTTAGCACTATTTTCGCGAGAGTGAAAATGTTTCCAAAAAATAACTTGCCTTGAAAGTTCTTGGTAACCGATAACATGTTTCAAAATTCTGATGGAGATTTGTTGGTTAGTTCTTTTTTCTCCTCCTCGCTAAAGTATCCAGATAAACTAATCCATTCATTCCAAACCGAGCACGAAGAAAGTGCAACTGACTGGCGAGTAAGCTTTGCACCTTTGCACAATAAAATGTTGTTTTCCAAGATTGAAAAAAGTCCCTACGTTTTCCCTTATTTGGTAAAATCTGTCCCTACGCGGGCGAAATATAGTGAAAGTCCCTATGCGTAGGGACATGTCCCTACGGTTGGCATCACTGGCGACAGGTGTCGCGTTTGTTCAGTATGAAGCGCCTTCTCGCGGCTGACAACTCCCCCGACCCCCGATAAGCTGCCGGCGCTGTCGCGACAACTGAGGATAAAGTAGCGATGTCTAATCTAGGTTTAGATGTCAGAAATAAGGTGCCAGAAATATTTGTATTTGGGAGGACACCTTTTCCAGCATCCTTGCGACAAGGTACGTGCTTATTTCAATTGTAATTGTAACTGTAATTGTGAAAAGTGGAAACATTACAAAGCAAGCGGTTTCTGTTACGGGCTTCCTGTAAGTCAATTTGCCGGGAACTGTTGCATGAAGGAGGCGCTCGACGGCCGACGGTCTGACGGTGAACGACTGAAATAACCTCCCTGTAGATCTGAGCCGATACCATGATTTGCCGATACCGATACCATGACCGATACCCACTGATGCCGATGCCGATAACGATACTTGTATAATTCCAGTATAAAATAAAAAGGCTAGTTACCAAGTCATACTAACTCGTCACATTACTAGACACGTATTTAGAAATATATAATTTGGGGAGCCAGTCTGAGCCAAGTGGCTCAGTAATATAATAATAAAGGTGATTCTATTTAATATGTTAATATAATTACTGGTCGATTCGTAATAATATGTAAATTAATTAATTAGTACTTAATGCTTCCGATGCATATGGAGTATTGTTTTATGTAACCACAGACTAAGAAAAGAAGGAAAGACAACTTTAATATTATTTTGTTCTTCTTGACTAAAAAATATTGTTATTACATAAACAGTAAAAGATGCTATAAAATCATAGATAAAACAGCAAATATTCATCATCTAGCTTATGTGTAGTCAAGACCACTAAAATTTTTGTAAAAACAACTGTCCTGGCAAGGAAATTAATGTCAAAGAAGTATAAAAAAATAAATGAATATTTATTGAATAACAAAAGGAATGATAGTACGTCCTGATAAATATTTAATGTACATTATTCTAAGTAGTGGTGTACATAAATCTTTAGAGAAGCCTCCCCGATAGTCTAGTGATACCTCCGTCACCTTTTAATCAATAGATCCCGGGTTCGATACTCAGTGGAGGCACATAGTGGTTCGGGTCCCACTTTAAAATGTAGGTCATGTCCCGATTAACTTATCTTCCTTAGCACTGCTATTCAAAGCCGTATGTTCCCAATCTAACCTTGGCGAAAATAATTAATTGATTGATTGATTTGCTTTATTTTACTTCACATTTTGTGCCACTTTTGGCAAATTTGCGAAGATGTGTATAAGTGATGATGTGATGAAATTGATGAATGGACACTCACAAACATCCATCCCCAGGCCAGGATTCGAACCCGGGACATCTGGTGTCGTAGTGCAATGTGCTAACTACTCCGTCATGGGGGCCGGCTTTCGGCGGAAATAAATAGCCATCATTGGCCGATACCGGCAGTCACACAAAAGACAGAAGTGAAGAGGATATGTATAAATTGCTGATTCCCCTTCCAGCTTGGACGTAGATAGAACAAAGCTAATTTAACAGTGACTTTCATCCCTCTTTTCCAAGAACTGCAACTACCTGACCTGGCATTAGTGCGGCGGGGGGTTAAAAACATCCACCTATCTTATGATCATGATCTTCAAGCAAAAATTGGCAATGAATACTTTAAGCAGTTACATGCCTGCATGGTCACGTTTGGGTTCAGCTTTCACTTGCCCATGCCTTTGATCTTGCCAACTGCTTCCCAGGAGGGTGGGGGTTTATGATCCAGTGTTTCTAGGAAAATCTATGGAACTTCCTGTGCTGGTCTCCCAATCTGTCACAAGGAAGGGTGAACGAACTTTTAGAAAGGACAAATGTTGAGACAAGCTGTTGCCTTTGCCCATTTTTCTAGCCACTGAAAATCTTTGGTATCAGATGGTATCGGTAAAAGAAAATCAACCGATACTCACCGATGCCGCCGGTATCGGGCGATACCCTGTGCAAAAAGAGTTAAAATAACATAAATTAACTGCAACTTACAGGCTACTGACTAACACCTACCTTCTTGCCACTGGACGGGGAACTGAAGAACCGGAAAACCTCCACTTCTGGTGTTCTCTGCAACGATATTTTTAATGAAAATGAGTAGTGCTTAATAATTGCATACAGTAACACAAAGTCAACAATTAAAATTCACCAACAACTTTTCAATTTTCAACCCTCTAAAGGCTTGGCATAATATAGCCTAATTCAACCGAATTAATTCAGTCAAGCACAACTTCCAAATATCTACTCTCAGATAACAGGTTTTTATTTAAGGGAGGGGGAGAAGATTCATAACAAATATGATGGTAATCCTTTTTGTAATATATATATTTTCTACTTGACATTTGAAACTCAATGCTGTCACCTTGTGAGTACAAGTTCCACGGTTTCATCTCTGGTGGAGGCACATTGCACGATGGTTTCAACACCACTTTAAACTGTAGGTCTAGTCCTGATTATTAATGATTAACCTACCTCAACACAAAAGTGAACTTCAAATTAACTCAAACAAAACTATTCACAGACAACACATGTATTGCATTTTCAACAATTGAAAACAATACATCACTGATGGAAACCATATTCAACAAAATAAATTCATAATTTTATTGAAAATAATTTCTTCCATATTTTTTTCTGCACATGTCTGAGTGGGTTAGAGATAGCAAATGTCACAGCTTTTAATTATCAATATTTTAAAAACGAAGTCACTGTTCCACACATTCTTTCATTTGTGATACAGCAGCTTAAATTGGTCAAAAGAGTTGCTACTAGAAAAAAATTCTGAAAGAAAGCATTATCTATGATACCCAGGAACTAAAGAAGTATACATACAAGTGCATATGTGTGAAGAGTTTTGCCAACAATAATGCAAACTACCAATGATTAACGAATTTGAGGAACAACAAAAAAGTCTCCAAAATAATAACTTTTCAAGGTCAAAATCTGGGTAAATTTGAAGCAGAATAATGCAATGGTATATTTCTGAATTTGCTGTTGTAGAGTGGCCTTCCAGTTTCTCTGATCCTGATTCCACCATATCAGATACCTCTTAGCTCTAACTACATCTAAACAATGAAACAATCCCCTAAGGTCAGTTAAAAACACACACTTAAAATGTTCTGTGAATACAACAGCAGATGGTTACATATATGCATGTTAACTTATTTATTGATTACAAGGCGAAACCACAAATAGTACGGTTTAACATATGTACTTGTAACTTGCTATGTATAGACAACAAATTCCATTGGACTCCTAGTCTCATAAATATGTAAAAATATAATCAACAAAAAATATAATCAACCTTCTCATTTTTGAATGAAAAATAAATGTGAGGGTTGATTAGAAAATAAGGTAAAAATGGACATTCAATAAACAGTATATATAGATGCTGGTACACTTCCTTTCTGATAAAGTGGCAGAATCGTTTGAGTTAAAGGCCTCCCCAATAGCACAGTGGTAGCATCATCACCTTGTAATCAAGGGGTCCCACGTTCGATACCCAGTGGAGGCACATAGTGGTTTTGATTCCACTTTAAACTGTAGGTACAGTCCCGATTAGCCTTACTGTGCACAAAGTGGACTTAAAACACTAAATCAAACAACCAACCAATAGGGTTACATTCAAATGGTGGAAAAAAGATTGGGGGGAAAAAAGGTTCGAAAATCTCAGTATCCCTTAAGTAATGTAAAAAAAAAACTGACTCAATTCCTTCACTTGGGGAAAAGCTCGTATTTATTTGAAAGCAGATGAGAGTGGATGATGGTTCGATTACCCCTTAGCCTAGCATAACGAAACAACAAAGTAGTCATTCACCCAGGGGACAAGGCTTCCAATTCCAGCCTGGGCATGAGTGTTCTTTGCAAGTGTCACTTCATCAATTTTATCATGTCATCATTTATCCACATCATTGCAATTAGCCAAAAGTGGAAGAGAAGTGACTCTAAATAACAAAAATTAAATCGAATTGAGATTCAAGATGCAGACGGGAGAAAATAAACAATCCAAATCAATAAGAGTATCTCTCCTTCTGTAAGGGCCCAAATGATGTAACTTCAGGATCACATTCATTTCTTTCTCTTACTTATATACTGATTTCCTAGCATGTCATTGAACACAAAAGTAGGGTAACAAATCTCGCAAAATCAGTACAGGGTGAATGAATGTCTTTGTGGATTCCAGGAATAATTACTCTTCTTCATGACATAAATCATTTAAACATATAATGATGTATGTGCCAATGACTAATAAGATTCGACATCACATAGTAAAACTGCTATGTTTATTTGAAGCTAGAGCACGATAGTCATTTGGGGGTGGAAACAAGCACAAAACCATAATGTACAATTGCCTTCAATAATAAACACACGCAATCTTTACATACATTCTATGAGCAATGTTTGAACAGCATGCAGACACTATCTGATGAAGCATTATTGCTAAATCTCACCCACTCCTGATTATTTTTTTATTATTATTATTTACCGAGTACGAAGTGTTGTAATAATGTAATATAAGATTATATTAAATCACTGTAAATATTTATGCGATGCATATCTCGGGAATGTTTCTACTCATCTTCTTGATTTTTCAGTGATTGGCAGGATTTTTGGCAAGATCCTTCTTTTCACTCAGCTGTCAAAAGCTATGTTAACACATGTTAAGAATTATTATATCATAAATACATGTTCTTAAACAGCATGTTGTAATCAAGGTGTCCCCATTTTAATATCAGGTGGAGGCTCATTGCACAGTGGTTCGGATTCCTGTTTAAACTGTACATTCAGTCGCCATTAGCCTAACTGTGCATAAGGTAGACTTAAAACAACGACAACAACAACAACAACAACAACAACAACAACAACACACACACACACACACACACACACACACACACACAGAAATACGATGTTCTTTGTTTGTGCTCCTCACTGCGGACCTAAAATATATGTCGGATTTTCAAATGATAAACGACAAATATTATGCTATTTTCAACGTTTGAAACTACCCACCTCAGACTTTACATCACATCTTTCTGCATCAGGAAATGCTGGACGTAAATTGCATAAATTTTAGCGGAAATATCTCGTCCAAAGCCGTTTTCTTTCCGAAAAAGATTTTGCAAAGAAGTAGGTTTGAAGCCATGATCTTCCATTCTGCAAGCAAACACGATCCCCCTACGCCACACGGTTCATGTTATTTTATGCACTTGGTTCAAAGGATGAAGACATACACATTTCTGTTGTAGTGTACTGCTGTGTGAAGTGGAAAGTTTTAGGTGTTTGCTCGAGCCTTTAGGATAGCTGAGGATTAAACATTATGACTAGGGCTCGAAAGTTGATGACCTAAAAAATAATCATAAGATGACCTATAGAATGACCGAAAAATAGTAAAAAAAAAATATTATAAAATAATTTTTACTGTGAAAATGAAAGCTTGATTTCTTTCATAAACTACATGAGAGTAAGTTGTCTAATAAGTCGATGAAGCCCGTTGTCTGGTGGTTGAAACTACTGAAGCAAAGGAGAAAGAGCAACTAAGTGATAATGTAGATTTCTTTGTTTACTTCAAGGTTACATAAAATATACCTCAAGGTTTTTGTTTAAAAATCATTCATCTCCTTTCTGGTGGAAGCACATAGTGGTTCGGATCCCACTTTAAACTGTAGGTGCAGTCCTGATTAGCTTTACTGTGCATAAAGTTGACTTAAAATGAATCAACCAATTAATCTCTTGATCAGAGTGAGCCTTTTACAATACTGTAGTCGACCAGCATTCGAAAATACAGTTCTGCTTTGCGTACACCAGAGTATAATTTCATTTAATATTGTGACTAATTCTACTTTAAAACCACAGATTAAAGCGATAACAGTGTCCAGATGAAGAACCTCAAAGTAGTCTTCACACAAAGTATTTTAATCCATTGCCAAACATTTCAGTTAAGAATGATATTATGATTTTCCATTGACCCTATTTTTGATTCATAATGAATTTGCTAAAAGGACCATGTCAAGAAATCTAATTATGTAAGTTTTACTAGTAAATGCATTTAAAATGCATGAAACAACAGGGGAGGAGAAAAATTAACCTAAAAAGTAAGTAAAAATGCAACAAACACATTTAAGAATGTAACCCTATAGCACTACAGCCCAATATTGGGCCCTGGCTTGCCTACCGACTGCTGGCCTCCCTCCCACGTGGGCAACCAGGGGGACAGCTGTTGTAGAATTTCGCGACTGGATTACGCTCACTCACTTGGAGCTCCCCAATTTCCTCACGATGGTGGTTTTCCACCGGCCCTATACACAGGCTGAAAACCTGGGATCGAACCCATGCCATACCGCAGCCACCGACCAAAGCAAGGTGCCTTAGACCGCACGGCCATGGAGGAGGATACTGTTAAGAATACTGACGAAAAAAAAAAAAAAAAGCCGAAAAATGCAAAAGAAATGTAAAATAGAAAGTGTTTTCAGGCTCTAACTGAAGGGAAAATGACATGATATAGAGTTTAGCATTGTTTTTAAGGGTCAGAGAAAAAGTTAATTTTTCATCAACATCCACACCCTAATTACTAATTATGACCATTGAAAAAGTTGGAGGGAAGGAAGCGGCTTACTTAAATTTTTCTTGCTGAGGGATCATATCATCCCATATCTCCACTTTCTAACACAGAAAGAAAATCAAGTTCATATTTCGAAAATGATTTGCAGTTTTCCACCACGAAAATATGTTTTCATAGTTTGAAGTTCATTTGTATTATCTTGCAGGGTTTCCATTGTTTTATTTTCACACATATTTTATATTTCATACGTTGAATGTCCCTCTCCTCTCTCTTTTCATACAGTGTTTGGAAAGAAGCTGAAGTTTCTTGGCAACCGGTTCGGGTTCAAATTACTCCTTTTCGCTCTCGAGTTCCTACTTTAAACAAACAACAAAAGACTTCGTAACTTAACGATGCTTGTTCAAAATACGGAATTTTTACACAATTTACAAAATATGACAAAACACCAATAGACATGTTCATAATTTTTCCGTTTCAGCGTTTCTCAATTTTTTCTGAGTTTGTTTACTCATGAAAATTGCCATGAAGAAGTTATATACATGACAATATGTGTGAATTGGTTTCTTCAAACTGGTAGCAAATTTTAACATGACCTACCTGGAGAAAAGGTAGCATGCTTGATTCTCACCAGGGAGGTCGTACGTTCGATTCTCCATCAAGGCAGGATTTTTTTCACGAGTTTATCTTTGGATGTAAAGTTTATCCACCATGCTAAAGAGTTAACATTGGTCTCTGTATTTCACGAGGTGAAAGGAAATAGTAAGAGGAAGTTGTTTCGGATAGGAGGAAGTCAGAATGCACAGAATCAAGTTATGTTGAGCTAAGTCTGTAATGTGGTTTTGAATATTGCAAAGTTAGTGGGAATCTGATACTCGTACTATCTGTTCAAATAAGACAAACATTTTAGATGCAAAGCAGTGACGAATTAACGATCATTTTGAGGTGTTGAATTTTTTGTTTGTCACTCACTACATAAATACTTATAATAGTTTCTTATCGAATCGACCTCAGGTGCAATAACCATTTACTTATGTAAATTGGCAATTTACTATTAGTTTTAGATGCATGGTGAGATGATGGTGAGAGGGATTGACAACAGTTATTACGAAGGAACGGACATAAAATTACCAATCTTAGCAATTTAAACTCATTAAACACTTTCCTTCATTACAGTAATGCTCTACATCACTACTTAACATAACTGTATATGTTTTTTATAGTATATCGAAATCAAACAATCAATATTTTAGGTGACAGAGAAGAAAAAACAATACATAACATAAATAACATTACATTTTGCATCCTGAATACATATATGTGATTTGTGAATTAATCATGATGTGTGTTAACACAACATATGAACAATAACTAAAAACCATTTAACCTTCAAAACTGGAAATCTGCAACCTCTAAGGGGAAATATGCGCAGAAGGGACATCCTTCAAGTGTGCATCGGATTCATTTTTTTTAAATATTCTAATATCAACGATCTTTGTTCAGCAAACAAAAGAAAAGAAATGAGGAGAGGGTGGGATTATGTGGATGATGGTAGTCAGGTGTCCTCCCTCGATGTGCACGTCCACATCCAGGAAGGTGATCTGGTTGGGGGAGTGCATCCAGGTGAATTTTAGGGAAAGGAAGTGGTTAAGTTGGTCCAGGAAAGTTGACAAGGATGGTTCTCCATGTGTCCAGAGCATGAAGATGTCGTCGATGAAACGGAGCCAGAGGAGGGGTTGGAGGGGTTGGGTAGCCAAAAACTCTTGCTCAAGTTTGCCCATGAAGAGGTTTGCATAGGATGGGGCCATTCTGGTACCCATGGCTGTACCTCGGATCTGTAGCAAATTTTGGTTTTCAAAGGTGAAATTATTACAAGTGAGGACAAGGTGGGCTAGGTGGGTCGGGAAGTTGGTGCTGGTGTTGTGAGGTTTGGGTCTGCTATTGAGGTAGAATTCTATGGAGCGCAGGCCATGGGAGTGGGGTATGTTGGTGTAGAGGGAAGTGACATCGATGGTGGCAAGGATGGTATTTGGGGGCAATGGTGGAAGGGTGCTGATTTTCTGGAGGAAGTGGTTGGTGTCATGGAGGTAGGAGGGCAGAGCTTTCACAAGAGGCTGGAGATGGGAGTCAACAAATGCTGAGATTCTTTCTGTGGGTGACTTATAGCTGGACACAATGGGTCTACCAGGGTTGCCAGGTTTGTGAATTTTGGGCAATAGATAGAAGGTGGGGGTGTGGGGATTGTCAGGTATTAACATGGCAGTGGTACGAGCTGTCAGGCCTTCAGGGAGGCCGCGGGTGTGGATGAAGTCCTGGATTTTGTTGAGGTGTTCGGCGGATAGGTCAACTGTGGTGGGTTTGTAGGTGGAAGGGTCAGCCAGCTGGCGGTTGGCTTCCGCCAGGTAGTCTTGAGAGTTCAAGACCACAATGGTGGACCCCTTGTCAGCTGGGAGGATTTTGATGTTGTGGTTGTTGCGGAGGTCTCTTAGAGCTTTCTGTTGGGGGGGGGGGGGGTGTTGAGGTTAGGTTGGTTGTGAACGTTATTTAAGAATGAGCTGACAGAGGTTGTGGAAATGATGGCAGTGATGTATCTTTCCAAGGGGTGGTTGGTGGGCAGGGGGTGGATCTTCGGAGGAGGGGGGGCTAAATTGAAGGAGGCTCTGGTGGGTTTCACTGGTAGTAGTTTGTAGTGAGGGGTTTTTTGCCCAGAAATGTTGCCATCGGAGGTTGCGAGCAAATGTGTGTATGTCAAGAAGTTGGCGGAATTGGTTGGGGGGAGTTGTGGGGGAGAAGGTCAGGTCTTTGGATAAAACAGCTATTTCATCAGTGCTCAGTCTATGGCTGGATAAATTGAGTACAGTCTGGTTGTTTTTGAGTGGGTTAGGGTCATTGGTGGTCATAGATCTGGTAGGCTGGGTTTGTCCGTGGACTGGTTGTTTCCCAAGGTGCGATGTGTGGGGGTGCAGTTTTCGTTTTTAGGGAGGGGGGTCTGTGGTGGTGTGGGAGGGGTGGGCAATGGTAAAGGAGGGTCGGGTAATAGCGGGCATGTTGGTGTGGGACTGAAATTGGGCAGCAGTGGAAGGGGGAGGGTGCAGCCAGTCTGAAAAGCTTGATGGCAGAGATTGGAGAGTTTTTGGAGGTGTTTAGTGTTAAGGTCACTGGCAATGGAATGGGCGGTGTACCAGAAGGAGTCCATTTTGTGATGGTGGTTACCTGGGGTCAGCAACAGGATTTTGGTAAGGGATTGAATATAAATGGACAGTTCTCGGGCGTGATTATCTGGGACCGGTACATGGCGTCGGTGAGTTCAATAGCGAAATTTCTTGCTAGTGGGAAAATCGTGGGTTTTATGCTTGGGGGCATGGCAGAAAACGGCAGTTTGGGTGTGAGGCTTTTGGGTGTTAGGCCTAATATCAAACATGAGTGCAGGAAGCGTGCATGGGATGTAGCTTTGGTGTAGGAAACAATAAGAGATCGCAGGTGGTTCAGTTGATAGGAGTTATACGCAAAAGGATTCATACCAAAAGTGGATAATAATGGATAAAAGCCCTTTTGGCCCTCCTTGCTTTTATCCATTATATATATATATATATATATATATATATATATATATATATATATACGTTGGCCTAGACCATCAGTACTAT
Source organism: Lepisma saccharinum (assembly GCF_977018435.1). Lineage (NCBI taxonomy): Eukaryota > Metazoa > Arthropoda > Insecta > Zygentoma > Lepismatidae > Lepisma > Lepisma saccharinum. Next base: position 48,038 of record NW_028142983.1, read on the forward strand.
TTCAATATGTACCAAGCTTGACACTTGTATATGTATACATGACATGGTTCTCTAATTCCCTCCCTTCTTGGTTGTTCTATAAATTGCCACGCAAAAAAGAGACTAAACTTGATGGAAATTACAACTAATTATGCGCAATTCTTGAAATTAAATGAAACAAAGCTATGGTGATTCTTTTTCCACCCCCTCACTGTCCCTTTAATCCCAGATTAAGTAAAAACCGGACACCTTAACAGTGTTGAATCTACAATTTTATGCTAATAATTTCGCACAACAAGCCTTTTCACAAATGGATAGACTTGTAAATAAACGCATCACTTAATCCACTTGGATATGCCATTTCTCTATGAACAATTACAATGTCTACCAAAAACTAAGCATTGGCTTGACACCAAATGACATTTCCATGCAAAAATGGTTGATCCGTGACCTCTAGTCCTTGAGACTAGCCACAGTCACTCTGCCGGCACCAAGAGAACCTTCCAAGATCTCCCCTCTCTCCCCAAAAAATGTAAGACTGTCAACCAAAAACTAAGTGTTGGCTTGTCGCAAAACGAATAAAAATTGTGCGGACTTATCTATGCATTTCCATGAAATAAATGGTACACCCGTGGCCAATAGCCATAGGACTAGCCACAGCCACTCTACCGGCATCGAGGGAATCTTCCAAGGACTCCCTTCTTGCCCAAAACATAAGAATGACAACCCCACTTTCCAGTATCTTCCCTTTATATAGGCGATTCAAAAACAGACCAGTAAACAGGAAGGTTTGAAGGTACAAGATTTTGAAACTAACCAACCACCTTCTGCAAGCTGTCTTTCACCATCACGTAGGCCAGCCCTACAGCAGGTTACATTGGAAACTGCATAAAAAAGAAGTATAGCTGTCACTAAAAAAAATAACATTGAACATACACAAACACCAATAAAAAAAAGGATCGTGTAGTGATTCAATCATTACAATACACGAGATTTAAGATGTTTTCTGAAATGCACTTTATGCAGATATGCTAATCTTGACTTGAGTGATCATAATCTTAACGTGGTGAGTTAGTTACTGATGTCTGCATGCGAGGAAACAAAGCTGGATCTTTATTGGCACAATATGTTAGCAGGTTGTAGGAGGAGCAATAATGCGAAAATAGTGCCTTGTGTGGGTGGCATAATTTATCGGTATTTTTTAATTGCACATAGCTTTTCTTCCAGACAGGACCAATTGTAACAATGAGGATGAATGATGGCCCGACAGAGGTCTGACTTGTCAAAATCAGTATACGCTTTTTCTAAGGTATTAGAACTTAGATTATTTGTTGATAAGGCTAAATATAAAATCGAGATAAAAATTTCGTCTTTAGGATTGTGTATATTTATGTGTGACCAGTCTTGGTTAACCTCTTCACACATAATGTAGATAGGAAATATTGGGGCATCATGTCTTCAAAGTTCAAATTCATATTGACTAACTTATTTCAAGGGAGAATTGAACTTGAATTGTCACTGGCAATTTCTACTCTCGTCCAGACGAACCAAAACTCAGAGCTCCACATGCTAAAGCACTCTGGTTTGCACCACTTCAGAAACCAGTTCAACATTTTATTCTGAGATTAAGTCCACACCATGGCAGAGGAGAAATTTCCCGAATATTCTGAAGTGTGACAAACAGACAATTTTCGAAATTTTATGAAGGTTAAAAAATCACTTTGCCAGAATCATGTCACTTTGAAAATAAAATATTTTTTAAAATAAATTTATAATTTTGTTATTTTTTGTGTATATTTTCCTAAAAGCTCATAAATATAGGTTTCTCTTGGGCATTACTTTATGACATCTGAAGGTTTGCTATTGAATTGAAAGTTTTACAGCTTTCAAAATTTTGTTATGTATTATTTGGGATTGACAAATTCAGCCGAAACAATGAAGTCTAATTTTGAAACTTGTCACATGACACTCTTTACCTTAAAAAAATAATAATAGTGATCTCACCAGGGTTCGATCTCACATCATGAACTTTATCACTTCTAATTTGTAAGATTAATTAAGTGTCAGTCCACGATGCATGTGCTCCATGCACTGATTGTGTTGAAAAAGGAACCATGAGGCAGGGATTATGGCTTAAACTGAACTGAAATAAAAAATAACTTTCAGTCTTCCTGAACCTGAACAAAAACTACAGAGTCAAGTTTCTGTCTCACATAAGTGAGCACGGAGTTTTGGATCAATTTTAATTTGCACTAGAATTGATTCTACAAAATTTCAGTTTTAGTACCACAAACTGTTTACTGGTGGGCCACTATTAACAGTTCACTGAACTGAAAGTTTGAGAGGAAGATTCAGTTTTGGGAGTACTGAAATGTTTAGGTTCAGGTTATAGTTTCAGTCTTTGTTTAATTAAACACAGCACATTTAGTTTGGTTTTAATCGGTGTGGAATGGGATGTGAACCAGTTCAAGAAATGAGTTTTCCTGCATGGCAGAATTGTCCACATACCTACCTCCCCCAACACGATAACTCTTTTGTTTCATATTCTCTGTCATCAGTGTTATCTGCTAGTGGATTGTGTTGTGCTGCTTGCAAGAGGGAAGGTGAATGAAAATAAACTGCAGTGCAATGTGCAGCAATCACAATCCAGGTTTGGTGCTTGGCATGTACGTTACACTATGTGATGATTTCTCTCTCACGCGAACATTTCAGATTTTGCCATACAACTGAGCATTTACATTCTGGACATAATACAGATTTCTAGGAAAATTGAAAAAAAAAAAACTTGCAATTTATGATAACAGTCAAATGATGCTTCACAAGTTCTTGATTGCCATTTGGAGAAAAAAAATTCAGCAAGACAGTATCACATTTAGTGACATTTTCATATGGGTTTATCTCTTTGTTCGTGAATTAACCCATTAATGCATGGTGTCCGATTAATCGGACGTTGACATATTTGCATTTTCTTTAACACTGTTTTACTTTAATTGGTTATATTTATCAAATCTAGTTCTTTGATACCTCTGTGATGCATATGTCACCCTACAGGCTTGCCAACATTGTAAATTTCCCGCCAAATTGTAAGGGAGTGAAACATGGAGAGAGAGCTGTACTGCGTTTCTGCGTAACGGGAAAGCTAATTTCAATTCATATATAGTAGTTGACATTTATCCGAGATGTGTTTTGACAAATATGCGTAAGAAACATTACTAATGAAATATGTAACAATAATTTGTGCATTAGTTTCATCCCTGAGCTGCTATTGCGAGAGAAAATATAGTGTCCGATATATCGGACACTATGCACATTGAGCACTTTATGCAGATTTTCCATTTCCTGTAAAATTTTCGATACCTTTGATGTTTAGATATTGTAATGTATATATGTGTATGTATGTGTGCATATATGTTTGTATGTGTGCGTGCCTATGTGTGTGTGCATTAGCGTATGTATGTGTGTGTGCCTATGTGCGTGTGCATTAGCGTATGTAATGTGTGCGTGTGTATGCATATATGCGTGTATGTGTGCGTCTTTATACAATAGTGTGTGAATGTGTGAGTGTTTATGCATTAGTGTGTGAATGTGTGCGTGTTTATGCATTAGTGTGTGAATGTGTGCATGTTTATGCATTAGTGTGTGTATGTGTGCATATGTGTGTGTGCGTGCGTGTGTGTGATAAAATTTTGACTACTTTGGAGAATGAAGATGTGGAGGAGGAGGAGAAACAACTCATTTATGTTACACCACCAGTGGATGGCCAGGATACAGACGAAGACAGTGATAAATCTGATGATGAGCATGCGGCCAATCTAAACAATTTTTGGCAAAATACGCTAATGAGCGTTTGTGAGGTGCAAACTAAGATACGAAGTTGTGTTGATTGTGAAGGTTCATCCAGTAATGTAGAGTCTACATCTACCACTACACATGAAACTGGTGCTTCAAAAAAAAGAATACGTCTTCAGACAAAATCAAGACCCTTGTGGAAGAAAAGTCTACCTTCATTCTAATTACAAACTGAGTGCTGCCGTATTGAACCATCTGAAGAAGCACGAAACTGTGAATCGCAATTAGACTTTTATAATTTATTTTTTGATGAGGACATACTAAATGTTATACCAAATGAATCCAAATTGTATGCTTCGCAAAGAAATCTTGATTTGACGAAAGAAGAACTTCTTGTTGTTCTTGGTGGTCTCTTGTTGTCAGGTTATGCAAAATATTCAAACAAACGTATGTTTTGGTCAAAAGAAAAAGATACTACTTCGATACTTTCTGAAAGCATTCTTTGCGGTCTGCATAATATTCATTTGAATGACAATATACAAATAGATGAGTCTGATAGTCTGTACAGGATACGGCCATATTTGGAGAAACTTTCCTCGTCTTTCAAACAGCATGGGGGTGTGGACGAAATACTTTCCATCGACAAGAGTATGATTCCTTACTACGGGAGGCACTACGCAAAACAGTTCATTAGAGGAAAGCTGATCCGTTTTGGGTTCAAGAACTGGGCAAAAAAGCTCTATTAGTGGTTACATGATAGATTTCCAGTTGTTCACAGATACAAACTGATATAGGACGCCTGTGTTCTGTACTGTAATAATAATAATTTTGTGTATATTAGTTGAATTCTATTCCAAATGTTTCCTTTTGTATTGTTTCTTCGGAATATGTGTATGTATTTATGTATGTATGTAAACATACACATCACCAGAGGCGGCGATTAGAAGGGGGCAGTTGCCATCCAGTCACTTTTGCACCCGCACTATGATAGACCTTATCTACAAAGGGAAATATACTGTCATTTCCCCCCTACATTTGGCATTGGCACTTTGCCACCCTCCCCCCACATTTTTGAACCCAATATCCGCCACTGCACATGACTGATCTTAAGGGTTTCATTTTCTTTTGGTTACATATTTTCCACAGCAATACTTTTTCCTTGGGACAGCTATTTATAGACAAAACATGAAAGTGGTCATTGTGCACAGTGTCTGATTTAATGGACACAAGGAAGTGATCGTAGCGCACAGTGTCCGATTTATCGTACGCACTATATCTCTTACATACATTGTAAAAATAAAAATGTATCTTATATAGTGTCTTATTTGAATTGTACTGATACCAAAACCATGAAAAAAATTTCATGAAAGGAGTTTGTAAACTTTATGCATTAATGGGTTAATGAACAGATTAATTTAGAAGAGAGCAATGTTTTATTTCTCAACATAAAAGTAATTAATAATTTTAATATTCAACTTTAAACAAGTTTGTCCACAAAATTCATCGAACTACAATAAGTTTCTCACAAAACAATCATATTGAGTGGTGGAGCATTTGCCATGTAATTCCTTGCACATCAAATCCTGCACCAAATAAGTTCCTAAATTCTACTTTTTCCAACAAACACTGGAACCTTATGCACCAGAAAAAATCACATGTACTTAAAAAATATATATATATATATTTCTGATGAAAATATGTAAAAACTGCAGAATATAGCTAAGTACCAAATTGCAAAGATCTTACATGATACATTTCAATAATTATGTACCTTTCTGCTACTCATCATTTGAGTTAGTTTGTTTTCAAGTCCACTTTTATGCACATGAATGATAACGAGGAATAGACCTAAGGTTTAAAGTGGGATCTGCACCACTATGTGCCTTCACCAGGTAGTCCCCAAGGTCAGAAGGCAACGCTGTTATCACTATGCCATCAGGGAAGACCTCCCCACCTAGGGGTTGCAGGACCTTGTAGTTGGTGGTGGGGCTTACATGCTGGTCATTGGATGGTCATCTCAATGGCTGAGGAGACGGAAGAACCTAGAGGAGTAATACCTCTTTAAAAAACCTTGGTCCGTCTCGCTCCGAATGGTAGCACCTTGTAAGGGCCCCTTACCAGAGATATGGTGAAGACCTTAACAGCATCTGTGGTAAAGAAGGAGACATTTTGGAACAGCAGAGATTGCGGAAGAGGAAACCCACCCTCTTGGGAGATGAGGCAACCCACCCTCTTGGGAGATGAGGGAAACCACTGCCTTGTGGAGAAGGGGAACTTCAAAGGCTAAGGGAGTAAACCCTGAAAGAAAATCCTGGTCATCCAGGTTGGGGGTTTGGTGATGTGCCGACTACTCAGCCCTGAAAAATTCCAACAGTAACAAAACCACAATCAGAGCCTCAGAAGGATGGACATAAACTAAGACGACCAAGGTAAAATGATATGCACATTGAGATGGGTACATGGAACATCAGAACACTTGTCAAACCAGGGGCCCTGAAAATAGTCACGTACCAACTGATTAAATATAACATACAGATAGCTGCTCTACAGGAAACAAGGTGGACAGATAATGATATATGGTTGATTGATTGATTGATTTAGTTTATTTTACTTCGCGTTTTGTGCCTCTTGGCTAATTTGCGAAGATGGGGATGAGTGATGAAATGATGAAATTGATGAATGGACATTCACAAACAACCAAGCCTGACCAGGATTCGAACCCGGGACCCTTGGAATGATATATGGGAAACAAAGAGACATGTTATATACAGTAGTGGCAAAAAGAAAGGAAATAGAGAAGCAGGGATGGCCTTCATAGTAGAGAGAAGAATGAAAGAGAACATAAGTGTTTTAAGCCTATAGATGAGAGAAAATGTAAAATAAGAATGAGAACTAAATTCTTTAACGTAACCATCATAAATGTCTATGCACCTACAGAAGAAAAAGAACAATTAATAAAAGATGACTTCTATGATAAACTAGAAAAGACAATAGACAGTGTGCCATCCAGTGATGCGAAGACAATAATGGGGGACCTGAATGCACAGATAGGTAAACAAGAAATCTATAAAGAAACAATTGGAAGACACAGCTTACATGGATATTCGAATGATAATGTTCATAGACTCATTGACCTGGCAATTAGTAAAATTATGATAATAGCATCCACAATGTTCCCCAGAAAACAAATCCATAAATATACATGGAGATCACCTGATAGAAGAACCAACAATCAAATAGTCCAATAAGGAGAGCAACAAGAATTATAAATGTATGATCATACCGAGGAGCCAGTTGCGGAACAGACCATTACCTAGTCAAAGTAGTCTTCAGAGGACAATCACAAAGAAACAAAACAGAAACGAATTAGATGTACGATATTAAGAAACGGGCAGAAAGATACATAGTGAGAAGTTGAAGAAAGAATTAGCGCACAAACTAGAACAAGTAGGCACAACCAACAAGCAAGTAACAGAAGAAGCAGAAGTGGAAGAAATATGGAATAAGATAAAATCAAATATTGAGGAAACAGCAAAGGTAGTGTTAGGACCAATGCAGTACAACAAAGGGAAGGAATGGTTTGATGAAGAATGCAAAAGAGCAATCCAAGAAAGAGATACAGTATATCTAGATAGACCAACAAGAGCAAAGAAACAAAAACTGGAAGAGCTACAAAAAAGAGTGTATAACATATGTCATAGGAAGAAAAGAAAACATGTAACAGAGAAAATAAATAAAATGAATCAAGACTTTAAACAAAGAAATATACATGTCATAAAGGGAAATAAAGAATATAAGGGAAGGATTTAAACCAAGAACAAACATCTGGAAAGATAAAGAGGGAAAACTACTGGGGAATGAAAGGCAAATATTAAATAGATGGGTTGAATATTTTGAACAGTTACTGAACAACACAGAAACCCAAAATGAGGATCAAAAATGAGACCAAGGAGGGAAGAAGAGTCGGAAGAACCAGAAGAGCCACCCACAATAGCAGAAATTCAAAAAGCTATTCGGAATCTAAAAAACAACAAAGCACCAGGGAAAGACAGGATACCAGCAGAAATATGGAAATATGGAGGGAAGAAGCTGTTAGAATCCCTACACTTACTTCTGTGCAAGGTCTGGAGCCTAAAACATATGTCAGATGACTGGAAAGAGAGTATAGTTTGCCCCATATTCAAGAAAGGTGATAAACAAATGTGTGAAAATTTCAGGGGAATATCATTGCTGTGTGTAGAATACAAGATACTGACAAGCATAGTTAGGGAAAGACTACAACCATATGCAGAAGAAGCATTAGGAGAGTACCAAGCTGGCTTCAGAAAAGGCAGGTCTACAATACACACAGTCAGACAGATACTGGAGAAGTGTTGGGAAGGGAACATAGAAATAACACAAGTGTGTGTCGATTTTAAACAAGCCTATGAATCCATTGATATAACTAAAATTGGAAACATATTGAGTACATTCAGAATACAAACAGAATTAATTCGATTGGTAGAAATGACGATGCAGAACACTAAAGCACAAGCAAATATGGGAGAGAACTTTTCAGTTAAACAAGTTCTCAAACAAGGAGATGGCTTGGCACCACTCCTGTTCAACCTGTCTCTACCATATGTGATATGGAAACTAATGATGAGATACCAGAAGAACATTAGAATATACACCAAAAGGAAAATGACTTCAGACTTCATAACAAAAGCACAAAAAATACAGAATATTCATGTGAAAGCTATTATTAAGCTATTAGATACCGCAAAATGCATACGGAGTCATGTTGCCTTTACTTTTGAGAACCATTTGGATGTGCTTGGGCATGGAATCACTAAGACTTCGGAAGTAATATTTTCTACGGAATCCGATAGAAGACATCGAGCTGAATCCATTGCGCATAAAATCATTTCTCTATGTTAATTAGCAACGGAGATATGAGCGTTTGAAATTAGGTAATTGTATATTTCAAATCATCTCCATGGAAACAACAACAATGGCTAAAAATGAGATTCAACTTTCCATTGTTACAAAGATTTCCATGGAAACAAAGCCTAAATATTGGACATGGAATGAAATTTTTTTGCGGATACTGAAAAAATAGCTTTTCACATGATATTTCTGAATTTTTTTGGCTTTTGTTATGAGGTCCGAAATCATTTTGCAGCGAATGTAAGTCGACCCAAATAGTTGGGTAAGCAGATGATATCAATATCATAGGAAGAAAATAAGGTCAATTAAAGAAGTAGTGGAAACACTAGATGAGAAAGGGAAGGATTACAAATTAACACAAATAAAACAAAAATATTAGTCCAAACAAAGAAAGCAATAAGTCAAAAGAAAAACATATAAAAATTGGGGAACATGAATTGGAAGTGGTATCAAGTTTTCCTTATCTAGGAGTATTCATCACAGACAAAAATGATGAGATGATAAAAGTAAGAAATGGATTAAAAAGAGCCATTGATGAAATATCATGGAGTAAACCATAGAGCCAAAGTTACGTTGTATAAAACCCTAATTCAAAGCATAATTAATTATATATGGGAGTGAAACATGGACATTTCATCAAAGCGCAGCTGAAATGGTGGACATGTTTGAATGGAAAATACTGAGGAAAATATTTTGGCCAATAAAAGTGCAAGATATCTGGAGAATAAGAAACAATTAGGAATTACTTGAACTTTCCAAAGATGTACCCATCTCAGCTTATATAAGAGCTAAAAGGTTACAGTGGGCAGGACACGTAATCAGGATGGATGATGGCCGAATCCCCAAGAAGGTGATGTAAGGAAGTTTTGGAGGGAAAAGATCAGTGGGAAGATGCAGAAATATATGGGAAGAAGCGGTTGGAGCAGATGCAGTACAACTGCTTAGAACTAGGAATTGGAAGAGAGAAGCCTTGGATATGATGGGATGGAAGAGGAAGATTGGGGAGGCCATGGACCGAATACAAACCAGAGCACCATAGAAGAAGAAGAAGAAGACCAGGGAGGACCTACATCAAATGAGCACAATATATCAATATATCACAAATATCTTTCCACAAACCAATTATGACTTCCACTTGGAATGAAGGTTGATTCTTGACAGAATAAAATATACTTAATTCAGTTGATTTTACATATTGGAAAATTTTGTACCAGGATAAATTTGTTCTTTTGTCCACATAAAGAATTACAAGACTAAAACTTCTTGTGACAATTATTTAACATATACAAAAATTGTCGCATAACATTTGTGACATGAATAAAATTCTAATAAATTTACTTTAAATATAAAAAAAATAATGATACATATGCATGTCTCCACAATAGTTCATTTCAATAAGCACTTATGTTAATTTTACAGAAATTTGTGAACATAATTTTTCACCTAAACATTTATCCATTGTACAAAATGTAATAGTTAGATCAAGTAAAATTTGTTACAAATAGTACCAAAAACTGAAGCAATATTTGCTTCTGAATACTGTAAATGTGTGCCTGTTAAAAATACAGTACAGTATAAAAGTATAGCATAGACTTTCACACATACATGCACACAACTGATTGGAACAGCAGAATGAAGGACATGGTTAATTTGCTAGTGTATTTCTCAAATAGACAAATGAACAGTCACCATAGATGTGATCATCATATTTGTGCCTTCTCGAATCCCCACAGAAAAGGATGATAGATGATAATTTAATATGAGTGGAGCAACTACTTGGAAGTTCTATCACTTCGTCACATCCTCTAAAATTTTTTAGAAAATTAATAGGTTGAGAAGCATAGTTGAGCAGTTGCCACTTGGTCCTCAAAAAATATGGAGAATATGTGAAGCCCAACTTTACATAGGGCATTTAATCACCATCACACTCAGGGGGAAAAGGGGAAAATGATCCCCTGGGGCAAAACAATAATTCATAATATCTGCTCAGTTAGTGATACTATCATTTGAATACCTCTTCTGTTGAGGCGAAGACAATTGGTGAAAGTAATTTCATTCACAATCATTTGCTTAAAATTTATGGGAAAACATCAAGACCTCTCGATGCAAGGGGTGTGAACGTATATTAATATTGTAAGTAGAGTATAGTAACTCTGAAAATAATCACAAATATTTAGGTGTTTAAAGCATATAATAGAGCTACTTGCATATACTCTGTCATTTTGTCACAGCATTATATTTTCTGTGATTGATTGATTTGGTGTTTTAAGTCCACTTTATGCACAGTACGGCTAATCAGGACTGGACCTAGAGTTGAAAGTGGGATCCGAACCACTATGTGCCTTCACCAGGTATCGAACCCGGTACCCCGTGATTACAAGGTGACGACGCTACCACTACGCCATAGGGAAGGCCCTGTATTTTCTGTGGTAACAGCAGTTGGAGTATTATGATCCCCATAAGAAGTGACAGTTCTGATAGTGGTAATGATAATTCAGAGTGTATTTACTGCAGTGACATGTTCTGTTTATGGCAAAGGTTGCATTATGTGTCAGAAATGCAACAAATGGGCTCATGAACAATGTGCTGGAGTGGATGATAAAACTGACTTAATTTGTTATCTCTGTAAGTAATACATGAAAATTCATGGCAAGTCCAAAAAAGTTAAATGTATCAAGTGCTACAGCTGTTTATGTTTTTCATTTCATAAGTGACATTTCAGTATTCTACTTTTTGACAAGGAATTTACATTGTTGAAACATACCTAAGGAACAGGTGATCATATTGCCCCATACACACGAGACAAAGTGATCATTTTCATCATTTTATGTTTGCCTTTACTCTGTGTTACATTTCTGATTTAAAATTTCAAAACTAATTTTAAATAATAGTTAACCTCTTAACTGGGTATGACGTAATACTCCGTTCTGGCTCTACTGATTTATAATGGGCATGACGGGATACTACGTTCTCATGTTCTTACTGCTGATATCTGTTGTGTATGACGAGATACTTCGTCAAATTACTTTCTTCTTTGTTTCACCAGATGTCTCTGACTTCCAGACTGTTGTAACCGTTAGAGTTAGCGGGAAGCAACGAACACAGCCCGACGTTCAGTTCTATCACGTATGCAATAATGGCTCAGGCAAATCGGAAGCGACGGCGTGTTTTTCCTGCCGAGGAAATCCGAGATATATTGTAGTTGTAAATCTCGCATATTGTAAAAAGTACAACAAGGACCAATAAAAGAATAAACAATACCTAAATGGTATGTCATGGAGCACAGAAATATTAACTAAAATATTGGTTTACGAAATTCATCAATTTATCAACAAAAATTCCCAGGGCAGATTGGGCTTTCGACGAGGAAATTTCCCAGTTAAGAGGTTAAGATATGCATGAAAACATGTATGTCTTCATGTATTGCGATGTTTATGCAAAATATGGTTTAATATAACTTACAGGGATCATTTTGTCCTGGTCTTCCCTACATATTATAAAAATATACTAGGGTACTATTTTATGTTAAATTTAGCTGAAAGTTTATGCACACAAACAAATGTATAGCTATAAATACAGAAAACATGCACAAACATACAGTGTTTCCGAGACTGAATGATGAGCTTTAGTGAAGTTACTGTGGAGGATACATTATGTGGTATATACTGAAAGTTGTTTAATTAGGTTCAGTTCCTCAAACAGTTTTTACACAAAGCAAACAGATGGTTTACTAACCAAAACAAATGCTATGTTGACTGAAACACATTCTATACAATTTTCCTATGAGAGTAGGTACTCACAATTGGCAGCATGGCATACAACATAATGAAACACCATTTCAGTCCATACTCCAGCAAGAATGTCTGGAGTAACACTGCCAATTGCTGATCTCATTCCTGCTTTGAGATGTTCCACATTTCAAAATCTTTCATTTAATTTTCAATAAACTAAGATCTTCACACATGCCCACAGGAAGAAGTCTAATGGGCAAGGTCTGGACATCTTGTGGGTCAAAGGATTGGTTCCTTTCTTGCATTCTGGAAAGCGAACATTTAACACATGTTGCACATGCACCTCAAAATGAGGTGGTGAAAGATGACCTTAAACATACATGCCATTTTCAATTCAGTCAATCTGAGAAAATAAAAAATTCTCCAGCATATCCAGGTTAATGCTTGTTTCAACAAAAAATGGGTCAAAATTCTTGTGTGTGAGGCAACACCACAAATTGACTTTTGGAGAGTCTTGAACATGAAGAAAATATGGTTGTTCTGAGCTCTGAATTTAGTGAATGTTCTGATTAACAAAACCATTTACATGGAATGTCTCTTCATATGGGTTATATTTATAGTATAATTTTCATAGCATATTACCACACTACAAAAAAGCACAATAAAACTTCCTACCTAGTAGCACACAATGCAGCATGTAGTTGTTTCTTTATGTTTCTTCGCTTCCCTCCTTGTGGTGCTGTCTGCGAACAGTTGTAAATCTTATTTCCGCACAATGCAGAGTGCAGTTGTTCATGATGTTTCATTCATTCAATCTCATGGCATTAACCTGCAGCCCATGCATTAGGTTCAGTAACTGAATCCGTTACTGAACCTAACAAATAAATTTCAATGTACCATGCAATGTATCATTCACAATTGCCTCACCTAACCTCACCAATCCATTTTGAAAACACTGTATATTATGACAGATAGAAGTTACTGTTGAAAGTTCTGTAGTGAAGTGAAATACTGTAATGAAACTATCAGTAACAGAGCAACATGGAATTCTCAAATTGACTGCTTCTGAGAATCCTCTGGCACAGTGCGCCATGGACAAATGTCCATTTGTCAAAACCAAAAACCTACCATGCCACACACATGGCAAATAGGCTAATAAATAGAGTGCAAAAGCCATAGTACTCACATTGAAAATTACATGCTCCATTGGGTACTGGTAAATTCAGATTGTTTCCAAGAACTGATCTCAGTCTAATTCTTGGTGTAGGTAAATTTTAAATACAAAGTTGGAAAAACAATTTGTTTCGCTAACATTTGAAAACCATTTTGTTATTTCCCTGTTTTTTTTTTATTTCAAGAGTCCTGCCAACTCTAATTTAATTTAAGGTAGCAACATCTGATGTAACTTTGAGACTATACATGTAACATGTATGAGAAATAATGACAAAAAAATGTAATACTGACATAAAAGAATGTACTACTTACAGAAACTTCTTCTGCTTGGTTCATGGGAACTTCAGTCTCGATAGAACTCAGACTGCTTGTGTGGGGAGTATCACACATTGTTTTGTCTCTGTCACTAACAAATTGACTGCACGATGGAGTGATATGGCCCTCAAGATTTTTCTCTGATTTTGAGATGTCCTGAAAGTAGAAGACTTAAATAATAAATTTAAAGAAATACAGTGATAATGCAAACAGCAACATAACAGTTCTTATATGTATGAAGATCTATCCTCTACACTTTCTGTATTCCTGAATATCATGGTGCAATGTACAGTCTCCAGCAATAAAAATGGGACACCTAGATCCTTTATACTCATTTCCCTGCTAGGTGTTGTGTGTGTTGCCTAAATCTATGGTGCTAGTAGAAGTTCCCATTCAAAATTAGCTAACAAAATCCACTTATCGCCATAGAATTAGGCAACACACATAATGCCTTGCAGGAAAGTGAGTATTTCAGGATCTCCATGTCCCATTTTTATTGTTGGTGACTGTACATGGGAAAACTTTACCTTTACAAGATAAATGGCGTTGTATTTCTAAAATGTTATGTGAGTCATTAAACGCAATTCAGTATTGCCATATAATTTGAAGTCAGTTTTTCGGAATTTATGGGCAAGAAAAATAGGCTCATCTAAGATTTAATATTAACTGTGTTGCATGCTAGTACTCAACAGTGTGAAATAAACCAACATACTTCACCCCACTATTTCCACTAGAGTGGGGTTGCTTTTTCTATAATGAATGCCTTCTATAAATAATGCTTTAAAGTAGGACCTGACCAGATAGATAAATAGCAAATTATTTCAAAATTTCATAGTTAGAGTCCTGAAAGTTCTAATTGAACAGATTGTGTTGCATCAAACAAGATTTTTTGTGGGAGGATGCTTGGATAAGAAGAGCACAAAATATTGGATAAAGCACATCAAGCTGGTCTGGTATATTACTTTCCATAACTGTCAGATTGTAGCATATGATAAAAAAATAATATTTACAGTTCTAGAAAGTAATACTAGATTTGCTGTTTCTATCCTAAAGAAATTTAAATTATGCAAAGTAATGGTCTATCTCTGATATTGTACTCATACATAAATGTTAACAGTTTTAGAAATGACACATTGTTCATACAAATAAGTTTAAAACCAATGACAGTTAGTAAGGCAAACTAAAATAAGGAAAGACTGCATGAGAAGTTACATATTTCATTATACTTTCCTCTGGGATCTTTCGTCGCATTTAGCAATTATCATAGCCTACCAACATTATACATTTGTCCCACCATGAGTTCAGAGAAGAATTCTGTTTTATATTTTCCAATGCAGCTTTCTTTCACATCCTCCTCAAACACAAAATCAAAACTCTGAAAAACATGCCTCAGAACATTTATGAATATGTATAGATTAAATGGGATCAGGCTTAATAAAAGATGCAATTTTTCACGTCCAATAAGCAAAATTCCTGCAGAATTCATGTATAATTCCCTGAGTGAATAATTCACACATAATTCATGGAAATCAAGGAATTCCCAGTAATTAGCCAGCATGGAAATGCCCTACCGATTAAACCACCATGTATAGAAGCTAGTAGCAAATAACAATTAATTGACACTTGCAATCCTCCAAATATGAAAATATTAATTAATAAACTTTTATGCAGAAATATTTCTAGTTTATAGATTCCAAGATTAACTGATCAAAGGAGTAATTTTAATACTTAGCCATAGCCAAAAAGAAAAATCTAAAACCTAATGCAATGTATATAAATTGTCACTTATTAAGCATGCAACATGATCTTGGTTTCCTACCTCAACTATTATAATAACATTTTTGCCAATACTGAATGTCTATTTGTGATGTCTATGTGTGTATGAATTTGTCAATGATGCATGAAATATACTAGGATAATAAAAAAAGTGCAAAAGCCATAAAATTCAGATTTAAGTTATGAAAATCTTTTCTTGCCTGTACCGAACTGTTAGTAGTGTATAAAACTCCCACCTTTAAGTCTTTTGTATACAATATTTTAGGTAATTACACTTGACCAAAAAAAAATTACATCCATTTTATTTTATGCATACCCAAACAGATCACCATAAGTTTACTCTAATTTCCTGACACTTAAATATTGTATTTTCCTTCAAATTTGTTATTTTTGTGTTGGATATTTTATCAGTATTCTTCTTATATAATAATTATTTCGAATTCAAATACAGTTAGCACGATCCCTTCTCCCTTCATTACTTACAGTTCGTGACACTGCAATAACACAGTTCACATATGCTTTGCATAATACGTAATGATAAACCTGAAAAAGTACATTGTTGATTCATGCAGCAATATAAATTGTTCACAGTTTGAAGTGAGTTGATGACTAAAATTGGTAAATGCTGTAAGTGCCACAATAATTCAAACAACGTTTTTTACGTTAAACTGTGAAATGTGCCATGCTTTATAATGTGGTAAACGTGAAATGTGACTGGTAGGCCTGTAAGTAGTTCAAAAGGCATGTAAAGAGGTACTATTGTGAACGTTCTTACAGGCTGATGTGCTGAATGATGTGATTTCCCAACACTTTTGCTTTTGGCACTTACAACGTTTACCACTTTTAGTCCTCAGTTATAATATTATTTCAAAATGCTCGACATTTCAATGAGTGTTTTTGTTAGCTTCCTACCATGCTACCATGCTCTTGTAATGGATAAGTCTGTGATAAGAATGCATAATAAATTAAATAAAATAGAACATGGAGAAATGACTACATGTTCAAGTGACATGTCGGAGAAGACATCTACCAGTAACATTATGAATAATGAAGAATACAGCATTGAAGAAAATGAAGATATCCTTTTTTCAGGCCAGTATCATATAAAATCATCCTATGTTGATTCTAATGATCCCACTTGTGTCATAAATGAAGATAGATTCCAAGATATTAAGGGGATAATTTCAACCTAGAATTTCCTTTCTGAAAACTAAAAAATGCAGAGCCTGGCTGCAATGAAAGAAACTTTCAATCTGACTGGTATGATAAGTTCATATGGTTGTAATAGGAGTTCTGGTAAGTGTTTTCGATGAAATTCTTTGATTCTAATGATTCTGCAAATAAGGGTCATATTGTTTCTGCTTTCACCAGGAGAGGTTCCAAAGCATCAATTTCATCATATCATCACTAAACATTTAACATACAGGAGGTGGACAGATTTCTGGAAACACACTGCTAAGGGAATGGTAATTCATTCTGAGTCGGAATCACTGAACCATCATGCATTGCGACAGGCATATGTTATCACCATGTTTGCCCATTGCATGTAGTGCCTGAATCAATGCAGTATGAGCATTTATGTGCAACGCTCCCAAGGTAAAGCTATACAATGGGAGACCTATCGAATTTCCAAAGAGGGCAGATTGTTGGAAGACATTTAGCTTGTGCATCAATAAAATAGAACTATCACTAACACCAGTGCATGGAAAATAAATTTGGAAAAAAATGGTGCCATGATCACAAACTATGGCCCTGTGGTGACTGGAAAAAGATAATATGATCAGATGAGTTGCTTTTCTTGTTGTTTCCGACTTCGAGGCAGGTGTATGTGTGGTGAACACCTAACGAGGCATACTTTCTGGACTGCCTGTGTCCTACTGTCAGACATGAGGTGGATCTGTAATGGTTTCGGTGGCATTCTCCTGGTATTCTGTTGGCCCCATTTTTCCTTTGCAAGGTAAAATTACAGCCCACAGCTATGTGGACATTCTAGGCAACCAGGTGCAATCTATGGCACAGCTGTCTTTCCCCAACAAGGATGCAATCATTCAAGATGATAATGCATCTATTCACACTGCCAGAGCTGTTCAGTCTTGGTTTATGGAATATGAAGATGAACTTCTACACCTTTTCTGGCCAGGGCGATCACCGACTTCAATATTAATGAACCACTGTCCTTACTTCTGCAGCCATTGGTGATGTGCTTCCCTCTTCTCATTTCCCCAGCAACTGCATGGTGTGCTTCTGGAAGAATGGTACAATATTCCACTGGAGGCCATTCAGGGGTTGTACGACTCGTTTTCATGACAAATCCTAGCTGTACTAAAAGCTGAAGGGAGTCCCAGGATGTATTAAGAGGGTATTGCATAACTTTTTAAAGTGTTTCCATTAATTTGTCCACCTCCCACCCCCCTGTACATCTTTCTTCACTATACCCTACTGTACAGCATTTGCATTACTTCTCCAAATAAAAAAGTGCATGTTGAACACATTAAATTCTATGCTAATGTGCATCATTCATTTACAAATAAATTTACAAGTGTAATTAATGGAATATTTGTATTTCATAATTAACATTTGCAGATTCAAATCATATGTGTATATGATGAATAAATATACATTTGAATGTATGTGATTCATGAAATAAGTTAGTTCATATTATTGATTACAATATGTAAATGAGGGCCTCTTTGATGTCACATCCTCGCCTTGTAACCAAGGGGTCCCAGGTTCAATACCTGGTGGAGGCACTGAGTGGTTCAGATCACACTTTAAACTGTAGGTCCAGTCCTGATTAGCCTTACTGTGCATAAAGTGGACTTAAAACACTTTCTCAATCAACCAATCCATATGTATAAATGAGAAAAAAAACAATGGCATTTCATACTTATTCTACATTCAATGGGAAATCAAAACCTTCAGAGAAAGGGTTAGCCTAGCAATGGAAGCGGCCCCGGCGCCCACCCAGCGTCGAATAACATGGGTACCTGGGGGGAAACCCTGGGGGGTAAAGGTAGTCAGGGACGTGGTGCTGATCACATCACCCCCACTCACAACCGGATCAAGAAAGTGTGGGGCGTTACCACCACACCCCCTATACGCCTTCATGGCGTGGTGCTAAGCACAGGGGAACACTTTACTTTTTTTTTTAGCACTGAGGCAACTGATGTGAACAATGAACATGTGAATGAGTGTATTCTGAAAGACAGAAAATATTTCTATCCATTGTATTATGTCCAGATATACGCTTGAGAGCAATGAAAATGTGAAGATTACTGTACTAAGCTGGCTCCAACACCTTTACAGCTTTTATGCAACAGAAATGCACAAATCTGTAACATTATGTCATGGAGAAGTATTTCCTTTGAACTTGTGAAAGTAATGGATACATACATGTGTTAACTATATCTTGAAATACACAAAAAAATAATTTGTAAACTAAATGTGAGTAATACTGCAATCTCCGAGGTTGGTAACAAACTGACAAGACAGCAAACCACTTTCTGGGCATTGATTTGATTTGATTTATTTTACTTCACTTCTGTGCCTCTTTTGTCTAATTTGCAAAGATGGAGATGATATGATGAAATTAATGAATGGATACTCATAAACATCCATGGCCAGGCTGGGATTTGTACCCAGGACCCCTGGCATCATAGCAGGATGTTGTAAACAATCAGCCATGGGAGCCAGCTATCTGTGCATTGAAATACAATGAAAGAATATTGACACTAAATTTGAATCAATCATCCATCAGATCATCAGGAAATAGACTTCTCCATTTCTCGACACATCTTTCATATGAGATACTCAAAATATGCTTACAGCATAATGATTTGCTGTATGCATGTAACGATTAATGCTCACTGAGATGTGGAGCAACAAGGCAACTGAACACAACTGACGTGTTTTCGTTTGGTTTGGTTTGATATTTTAAGTCCACTTTATGCACAGTAAAGCTAATCGGGACTGGACCTACAGTTTAAAGTGGAATCCGAACCAGTATGTGCCTCCACCGGGTATCGAACCCGGGAACCCTTGATTACAAGGCAATGACACTACCACTGCACCATCAGGGAGGCTCTGACGTGTTTTCGGCATCTCAGTGGGCGATAACCTGAAAGATAACCTGTAGACTTCTGGCACAGAAATTCTGTGCTTCGGTTCCACATGTTTCACTGTATTGGGTTACACCATTTGATTTCAATAGAATTGGACAACAGAAGTTCTGTAGATGCATCTCTCCGCGTTTCTCCATGTCTCAGTAAGTGATGTGCATAAAAGGTATTGTTGACAAAATGTGATTGTAAGTCTCACACCAAGGAATATAACAGTAGCACTGCTCTAAACATAACATAAACTCATTTCAAGGTCAAACCAATCCCTACTGGCAAGCTTGCCAACTCATGCAGAAGAATTCCTTAGTAGCCTCTTTTTAAAGTATGAAGGCGAGGACTTTTCGAATGCACTGTATATGTAAGCATATTACCTTTGGTAATCCTTGTTCACTTTCTTCTCTGTGTACAACAGCACTCCATTGTAGTGAATAGGATTTACACCCACATGCTAAGTTCACTTTTACCTACAACAAAACAAAATATTTAATTTACATATTTCTACATCAAGCATATTGTTTCAACACAGATTTCTCAAACAGTATCATAAGGCAGTGGAGGCTACTGTGGCTATTCACAAAGTGACACATACAAACCCAAGGAGTGTTTAACCCTTTTCGAACAAGCACTTGTGCAGCACTTTCAATTACTACATAAGAACTTTGAGGAAGATAGAAACATGGGTCCGCCACTACCGATAAGCACAGCACACAACACTTTGGACATTCTTAATGTTATGGAAATAAGTATTTTGGTTGTACAACCCAAGCAATCAGCAGAACCCAATAAATTACCACCTAATGTGATCAAAGGATGTGGAGAAGTATTTTGTGTTAAAATGTTTACATTAGGCTTAGTCGATACTGATGCCAATGTATCGGTGGTATCGGAAAGTATCAGTTGGAATTTATCTAATGATACCACTGATACCAGCTAATACCAGCCAGCCAGGCATATTGGTTTATCAAGGGGTTCGCAAGAATGCTTTCGCCGAGACTTAATTATTCTGGAAATTGCAAAATTCAAACTTTATTTTTATTTTGCACAAATTTTGCATGAAAAACTAAATTTTGTGATTACATAATATATATTTTAATATTCTGACACAAGTCTTGTATATTCTAAAGCAAATTCCTTGATAAATTGATGAATATAATTGGAGAAGAATATTTACACAGCAATATTGATCAACATTTTGAACATATTTTAATTATTGCAATTTTCAAGTATTGGTATGAGTATCAGCATCAGTATCAGTTCAAAGTGGTATCGGCTCAGCCCTAGGTTTTACATGTTTCCCACTAAAGCTATACATTGTCAAAGCAAATATCTATCAGTGCTAACAAAAATCACATGTTCCTCAAAACTGCCCTGAAGAACTTTATTACAGTTCTGTCTGTGCTCCACAAACTTCAAACATTGGTGAGTAGTCTTCATTATTCCAGCACAAGCAGAGAAGTCCTATGACAGGCAGAATCTCATCTAAATTTGTGTCAAAACCATCTCTCTCTTTGTTAAAGTTTTCTCTGAAAGTCATCAGGTTTGCACTGGTACACTGAGTTCTCTCTTCAATAACTTGATCAACAAAAAAAGGTTGGAAAACTTGCAGATAGTTCTTGCATTCTTTGTAACATATTGGGCTCATGTTGGATGAATGATTGAAGACTCTGGTGCAAGAACCAGACAGCTCCAAATTATTAAAGTTTTCAGGAGACACAAAAAAATTAATAAAAGAATGAAATTTCAAAGAAGTAAGGGGTATTCACACGCAATAGCTAGAAGCAACAGTAACATACATATTGAAGTGTGCTGTTACAATAGCAACTGCTGCATGCCGCCAAGTGGCCGAATACTGAACTATAGCCGCTGCAAGAACCAGACTGCTCCAGGAGCTGTCTGCAATGATGCGCCGGCAGAAACATGCCAGCCAACTCCTTTTCCATTCCTACTATGCAACAAATCTCTGGAGCTGTCTGATTTTTGCACCAGCAGATAGAGCATTTTTTCATGATAGATTACAGCAAAAAAACAATTTTGACCAAAAAGTGGAGCTGTCTGGTTCTTGCACCAGGGTCTTCAATTGTATTTCCCCTTCTTTTCTGGCAATGCTGTGATGGGGAATGGGTGATCAAACTAAATTTCTAAATTTTTATTCTCACCCTCCTTGGGTTTCTTTTCTCACTGATCACTGTTTTGAGCTTTGCTGACTTCTATCACAAAGTTTTCAAGTTTTCGAACTCAGAAGGTAACTGTAGATCAACTTCAGTGTCTATATCTTCTTCTAGCTGCTCCCTGATTAATTTGTCTGGACCAGACAATTTTCACAGTATTCAAAGCAGATACAGGGTTCTCGGAAATTCCCCTTACAAACTCCTAGGGCTAGCATAGGGGACTGAGTAGACACTATTTGGAATAGAAACACATGTCTGGAAAATGTACCGTTTCAGTGCTACAACCATGACAATGTGTCGGATGTGCCTGTGTTGGTATGCAACAGGGTAGGTAGTACATGATGTCAGAAGATCACCTGATGGCACGTGACGTCTACCCTGCCACGATATCCTGCCTGGAGCCAGATTCACATACCTTTGCATCTCCGATGAACATGGTTGAGTACACGCTTGCAGAATACAAGGACATTATCCTTGTGTATGGCTCAGTAGAATGGAATGGAAGAGTAGCTCATCGGCTGTATCAAGAGCATTATCCACAACTTCCGACTCCATCGCATACTCTTTTTGCCAGCATTATGCAATGGCTCCAAGAACGAGGTACCTTCACTGCATTCAGGAATGACTGTGGTGCTCCAAAGAGATGCCACATGCCCGAATTGGAAAAGGCTGTACTGCACCATGTTGAACAGGACCCGCCAACAAGTACACGAACAATTGCGCATGCAATGGGTGTTTTTTGCAGCATCATGTGGGAGGTTCTGCATGAGCAACAACTACATCCTTACCACCACCAAAGAGTATAGGCTTTGAGACCAGAAGATATTGTTCAACGTGTTAACTTCTGCACGTGGTTTCTGCACCGCTGAAGTTTCCACATTTAGTTTTGTTCACAGATGAATGTAAATTCACTAGGGAGTGTGTTCACAATTCTCAAAACAGGCATGTCTGGGCAGACGAAAACCCTGATGTGATGCATGTCCAAGAATTACAGCACAGATTTGCTATCAATGTGTGGGCAGGTATTCTGGACGGTTATGTGATCGGGCCGTAGTTTCATCCAGCCAGGCTAACGGATGCCGCATTCTTGATCTTCCTACGGGAAGTATTGGCTCTGTTCTTGGATGCTGTGCCATTGAACGTCCATCAGGAACTGTGATTTCAGCACGATGGCGCACCTCCTCAACGTGACGTTCGGAGACATCTTAACTGAAGATTCGGGCAAAGATGGATAGGACGAGGTGGTCCAATCATGTGGCCCCCCACAATCGATTGATTTAATACCATTGGACTATTTCTTGTGGGGTTGTGTGAAGAATATGGTGTACGAGACTCCTGTAGAGTCTCATGATTCGTTGGTACAATGTGTGCAACAACGTTGGTGGTCGTCACATCGAGCCACTTTTGTAGTTGAGCAGTGCCCTATGCGACACATCCAGTGCAGAAGACAGAAACAAATTGTTGTGTTCCACTGTCGACACAAATGTTATTGTAATCAATGAATAGTACATCTCTTTTTTGTTCCCTTGGCATTGTTACCAAATAAATTTGTTTGTATTAAGGACTGAGTCACAAATCATTCAATTCTGTACCTTACATAACACCTCATTGGACATGGTTGTAATAAATTATTACACTTTAGGTCATCAAGTGATCTGACATCATGTACTGCCTACCCAGTTGCATACCAATACAGGCACATCCGACACATTATCATGGTTGTAGCACGGAAACTGTATGTATCCAGACATGTGTTGCTATTCCAAATATTGTCTACTCAGTCGCCTCTACTAGTCCTAGGAGTTTGTAAGGGGAATTTCCCAGCACCCTCTATAATATAAAACCACTTAGAAATTGTTTGAGTTATCTACTAACATGACACTCTGACAGCACGCTTTTCCACAACAATAATCTCTCTCACATGGCCATTTTCATAATCTCATACATATGTGATGAGATCACTTTTAACACTCTAAAAGTCAGCTAGAGAGCAACCCAGACAAGTACTTTAAATAGTGTTTAATGAGACTTAATTACAACTGAAAGTGAGTGCAGCGCTCACCTATGACCTATCACAGGTTAAATGTACCTCATGCACAGATAAGTCATTCACAGTCGGAATGGAATCTGCACAAGTAAATTGTGTCCCCATTGGCAATCGAACCTAATATTCTTTGTTTCCACAGAGGCACAGATTGCATTCAAACAAATCTACACAAAAATGTCTAATACAAGCCTTGTCATATGTTAAAAGCATTTTCCACCACAATTTTTAAATGTCTAAACCCATCAAACCCAAAACTAAGTAAGGAAAGCAAAACTTTGCTCAGACCTTAGATTCATTGACCAGATAAATGAATATTTTATTAACATGAAAGAAATGCATTTTCTCCATGAAGAGATTTCTACCTATGGATATCTAAATTATTAATTGATGTTGCAAATGTGGATATTGATTTTTCAATGTGGGAACAAAATCATTATTGGCAGAGACGTATTTATGACTATGTGTATAAATTGGCAAGTACAATATGCATAAGCATCATCATGTATACAACTTTCTTAAGAGTGTTATGTATATCTCCTTGAAGAAATCAAGGGGTCCATATCCAGTGGGTGCATATTGCGGTGGTTTTTATCACTCATTAGCCCATATGCCATAAAAAGAGATTTAAAACAAATATCATATGTTAAGTATTGGATTAAAAAAGTCAATAATATTTACACAAACCTTGTGTTCATTCTTGGTACACAGAGTATCATCATTTATAACTACACGGCTGCTCTCAAGATTCTTATCCATCGATTCCGATGCCTGAAATTTTAAAATGTAATGTAATGAACTATCAGAATGCTTTTTTAAAAAATATATATATATCCTTGCAGTGCACATTGAAATGTATATCAAAGAGAATATGAAGTAAAACTTGAAATATTGGTGAAGACAGTCATTATAACAAGATAAAAACAACATTATGAGAAATATACCTATACTAAAAACTGGATAGAAGAGCAGATAGACAGCAGGACAATATAAAGGGCAATGTATGCATACATAACAATGCAAAATGAAAGAATGTTATTAAAAACACTTACACAATATAAGAAATGAGGGTTGATCAGCATGCTCTGACCCTGACCTAGAATGCTTTGTCAGAGGGCTATGTAACTACTCTTTTTTTTTTTTCCAACATAGTCTTCTGAAATTTCAATGAACTTTTCCAATTGGTGCTCTACAGGTTCAATTCCACAATGGAAAAGATCATCTGACTACTTTTGAAACCATAAGTTTGCAGCATCCATCAATTCAAAATCAGTGCTGAAACTCTTCCCATGCAGGTGTTTTTTGAGATTTAGAAACAGGTGATAGTCCCTGGGGGATAGGTCTGGAGAATATGGTGGGTGGTCAACCAATTGAAATTGTGCCGTGTGTATAACAGCGACTGCAATTGGGGATGTGTGAACTGGTGCATTATCATTATGCTAGAGAATACCTGGGCAAG
Source organism: Lepisma saccharinum (assembly GCF_977018435.1). Classification (NCBI taxonomy): domain Eukaryota; kingdom Metazoa; phylum Arthropoda; class Insecta; order Zygentoma; family Lepismatidae; genus Lepisma; species Lepisma saccharinum. Next base: position 73,519 of record NW_028142983.1, read on the forward strand.
CTTTCCACCTCTTTGTTTTGATAGCGTTTCATACTCTTTCAATTAGGCTGTAATAGTAACTCCCTGTGACTGTGGTGCCATGTACAAGGTACTCCATCAGCAGTATTCCATTTGCATCTCAAAATATGGAAGCCACGACCTTGCCTTTGGACTGTCAAACCTTGAACGTCTTCAGTGCCGAGGATGTATGATGTTCCTACGGCATGCTTTACATTTTTGACCCAATCTTACAAAACTTTGAATTAACTTATCTTTGTAGGCTCTAATGAAGGAGAGAAGCTGTTGACTTTTCACTTGACAATCCCTCTTGTGATCCAACATGAACATTTTTGAAACCCATCGCACTGAATTCTTTCTCATGTGCAATATGACCTGTGCATTATCATATGAATTCTTACAGATGTCTGCAAAATATGGGATGGGTACACGATGGTCACCATTAACAATATCATGGATGTTACTGATCATTTCATCAGACACATGTCATTGGGGGTTAACCAGCATGTTCATCTTCACACGCCTTTATTCCACACTTGAAATCCCGACACTAGCCACATTATATGGGTCCAACCCCTTACCACAACTAAAATACAACTAATATGAAGTAACTGTAATGCCAGACTAAAATATTCTTACTTTGGTAAAAAGCTGAGGCTGTAAAGGGGCATTCAGTACATACAATGACAAAACACACAGAGTCCTACAAGGATTATAGGTGTGGTAGGTTCAGACAACAGAGTCGTTAGTCTGTCTGCAAAATGCAGTCCAGGGTGTACTATGTGGAAGGGTCACCCTATACACCCCATTTTAACCATCTCATATGAGGGTTCAGATTCACCTAGTGTCTGTTGGTAACATTTTGTTTTCAGCAAATATTTAATCACTGCACAAATCTCTGTTTTCTCCAACTTCTTTTGAATGCTTACACCTCTCACACCTCAGTCACCCATAAAACAAAAAGAAAAAGCATGGGATCAAAGAAACTTGAAGGGTGTTCATGACCAAGATAGACTTTGCAGCACCTCAAATATTATTTTCCCTCCAAGGACTAGAAGTTTGTCAGGGGCAGAGCATGCTGATCAAACCTCGTAGGATGCATGCAACAGTTTCTATTTCACACCCTGTGTAATCAAAAACTGAAACTAAATGTTTGAATTTGAATTTAAAATGTTGGGTGCATCAGCCCTTAGGCTATTTTGCACCCATCACTAAATACAGGGTCCAGCCCCTTACCTAAACTAAATAACATAACTGTAACGTTGGAAGACTAAAATATACTGACTCAAGTTAACAAAACAAAACAAAAATAAACATTACTATAATGTCGTGTTGTAACTAAAATATTCTGACTTTGGTTAAAAGCTGAGGCTGTAACGAGGCACTCAGCACACATAAGGACAGACACAGGACAACACACAGAATTATACAGGTCATAGGGCCAGTCGCCAGCGCCTCGTTTGTCCAGGGTGAACTATGTGGAAGTGAGGTTGACAATTGGGGGAACAACGTGGAAGTTCACCCCTTACACCACTGAAACTAAATGTTGTTTCAATACTAACTAGGTGCACTAACAAAATACATGGGGTCATAACTTGTCCATTGCATGTAAAGTTTTCAGACTGAAACCTGCTCCAAGAGGCACTGAAAACTAGATCTAGAGTTCAGTTAATTATTATTTAATAATGAATACCAAAAAATGTAAGTTTTATTTAAGACAAGGGCAAGAGTGACTACAGAAAGTATTCTAACCTACTTCCTGGTACAAACATTTCACCTCAGTTACTGTTTTCAATGATTAATAACTCATAAATGTAATTTTCAGATATTGATTCACACATTTACAAATATGAGAACTTGTGATGAGATAGCATGTCAGCCCATGCAAAGGCACCTGTAAGGAAACCATCTCCTGACAGTCCACCCAGAAGTGTCTGCTCCACTGCTCTTTCTGCATAGTGACCCTGAGTTCTAAATTACATCTGAAACTTCTACAGAGATAAGGACATTGACTGACAGAACTTTCCACTTGTATCATCAAGATGTTCAATGCTTAAAACAGGGGTTCCCAAACTTATTTGTTTCATGACACCCTTAGTTCTTCAAGATTTTTCCACAGTTCCAAAGTCAGAATGTAGGCCTATCCAACACTTGCAACGTTCAGTAAGTGTGGTTAGGTTGCTTGCATAAAGTTAAAATATAAACACATATTTCAAATCCAGAAACATTCTTTCTGTAAAAGTATTAAATAAGCACATATTTGAAACATTCACATCATGGATTGAATATATTGGAATATTTTGTTGTGCCCCTGTAAGCCATATGTGGTATCCCAGGGCATGACAGTGCAAACTTTGGGAATCACTGGTCTAATAAATAAGCTTCTAGATTAGGAAGTATTCATGACTGAATTTTTGGAAAAGATTGTGCATCATGGATGAATTATGATGTTTCATGTGTTGAAATGCCTCTCTATGAACAATGTAATATTTCCCTTAAAGATCATAAATACATTGTGGTGGTAAAATTTAATAGTGTATGTGAACAGGAAATAGACCAGCAGGATCAGAGAGGATTGTGAAATACTTCGGGTAAAAGTAGAACAATTAGCATGGCATAATCATGCAATCAAATATAAATGATCTAGCCTACATTCAACAGCACATAAAAGCAATATTAATAAGGAACAGGTTAACAGGTAAAATATAAAACATCATATCAAGTAATGAAATGATCTTGCACCACCTTGAAATGTTGCACAAAAGGCAGCACTAGCTTGTATCCCAGGCAAGGCAACAGTTAACATATGGTTGATTATTGGGAGGCAAAATGTGAAAGCATAAGTGTTGGTTGATATACAAGGTTCACCCATAAAAAAACCGAACTTTTTTTAAGGAAAGAAAACAAGTAATTACCTTCAAACTACTTTATCACCTTCAAATAATCACCAGAGAAGGCAATACACTTTGACCAGCATTTGTACAGGTCTTGGAAACACTGTTGATAGTCATTGACAGTAAGTGTTCACAAAAAACGGGTAACATAGCCATCTTAAGCTTGGAAAAAAGGAAAAAATCAGCAGGTGATAAGTCCGGAGAGTATGGAGAGTGATTGATCACTGTCACTGAATGCTTAGCAAGGTATTGTTGTACAGACAATGCGGTATGAGGTCGAGCATTATCGTGTAACAGAAAACATTGGCCAGAATCACAGAGGTCCTTCCTAACCTGCTTCATCCTGTTTCTGAGTCGACCAAGCAATTCCTTCTAATACCACTGATTGATTTATTTGAAGATATGAAGCATGTCTGACAGTTGCTACGTGGTTAAAGGTTCACCAGTGCATGAACTTTCTCCACAATGTCCTCATTCCTTGACGTTGAACGGTGTCCTGATCTTGGTTCATCCTCGATACTTTCACGTCCACCTTTGAAATGACTCTACCAGTCATCCACCTGCGTTCTTGATAATGTTTCCTCACCATACACACTGTCCATATCATCTGTAATGTTTTGGTAAATGATTTACCCAATATGTAACAAAACATTATGTTGTAACGTTGTCCCATCTTGGTGTGCGTATTTTGTATGCTGCCTGCACAATACATGCATCTGACGCATGCTTGCCCCAATACTGACTGCCTGTAACAGGTTGAAAAATGCACTGATGGGAAGTTTAGATATAGCTCTTTGCAGTTTTGCCTGAATACGGTACATTTTTATTTGGTTTGGTACCTTTTTTTTTGACAGTTCGGTTTCTTTATGGGTGGACCTTGTATGTATATATCATCCTGCACAAACACACAGTGAGTGTTTACTATGCTTTCTTGTCACATGCTTACAGGCATGAAAAGAATTTGTGTGATGTATGCAACACAAGTCATATTACAATGAAGAAATTGGAATACTGCAATGGCAAGGGTTCAGTGCAACAGGGGTCTAACACACTTTTCCAAAGTGACGACTGCTAAAGTGAAGTTATCAGTATGTTGTTGTTATGAGTCAGGCAAGCCTTTTTTTTTTCAGAAATATTATGTAGCAATGCTGCATGTATTTTCTCAATTTTCTAGAGCATCCATTGCTAATTAGTTACATTTTTGTTTGCTCTGCATTCAATAAGTGTAAGTGAGTTAGACCTCTCTGTTCTATTGACCAGTCAATTAGACACAGGTATCATCATTTCTAATTCTTCATCTTTTAAAACCAACTACACTTGCAAATATAACAGAACATGAAGAACTTGTATCTGATTATTGCTACGCAAGGTCCACGTGCATGTATTTCCTAGGCTTAAGCTATTTTGTTTATAAAAGTGAACGTGAAACTAAACTATGCACAAAAAAAATGTAATAATCTACCTTCCAGTCTTTGGAATGAGACATTTCATGTTCACTTTTTTACACTACGTTGCCTGGCATGACGGTCGTATACTGACTAAAGATGTAAGCCAGACCTGATCTGTGTCATCCGTGTGAGCCACACCTAATTACTCTATATTACCTACAGTTGCTCTCTTGTCTTGTTTTTCATCATATATACTGCAAATCTGTATCATTCTTCATGAGAGAAAAGGACATGTACTGTAAGTCTAATAACGTAAGTTGCTTATACATATTATGTTGATGATTATGTGAATAAAACACTTAAATTTGTTACATAAATCTAGTTGTACTTTTACCTCTACACTGCAGTACAGAAGAACATGCACTAGACGGACAATTACCTCATACATATCACAAATGTTACAGGAGAGCATATTACCAATACAACATGTATCTAAAACTCATCCCTCTTATTATTTCAGGTCTCCTTGCAAAATGTAAGTAGAGGACACTTGAGCTCAAGTTCCTTATTAATAAATGGCTACAATGCTATCGTAACAGGTGTAAACAGTATTTTCTGTTAACTAGATAGCTTTCTCCTCATTGTGACTGCATTCAAGATTGCTTTAAACATGCTAATATATATGAAACAATCTGCTTCATTTCCCACAAGTATACTACTAAATGTAAGATGTAAGTACTTAGCCTATTTATATTTTTCACTTACAGCTGTTTGAAGCAACTTTTCATGAAACAAAAAAGCTACATGCACAGGAGAACATGGAAACCAGCCTAACCTACAGAAACCATAAAATGCTAAGTACACCAAACTTAACTGGTACAATCTACTCATGAAACATTCAACAATTGGAACTCGAGTCACTGTTTTATGAACAAAATGAGAAAATATTTTCTGTAACACTAGGTCATGTAAAAATAACATTTCCTTCCCCCCAGATTCATCAAATCCAAGTTACCCTTACCAAAAAAAATTACAAGCAGAAACTTTGATTCAATACTATGTTCCTGCACACAAATGATAACAACTATAATGGAGGAGACAGTAGATTTAAAGGTATGTTCAACGTGATATCATGCTTCTATTTCCAATCAGTGTTATAAAAACAATTGTTTTAATGTGGACTCAAGACCATGCTCAGTGAACTGCAAATTTCTGTAAGCATTGCAATCGCATCAAATAATTTTGGGATCATGAGAAAAGTGACTGGGTGACAAATCCACTTTTCTCAGGATTCCGAAATTATTAGTCATCGGAAATAATATCCAGCATTAGGATGTGATGCACGCAAGGGTACACAATTTGAGCTAATAAAGTTCATTCGCAATTACTTATCAGAAACACAACTTTCTTTAGTTCATTTCCTTTGAAGTTCGCGGGAATGGTTCTTTCCTTGCTCCTAAATCTTGCCTTAGTAGCCAATTTTGTAAGTAATAGGGATTCCAGATGTTATGTAAATAAGAACAACAATAAATAATTCCACGTGTATACGAAGTTGACGCAAAATATAAATATAGAAATGAATTACTTCGATTTTTCTTGTAAGACATGAATTATATCCCAAAGAGTCAATATATTTTCTTTCCCTATTTGCGCAGTTAATACAAATAACAACATTCGATAAACTAAACCACTAATTACAATAATGCAGTAATATAATACGACTGAACTTCAAATTCAAATATTAATATCAATGCTTGCAAAACATGACAAAATTAAAATTGAACACTTCACTTACCATTTAAAAGAGCCTTATTGATTTTGTTTCCATAGAAACGACACCTGAGATTTTTATGAATAATCGAGTTGACCTATATCAATAATTTCGATTTTAAATAATCTTCAATATTCCATTTTCACCTACAAGCGATTTTTTTTGTAAGCACATCAACCACTAAACGAACAACATACAAAATTGAAATTGTCTCTGCAGCGACCGTTCTTACCACTACTATATATATTAAGTAAGCCAGATACAAACTAGGGATGGCCAGATCCGGATCCTGGCGGATCCGGATCCTAAAACTTTTCGGATCCGGATCTGCGGATCCGGAATTTTCAGATCCGGATCCGGATCGAGAACTTTCGGATCCGGATCGAGAACTTTCGGATCCGGATCCAGAACTTTCGGATCCGGATCCGTTTTGCCATCCCACATGCGCTTCTTTGAAAAGTAAGAATGTGCTTATAACATATGGTTACCTGCTAATATACATAATAATATAATATACATACAAACATATATATATAGTGTGTGTGCGCGCGTGCGCGATTTGTAATTAATTAATACACTTACTAGGGAGGTCTAAGTCTCCCCCTCCGATTTCCATGAAACTTGGCAGATGTATAGAGGCCCCCCCTCAAATGTCAAGATGAGGAGAAATTGAAGTGGGGATCTGACCTCGAAACCACGTAAATATGGCATAGGAAGAAACAGGGGGTATACGGCCTCTCTATACACCTGCCACGTTTCATGGAAATCGGAGGGGAACACAGGGGTCAGATCCCCACTTCAATTTGTCCTCATCTTAACATTTGAGAGGAGGTTGCCCCCTAGAACAATTTTTTTGCCGAAACAAAAAAAACACGTATTTCTTCATTTGGGCCCGTTTATACACACACCTGCCAAGTTTCATGAAAATCTGAGGGGGACACAGGGGTCAGATCCCCACTTCAATTTGTCCTCATCTTGACAATTCAGTGGGTTTCGCCCTGTAAAACCGTTTTTTTAGCTGAAACAAAAAAAAACACGAATTTCTTCCTTTGGGCTTCACTATACACCTGCCAAGTTTCATGGAAATCGGAGGGGGACACATAAATCAAATGCCCACTTAAATTTGTCCTCATATTGACATTTGAGGGGGGGTTGCCCCCTAAAACCGTTTTTTAGCCGAAACAAAAAAAACACGTATTTCTTCATTTGGGCCCGTTTATACACACACCTACCAAGTATCATGGAAATCGGAGGGGGACACAGGGGTCCGTCACTTCAATTTGTCCTCATCTTGACATTTGAGGGGGTTTTGCCCCCTAAAACCGTTTTTTAGCTGAAACAAAAAAAACGTAATTCTTCCATTGGGCCCCACTATACACCTGCCAAGTTTTATGGAAATGGGAGGGACACAGGGGTCAGATCCTCACTTCAATTTGTCCTCATCTTGACATTTGAGGGGGTTTTGCCCCCTAAAACAGTTTTTTAGCTGAAACAAAAAAACACGTATTTCTTCCATTGGGCCCCACTATACACCTGCCAAGTTTTATGGAAATGGGAGGGACACAGGGGTCAGATCTTCACTTCAATCTGTCCTCATCTTGACATTTGAGGGGGTTTTGCCCCCTAAAACCGTTTTTTAGCTGAAACAAAAAAACACCTAATTCTTCCTTTGGTCCCGTTTATACACACAACTGCCAAGTTTCATGGAAATCGGAGGGGGACACTTAGATAACCTCCCTTGTTAGTCTTACACTTTGAAATTATTTAACACTGCATATATTATAATGTTCTATTTTAATTTGTAAAACTGTAACTGTAGAATAATTGTACAATTTTTGTATAACATTTCTATCTTGTTATATGTGTTAAAGGTTTCATCCTTGAATGGAATGTCTCACATTTATGTGTGTTTTCATTTCCAATACATTCGAATGAATACATATTCGTTTCAATGGCATTTACAAAAAAAATCACTTCGGACATTTGTGCACGAGTGTGTTAGCCGATGCGTAGCAAAGTATTTTAGGAACAACACTTGAAAAAAATTCTTGCAGGACTAAGGTGTGGTAATATTATAATGGGATTGAGATACGAAACTCTCGGATCCGGATCGGGATCCAGATCCGAAACTTTCGGACCCGGATCCGAAATTTTCGGATCCGGATCCGAATCCGCGGATCCGGAACTCTCGGATCCGGATCCAGATCCGTAACTTTTGGATCCGGATCCGGATCCGAACGGATCCGGATTTTTCGGATCCGGATCCGTTTGGCCATCCCTAATACAAACCAGCCTGAACGTTTCGCGCACGTGAATATAGCATCCGAAAGAGAATCCAAAATACACCAGATGGTAAGTTGCCTACCATTAAATGTTGCCAAACGTTTCTTTGCATACATATGGAAACAGTGACGTGCGGTGACGTCGACACTTGGGGTAGCAATCAGTGGCGTGCTTAAAGGGGTGTTTGGTGTGGCTCATACCCCTCCCCCCTTTAGGGCCCAGTATTTCTAAAAATAGAACGTCAATAACAGGAAAAGATTGCAAAATGATGAATGAGTTCTAAAAAAAAGTACACGTAACCCCCAACCCCATTCGAAAATAAAAACGTTTTGATTTGACTACTAAGCGAGAGATCCTGGGTTCGAATCTCGGCTTGGCCATGGGTATTCTTTGAGTGTGTCCCTTCATCAATTATATTGTATTATCTTCGCGATTAGCCAAAAGTGGCGGAAAAGCGAAGTGAAATAAACCAAATCAAGCAATCAATCAATGATTTGACTTGATTTTTGTTACTGGCGTCGTAGCGCGCTGTGATAACCACTCCCCCACGGTTGGTTGATTTGGTGCTTTAAGTCCACTTTATGCACAGAAACAAAACGGGTGACAAAACACACTTTTTTTGTAGTTTCTTCAATAATATTCATTTGGCTTCTTGAATTCTGAGATACATTTATCATTTCAAATTACATACTTCATTATTCACTGCAGAGTACAACACAGAAACAAGAATGCACGCTCATCACGGGTTCGAATCCCGGCTTGGATTGTTCGAGGTCCCTTCATTAATTTCATCACATCATCATTTTCGCGATAACCAAAAGTGGCAGAAAAGCGAAGTAAAATAAACCAAACCAACAACAATATGAATGTACGTTCTCTTGCCCAAATAAATACATCCGTTGGAGGCCAAGATATTAGTTCTTCTTTGTAGCTATATCTCTTTTAAAATATAACAGTGGTTAAAAGTCAAAAAACTAGAATCAAGATATTAGTATACTTTTTTAAAAAAACACTACTAAAACGAGAGCGAGAGAGAGCCTGAGCAAATATTTGTAATCTAATCATTATATATTCCATATTTGAAAATAAAAATAAAAAATAAAGAAAGCATAACATTATTGTCTGCATATAACACGTTCCCATTTCATAAATAATAAAACTACATCCCATATTATACATACATATTGTACAACGTGTAAAAATTTGTGTAAATACAGAGAACATAAGTACTGCAGAAAATTTTCCCTTGAGTTCTTTAGAGGATTTACAAAGGAATCGAATGGAAACCAATCCCCTATCTGTCATATAGGAGATAGACTGGGGGACCTGAAAGCACGGGTTTTCAACCATTGCAGCGGGGGCGAGGGGACAAGAGAGGTAGAGGCAGAAATCTTCCCTTTTCCTTCGGGAACCCATTTCTACCTGGAACTGCTAAGGCGGAAGAAGAGCGAGCTAGGTCAGTTTTGTCCGCGGATCACACAGAGGGACGAGAAGCTCGTGAAAAGGAAAGTGTTGCATATGAACTGTGGCTTTATCAAGACAATAAATATTGTGATTTGAAAATAATTAGAGATGTGAGATTGATTAATCTATTTCTGCTAGACTAGCTACTCCTCACTGCACGTTACTGTAAGTAAATAAAATATATCATACATGAATGGTTGCTAATTTAAATATTGCTTATAGACGGTGCTAAAGGCGGAGCTACTGCGGAGCATGCGAACTCTTCTGGTTCCCCTCGAACGTCCGGTTACGCTTACGGTTCTATGGATGTTAATATGAAACGGCAAAGTGGATATTCTCTTGCGAGGAAATAGGGTGCCAGCTGTGCAGCATATGGTTGCACTGTTCAATCGGGAACAAATTTATTGAGTCAAGTATCACTTCCTAGGTTTCCGAAGGACGTAGAAAGAAGAATGGTCGATTGGTTGATTTAGTTTATTTTACTTCGCGTTTTCTGACCCTTGGCTAATTTGCGAAGATGGGGATGAATGATGAAATTGATGAATGGACATTCACAAACAACCAAGCCCAAGCTGGATTCGAACATGGGACCCTTGCAGTCGCAGCGCGATGGGCTAACCACTTTTTTCCTTTACTATTTACATCTGATTATAACAAACTTTTCATGTTTACTATGACAGGTTATTACAAACTAGAATATATTACATTTATAAAATTTGCATAGACATTTTTCTTTTTGTTTGCCGACATATTTTGAGATGTGTGACTTATGTAATGCACAAATTGTTCATTAAAGTCAAGTTGCTGATAAGTAGAGGCAAACCAAGCATAGTGCCCCAGTAATCACAGTACACTGTTCTGTTTCTTTTTTTGGGTAATAACTAAAATTGGGACGACAGATGACACTTACGAGTTTCGCAACATATTTCCATGACGTAGCGGTTATTAAGCATTCACTGAGCTTATGCACTAAACTATCAGGCATATAATGATGAATTTGCCATGTGCAGATCATAGAGTTTCACTCGAGTCAGCAGTATTTGATGCACTATAACGAACCACGCCGATCGTATTCTTGTTGGGAGATGCCTCACGTGTATATTTTTCCACACCACAGGCCAACGAACTTCCGGGTGTCTTGCAACTATCTTAACAGCCTGTTGAGACACTACACGCATTCCTCTGTACATGTGCGATACCACTGGAACAGGCAGGGTAGGAGTTTGTAACAAGCCATAGCAGATCTCTACTAAGGTATCACGGAGGTACCTAAGGTTTTGGGGGAGGTTAGTCACGTTTATGGGGGAGTCCAACTGTATATGAGCCAAGCAGTCTCGAAGAACATGACTTGTAAGGCTATCAGGGCTCTGAATCATCGTCTCTAATGTCCGCTTGAATGCGGAGCGCCTGGCTCTTGTGGCGCACGTGTGCAAGATTCAAGCCTCCCCCAGCATTATGTAAACACAAGGTCTCGTGATTTACACGTAACAGCTGCCCATACCACACAAACCAGTTTACTGAACTTTTCAGCTTTGTTACATCAAGCATTCGCATCGGAAGTATTTTGGCTATAAACCACACTTTCGAAAGAGCATAAACATTAACAAACGTGACTCGTGATTGCAAGCTAATGTTTCGAAACTCATTAATTTGTAGCACTGCTTTTACACTCCCAATCGCTCGATCATAATTTACTTGTATCATTCCTTGCAAAGAAGGCGTAAAAACTACACCAAGTATTTTTAAGATGTTTACAACAGGGAAGTGTTGAACTGGTGTGTGTGGTGGGGAATTATTTAAAAACATCAAACAAGATTTTTTCAATATTTATGTGAAGGCCTGAATACACCCCAAATTCCGTCGTTAGTTTATGAACTGTGTCCACATCAACAGGTGACTGAACTAAAATGCTGACATCATCCGCATAAGCTAAAACTTTTAGAGACTTTGACAGAATAGTTATGCCTTGTAATCGTGCTTCCAAAGAGGCAAGAAGGGGATTTAGGGAAATACAAAAAGTCAACATGGATAAGGGATCTCCCTGTCGGACACCTTTAACAATGCTAAGCGATTTTGTCAGAAAACTATAAATCTGAATTTTCGATTCAGCATTGTTATATAGCCCTTGCAAGGCTGAGAGAAAAGTCCCCCGTATGCCCCTTTTGTGGAAAACATGAAACATATAATTATGGTTCAACGAATCAAATGCACGTTCGAAGTCCAGAGCTAAAATCGCTTGATCATTTAAATTTTTCTTATTATGATTACTAGTAACCAATTCACGCAGCGTTTGCAACACTGCATAAATGTTTTTTTTTATTTTCACCATATACATATTGCATGTCCCCCACCAAGTTGATTGAGTGCGGCATTAAACGTGCAAGCATACATCGTGTAAAAATTTTATACACAGCAGTGTAATGGGGCGATAATGAGAGATCTCTGTCGGCTTTGCACATTTCGGTACTAATACTATAATACGTGTCTTTGAAGTCTTGCCCATTTTATGTTGCTGAAAGGCCGCGTTGACCCACTCAGTTAAAGTCGGCCCCACTAGCGTCCAAAATGTTTGAAAGAAGCATGTAGGAAGCCCATCCACGCCAGGGGCGGAGAAAGGCTTTGCCGCTTTTACCGCTTTATATACTTCTTCGAATGTGAATTCCTCATCAAGCTTAGTTCTATCATAATCGGAAAGTACTTCCGTAACTGCATCAACAACAGAATCATAATTTGAATTGCCAGGTTGGTGCTGCGAAAACAACCTAACAAAATGCTCATATATTGTACAGTCACGGACACTTCTGGTTTGTAACTATTCCATTCAAAGTCAATGCACTCATTACAACCCAGAACTGTCCGTGACTGTACGTTGTATGTGCTATGATTGTATTACCCGCTCCATCTGCGAGTTCAGTAATGAGTTTCCGTTGTGCATTTTGTCGTTCTTGTATCACATGACTAATCGACACCGCTTCTTCAGGGTCAAACTGAGGCAGTCTACTTCGAATTTTTGCACCCATACGTTTGTGGGCGGTCATGTTTAAGAGTATTGCTTGTATACGTTTAATTTCCGTATGAACCGGTCGTCCTACCGATGCTTCTTCTATTAATTCACACAACACACGATAATAAAAGTGATATTTATTATTCCAGTCACGAGACCTCTCTTTACAGAATGATATACAGAAACGTTTAACTGCCGGTTTTAGAATTTCATCCCACCAACGAAGGATGTCAGTATGTCGAAGGCGATGCGTCTCCCAAAATCTCCATTGCTCATGAAATGCCCGTTTAAATTCATCATCAGACAGGATGGACGTATTCAGTTTCCAATACCCATATCCCCTAGGCACTAAGGGAAGATCAATGTTAATTGCCATTATCACTGCCAGGTGGTCCGAAAAACATGCAGGGGTGAGAGAAATCGAAGTAACTTTCTGACACAGCACCGGGGTAACATAGAACTGGTCCAGGCGGGACGCACAATTGTCTCCAATATAAGTATACCACTGCATATCAAAATATTTCTCTGTCCAAACGTCCACCAATTTAAAACCAGACACCAATTTTTGGAGGGAATTAGATGTTGCATAGCCAGGACGTTGATCTTGTGGAAGCAAGGCGCAATTGAAGTGGCCGCCACAAATGATATGATCCTTTACACCTTGCAGTTCAGCCGGCACATGTGTCGCAAAAGAATTGTTCCTCTGTGATCTCTGATTTGTACCTGATGGGGCATATATATTGCATATCCAAACATTTGCTACTTTCGCACATATAATTCTCCCGTTAGGGTAACACACAACGTTAGTGATCGGCACAGTGTTTTTCACGAGAAGCGCAGTCCCCGTTGCCTGACAATTTGCATTATTGTACACTACTATAGATGGGCGCATTTCCAAATTTGTCACTTGAACTTCCTGGAGGAAGGCTATATTGAGATACGACTGGATAAAAAAGTCACCCAGCGCCTCTTGTTTATTCCTGTTTTGTAGTTTGTTAATGTTAATCGTGCCTATTCGGAGTGTTGTAAACATATATATTGTAATCGTCCTACATGTTATCAGAGACGCTGTATCCCCCTTATTGCCAAGGCTCTCCTTGTAACCATTATATCAGACATTTACACCACAATACAATAAGACCAGTAGATGAAAAAAGTACCACATGAAGGAAATGGAACAGAGTGGTACAAATCGTTGATATTCTTTACAAAAAATAAACTTATATAAAAAAAGACTCGATCACTCTATCATACCTATCAGTCCCCAATCAAGAGCCCTTCGTATAACCACAATCATTACATTCTTACAAAAATTACTTAACTTCCTCAACATTACTACTCTGTCCACAAAATCAGTTTGGGGAAAATTTAGTCCTATTTACACTGTTACCTTTAGGTACTCCTCGTAACATCTTAATTGACCGCCCTGAAAAAATTCAAAGTCCTGAATTCGTATATTTGGCAACATAGCGCTTCAGAGTCCACAAATAGTATCCAACTTAGCAACAGTTTTTCTTTCTAAACGGAAACGCTCTTGTGAATTTCTTTCATTCTTTCACATTCGATGAAGTTAGAAACCCTAAACCAGTAATAATAATAATATAATTATATTTATATATTTATATATAATTATATTTATATATATATTATATATTATTAATATATAATTAATAATAATACCCAATTAAACAAAAATCGTAAATTGGAAATAGAAATGTTGATTTTTTTTTAAGATTATTGGTTCTGAAATAGAAAATAGGGGAATTTATGTGCAGTTGGAAACACTGAACTCGTTCTCCACCACCTGGAGAGAATTAAAATCACATATCAATGCAGTGAAGCAAATTTCTCTCGATTTTAGGAAAAATTACAGTAAAGATAAATTGCACAATACCCTCCAGGTGGAGATAAACTCTATTCAGTGTTTCAAACGAGTGGCCGCGGTGGCTCAGTCGGTAACGCGTCTGACTACCATGCTAAAGGTCCCGGGTTCGATCCCCGGCCGGTTCAAATACGGGAACTTTTCTAACGGTGGAAGCGGCCCCGGCGCCTACCCAGCGTCGAATAACATGGGTACCTGGGGGAAACCCTGGGGGGTAAAGGCGGTCAGGGGCGTGATGCTGATCACATCACCCCCACTCACGACCGGATCAAGAAAGTGTGGGGCGTTACCCCCACACCCCCTATACGCCTTCATGGCGTGGTGCTATGCACAGGGGAACACTTTACCTTTTTTTTTTTACCAGTGTTTCAAACCCCTCTAATTTCAAGTCGAGCAAGCAGAATCGTAAAAATTCCTCAAGGTTCTTTTTCCAATTTATTATTTCTGTTTGATTGTGTATTATAATAGCGGTTTATAGTTTATATGTTAATGGAAAGTGCGAAATTGAAAACCTCTCACCGCAGCGTTTTTCGTCTAGTGGAAGGACCAACTCAAAGTTGGCTACTCTCACTTGGAGCCGAAGTGCAATGTTGCTAAATTTACAAATTCGGGACTTAGAATTCTTTCGGGGAGGTCAAATAAGATGTTGCGAAGTGTACATTGCCTAAATTTGTTTCTAACTAACCTGTTTATAATGTAGATTAGTGTTGTCAGTATCTACTCCACTCTCTCGAGGAAATATTATAGAATGTACACCTGCAGTATTTTTCTTCTTTATCCTATGACGCACAAGAGAAATAACTTTGGATCCTACACTAGGGGTGGTCACTCCTTCCTTTCTTCTGTGAGTGCAGATACCCATGGATGTTGACTCAGGGCTCCCCAGGTACCCGTGGATGTTGAGGTAGAGCTACCCCGGTTTTTTTTCTTTTTGCTTATTGGCAGAACGAATCATGGTCTGGATCGCTTGTGTCTTCAAGACCGTCGTTGTCCTTTATCCGTGTTAATTGCCGGAAATTCATCCTCTGTTTTCGATTCATCCCCGGATCCATCTTTTGTGCCGGTTTCTACTTTCTGGAATTCTATCTTCTTGTCTGCTTCATTTCCGAGTTGTGAGGGAATTCCTGAGGTGTGTTGTTCCTTGTCAGGTCTGTCTAATGTTGTTAAGGGGTTGGAGTTGGCGCTGGAAATTTGGCTACTCTCTTCATTTTCACCTACACTTTCACCTTGTTGTTCGTTGTGTATTTTGTCTTTGTCGGTACTCTTCTTTTGGCTTGTTTCGTTTGGTGGTAACTGTGTTTGAAGCTCTGTTTCCGAGGCGGGTGTCTCTGTTGTTTCATTCGTGAAATGGGGGTTGGATCTATGGCAATTGACCTCTTCGCTTGATGTTGTATTCGAGTTTTGGGGTCTTGTCAGTACTTGAAGTACTGTAGGTTGGGATACCATAGCGGTCGTTCCAGTGGTCAAATTAACAGGGACTCTTCCAGTTCTATTAAGGCGGGGTCGTCTCGTGGTGCATTCTGAGAAGTTGTGTCCCTCCAAATCACACCCACTGCACGTAGGTACTTGACCAGAATAAGTTACCCAGTACCTGTCTCCTTGTATGGTAATGTACGAAGGGATTGCTTTCCGCAGGGCCATTTTAAACACAATGCAACCCGTTCGTGTTCAATAAATATGTTCGTCTGAATACTTCTCTTTCTTTACGTACAGCACTTCACCGTATTCACTAATTACATTACGAATCGCATCGTGGATTAATTCGTCTGGCACTACATACACACTTACAAAAACACTCTGCTGGTCTGCCCATTCCACATCTATTTTATGCCATCCGTCTGCATCATAATAGGGCACTTCAGATCCATAATCATTTAATAATCGCTCACCCACAACTCTCGTTACAAATTTCACAAATACACAGTTTCATAGTAATCAATTTCAAAGCTTTGAACTTGGTTCGATGTCACACCGTACGTGTTATGAAACCACTTATGTAGATCCAGCGAAGTAGGTCTGGATTTTACACTGCGAAAAATAAATTTCAACGTATTTTGTCTCTGTACCGGCATGTTTGCCTTCCTTCTAGTTTTTCTCAATTAGCATGTACGTACTTCAAAACAGTGCTTGCTCAATTCAACTCAAGAGTATTTTGCCTTACCTGCCACACAGAAAACAGCGAACGCGAAAACACGATCTGCACGCGGCCGCGTGTGCAGCTAGACTCAACCACTCGGCCACAGGGTCCGGCGTAGAGAGAAGAAACCCGTGGATACAAGCGGAACGAAGAAAGGATTGGCAACCATCCCAGCACAGTCATTCGTGCGACTTGCAATTGTTACAAGCATGTCGATCGTTTTTATGCGTATTGTGTTACACGCCTCTTAGTGAGGTTTCATACCGAAGCAACACGCTTAGATTGGATTTATTTGGTGCTTTAATTCCACTTTATGCACAGTAATGCTAATCGGGACTGGACCTACAGTTCAAAGTGGGATTCGAACCACTATGTACCTCAATCGGGTATCGAACCCGGGACCCCTTGATTACAAAGCAACAATACTACCACTGCGCCATCCGAGATACCCGAAGCGACACACGACAGCTGTGGTTCACCCCGAAGTGGCAAGGGACACAAGTCCCTTTATAGTCTATAAGCAAGCATTTACCGCGCATGGGCAATCAAGTCTCAGACCGCACGATGCACGCCATTGGGAGTCTAAGAGACACGTGCAGCTTGTAGTGTCGCGTGGGTTCGCAAGATTGCATTGATCACTTGGATGTTCATTTCCAAGTGGCACGGAGATTACACACCGAAGCGACAAGCAACACAGAGCCCTTTATTCTAAAGCAAACAATTCACCTCAATTAAAAGTAAAACAGACCGAGGCGATACAATGCATGGTACTGAGAAAACGTCCAGTCCAAGTGACAAGGGGAATTTTCTCGTGGCGATTTGGTTCGAATTGAAATTTTCAGACCAAAGCGACATGTGTCTCTTGGAAATCAATATTTAAAAATAAACAAAACCTTTCGAAATGAAGCGACACGGCAAGCTGTAGGTGTCAATTGTCGCTCGGACTGGACCGTTTCATCAATACGGTGCATAGTATTGCCCCGGTATATTATTTGCGCATGCGTGGTGAATGGTTTGCTTTAGATCGAATGCTTTTGTGCGAAATCTCGATATCGCTTGTCGCTTCAATCTGAAAACTCCCTTGTTGTTTGAAGAAAATTCGTGCAAGTGAAAGTGGCATGTCTTATCATAGGTTTTCCTTAAACCCCTCAGGCGCAAAGGGTAAGTTGACAGTACACATACTATTTACTAGCATTTGTATTTGTCATTATTTCTGTAGATTTGTTGGCAAAAATTCACTTCAGCATACATTATAATATACTATATAACAATATGACTGGTTTTATAGTATTCTCTTTCCCTCACTTTTCCGTTCACAAAATATTTGAATCAGTGTTCAGAAAGTTACTTTTAAAAAGGTAACTAGTTACAGTTACAATTACTTGCTTAAAAAAGTAACAGTTGCAGCTACTGTTACTCGTTTTAAAAAGTAACTCAGTTACAGTTACCTCTACATCAAAAGTAACTGTAAGTTTCTTTTACAGTTACTTTCTGCTGAAAATTTTCTTGCAACCAAATTACACACATCGATCATTAATTGTAATAACATATTTTGTGAAGACTAATTGTATTTTACATATGTTAATGGTACATAATATAAGTCTTCGTATATTTATATTTATTACAAAATAAGTGTTCTCCTGTGCTTTGCGCGACGCCATGAAGGCGTATAGGGCGTCTGGAGTTAGAGCTACACATTTTTTTGATCATGGCCGAAGGTGGGGGTGATATGATCAGCACCACGTCCCTGGCATCCTTAACCCCCTCCAGAATTTCCTCCAGATACCCACTTTATACGACGCTGGGTTAGAGCTGGAGCTGCTTCAACAGGTGGGAAGAATCTCGGTTCTCCACACCGAGGATGGAACCCGGGGTCTCTCGCATGGTAGTCAGGCATCCTAACGACTTTTTTATTTTTTTTATAAGGAATACCACTATGCGGTACTATCCCCGTTATTCACATCTTCTCAATTTTCACGTATGCCAATTTTCTGTTTTCTGTATTCTCATTGGAACAAACACAAACATCCATGTCCGAAACGAAATAGAATCCAGGACCCCTGACATATAATGCGTTGTGCTAACCACTCAGCCACGGAGGTTGACCTGTGCTACTGCGACTTAAACATTTGTATTTGTTTTCATTGTTGTTCTTAAGGAATGTCCATTGGATTGATTGATTTGATTGATTGATTTGGTGTTTTAAGTCCACTTTATGCACAGTAAAGCTAATTAGGACTGGACCTACAGTTTAAAGTGGGATCCGAACCACTATGTGCCTCCACCGGGTATCGAACCCGGGACCCCTTGATTACAAGGCGACGACGCTACCACTGCGCCCGAATGTCCATTGGAGTGGGGGGGATCAAAGAAACTATATAGAAAGAAGGAAAGAAAGAGAGAGATATATATATTGTATTCTAAGAAGGGAGGTCTGTTTAGCATAAAGGGCTTGTCAGAGAGAAATACATTTTGTTGTATAACTTCAAGTGTTTACGAACCAGAAAAATTATAATGTAGTAGCCTATAATTGTGGTTATCAATGAAGGTGAAAATGGCATTTTAAACTTACTCCTTCAGTTCTGTCTGAGAGGATTACATAAACAAGCAAGAATGATGGCTAGGGTCTTCCTGATTCGTTAGTTTGCCACTTGATTTTTGTAGTTCACTGTTGTATCAATAATAATGGTGAGATATGCCGTATCTATTATTTCAAGAGTATGGGTTCTCATTTACATCTTAAACGAATAGCACTTACCAAAATATATTACTTTTTCAAAATATCCAAAAATGCTGAATAATCGTAAATAAACGATTTCTAACCGAAATTTTTTTTACTTTCATTTTTAAATTATCAGGAACTGAGTTGAATGAAATCACGTGGAAACATTTGGATTGTTTTCCATTCATATGCGCAATTGCTATCTCTCGCCTTCTTCAGTTTCGTTCATACTACCAGTATCATTGAATTCTTTCTTAAAAACACTGAAATATTGCAGTACGTCCCTTTTTAGCTTAATCCGATATTATAGCAAAGGAAAAAACCATCGGATGCTGCTTACAGAAGGGGGAAATTATTCACTGAGGAACACCACAGAGGAACAAACTACAGAAACAAGAGACACTTCACAGCACACAACTGACAATGGCAAACTGTCAGCAATAGGAAGGAATTCTCGGCCTAGAAATTTATATTCCCGTATCTGGGAAATCCACTCATCTTCCGAGGTGTGTATATCGCTTTGGAATTCAGGTCTACCAAACGAGAGATGAAACATACGATAAACCTTGATTTTTATGGCACTTGGCTGGAGCCTACCAACTGACCACCGCCAGGACCCCAGGAGACAAATTTACTACAACTACTTTCTCTTTTCCTCTTCATCAATTGTTTGCAAGAATTAATGTATAAAAGATGGGCGTATATCAGAGCAGAAACTAAATTCCAGCTCACTTTGAGTCCGAAATCGCCAATAATTTATGACAATTACAGAGCAATTTAAGTGTCGTAAAGTAACTGTAAAAGTAACTGTTAAAACGTTACTTCTATCGTAAAAACGTAACTCAGTTACAGTTACAGTTACTCTCTTTTAAAAGTAACTAGTTACAGTTACATTTTCTCAAAAAAGTAAATGTTACTTGTAACTATACGACGCACGGTTTTAGAAGCGATATCGGGCGGAGCCACGTAGAGGGTGTGCGTGGCGACCAGCCAATGGCAGGAGTGCAACGTTGTACAGTTAGGAAACTGCGGCGCGCGAGTTAAACGCCGTGTTCTGTATTTCTCTTGCGAACAAGAAGTTTTCATAAAACTCGCCACTTTAAGGTTCATCATAAGATGGGGAAAGACATTTTGAACCTGACTGTCCAAGTCCTATGAATTTACGTCGCCTACAGCCGGAGTTATCGTTTCTCGAAGAAACACGGGAAACAACGCGTCTCTACACACACACATTGACCCTTTCTTTTTCCTTCCGTGTTCCGTCCTTTGTTTTTTTGGTTGCCACCATGTTGACCAGGATGAGTTGTGTCTTGGTAAAGCTATAGGTGTCAAATTCGGCTGAATATGCGCAATGACCTTTCATTATCTTGTGTGTTCACAAACATTGCGAGTCTGGGTCAGTTTAGAGTTCAGCGTTATCATAAAAAGGGCGCTGTAAGATAATTTTACTCGTACGGCATGAAGAACAGTTGTGAGAGGATTCAATACAGCCCTTATTGATTGATTGATTTTACTTCGCTTTTTCTGCCACTTTTGGCTAATTTACGAAGATGGGGATGAATGATGATATTATATAATTGATGAATGGACACTCACAAATATCCATGCCCAAGTCTGGATTCGAACCCGGGACCCCTGGCGTCGTAGCGCAATGTGCTAACCACTCAGCCACGGGGGCCGGCGATGAAATTGATGAAGGGACACTTGCAAACACCTATGCCTGGGCCGGGATTCGAATCCGAGACTCCTGGCGTTGTAGCGCGTTGTGCAATACAGCCCTTATGCTCGATAGTTGTGCAATAGTGTGTGTGTGTGTGTGTGTGTGTGTGTGTGTGCGTGTTGCAAAATGGTAAAGTGCTCCCCTGTGCATAGCACCATGCCATGAAGGCGTATAGGGTGTGTGGGGGTAACGCCCCACACTTTCTTGATCCGGTCATGAGTGGGGGTGATGTGATCAGCATCACGCCCCTGACCGCCTTTACCCCCCAGGGTTTCCTTCATGCACTCATGTTATTCGACGCTGGGTGGGATTTGAACCGGCCGGGGATCGAACCCGGGACCTTTAGCATGGTACTCAGACGCGTTACCGACTGAGCCACCGCGCCCACTTGTGTGTGTTGCGTGAGTGTTATTTAATAATGTCGCGCCGGCGCCATTGTGGAGTGGTTAGCATATCGCTCTACGACGCCAGAGTGCCGGGTTCGAATCCTGGCCTGAACATGGATGTTTATGAACGTCCCTTCATCAATTTCATTATATCATCACTGATTCCCATCTTTGCAATTAGCCAAAAGTGACAGAAAAGCAAAGTAAAATAAAGCAAATCAAATCAAATTAATAATGTCGCTCTCGAACCTAGTACGTACCATTAGTACAGGCACCAAGGGTAAAATACTCGTATTACGTTCACAAGACAGGAATCTTAGTTTTAAAGCTTATTCTTACTTCAAGGAATTGGCGTTCGCAAGAAGTGCGTGCTGAAACAGTGTTTTCTCAGAGTCGAGAACTTACGGCTAAAGCGTGTGATGTATGTGTGCATACTGTGTTGCGCATTATAAAATAGGGTAAAGTATCTACCACAGAAATCGGCGAACCCCTATTCAAATCTCCAATACGTACGGGCCTTCAAACTTCCTTCAGGTACGAGTTTCTCTTATATGCTGCAGTGATATGATATAATCCTGTATAGAATTATTCACTATATATTTCATTGTACTGAAATATCACGTGCATGCATTATACCCATAAAAAGCTGAATATTGGACACAGCGAATTCTCTGTGTTTTCGTTCCGCTAGCAGTTGGTTTCGCAACAGCGCGACAGCACTGGCTGCGTATTGGCTGAACTCATGTTTCTTCTAAAAGCGTACGCCGTATAGTTACTTCCAAACGATGATTTGAATATATATCTAAAGTTTCGTACTTTTTGAGTTCGTCATGCGTGTACTGCCCGTGGTGTAGATGAAATAGTTGTATCTATGCATATACAAATGACGCAAAAGCGCAACGTGAGGGTACCTCCGACGGGCTGAATATAGAATGTTTATGCACAAAGAGCACTAAACGTGACGTAATTTTGGTCGTCCCTCGCTGCTATGGGTCTACCATACAAAAATTTAGATTTTTACACTACGCTTTTATGTTTCCTCTTGTTGCGACTTGCGCGAGTGTGTGTAATTCAACGGCGGTAGTAGGAATAGGATAAACTCACCAAATTACAAAGAAAAATGTAATTAGTGAATAAGCGCATGATACTTAATATTATACACTATGCCCTACCTGATAACTTAATATTAACATTTGTTTCCTTTGTATTAAGCAGACATATCCCTGCCGTTTTTTCATCCTTTTTGTTTTGGGTTACAAAATATTTTAAAATTACAATTCCTGTAAATTAGAATGCCCTAGAGGTTGCGAGACATGAAACAGAATATAAAATATTTTTTGTAATAACTATTTTTCTCGAGAAATATGTATGTATAAAATAGAGAACTTACTAGCCATGAGGAAAAGAAAGGAGTCAGTTGTTAATAACAACTATAACAAATAAAAGCACAGTCGCGTGGCGAATTATTATGTATTGTTCTTTACCAGGTTCTCAAGAATAAAGCACATAAATAGTGAAAATTTGCAAGTGATGTAAACAAGTGCTGTGCAAATTTTAAGAATTTTTGAGTTCCGATATATATTCTGTTGTTGACGATCGTCTTATCAAAATTCTTAGTTTCAGAGCACTGATTATTTGTCTATCATGTTCCAACATAACTTCTGAGGTTAAGTTGCAATTAAGCTTGCAATTCAATGTAATAGCAGCACGTTCAGCATCAAATTCCCCATGGAGAACAATTGCCCATCAAAAGCGTGAGGATACAACAGGGGTGCTGCCACCTACAATAGTTTGCTTTCACCAAGCCCATTATGGGATGCAATTTCCTAAAACGAACCTATCGTCAACCTACGCATGTCGGACAACAAACCTAAGAAAGGAGACCAACATCATCACCTATCTATCCTCTCAAATCGAATTCCGAAATCGTCACTTTTTTCGTTGAGTCAGCCCGAACGAGGAACACTTGAAACAAAAAAACGGATTTAAAGGTCCGGCCTATTTCTAAACGAGGCCATTAAATTCAGTGAATTGAACTTAAGGTCAAAATACTTATGTAGGACCCCCTCCATGTAGGACTGCCTTGACGGGGCGAGGGGACTTAGTAGGGAGACCATTATGATATCATGATTTCATTCTTCATATCCATATCTCACGTTTTAACCTTTTCATCACGTCATTCATCTCCATCCCGTTGACATCCCTATAACTAAGGGTCCTGCTAGAGGAGACAACCCCGATTAAAAAAATACTATCCCAAGGTGTTAGTTACACGAGCCGATGGGACAGTGTTGGCTGCAGGGGTAGTTGCAGTTGCGAACGTGGCCACAGGGATTTAGGCTTGGTCCTTCCCATACAGCACAACATGGTTTCAGATATGTTACGGATACGTAACTCGTGAAACATTGTAACATTGCAGCAACATTGCGAAACATTACTGTGATGTTTCAGGTATGTTTCAGCAATGTAAAAATGTCCGCGAATCTACCATAACATTCGTAATGTTACAGAAACATATCAGTGCAACATCACTAGGGTTACCAGATCGCTCTAAGGGAAATGTAGGACATGATGTCCCAAAATGTAGGACATTAAGTCAAAATGTAGGACGCAACACATTCTCAATAAATAATACATATTTCTATAGAACACGTTAGGAAGTAGTTGAAAAATGACACTTTTCAGTTTTTAAAAAAATATTTCCCAAAGAATGTTTAGATTCAAAATTTCAAAACTTGTAATCATACTAATGAATGCACCTCTTACTACTTGATTTAAGTGGTACTTCTCAGAGGAGACAATTTTTGTTAAAATTTCAGGTTTAGTCTAACTATATATTGATGTTAGAGTGGACAGTCAAACTCGTTGAAATTATAGGGACCAATACCAAATATTTTACAGACTTTATGAAAAAATAATTCGCTCGTGAGTTTGTTGCGCTGATGGTAATGAAAGTACTCTCTCAACATTTGAATTATGACCTGTAATGGAAAATAAATATTCAGCAATTACTGTAATTTAAAATGGTTTCATCTTGGGTAGTTTTTAGTTCAATAACAGGGTGTCTACCAAAATAATACATCCAGAAATCTTGACTTTTTCTGGACTTTTCTAGATCCTACTTAGATAAAGGTGGAAATTAGTAATTAAGAAAATAAATATTTATTTAATGAAAAACCCTACCAAAGAGGCAGTTAGGATGAAAACTGAAGCTGAATTTAAGAAGAGAATTAGATCTGCTATTTCGTATTAATGCATCCTGAACTGTGTTTGGCAGACAAGCGAGGCTTTGGCGTCTGGACTCACAGCCAGTATAATCTTATGTGGGGTGTGTGTCGGTTGTCCCTATATGTTTATGACTATCCATTCATCCGTCTTCGCTGAGTGACGCGCTAGGAAGAAGACGTCTCGCGCGCGAGCTCTGTCTTCGTCCGTTTAAATCAATTTGGAACGAATGTTTCGTGTGTCCAAAAGTGCCGGGAGTTAGTGCGGTGTGTGTGGTGATTGTTTTGTTTTTGGTGTTGTGTGGAGATCTGGAAGCCAGCTCTCCAGGAAGCCGTAAGTATTGAGCTTTTATAAACAATTTGCTTTATGAGAACTATCCTCCGAGTTTTCCCACGCGGTGACTTTTCGGAACAGTCAGCAAACCGTCGACACCACAATGAAAAATAAACTTTGAACTTATAATCGCAGACAATATATTTCAGTAAAATCACACACCTGTTTAGCGAAAAACAATTCCGAATGCCCCAAGAAGGGGAATCAAATCGGAAAACCCCCACACAGAATAAAACAAGAGAAAATGATACTCCATCCTTCCAAATTGGCGGTCCGGTCTCAGATCGGTCTGGCCTCCACTCACAAACAACAGTAGTTAATAAAAGACTGCGCTCCCAGGAAACATTAGAGGACCCAAGAAAGAAGAGAAACCAGCAGATAGGGGCGGCCCCCAGTCCAGCCCCCCACCCCCCGTAATTACAAGGGCAAAGGGAAGGGAATTGGATACAATGAACCCCATAATGGAAAATATTCCAGATACTGCGGATATACAGCTTGGACTCTTCATTAAACTGTCACTAGAGCTAAACCTGATGATAACCAAAGACAGGAACATCGCATCAGAGAATAAGACATCTATTCTGGAAATAGTTGCTAAAATGGCTCAGGTACACCAAGACACAGTGGCGGAGAACAAGTCTCTAAAAACAGCATGCGACATTCTGCAAAGCACTGCCAAAGCAGACTCCAAACCCTCCTACGCTCAAACGCTGGCCCAACCGGCGGTAACACAATCTGGGAAAACTGCACAAATACAGAAGACAGTGCAGAAACCCAAGCACACTGTCTTCATATCTGATGAGAATCGAACAAAAGATTCAAAAAAGGTGCAGGAGGTATTTACAAAGGCAATTAACCCCCCCAGGGATGGTATTAAAATAAAGCAAATGCGGACGACTAACAAAATGCTTATAGTGGAAACGGAGACCAGAGAAGAGGCAGAGAAGATAATAAATCATCGCGAACTTGCCAAACTCAAGATCAGGGCCGAATTTCCTAAAAAGAGAAATCCGCTTCTCATCGTCTACGATGTCCCTTCAAATAAATCCGAAACGGAGCTTTATGAGGAGATTTTCTTGTTGAATTTAGAGAATCATATATCATGGGAGGACTACATCAAAAAGTTTAATCTCAGATTTAAAACAGGACCACGCAACAGGGCAAATTGTCATTGCGTATTCGAAGCTACCCCTGACTTAAGAAAGATCCTACTAAAAACAGGCCAGGTTTTCATATCCTTCCAGTCATTGTCTATAAAAGACTACATTGCCGTGTCAAACTGCCATAAATGTGGAAATTTAGGACACGTAAGCAAAAACTGCAAGGACAACGAAATCTGCACTCACTGTGCTTGCGAGGGGCATACCAGAAATAAGTGCCCCAGGATCGAAGAACCAAAGAAGTGTATACCCTGCCTCAGAAGGAAAAAAGAATGTGACGGCAAAGACTGCCCCACATATAACATTCATTTACAAAGACTAATTGAAAGAACCGATTATGGACCATAAGACAAACTCCAAACAGTCATCCAGGGCCAAGAACAGGAAAACACCCTGCCGCGTTCGCCGCGATGCAGCAAGGGCGGCAGCATACAGAGAAAGAAAGATAAGAGAATGGAAACTAATCTTAGCTACTAAAGAAGAGAAACCGATTGACGATCTAATTATTAACCTGCTAAAATCGACAATACTTACCTCAGAGCATTGCAATACTCACTGCAATAACAATCCATTATCAAATTTTTACCTAACCAATAATCAATCCACCCCTCCAGCGAGACTACCTTACCAAATAACCAGTCGAAACATTCCCGGACTACCCATGAGCGTTTTCACCGCATTTCCTTGCATTTTCCCCACACTTAACCCCCCATATGGCTCCCCGGAGTCATCCTACTCGGAAATGCCACACAGTTATTCTCCACTTTCCTCATCCACCCCGCCATCACCAGTTTGTGCCTCACCAGTCCATGAACCTAATACAAACAATCTTTTAACTCTGCTTATGACCCCACCCGATTCCCCATCGGAATCACCCGAGAGACCTCACACTATCTACTATTCTCCTAAACTCAAAAGGACCACTCCCTCCCCTCCCTCGCCAACAAACATCCTTGCGCAACTGCACCTGGAGCCCACCCCCTCAGAACTTCCGCGAACAAACCTTGTAAACACAACCTCTGCTTCAGAAAAGAACCTCAACCCCAACGCTCCTGAGTTCCAACCTTCCAGTAAATACCCTAATTTTTGCAAACCGACACTCCTAAACCCACCTACACCGGAAGTCACTTTCAATAACATAAACCCAGATACAATATATAAAGATTTCGAAACGTCTTTACGCCTCAGTCGGCTGGAACAGAAAGATAACCTGGCAACCGCACTGAGACTAATAATCAGATATATACATAAGAACGGCAGAAACATTACTTTTCCATATCCGGAGGCTATAGACAAAATAACTCTAGCGTCGAATAACATACCAATTACGGAAAATGAACTCTTTGAACTCCTTGACAAGGTTTTCTCACGAAGGGAAGTGCCCTTCGAGGTGGAAGACATTTATGCTGACTTCGCAAGGGCGTATGGAAGAGTCGCGTTTATCCACCATAAAGAATGGCCGCAATGTTACCAGATCGTCAGGCATCCATGAACGGCCAAATAAGAGTCTTACAGGCCAACCTCAATGGTGCAAAACTAGCTACCCAGGAAATATTTGAATTCGCAAATATAAATAAAATTGATATTCTGTCCATTCAAGAACCGTATACTATTAATAGTAAAATACCATACGTACCGTCAGGAATAAAAGTATTACACGACAGCGAGAAACCACAAGCTGCTATAATTTTAATGAACAAGAACATCATTCCAACAAAAATCGCTCAATTTTCGAACTCGCACATTAATTGTGTACAACTCTCCCTAGAAAACTTTACGTTCATCCTTATAAATAGTTATTGTCAATTCAGCACTAACCTCGAAATTTTTCTTGACAAGATTGGGGAAGCATGCGATGCCTACAACATCCACAAATTACTGATAACTGCGGATGCAAACTCTTCCTCCCCTTGGTGGCACGGCGACACAACGGATCCTAACGGAGAGTTGATGGAAGATTTTATTGCGAGCCACAACCTCTTTGTCGAAAATGCTCCTGGAAATCCGCCAACGTACAGGGGAAGAGCGGGGGCGTCCAGCAACATAGACATCACTTTATCAAACAACAAACTCTCAGGAAAAGTGCGAGAGTGGATGGTCTTCGACATGGAAACCACGAGTGACCATAACATAATCACCTTCTGTTTATTAACCGACATCAACGAACCCACAAGCAATGCCGAAAATACGTACGACTGGAGAAAAACTAATCATAGGCTTCTTATGCAAGCAATAAATCTTCCAGCGCAGGTGGACTTTACGAAGACCGTGCATGAATGGGCAAAATACGTGACAGAAGAACTAAAAAATGCAATAGATCAATCAACCCCGAAATTATCGTCCAGCGGGAGACAATCTGGTAAGCTCTGGCCCAAAAAACTTAAAAACCTAAAGCAAGTCATGAAGAAAGCGCGTAAGCTGTACCAGAGGACGCGAATACACGCTCTGAGGGTAATAAACTTAGATCTCTACAGGAGGGCCAAGAGCAGATACGAAGCCGAGCTGAAGAACTTTAAAACCAATAGCTGGAAACGCTTTGTCGAATCAAAATTAAAAAATGACAAATGGGGACTCCCCTATAGGGTTGCAATGGACAAGATAAAGATTGGAACTGGTTTTACAACTCTGCAGAAAGAGGACGGCACCTACACCAAGGACCTGCAAGACACAGCGGAATTGCTACTTAACACTCTACTTCCCGATGATAACGTAAATGAAGATAACGACACCCATAAATACATCAGAAGCAATTATAAAGAAAAAAAACAACAACAGACCCCTCCTTCCCTTCAGCGTGGAGGAGGTCATAACTGTAATCACGGCCACAAGAAGCAAAAAATCGCCGGGTCCAGACAAAATTCCTGCCGAAATCATTAAAATGGCAACCCCGGCAATCGCCCCTTTCCTAACGTCTCTGTACAATCAATGTCTCATTGTTAAGGAATTTCCGAAAATTTGGAAGGAATCTGAACTTATTATTATTAAAAAAGACGGGAAAAAAGAGGAAACGCACCCCAAGTCGTACAGACCGATCTGTCTTATCAACATATTGGGAAAAATATTCGAAAAATTACTGACTAAAAGACTTTTGGAATTCACAGCTTTAACAAACAGCTCAGACATTCAATTCGGCTTCACGAAAGGCAGATCTACCGAAGACGCTATAAACAATCTATTAAACACGATTGGCTTGGTTGACGAGAAATATGCAGTGGCGGTGCTGGCGGATATATCGGGGGCCTTCGACAACCTCTGGTGGCCCCACCTCTTCCAAACTTTGCGGAACTTGGACTGTCCTGGGACACTGTACACTATCTTACTTGACTACCTCACCGACAGGAGAGTGTTTTTATCTCTTCCAGAAGGAAAAATCAACAAACTTATATCTAAAGGGTGCCCACAGGGATCGGTCCTCGGTCCACACTTGTGGAATGCTAATTTCGAACCATGTCTCCAAGTCATGAAGGGCCTACAGGTAGTACACAAGTGTATTGCGTATGCAGATGACTTATTGCTGGTGATAACTGGAAATTCCAGACGGGAGATTGAATCACGCACTTCTACTGCTCTTAATAGATTGACGCAATGGTGTAACAAAGCCAAATTGGATCTTTCTGCGAATAAAACCAACTATGTTTTACTAAAAGGAAAATTAAGTTTTAACAGAAACCCTACAATTAAAATAAATAATAATTCCATCAAAAGAGTGAAGGAAGTAAAATATCTCGGAGTCACTCTCTACGAGGGGCTGCTTTTCAAGAGGCACATCGAAACCATTACCTCTAAAGCAGAACTAATAATGAACAAGGTGGCCACGATAGCCTCCAACAAATTCCATCTGCCACCCTCAACCTGGAAAACGTACTTGGTCTCCATTTATGACTCGATAGTATCGTATGGTGCATCTACGTGGGCATCGACATCCCTGGGGAAATCGACATACGTGCATAGACTCAGATCGTCGCAGAGAAAGGTTCTGCTCAGGCTAACCGGGGCGTTCAGAACAACATCTACCGAAGCCTTGCTCACAGTAACGGGCACCTTGCCGTTGGATTACATTATAAAGCTCCGGGCCCTTTCTTACTTTTTCAGGAAGGGCAACGAAAGAAAGATAACCGAGATGCTAGGAAACTTCTACCCAACATTCCGTGACATAAAGCATAGAGTAAGAGAGGATTGGCAGAGGGAATGGAGTTCTTCCGAGAAGGGTAGGAGACTCTACCAGTTCATGCCGAACACGAACGAGCCTTTGGTGCATAAAAACAAGGGGTTCTCAAGGGGCTTGATCCATTTTCTCACGGGCCACGGCCCATACGGCACCCATCTTTTAAAAACGGAGAGACGAGACAACGATCTCTGCAGGTCCTGCACGACGGAAATCGACACCCCAGAGCACAAGGTATTTTTCTGCCAAGCTTCGGACGAAATTATCATCGCAGCGAGGCGGGAACTTCCCCACACGGACGTCTACAATCTGCTAAGGAGTCCATATTTTGATAAACTAAATGCTCTGGCAGACACGGTGTCCGATGCGGAGCTGAAGATATTCATGCGAGATAATCGCCGGCGACCTTTTGCCCCCCTGCCCCGCCCAGCCCCCGCCGAAACACCAAGAAGGAATCCGAGGAGAGGAATCCCTGCGCCCCCTCCCGAGCCCCTCCCCGAAGAGGAGTCGCCGGAGGATGCGTCGGGGCGTCGCTGCTGCGATGTCGCCGCTGGACGAAGGAGGAGGCCGAGAGAAGAAGAATCCACCCACCCCGCACGCCTGGGGAGCGACACAGGAAGAACATGAGACGGATGGAACGGCGTTAGGAGGAACAGCAGTGTTAAGTAAATGATCTCAGCTCGATCCCCAGGGAGGACCAAAAAATGCTAAAGAAACAAATTTAAAAAAATAATTAAAAAAAAAAAAACCAAAACAGGAAATTGACATCCCGGGAGCTTCCCTTCTGGAGATTTTTAATTTACTTAAGAAAGCTTATCTGATCAAATTAGATCAAATAAATGAATCACCGCTGGAAGCCAGTGGACTCCCTGGGAGTTGAGCTCGGGACTGAGATTAGAATTACAATTTAAGATTATAATTTAACAACATCTAATATGTTCATTGCGTTCAATTAACTTACACAAGTTGTACGCTTAGCATGGTTAAACATATTCTATTTTTCTTATGTAATATATTAATGTTTATATTTCTTGTACTTTAAACATATATAATTTTAACAGGTGAAGGTAATAAAGGGATATTTTTAGTTTCATGAACATTAATCACTCCCGTTACATTGATTAAATAATTAAATAATAATGTAATAAAACAAAAAGTTATGACCCCTGGTAGTGAGACGGGCGTGATAGGATGCCATTTTATAATGTAGAGAAGCAACGACAATAAAGCATCGTTCTTCACACGGACATTGCTCCTTGTCCGTCGTGATCCCTTGTCCCCTCCCTGGAATGCAGACGCTGCACTCTTGCATGGACGTGTGCCAGATCAGCAGTTGTGCACGCGGCGGTAACGACCCTAAAGAATTCAAATACAAATACAAATATCACACTCCAAAATTTTAATTTTACCTCTTCTTTCTAATTAATGAATAGCAATCAGTGTGGGCGCAGGATGCGGCCTTTCTTTGGGCTCCCTGCTCTGGTATGCCAGACTGGGGTTCTGGACTTGTGAGTTGGGTTCTGTGGGTTTGATGAGGAAAATCATCTTTTACATCAAACCGCTCTGGAATGCCGGAACGGAATCTTCTGCGACTCCAATATTATGCATGCTTGTCTCACTGCCAGGGAAACGTTATCGAGAATGTTATTGAAGATGTTCTTCATGATGTTGTTAAAATAATATTATTAATATTGTTATGTAATGTAATGTCATGTCATCTGTTCTGGATTCCAGAACAGAAATAATATCACATAAAGTATTGTATACATCAATTATATCATGTATATATTCCCTGTATAACATTACAATTTATTATTATCATACCTATTTTAAAATGCAAATAGTAATAAATAGAGGAAATAAAGTCGGGGGAACCGTCAAATTCGGAGCAACTGACGTCCTGGTATATTTTTAGGAACCAGGACAATAAGACCATACCCTCGAATGTAGGCGGGAGGAGCCGGGCTTACTTCGGGGGTTCCCCCCTTATTACATGTATTGAATAGCTGTATATTTGTGTATGATTGTTGTTTATAGTTGATAATTGTCTAAATTATATGAAATTATATGATAATGCAAATTCAGTATGTAATGTAATAATGTAATAAAGGGAATTATTATCCATTCATCCATCTTATCTTACCATCATTCATCCTCATCTTCGCGATTAGCCAATGGGACAGAAAAAAGTGAAGTAAAATAAGCTAAAACAACCAATCAATAGCAAAAACTCTTGACCACAAGAATAATTTATTGCCTTTTTAGTGACTCTTGACCTACTTGTTGATTTTTTACTTTTTCTTGACTACCATGACTTTCTTGACTGGCAGACACCCTGAATGACTTTGTTCTCTATACCCCTGCTTACAATCAAATTATATTGAATAAGAATGGGCAACACCTTGTTCCATCAGTATAAACCCTAAGGCAACAAATTCTGCTCAGACATTGAACAGTGACGTTATCAGAAAGTGGTCTCAAGACTTTGTTCATTAATTGCTTCCGTTTTCCCGTTTGTTTAATAGCATGACAAACTTTATTCTTTCTGTGCAATGACCGAATCAAAATAAATTTCACTATTGAGTTTTGAAGCGCAGTCCATAGACTTGTAATTTGCATGACTTTTTTCTGTTACGTATTTTCCTAATTAATATTATGTGACGCTCAAAATGTAGGATATTTATGATATTTTTTAAATTCCTCCCGGACGACGAACATAAGGCTAAAATATAGGACATGTCCGGGAAAATCCGGACGTCTGGTAACCATAAACATCACAGAAACGTGTCAATGTAACATTGCAGAAACATGTCAGTGTAACATTACAAATACATTTCCGTAAGGTTTTGTGATATTTCAGCTACATTACAGTGATATAATTGTACATTACGGTTATATTGAATGGAATCAGTACTGTATTCACGAGTAAAATATTTAAGGGGGCCTATTGGGGTTAATCCCCTTTACTTCAATATTTATTTGTAAATCATTTCCTGAAAATAAAATTCACAATGTTTGATACCTAATTAGGAATGATATTTAATTATATTTATTTTACCTCTCCTCAAATGACCACGTATCTCAATTGCTACAATTATTCTCGAGGGGGGGGAGTGCATAAAAGTACGAAATACACATTCATTTACACCAGACAACAGTTACAACTAAAAAAAGAAAAATACTCGTTTTCGCCACCAAATCCTAAACTACCTTCAAATGTGTGTAAAGTTTTACATGCAATAATAAGCTCTCCGTGGTTTTTTGCACCCTGTCACAAAGAAGGTGGGATTTGAGTGATGTGATCAGCATAATGCTCCCGTCCCCTCTATTAATAGATGAGAGGCTGGAAGCATTTTAGTGTTGTATGAAATTCATTCATGATTCTATGAGTCATGGTCATCTGAAAATTCTACTCTAATGTTTGTATGAATGAAAACATTTTTCCTAGACAGAATACATGTTCCACATGTATGGTTTTCAACCTATATGGTGTTCGAACTTTCAGAATTACACAGCAATATTCCAAATTAATTTCAAACATCACAAATTGAGCACATGTCTTCAAATATAACTTTCTGATACTAAAATTTACTATGTGACATTCTCACCTTTTACGTATCTGAAATAAAAATTCAAAATGAATGTAATAATATCCTATATACTTACATAATTGGAGAAATGTAGATACACTTTGACCACAAAATAAATACAGTAAATGAACCAGTAACCACAACTGGGAAATAAATATCAATTCACAAGTGCAAAGTGGAGACAAGCTAAACTTTAGCAATTTTTAGGCAGTAACAATACGAATAATATAATTGAATAATAACTAAAAATTAAAAAATCAATGAAAAGTTTTGACATTCTCCATAATATTAAATGTGCAGTGTGTATCAGAGGTTGTAGTTACTAGTTAAAAAAAAATAATTCTCTTAATGTTACTTGTGAGCAATTTACATTGAATTATTACTTCAAAGATATAATTATATGTTCTCATTTCTATTATTTTTTAATAATTTATATTTCACCCATGTTTGACTTTCAACGTTTTTATGGTGGTTAGGATGGATTGGCCAGTTTCAGAATACACTGAGAAATTGAATTAAGCTCCTTGTAATGAAGGGATTTCTGGTTTGAAACTCTGGTAGAGGCACATTGCAGTGATATGGGTCCCATTGTGATTTGTAGGTCCAGTCCCGATTAGCCTATTTGTGCATAAAGTGGACTTAAAACATCAATTCAAAGAACCAAATAAATATAAATAAGCATACTTTGATACATTTTTTTTACAACAGCGAGTGATCAGACAGTATCCATGTCACCATTGAACTCTAAAAATTGGACATGCATCACTTCAAAGAAAAATTGTTATACGTAAAAATAATATTTTTTCATAAAATATATTCTTTATTTGTCTAAATTTGTCAAAATACAATTGCTTCTGTTCTGTTAAGAAGTATTTCATTGCAGGTTCTCCGCTATAACCTCTTGTTGGAGTGCAGTAACATTATTTTTTTCCTGAAAGGAAATAATGTCATAATATCAATTCTGGTCAGAATTTCCATTTCAAAAAACAATATTTTGCACAAGTAAAATAAACATCTTAGCCTTGAAGAAAATTGCAAAGCAACATCAAGAATTTACATTCTTCATGTCAGCACCATTCAGTTTTCTTTTATAAAATTAACCTTGGAGAATGCAGTAAAACCAATTGAATTTTGGCAAAAAAAAAAAAAATTGCTTTTACTTCATATTATTTGCTCAGAACTAGCAAAAATATTTTTAGTGAATGCTCAATATGTTATGTAACATCCAAATCTTTAATATTAGTGAATCAATGTGTCCATCTACTTTTTTAGAAAATTTCTCAGCATTCCGCAGAAAAAAATGTCATATTTCATATTTCTTTTAATATGCCAAATTAAATACAACATCTGCAACTTGTGCAATCGTGCAGAATCATAATTAGATTTTAACCATTTATTTTATTTTTGTCAATAATCTATATTTCTACCTACCTAATTACGAAGAAACGATGATTGTATGGATTTTTAGCATAAAAACAACTAAATATTACCAATTTTTTACCTCTTGAAACTTAATAATAACAATTAAACCACAAATGACCTAAATCTAGTATATTAAACTTGTATTGTTTCATAGTTTTGAATTATTGTAACTTGAAATCCAAATTTTGTCCAAAAATGATCATTCTTGCAAAAGAAACTAATCTTAAATCAGTCATAGAATACTTAATTACTGCTAAATCTGCATAAAAACTAACTGTTGGAGTCATAAACATCTTAGCATTGAAGAAAATTGCAAAGCAACATCAAGAATTTACATTCTTCATGTCAGCACAATTCAGTTTTATTATAAAGGTAACCTCGGAGAATCCCGTAAAACCAAGTCAATTTTGGCAAGAAAAGTTGCTTTTACTTCATATTATTTGCTCAGAACTAGCATAAAGAGTTTTGTGAATGCTCAATATGTTATGTAACATCCAAGTCGTTAACATTAGTGAAAATCAGTGTTTCCATCTACTTTTTTAGAAAATTCCTCGGCATTCCGCAGACAAAAAAATTCATGTTTCATCTTTCTTTTAACATGCCAAATTAAATACAACATCTGCAACTTGTGCAATCGTGCAGTATCATAATTAGATTTTAACCATTTATTTTATTTTTGTCAATAATCCATAATTCTACCTACCTAATTACAAAGAAACAATGATTGAATGGATTTTTAGCATAAAAACAACTAAATATTACCAATTTTTTACCTCTTGAAACAAAATAATAACAATTGAACCACAAATGACCTAAATCTAGTATATTAAACTTGTATTGTTTCATAGTTTTGAATTATTGTAACTTGAAATCCAAATTTTGTCCAAAAATGATCATTCTTGCAAAAGAAACTAATCTTAAATCAGTCATAGAATACTTAATTACTGCTAAATCTGCATAAAAACTAACTGTTGGAGTCATAAACATCTTAGCATTGAAGAAAATTGCAAAGCAACATCAAGAATTTACATTCTTTATGTCAGCATAATTCAGTTTTTTTTATAAAGGTAACCTCGGAGAACCCCGTAAAACAAAGTCAATTTTGGCAAGAAAAATTGCTTTTACTTCATATTATTTGCTCAGAACTAGCATAAAGATTTTTAGTGAATGCTCAGTATGTCATGTAACATCCAAATCGTTAATATTAGTGAAAATCAGTGTTTCCATCTACTTTTTTAGAAAATTTCTCGGCATTCTGCAGAAAAATTACATGTTTCATCTTTCTTTTAGCATGTCAAGTTAAATACAACATCTGCAACTTGTGCAATCATGCAGCATCATAATTACATTTTAACCTTTTATTTCATTTTTGTCAATAATCTATAATTCGACCTACCTAATTACGAAAAAATTATGAATATAGTATATGGAGGGCATCACAAGCCTCATGAGAAACAAAACTATACAAGACTACATGAGAGAGAAAGAGAGAGGTGATTAACATAAGTGAGTAACCTAACAAGTGATTAAGAGAGAAATATAATTAGGAATTTAGTTTTGTCACACAAAAAATTGGTGATTGATGACTGGAAATATAGGAAAAGCTAGCTTTGCATATTATCTACCTAACCTGATAAGCAGCATGAAAAAATGAAAGTATACAACAAAATCTCTTCTGATTTTACTTGTATTTCATAACAAGAATGTCTCACATTACAGTGGATAATGAGACAGGTCAAAATACTTATATAAACACTAGCTTGATAGCCAGGCATAGCTAGTCATTTTTTTATAATATACACTGTCTAGTCATGGCATACTGTCACTTTCAGAGGGCTGTTTTGTTTTTTTAAAGCCAGTATCATGTTTGTTTTGTTTATAATTGCACTTCATTGTAAACAGAATTTTGATTATGATTGCTATGTTCGTTTGAGCTATTATTAAAGGTTTTTTCATAGGTTAATTTTATTCTTGATAGCTTGTACAACCAATCGAGAGCTGATCTAACAAGTATGACCGTGGCTGTGGTGCTGCCGTAGACTTACATTACGTAACGATGTCACAGAACAAATTAGTTGATTCGTAATTTGTATTAGATAGAGGCTCTGAACGTAACAACTTACGAGGTATTCTACGCCTCTTCACTACTCACAGGGAAGTGAGAAACAACATTTTTTAAAAAGAAGAGGACAAATTTTGTGCAAAATTTAGGGGGAGGGGTCATATACCGTAAACGAAAACTATATAGCTATTTTTAACAGTAAAAACATGCAGGGAAATACTTTGCGTTTCAACCATTCACTTTTTCACTACACACAACGCAGACAACTTATTTCTTGCGATTATAGTTTCATGAGGTGGAGAAGTTCAGTGCATCTTTACGTCCACATATTTTAATTAAACAAACAAAACAAAATACTTCTTTAAACACTGGCTTGAACTACCTTGTTTCCACTCACTTTTTCACACACGTTACACAACACAGATTAAATATATAGCGTGCATAAGTATAACCCCCATTAAACACACTTTGGCATTAATAATATTCAAGTTACCACTCAATAATCAACATT
Source organism: Lepisma saccharinum (assembly GCF_977018435.1). Lineage (NCBI taxonomy): Eukaryota > Metazoa > Arthropoda > Insecta > Zygentoma > Lepismatidae > Lepisma > Lepisma saccharinum. Next base: position 111,635 of record NW_028142983.1, read on the forward strand.
ATTCTTCATAAGATGTGCACGACTCCCGGTCAGCGTTGAAGGTAACAACATGGCCGCCGCAGAAAATGTCCCAGATGGCCGCCACGCATGCATGATGACTGAATCCAACGTTGCGGAAATGTATCTGAAACATTTCTCAGAGATGTAAGAAAAATGAGACGTTGCAGAAACTAGACAATGAAACTATAACATTGCAATGTTTCAGAAACAAAACTGGGACTTCATGTGATGCTTTCTGTAACGTCAACGCGAAACATAAATGAGAGATTGTAATATTTCTGAAATATGTCTGAAACTTGGTGTGCTGTATGGCTTGAGTAGCCTTCATTTTTGGGAGTTGGTCTTCCTCGGCATAGAGGGCATATCGAGGTGACAATTTATGGACCCTCCATTAAAAATCTTACAGTTTATGGGAACTAAATCCCCTTCAAAGGTGGAAAACCCCTAAAACGAGTCCTTCTATCTAGCCCGCTTATTTTTTTTTGAAAAGACAAGTAACGTCACGTGAGTGCCACGTTATCTTGTAATTAGCATTGCGGAAAAGACAGATAGTAACGATGCGTGTACTAAGACAAAGAAGGATGGACATAAAACATTAAAGGACCTGTCACCGTTCCTTATTAAAAAGCAAGTGGACTATGCCGCTGGAAGTGATGTAACTGACATAAAAAAACTGCGCAACAGAGACCCTCTTAAAAAATCAAGCACAGATCGCCAGACTAACAACCTTCTTAAGCTTAAGACCTTGGGCTACTTTCCTGTTCAGGTTGAACCTCACAGTCAAATGAACAGTTGTAGAAACGTTATACGGCACTGGGATCTCTTGAACGCCACAGAAGAAGAAATGCTTGAAAGGCTCTCCGATCAACATGTGACAGCAGTGCAGCGAATCAAGACCAAAATTCCGGAGAACTTGTAACGACTGCTTCGCTTATTCTCACCTTTAACACAAGCACTCTCCCGGATTAGGTATCACCACCTCAACGTCCAGTCGTACCTCCCGAACCCGATGTGGTGCTTCAAATGCCAGCACTTTGGGCACAGTCGGCCTTCCTGCAAGGCACTACCGCCCATTGTGGTAAGTGTAGTCAGCCTGATCATGGGACCGAACCTTATTCTTCTCGGCCTAAAAATAATTGCCAAGGCGAACACCCAGTCTAGTATCGTGACTGCCCCTCTTTCCAACAAGAGAAGAAAATCAGGGAGTTGGTCGTCACAGAGAAAATCTCTCCTGGTGAAGCAAAACGACGTCTTCGTGAAAGTGTACGCATTACTTTACATGTGCCATTCGCTACAGCTGCTGCAGCTGATCTTATCCGTCGCAGTATTGGCGTTCATCCTCAACACTTTCACGTCCACCTTTGAAACTATTGTACCAGTAATCCTGCTGCGTTCTTGATAATGTTTCATCACCATACACTGCCCGTATCATCTGTAATATTTTGGTAAACGATTTACCCAATACGTAACAAAACATTATGTTGTAACGTTGTTCCATCTTGGTGCGCGTATTTTGTATGACGCCTGCACACGACCTGCATCTGACGCATGCTTGCTCCGATACTGACTGCCTGTAACAGGTTTAAACATGCACTGGTGGGAAGTTTATATATAGCTCTTTTTTGTCAGAATACGGCACAATTTTATTTGGTTTGGTTCTTTTTTTTTGACAGTTCGGTTTCTTTATGGGCGGACCTTGTATGTGTGTATGTATGAATGCTGCGCTGGGGAGAGCATTAAGGGGAGCGGTGAGAATTTTTGGGATTTTGCATTACCAGTAGTGTTCTAACAACTGACCAAAATTCAGCTTTTAGGGAATTATTCCCGACATGAAACCGTCATTGACTGGGCTTCTATTCTAACACTACGTTTCGAGAGAGCACCTGTTCTCTCATCTTCCAGTGAATAATTTATTTTAGATGTTGATGGGGATCGAACCTACGACAAGCCGTTAACTCAAATACGTTAATCAGGACTGGTTCTACTGAACACAGTAATATGTCGACAATGAAAATCGATTCTTTCAAATATTTTGAATTTTGCAACTGTTTCTCATAAGGAAATTAAAGGGGATATAGATACGAACTTGTTGTAGCACCAGTGTTTCAATATTGTTCTACTTAGGAAACTATGTAGTATTATTGTTTCAATATTGTTCTAGTTAGGTAACTACGAAATCTACAACTACAAAGATAAAACATTGTGCACTGTCTGTATATCAAATACTCTGTTACGATATAAATTAGCCTCCTTGTTCACTTCGTTCAAGTAACTATTGAATTGACACACACACACACACACACAGACACACACACACACTATATATATATATATATATATATATATATATATATATATATAAAAGTCAAGCCGTGATTATTGCTTATGAGGCATCTAAGTTACGCTCTAAACTCAGTATAATTCCCCAGTTTAACAATTAAATGAAGTTCACTCAGAATTGCAAAGGAACCAGAAATATATTACACAGTATTCCTGATGTGTCTAGGTGATCTCCCCAATGTAGTGGTAAAATTGTCGCCTTGTAATCAAGGGGTTCCGGGATTCGATACTAGGTGGAGACAACAGTGGTTCGGATCCCACATAAAACTGTAGCTCCAGTCTCAATTAGCCAATCTGTGCATAAAAGTGGACTTAAAACAAAACAATCACGTGTGTGTGGGAGGGGGCTAAGAAACGTCCACCTTTCCTTTTTAAAGTATAAAAACTCTCATCACGATTGGGGGCATTTCACTTCCCTGCGTAACGTCTTCGGATATTTGGTCAGCTCATAACGCTCAACGCCACTGCACATAACGTACTCCCCATGCTGCTATAGGCGAGAATGAATGAAGCCAAGGACGACGACTCTTCCCTGGAATGCATGTTTTATTACTCTTGTTACGAGAATTCAACCAAACATTTGCAAACTGCGAATCACTATGTTTTCGTTTGTGGCGTCAACTTCTGCCTAACTTAATCTCGACCATGTTATCTATCACTGAAGGGTGGATTCATATGTATTAGAATGACTAAAGGAGGTTAAATAGTCGAGAAAAGTTATGCAATATTTTGGCCATCTGAAGAATTTATTTCAACATAAATGAAACCATCTGCCTCTATAGTAAAAAATGCTACTACCACTCTTTGACCTGTAGGTTCGCCGCAATCTTGAAAAAATGGAACCCAAAAATTCAAATTGAAAATTGCAAAATAAAATTGATTGATTAATTGACTTGCTTTATTTTCCTTTGATTTTTTTTTGCCACTTTCGGCTAATTTTGCAAAGCTGGCGATGAGTGATGATTTGATGAAATTTATGAATGGATATTCACAAATATTCATGCCCAGGCCGGGATTAGAACCCGGGACCCCTGTCGTCGTAGCGCGATCTGCTAACCACTCCGCCACGGGGGGCGGCTGTAATATCTTGAAAACAGGTGCATTGTACACAAAAAGTAATCAAAATGAATGTATCTTCATCCATCTCATTTTATCAGCATCCATCCTCATCTTCGCGATTAGCCCAAAGCGGAAGATAAACGAAGTAAAATTAACTAAATCAAATCAAATCAATCCGGAACGTCTATAGCCAAATACACTAGGGGTCATTTCATAATTTATGCAGCACTCTTCACCAGTGGCGTAAACAGGGGGGCGGGGTGCTCACCGGGTCAAGGCCTCCATTTTCAATAAAATTTTCGATTGTAAATTAGAGATAGACGATCGAGTACAAGTGCGACACATTATATGCTATTTTTCTTTATATTCCGTTAATAGTGCGTGGACTAAGTTTCATAGTTAATCTGAAATTTGGGCATCGATACATTGCGAGTTGACACTTGTATGCTTGGTCACAGCATCCCTGTTTATGAAAGGGTGGAGTGGTCGCAGTGCATGGACACTCTGGAAAACAAAGTTAGAATAAACTCGCAAGCCTCCCTTCCACTGCCATTGAAAGCCTCAACTCGTGTCATCAGATTTTCTTCCCAAATATTCACAAACTCCTGAGAATTCTCTACACTCTACCTGTGACAATCGCTACCCCAAAAATAAGCTTTTTGACTCTCCGGAGATTGAAAATATATTTGAGCAAATCTCTTAGAAGAACGACTGAATGGACTGGCACTGCTTAATATACACACGGAAGTGAAAATTACACCGGTGGAGGTTCTCAACAGATTCACTTTGCAAAGACGAAGTCTGAATTTTGTTTTATAACCTTTCGTGGGCCTAAATTCATTTTAAGTTTCATTGCATTATGTGTATTGTATTTTAAAATATGTTTCATATAGGTTTAGGGGCAAATTGCCGTACCACCTCGCGGAAATGTTCTGTTTGATTACAACGCCGCCACATCTCGGAAATGTTCTGTTTTATAAACGAAGAGCATACGTCGGACCCCGCAAGGAGTAAGCACTCGTTGATTACAAAATGCAATCAATGACAGCTTGTAACGACACATTCGCACACATTATTAGCATTTTACCAACTAGGAGGGCGTTTATAAACAATGAAGTCAGTGGCGGCTTGTAATCACACATTCGCGATTATCTCGAAAACGGTCCGTTTGCAGACCCATGTTTACTGAGATTTTTTTGCTTCTATTATCGTGTACTTTCTCCTGTTTCAGTTTGCGCTATTACTTATGAGACACCTTGTATATACGAGGAGGAGTCAAATGGAAACCTTAAAAGTGTCATAAAATGTTTAATATTTATTCTATTGTGATGAGATTCGGTGTTGTTGCTCGTACTTTACTTTCTCTCCAATAGGTGGTAGATGAGTGTTGGTGACCAGTCGTCGTTGTAGGAACAGTTTCAAGAAGGCCGCCCCACTAACAACATGAACCAAGGAAGAACAGCGTTCTGTGATCAGATTTTTGACGAGTGATGGTATTAAACCTATGGATATTCATGGTAGAATGAAGACGCAGTATGGTGAAGCTTGTGTGTCACAACAACAGTTAAATGTGTTGAGTAGGAAATTTAGAAGTGGTGTGACACCTGTTGCAGATGCTCCTCGCCCAGGCCAAGCACATCGAGTTGTGACGCCAGAGAATATAGCGAGTGTGGAGGTCGTTCTACGGGATAATCGCCGAGTGACTGTGGATGAAATAGCTGCCATTATAGGTATTAGTCTTGGTTCAGCACATAACATCATTCATGACGTGCTCCTGTTTCGTAAAGTGTCGACCAGGTGGGTACCACGTCATCTGACAGACGAGCTGTTGATGAGTGTGAGGTAATGACCTTTTAAGAGAATTGTAACTGGAGATGAAACATGGGTCCATTTTTACATTCCAGAAAGAAAGAAAAAAGCATGGAATGGCACCATGCATTTTCCCCTAAACCCAAAAATTATCGTTCACAAGCATCTTCCGGTAAGGTCAGACTGACCCTTTTCTGGGAGCAAAATGGCGTTATTCTGGAGCACTACACACCTAGTAGACACACAGTAACTAGTGCTTCATATTGTGATCATATGAAGAATCATCTGAAACCTGCAATAAGGTGAAAGCGACGAGGACTGCTGTCGTCAGGTGTCATTTTGCAGCATGACAATGGCCTCCCCGATGGCGCAGTGGTAGCGTTGTTTCCTTGTAATCAAGGGGTCCCAGGTTCGATATCCTGTGGAGGCACAAGTGGTTCGGATCCCACTTTAAACTGTAGGTCAAGTCCCGATTAGCCTTACTGTGTATAAAGTGGACTTTAAACAACAATTCAATCAACCAATCAATCAAGCAGCATGACAATGCTAAGCCACATACTGCCAGAATGACTGTTGCGACAATAACGACTTGCATTTTGAGTGTCTACCCCATTCTCTTTACTCCCCAGATTTGACCCCGAGTGATTACCACTTGTTTGGACCACTTAAAGAGGCCCTAGGAGGACAGAAGTTCCGTTCTAATGACGGAACTAACCAAAATACTTTTTTTCTTTCGGGGTATACAAGCACTTTGTAAACGATGGGAAACTTGCATTCAACGTGGAGGGGATAATGAAGAAAATTGATAACCATTTGTTTCGCTTCCACTGAATACATATAATATATCTTTACAGCAATTTTAATGTTTTCAATTGACTCACCCTCGTATATATCCACATTAAGTTCAACTATGGAAGATAACGAGATACTGCTACTCTGTGGTTGCAATACATTAGAATGCTCGTTATTCTTCAGAATTTTACTAAAACCGAGCGTACTAGGAAGTGGAGTTTATATCTTCAATCAGTTACGCATATCATCTCGTTTTGCTGCAGCGAGGAAACGCCTGTACCTATTGCACGTCTGTACGCACAGGAAATGATAAAATTGAACATCTTATCACCAAGCATCTACGAAAACTTCTACGGTTTAGAACCATATTTTACCGTATCATATTAGTTAAATATATTGACAGTGGCGGCGATCAGAGAGGGCATGAGGGATCAGTCCCCTCACTTATTGGCCCCGCACTATCGCCTCTCAATGCTAAGGCTTGTCTACAAGATAAACTAAAGTCTCCTTACCCCTCCCCCCCAGATTTGTCACCACCCACAAGATTTGTTACTGTGTGCGTAAATTTTTAACAACCAAAACAACATATAACACACGCAAGTGAACGATATACTGCAGAAAAAATACATAACGTTCTCACCAATATCGTATGAAATGGAAGAAGCCAAATATAGGGAAGCGCATGACTCTGTTTTAATCTACATATCTCCTGAACCCATGGCTCTACAGGCACGAAACAAAAAGCATTCTCTGGAGGAAATCATGATCTTTGAATTTTGTCCAGCGACTTTAGGACGTAAATTACATAGTTTTATATATATATATTTCCTGTTTTTTGTGTCGGAAACTTACCTTTACGCTGATTCTAAAAAATAAAGAAAATGTTTGAAACTTTCTAGTTCAATTAATATTAATTATAACTCTTGCCAACAAAAAATATAATTTTGCAAATTTTCTGATTTTCATTTTGGTTATCTCCACTTTTTGTGTACAATGCACCGTTTTCGAGATATTATATTTTTAAAATGAAATTTGGACGCCATTTTAACCAAGAGGGCGGCGAACCTACAGGGCATAGAGTGGTAGACTCTTCAAAATCGGATTCCTTGCATTCTATTTAATGCAGTTGGTTTCATATATGTTGCAATTAGTTTCCCAGCCAACATTATCTTTCCTCGACTAAGAAAACAGGCACTAAAAGAGGAACGGATAGAAATGTAGGCAATGAAAGATATGAAGTGGTCAGTAAATGGTGCAAATCGGCATTAGACGATGGAAGTGAACATTCAAGATACATACCTTACAGAGGAAAAATATGTATTAGTGGGAAATCAGGTGTAAAAGATGGGAATAGATACTGTAAGGTGAAAAGTTAATATTAAAAGAGTATATAGAAAAGAGGAAGTACTTCCCTTCCATTTCAAATAAATTAAAAGAAGAATGAGAGAATGATAAGGACGATAAAACAACAGTTAAATAGAAAATTGATTGATTGAGTTAGTGTTTCAAGTCCACTTTATGCACATTAAGGCTAATCGGGACTGGACCTACAGTCTAAAGTGGGATCCAAACCACTACGTTACTCCACCGGGTATCGAACCCGGGACATTTGACGACGACCCTAACACGGGGTGGCCCAATTAAATAGAAAATAAAGACCATGAACAAGGTTGGCAATCATTTGTGTTTATAGATTCTTACTCTCAACCATCCTTGTTTCTTTTTTACACAGCCTCCTCTCGATCTTTTTGGAACTCAAGGCAGGAGCCATCAGGCTCTCGTGCGTTCCCATCCAAGGTCTTGGCGAAAACCCCGATTGTGTCGGTGCGTGTGCAAAACTGACTGTCGGCGTAGGTGTCGTAGAAAACTATCCCGACAAAAGAACGGAACGTGTGCAAGCGCGCTTAGACTACAAGGCCACGGTGCGGGACGAAATGGTTCATGCTAGGTGCACGGGGCGAGCAAACAGCAATACACACCATCAAGAGAGGTCACGTCTGGTCAATCAGTGGATGTTTCTACTTCAGTGACGTAGGATGTGAATTTCAGCAATGTTTGAAGGCGTATTCCTCAAGAATGAAAATATATATCTAGCACACCTTATTTTTAGCATAATTACACTGATACACACACTTCTTATTTCCAGCGATATTAGAGTCATTTTTTGGTATCCTTGCCATTGTGATTTCAAATATGATATATGTTTTTCTACATTGGCTCTATTGTTTGAGTAATGGCTGTCCTTTAAAAACATAAAAAAAAAAACATGAAATCTCATTGTTAATCATTCTTAATGACGACAAAAACGGGATCTCTGAGATTTTCTTGTGTGTAGGGTGTTGGAACAATCACTTTGAAGATCCCAGCAATACTCTGCCCACTTGCCAATTGGGTGCCAAAACAGGGAGGGAGGAGGGGGCAAGTGCAAGAGACCATAGTGCGGAGGCAATAAGTGAATGGGAAATGTCCTCCACACCCCACATAATCGCTACCACTGATCTGATCTGCTATCTCGTATCTGTCCCATCTGCTTTGAAATATTTTCTCCATCAATTCCTCTATATTTTGGCGGGACCTCTCCCCTTGTTTTTTAATAAAATCACCAAGATTATCCGGAATACTGTGAAAATGGATTTGGAGGACATTTATTTTTATGCTCATATTAATACCAAAATATTTTGTTTGTGAGCAAGTTTTGCATCAGTTCTTCATAGTTTTCGTATTTGTGATTGCTGAAGAAGTTCTTGAGAACTGAGAGATAACTGAATCATGTATAACCTTCAATATAATTCTTAAAATTTGACAGATTTGAATCATTAATGAGTTTAAGAGTTTGAAGCCCATCAAGGATCCCCGTTTTTTGTTTCTCAGTACTCGGTCCATGGAAGGATCTATATATGTAATGAAACACTCGCCAGCTTTATCCAAGACTAAACAAATTACTTCGATATGCAAGATATCCTTCCATTACAAAGTCAGAGCCTTTATGTTTCTGCACAGAATATTCAAGACAAATGCAGCACAATCCATCAGGATCATTTACGCGGCATTCTTGTGAAGAACTTATGTTTCATTCCCCTCAACAATAGGAATATAACTAAAAAATAAAACAAAGAAAGAAAAACGTACTTTGAATAAATATATTCTGTGCAAAGGATGGACTGGAGAAATGTGTTAATATTATCAAATAAAAGCCATGCCATATTTCAAGTCAACACCTACAGCTCTTATTGAGAAAAACTTAAAATCGAAGAATATCAAGAATCTCATGCAAGAGCCAACTTGGCAAAACTGTTGTTTATTTTAGATTCAGCAGAATAAAAAAAATGTGTATGCCTGTGTTATCCGTAAAAGGATTGCATTAAAAACACATTTCATATAATATTCGTAATGGAAATGTCCATTCGAAGGGTGTAAATCTATGTTCTAATATCTTAATTTATTTGATTTATTTTACTTTGCTTTTCGGCTATCTTTGGCTAATCACGAAGATGAGAATGGGTGATGATATGATGAAATTGATGAGATATTCAATTATTTGTCAAACAATACACGCACATAATCGTTGATCCGAGGTTACTGACTTGGGAACTAGGAGGCTTGGAGTGTTGGAATTAACAGGGAGTAAGATCAGTTGGCGAGAATACGAGAGAGAGTAAGGACTGCGTATTGCGATACAGAAGCGAAGTGGAGAACGATTATTGGACAATGGTGTGTGATGAGATTGATGTCTAACATGGAAGTCAGACAAGTAACATTTGAGAGTACAAGTGTGGGAATAATCTTCATCTATTTGAAAGACAAGTAATATCCTTTTCTAAACCATTCCATATAGGTTCAGTCATGGAGAGTACAAAACCCAAAAGTAATGTATGTTAATTCTATCGCCATTTCTTTAAATATAACCTCTCGCATAAATTACATTTAGGCCAAAAAAGTGATTACTATCTGGAAGATGAATGATTAATAATCACACCAACCAACTCAATCTAAAGGTTCATGGTTTGATCCCATCCAAGTTTTAACATTGCGATCCGTGGTGAAGGCTGCTTTGGGCTTGTCATCCATTTTCCGCTAATGCGATTTGAAAAAAAAATAGCGTTGCGTGAAATACTGCGATTTTCATTTATTTCATCCCGAAATATGATGAAAATAATAGAGCCTTTTAGCTTTTAAAATCACGTACGTGAGATGGCGCCACAATTTTCATTTGTTAGTGTTTCACGTTGTGCTAATCACAATTTGTTACAAGAATGAAAAGAAAACAAAAGGTAGGCCTAGCAATATGCTACGCTGTAAGGCACAAATAAATAAGATTAAGTTATGGTTTCAACTAGGTTATTTGTTGATTTGTGGAATAATGAGAATTAACATTAGGATGTTGCATAAAGGTTGGTTAACTATTTCCAAGATGTGTTCGGTACTTTCGTCAATCTGTTACGCGATTGTGGAACCTAACTTATCAAATTTCCGGCAGAGTAAAACAATTGCTAATAATGTCCTGTCAAAGCCACAGAGGATGAGAAATGTAAATAAGCAACTTACTGTTACTGCTAATCCAGCATTTTCCCTACGCATAGGCTAATCATAGAATCACGGCTCAATCTAGATTTATCCACCCCGACATTCTCGAAACTATCCAGTTTCAAGGTAACGTTCACGAGGATGTATTAAAATTTATTGATAAATTTGAAAGTTTAGCCATTCTTAATGAGTGGAATGACTCTAAGAAATGGCAGAAGCTACCGGTATATTTGTGTGGTTCAGCATTGGGATGGTTCAATACTTGGAGTCGAACCCAGGAAGCACAGGACGTAGTTTTTGTAACTTTAAAAACTAAAATTGTAGAAGACTTTACGTGACCGGGTAACACCTTTAAACTAACGAATGTCCCACTCGTAAGGGGCCCCGGAAAAAGTGTTATAAAAATCTTAATAAAAGAGGATATGAAACCAAATTTGTACATGACATACCTTTATGATTGAGAAATGAAGGTACATTACAAGAAGTGCTGGAAGGGACCTCCCCCCACCTGTATACACAGTTCAACACGGTGCTGCATGTTCATGAATGTTCTCACGTAACTCGTCGACGTGGCAGCCTTGTAAATCTGTGAAATGTTGTCAGGATATGTAAACTCACAAAACACACGTTTATGGAGTAGTGAAAACCAGCATGAAATCGCTGAGGAACCCCTTCATTCACAAAAGGTGGGCGTGTTCTGTGCATTATCACAGCGGCGCATCATCGGGCCAATTTTTTTTGACACTACTGTCAACAGTGATGTGTACCAGTTATTGTTTCATGAATTTGTGAACCAGTTAGATGACGAGGAACTGACACTTGGCTGGTACCAGCAAGATGGGGTTTCCATACCAAATTCTTTGCGACGCGGCTTATCATCTGACTTCAATTGTTGCACAATCTGCACTTTATACGGATACAACCGAAGCCGCTTGTGCAGAACTCCATGCATTGTTGTTGGAGGCACATTGAATTGCCTAGATGCCTGGAGGATGCATTTACTTGGGTTTCTCTAATACCCCGCTCGAATTTCTTGTACCTTTTCCTCTGACACACGACGGCGAATTCCACCAGATTGTTTTAGCACACTGCCGGTTGTTAGAAACTTACTAAACCGCAGCCTAATTGATTTAGCATCAGGTGCCACTCTTCCGTACACTCGTCCGAAATTTCGTTGCGTTGCAATCACAGATTTTGTCTCAGCATACCACACCACTGCCTGCGCGCGTTGTTCAACAGTCGCCATTTCTATTTATGCGACCGTGGGGCTGCGTAGTGAGCTAACGGACAACTTCAAGTCATAAAAACAAAACTTGAAGATCTGGCCTTTCATTCGGTGTTACAGTTATTTCACAATTCATCGTACTTCGTTCACAGTAATTTATTGAAGTTAGGGAGATTTGAACGGAACACCCGGTATTTACTGCGAATAGAGGGGTCACTAATAGTCAACTGACGGTTAAGGAAATTGTGTTACTACCATTTTGTATATATGATCAAACATTTGTTCACCCATTTAGAATCGTTCAGAATTTTAATCAAGGTTCTATATAAGGAAATGATTTGAGGACTAAAATTGGTAATCGCTGTAAGTGCCACAATAATTCAAACATCGTTTTCCACAATAAACTGGGAAATGTGCCATGCTTTATAATGTGGTAAACGTGAAATGTGGCTGGTAGCCCTGTAAGTAGTTCAAAGGGCGTGTAAAGAGGTCACTAGTGTGAACGTTCTTACGGGCTGATGTACTGAACGATGCGATTTTCCAACACTTTAATTTTTGGCACTTACATCGTTTACCGCTTTTAGTCCTCATTTCTTGAAGGGACAGAAGGCTAAGTTAGATTTTGAAGAAAATAAGCTTACATTGCATAGATTCGGCACACCTCCTTGAAACTAAATTAAAAAAGAGAATAGGAAAGTTTTTGACTTGTCAATCCAAGTTGCCCATTTGTTAGAGCATGATGTTTTGCATCCAGAATTTGTAGCTGCTAAAAAGATAAAAGTGAAACCCAGGACACATGTATGTATTCCATTTAAATTGGTTAATTCATATAACAAAGATACGACGCTTTTGGAACAGGACCTACAGTTTCAAGAGAAAACGAAATTGATGGTTGCCAGAGCAATTTTTAACCAGGATTCGAATCTTATCTGGATCACAAATTCTTTAAATTATAATGTTACAATTAAGAAAGGCACTATTATCGGGAAAGCTGAAACATGGGATAAGCCAATCATGAGTAACAATAATGATGAGAATAAGCATGAAATTGGTAAACAGGCACAGGTTTTTGCGACGGAAGAGTCAGGTAACGTCAGAGACGCACGGGCGGGCACTTGTCTGTTTGATGTGAATCCGAATTTAGTAAACCAGCAAAAGGAGCAGCTTTTGGCTTTTTAATTAAATATCCACATGCTTTTGCGTGGTTCCAAAGATGATATAGGTAGAGCTACGATGATAAACATCGAATTCAATTTAAAGATGAAACAAAATTTCACTTAAAATCCTACCTGATTCCAGTTCACCTTCGTGATGAAATTAAAGATCAGATTGAGACATTATTAAAGCAAGGGGTAATTTCTCCTACATAATTACCCTCCAACTCTCCAGTTATCCTTGTAAAAAAGGGCAAAGGGTGTTATAGATTATGTCGGGATTATCGCAGACTGAATGTATAGTCTGTATTTGACGTTCTGGGGGTGAATAATATCAATGAAATATTATACAATATGGTGGACAAGAAATATTACTGTACGGCAGACTTAAAAAGTGGTTTCTTTAATATCCCTCTCACCGAGGACAGTACAAAATATACAGCACTTACAGTACCAGGAATGTCACCGTATAAAATGAATGTAGTCCCACAGGGCCACGTCATTTAACCAAGTGCAATGAACCGCTTCGTTCAGTTAGCGTGATCAAATATGGATCTTAATCACTTTGTCCATGATGTAGATGATTTATTTTGCTTTGGAAACACCTTTGAAGAAATTCTCATAATTCTGGAGAAAATGTTACAATATTTATATGCCGCGGGATTGAATATTGCAATAGAGAAATGTAATTTTGGCTTCACTGAGATTATTGCTTTAGGACATAAAATTTCGAAATTTGGCTATCAGGTCAACGACAAAATCATTGATTCCATCAAGAAATATAAGACACTGACAACTGTGAAGCACGTTCGCACATTTTTCGCATTAACATCTTATGTCAGGAAATTTTAAAAATCATACTCCGAGATTGCACTGCCTCTTCAAAAGTTGATAGGGAAAAAGAAGAAATTCGTCTGGAATGAAGAACAGCAAACGGCGTTAGAAAGGTTCAAAGAAGCTTAACTTGCAGCTCCTGTAATGATGGCATATGACCCATCCAAAGAAATAAGAGTTTTTACTGATGCCAGCAGTAAGGCTATTGGCGCGGTGAATTTACAACCTAATGCGAATGGTGATTTTCAGCCTATTTCATACTGTAGTACAGTCATAAATGACCATGAAACTCGACTTTCAACCATCGAGCAAGACTTTTTAGCAATCATATACGCATTTCATTAATTTAGATTTGTTCTAGTCGGCCGACATTTTCAATTATTTACCGATAACAAAGCTATCACATTCATTCGGTTCTCAGCACAACTTTCAAATAAATTACTTAGGTTGTCGACGCCGATGTCTGACTTTGATTTCACGCCAATTCACTGTAAAACCACACAAAATATGGCGGATGCTTTACGCAGAGAGAAAGAAAACATGATCCACAGATTGAGGACGAGGAGATTAGAAAGCCACGTACATTATTATTGTTAGATGAGACGATTGATGTTGCTGTGCACCAACGAGAGGATTCTTTTTTGGTAACATCATTAATATTTTGGAAGGAAAAGAAGACGAGGGGGTCGACGACGCTACCACTGCGGTTCAGATACTAATGAAATAAATTACACGGTTATCTATAAGGGATATATCAGGATATCTATCATCTCGATTATCCGTATTAATTCTCACAACTTAATTACTGTTTTCTAGACATTTCATAAAATTTTGTTACATCTTCTATGTGACACTTTTCAGTGTACTGCATTATTTACCTTCTACGTGGTTACATCGTCATTAGGAAAGTAAGGGAGGACAAGGGTTCATAATTAGGATGGGGTTCGATAGAAACAAGAACTCGCGAATGGGCACGCAAAAAGCACCGACAAATATTACATAGGTACTAAAATTGATAAATATCAACAGATGTTTCGTCATTTTTCACGATTAGTCAATCAAAAGCCAGCTATCTGCAAAAATAAAAAAAAACACTTATGACAAAAATATGCAAAAATAGCAACTAGGAAATTCTTGTATTCCTCTCAGAAATGTCCTGAAAGTGCAAACGTAAACACCTTCATTTTCTAGCCAAGGGGAAAGAAAAGTATTTTAGTACAAATCGTCAGCCTACTTATTGCATAAAGTTATAAATCAAATCTCCGAGTTCAGCCCACCCAATGTTTTTCAAAAGTTGGCGCCACTGCTTCTAGCTGTCTCATTGTCAACGTGTTAAACCAGCTTTACCGTGTTCAGTATATCTCTGAAACAGGCGAACGATAGCAAGTATCTGCGCAAGTAGCGACGAGAGAGACGGCAACACTTGAGAGGAACGGGATTGCGTGGAGATAAGGAAAGCGACTTCAGTTATCAGTCTTCGTAGCAGCGTGTATTGTCTTGCTCTGCCCTCTCGATTTCCCCTCCTTGTCTTCAACTACTTACTCCGGCCTTACTCCACAGATAGTTTGGACAGGGTGTAATCCAAGGCTCAACCCCCTCCCCCATCCCCAGCCGATGGTGACGACGATGTGTTGACGGATGCCGCGGGATTACATGACAATCAACTGATTGCATTGCCCGTGGACCCTCCTCCCGGTTGCGGTTGTAATGTCGACCACGGCGCAACATGAGTTTTCTCGTCTTGGTTGAGCTATACTTCGATTCTCAGCCGGTCTTTCGGTGACCAACGTCTGGGAGAGCTTCCGCGCCTGCGCACTTCTCCCATCGCAATAGCTAGGTATTTCCCTGCAAAGAGTTCTGGTTTTGACGAAGCATGTGCGTCGAGGAAAAACAGGTTTAAGCAGCTGTGACCTACGGTGATATAAGTCATGTGTCCGAGATCTTGTGTCTCGAAATTCACAGGAGTGTGCGTGAAGGTAGATGGAGTACCCAACATAGCAAGCACTTCGAAAGGATCTTCAGAAAGGAGCTGCTCTGCTTCCCTCGGAGAACTCCATGAGAATTGCCAGATGTCCGCTCCTCTCTTGTTTCTCGTTTCTAGCTCATTTTGTTATATTGCGACTGCCGGTTTGGATTCCATGCGGGGCAGGTCGGTAGGTAGGAATTCTTAGTAGTGGGGGGGGGGGGGCAAAGTCAATCCTAAAGGGGTCAAACTTTTAATACATTGTGTCGCATTGGCACATATAGCGAGGTACACAGGAGCGTATCCACCCCAAGCTACAAGTAACCGGAAAGGGATGATATGATGAAATTCCAACGAACAAAAGAAGTTTGAGCAACATCAAATAAGGATCATTCGATATGGACTTTTCCGGTTAATAGACAATTTATACGTACCAACAGTTTTTGGCCTCCATGCACAACTGATTATAAAATAAATCGTACTTTAATGTTTCCCTCTAGTATTCAGTGTGTAATATTTTTACGCATAAGGAATGTAACGAGAATTCACCACCACCATTTTGTTAAGTGTTATGCAAGAAAAAACAAATAAATTAAATAATAATGGTTACATATTATCTACATTTTGATGAATACTACAATAATTTGTAATACATTTCTTGTACTCGTTAAAACATTAAAACATTAGTCTACTACGGATCCTATTTGCTTCAAGGGGAGAGTCATACATCGTTACTACAGACAATATAGGCCTACTGGTCACGTTAACCATTTTGCAAAATATTGTAGGAATTGTATTATTTTATTGTTGTAATACATTAGGGTAAAGTGTCCAAATACCGTCCCTCTAAGCCAAATCGGCAATTCTGAAAAAAAATTTAAACTTGAAAATAATTCAACAACGGATTGAAGCAACTCAACTCCATACCTGCTACAGCTGCAGGTGCGATTTAACTAAATAAATATTTCTTAACCAAAAAAAGTCAATAATCAAAGGAGAGGCAAATTTTGATTTTTCAAAAAAAGTGTCCTAATTCCGTTTTCCCTTTCCATTTATTATCTACTAATTTATTTTATGGGAAAGTTGATTAAAACAGTGTTATAATCTCTTGTATTAAATTTATTGAGATGAAAACGTGTTTATACATTTTTATACTTAAGTTATATCTTTTTACCCATCGAGACAAAAATTGCAAACAATGGTTTTGGCTTTTGTTGAAGACATCTCGTGGCACCACTGGAAGCATTTCGAACACTTTGCCCATTTCTCTCCTCGCTTGTCTTAGGAAAAACGCATTCCACGAATAGGACATGACGCATCTTCATCGCTTGAACTATCTTCTTCATCGGTGGACACCAGTGGAACTTGTGTTTCTTCCTCAGAGTCGCTTTAACTTGAGTCATATTTAATTGTTTTCTTTTTGGGAGGTTTTCTCGATGATGTTCCAAGCTGAAAATAGAAACACTCTCCAACTTTGATATTGAAAATTTTATTGAACACTGGGAATTAAACACTTCAGAGGTGTCATAATGTCATATTCCCTACCTGTTAAGGGACCATATATAAAAGAGTGTGGTTTTGTCAATTTGGATAGTTTCAAAAATGAAGGCACCCACTAGATCTGTAATTACAAACAAGCTAACATAGATTTTGTTTTTGATTCTTTTGGTGGTATTCCACCATCAGGTTTAGTTAGTTATCTCAATACTCCTAATCTCTATTATAGTGACGAGCGTATCCAGAGTTTTGAGGATGTAAATTGTGGCCACCTATGTGTTTCAATGCTGGCCTTCTTATCTCAAATAAATAAACAACCAATTGAAGATTTTCAGAAAGCATTGTGGCACCTGAAGCAACGTAGGAGTTTTCCATCTTACTAGTGAGACTTCAGTATTGAAACTTAGATTACACAATGATATTATCTATCCTAAATCTATAGCTCTTCGTGCTTTCTACACTATGTATCATACCTATTCCTAATATCACAGAACACAATAATAGGGTTGCAGTAGGAAATGAAAAAAATATTATCACTCCTGGTCAGTATAATCTATCAACATTACAAGCTCATCTGCCTAGAGGTGTGTTACTATCACAAAACTCTGTTACACGCAGGATGGAATTAGTTTCTGCAACTGAAACAGTTGATCTGGGTACACTTGGTAACTTACTAGGTTTTGAGAATAACACAAAACTTGAGTCTGCCATCAAACACATAGGTGGCAATATTCCTAAATTCTTTGCCACAGAGACTTTGAACATTCATTGTAATGTAGCAGAAGGAATGGTTACTAAATCTGATGGCAGCATAGGTAGTCACAAACAAACTCGAATAATAGCAACTTTCAAACCAAATTCTGAGTTCATGGAGCCTATCATCTACACACCCTACTCACCTATCAATTTTCCAGTATCCCACAATCGTATAGACCACGTAGAGTTAGTAGTAACCAACGAAAAAGGTGAAGTAGTAGATTTTGCAGGTGCCTCCACAACAGCAATCATAGAAATGAATATAAAAAATAACCATTAACGTGGAGCATATTGAAAGTTATGAATTACAATCTTCTCCTCCCAATCGTCGTACATTTGCTAATCTCAATGAACCCAATTGTGAAATTGAATTTGACGTGTACGTGGGTGACAGTTTTGTACATCCTCACAGGGCTGACGTGTATATTAAATTTGAAGTAGTAAAAAAATGAAAATAATGAAGCATTTTGCCCTGGTGCAAACATAAAACTAGTAGATAGTTTTGTGCCACACTTGTTCTATCAAGTAGAAATTAGAAAACATGGTACTGTGATAGATAGAGTAGATTATCCAGGCATTACTGCTATTACCATAGGAACACTTAAATTTTCCAAAGTACTAGATGCAACCTATTACCAGGAAGGGGGATTCGAATCAGGGACCAAAATTCTGACGAAAACCACACAGTACTCTTCCCCATGCGTCTTCTGCCAGGTTTCTTCTCAGACTACAAGGACGTCATATGGAAAGGTGGTTTTAGAATTACTTTTCGTAGGGCAGCCAATCATAATAATGCTCTTATGTGTTACAATATATTTAATGCAGCACCAACCAACACCCTACCTGAAGCAGCCAAGTGTATTATCAAGACCATGGGGCTAAGAATACCAGTAGTAGAATACGAAACTAATCATGCTCTCAAATACAAATAAAATATTCTGAAAAATCCACAAGTTCCTATTGGATTTTACACTTGCCAGTGTATCCAAAACTAGCCTCTGGTGGACATTACGAATTTAATGCTACTAATTAATTCAGTAGTATACAGTATGATATGCCAGATTTTGTAATTGTACTGTTCCAGACTGGGATAGAAAATACACAAGAAAATGATTCCAGCAAATTTGATAATTGCAAGATTAAAAATATTTATCTTAAAAATGGACGTAATGAGATTTTTCCACGTGAAAATTATAATCTGGACATAGCACAATATGATTTTGTTAAATTATATGAGGCTTACACTGCTTACAAAATTGTGACTGAGGGAAACATAGATTTAAATTATACTCCCAGTGAATTTAAGGCACACAGACCAATGCTTGTCATCAAGACGTAAAAAAGAAAACAAGTAGTAGTCAATGATAGAACAAATATCAAAACTGTATGTGAATTCCATGAGCCTCTGCCTGACAACACTTTATATAGTGTTATTCTTATCGCAGAGAAGACTTTTGTATATGCTGTAAAGAATGAGAGAGTCACAGAACAATTTTAGTTGTTTACTTTATTAGACTAGACTAGACTAGTCCCTCACATAGATTGCCTCAAAAGTTTTTTGTTAATATTATTATCCAAAATAATATTTAAGAAACTACTTTAGGTATAAGCAAAGCAGCGTGTTTAAACAATAACTAGTAATCAAGTAGTCCACCCCCCCCACACACACACACACACACACATATATATATATATATATATATATATATATATATATATGCGTATATTTTAACGTGACTAGAGAAACAACTTGAGTTCTGAACCATTCTGAATTTTAATTTAATAAATGCAATCTATACTTCTACGTACATTTGTAGACACAACATCATATCCTTATCCTTTATCTTGATTGATTGATGTAATTTATTTTACTTCGCATTTCTGCCTCTCTTGGCCAATCAGGATATTAAAGATGAATGGTGATAAGGTGAAATGATGAAAGGGCAATCACAAACACAAATGGACAACACATAACATAAAACCCACTGACGATTATACTTTGCGATAGTCCAGAAACCAGAGTCTCGTTAATCTCAAATTGCAGTCCAGGGTGCACTAGGTAGAAGTAAGGTTGACATTTGGGTGTATTGAGAAAAAGTCATCCTTTAAGCACCCTCTCCTCCTTTCATATTCTATTTTTTTTATGTAACATCAAACGTTTCGCGGTTCTTTCAATACCTATAGAACATTTCCGTATACAGAATTGAAATTTTACTGTTGAATAAGTCGAATTGTATACATTTGGAAGCAGATAGATTTTAGATAAACATACAGGGTGTATCAAAAAGAATCATCGGATTTCAAAAGGCTATATTTAGGAAATCAATGAACATAGAACCTTGCAGTAAGTTGTAAACTGCATGTGAGAATATAAAGTTTTACTTACATAATTTTTACAAATGCTCTGGATGCACGGCATACATCCACACGATAGTCAAATTCATCCCCCATACTTGAGCGAACATGTCTGGTGTTGCTGCAATCACTGCTGCTGTTATGCGGTTTCAAAGATCGTCCACAGTTCTTGGAAGGGGGCACATACACGGAGTATTTCACAAACCCCCACAAGAAAAAATCGGAGACTGTGAGATCTGGCGACATCGCTTAGCAATGGTGTAATGTCAAATCGGTAGACCCCTTACAGCCGATCCATTGTGGTGGTGGTGCTCAAAGTAAAACCTATTATAAGTAAAACTTTATATTCCATCATGTATTTTACAATTTACCACAAGCTCCTATGTTTATTGGTTTCCTAAATATAGCCTTTTGAAATCGGATGATTCTTTTTGATACACGCTGTATAATGGTTAAATGAATATAGCGTTTCTGCGAAATCTAGGCAACCACTTCGAGAGCCTGGATCAGAGTTCCGCATTCAGTAATCTTCCATCAACAGAATCCACTCCACTGCTGCTTTTGGTTCTTGGCACGACCACTAGAGTCCGCTTGTGCTTGGAAGAACAGGGTATCACCACACTGCACAGAAAGCCCATATGCTGAACAACAGATTTATTTCACTAAAGGAAATAAAATAAAACAGAGTACACGAATACTACAGCTTTACGAGTATCAACAGCCAGCCCACGTCGAAACACGGATTGCACACAAACATCGTGCACCGCTCACAGTCTGTACAGCAAGAGTCTGACGTGAATTACTCGATCCCACCGGTCAGCTGTTGCCACTTGGCAGTGCTGCCCTCACACAATGGCAGAATTTACATGTACTACACACCTTATGGTCATATTTCCCCCTCCCTGGAGGGAATAATTTTTGACATAGGAAAAAAATATTTACAACACACGAAATATACAAGAAAAATATAACAAGTTTAGTCCAAAGTTCAAAATAAATATTTGAATAAATAAAAATTAACTTAAATTTTTATCCGGTTCCACACTTCAGGATATTTGTTCATAAATTCATCCAAATAAAATTTCCTTTTTTCTACACTACAATTCCATTTTTTCAAGTTTTCTACATGATGGTTTTCTGTTACTTTTCCTTTACTTAATTCAATTGAACTAAATACACCTTTTCTGAGTTCCTTAAAAACGTAATAGGGACCTTCATATACATTACAATATTTTGTAATTCTCTTGTCAACAAGACTACTGAGATAATGTGTTTTAAGAAATACCAAATCATGAATTTTGATCTAATCTTTTTTCTGTTGTGTTACATTATGTCTCAAGTTTCTCATCTTTCTCTTATTTATATCCTGCATAGTGGTTGAAAAAAGTTTATCATCCCAATTGTTTTCTTCTGTCTGGGAATATTAAAATAATTTACTACACTGGCATCTAACTTACGATTGAACGTTAATTCCACTGGTGCGTATCCTAAATTGGAATGGATATTATGGTTTATTAAATGAACAATAATATCTATATATTTTGGACAGTCTTCTTGACTTTCTGAACAACACATACGCATCATTCTATTCAATTCTGCATGTACCCTTTCTACTAAATTAGAAGTTATATGATAATTTGGAGTATACATTACTTTAATACCTAGAGAACTTAATGTATCCACATATTTCTTTGAATGGAATGTTGTAGCATTATCAGAAACAATACCATCTGGAATACCAATATGTCTGATGTATCTTTCTTTCAAACATCTTAAAATAGTATCTGTATTACAATTACGAATAGGATAAACAAAAAGACATCTTGTTTTTAAATCTTGAATTGTCAACAAATATTTCTTGCCGCATTTGCTTCTGACAAGTGGCCCTTGCACGTCAAAAAATAAAATAACACCATTAGAAGAAGAATCATGAAAAGAAAGGACATTTTTAGATGGATGTCTATCAGCTTTGGTTCTATGACATACCTCACAAATCTTAACATATTTCTGCACATCTTTTCTCATTGCAGACCAATAAAATATTTTATTAATTCTTCTGAGCATTTTGTCTGCTCCAAAATGACCCATGTTGTCATGATATGGCCTTAAAAGTATTGGAACTAAAGATATAGGTATACACAACTTATAATTATTAATGAAATGAAAATCACGATACAACAAAATTCCATCTTGTAACTTAAAATACTCTTTCCAGTTTCTTGATCTAGGCTCTAAAGTACCTATAGTTATGTTTCCAGATAAATAACACTGATGAACAAATTCAAACTTTTTTTTACTCCTTTGAACGAAAATAGGTGATTATTTATAATTCGACCCCGCTGAATCCAAATCGTTTTCCCTGGATTTTCATTTTTTGTTTTTATTTAAAATTTAATTCCCTTTGTAATAATACATCGAAATTTGAAATTATTTTTGTTTGTTTGCTCATGAAATAAGATTTAAATATTGGAGTGAATAACTATGAAATATAAAACAATTAAAAAATATATATAGGACCGATTTTGACTGTTCAATGAAGATATTTCATGCAAAAAAAGGAAAAAAAAAACACATTTTTACTCACATTTTCAAAATTTCTTTCTTGAACTCTGTCGTTTGTAACTGCCACTAGAAACCTCTTCCTTGAGGTTCCAACAGTAGTCTGCTAACATGTTCTGTACCGATTTAACCGCATTTCGTTTCTTAATGACAGAAATATCCTGATGAAATCTCTCGCCGCATTCGTCACTAACCGTGCCTAAGTTAGGGGACAAAAGTCCAAATGTGAATGTAAAAAGTTAATTTTCAAGGACATATTGCACCCCATGCGCTGATAACACTTCAACAAGTTCTTAACTAGTTCCTTGTAGTTGTCAGCTTTCACATTTCCCAGAAAATTACAACATACTTGTCTGAAAGCTAACCATGCGCATTTCTCTTTCACCGTGTTTATCCAAAACCTTAACAAAAATTTTCATCAGCCCTAAATTTATATGCAAAGGTGGTAACAAAATCTTGTCTTTCTCAAGTAGAGGGTGATTCCTAACACTCTTCTCTCCAGGAATTAAGTTTTTTCGTATGGGCCAATCCACAATGTTGTAATGTTTATCTTTTGCCCGACTGTCCCATTCGCAAAGAAAGCAACAAAATTTTATAAATGCAGACTACATGCCTAACAGTATACCAATCATTTTGAGGTCTCCGCATATCTGCAAACCATATTTTTCATAATTTATCACTTTCAATATTGTATCCATATTTTCATGTTTCCTTCATGGTGGAAAAATAGGCAAGGGGTACTGATGGGTATATATTCTCATTATGCAACAATACTACTTTTAAACTATTCTTAGATAAATCTAAAAATAGTCTGCACTCGTTTGGGTTGTGACTCCTTCCAAGTTCTTGCAGAAGGCCTTCTACATCATTGCAGTAAATTAACTCATTACTAACAGAAAAAAAAATGTGTCAGTGA
The DNA here is from genome assembly GCF_977018435.1 of Lepisma saccharinum. Taxonomy (NCBI): domain Eukaryota; kingdom Metazoa; phylum Arthropoda; class Insecta; order Zygentoma; family Lepismatidae; genus Lepisma; species Lepisma saccharinum. Next base: position 135,418 of record NW_028142983.1, read on the forward strand.
TTGTTGGCGTTTCCGATATGACACCTTAACACCATCTTGTAATAAATTCCACCCTCGGAGACGAGAACCTAATAATTCCACTTGAACTTTAGACAGGTTGAGGTCTCTGACTAGATCATTTAGTTCGGATTGGGAAATAAAGTGAGGTATATTTGGATCGGTGTTTGAATATGAGGGTTCAGGTTCGTCATCTGGAGAAACACTGCTTGGTTCTGTTTCATCCACTGTTCATTCTTTAGGAGGCTTAGGAATTGGTATAAAATCATGAATCATAGGTTTCTTGGCTGAAGGAACATCAGGATAAAATATAGAATGTTTTGATTTAATTTAGAACATATATCCCCCTATGTTTGTTAAACAGAAGTAATAATCCGTAGTATGATCTTTCTGTTCTGTCCATATTACAGGGTTTCCGAAGGGCATTGATTTGTGAGTGCCATTAAGCTAACCACGTAAAGTTCGCGAACAATTACCACAAATTTTACCTGGTGTCCAGCTTTTTCCCTCGTCTACTTTACTTCCAAAATACAACTCATATGCTTTTTTTCACTATAGGAGTGATAGTATTTCTCTGTGACTTAGGAGTAAATTGCTCGCAAACATAACAAAACAAGTTTCGGTTATTCACACATTTGCGTGACATGGCGAACTATTTAATTGAGTTATAATATATTTCTTTCAAAAAATATATGAATGCTCTTATCGTTTTGTTAAAATACAACTTACACTTCACTTCACTATACACAATATTACATTCACAATTTCACGAACATACACAAACATAAAATACGGCTATTCGCGAAGTTATCGGAAAGGAAGTTAAGACTCGACTAACCCAAAAAGAACAGATTTTAACAGAGAAACAGGAAATTACTCTACTGCCAATGTTTCCTCCACGAAATATTAAGTGCCAGTCATAAACACACAAGGTCGCTAAAAGGTTTTTATCCATTTGCTAGGAACCAAACGTTAAGCCGGATACTGAGCCAGGGTGCGGAGACCTGAAACCATAAAATTATAAAATGTGGGTGTTCTGCAAAAAAAAATAGGTGATGCAGGAAAACGGATGCAATATTCGTTATCAGCACATCTGAATACATAAATATCACTTAGTTTTATTTAAAGGATAATCAATGATTGGTTAAAAAAAATCTTTCTTTTGTTCAACCATAACAACTTCTTTTGGTATATTAATAACATCATTCCTTAATAAATCTACTACATTTACATGCAACTATTCAGTACTTTGATCTAGAAAATTTCTAGAAAGAAAATCATCTAACAAATTATCTTTTCCTCTGCAGTACTCCACTTGAAACTTATAATTTTGGAGTTGTAAAGACCATCGCAAAAGACGTGAAATCCAATTTTTTGCATGTCGAAGCCACATTAGGCAACGATGATCACATTCAATAGTAATCTGTTACCTAGGAGATATTCCTTGCATTTATCAATACATAAAAGAATACTAAGGCATTCTAATTCACTAATTGTATAGCGTGACTCATACTCCTTAAGAGTTCTACTCACGTATGATATTATATGCTTTTCACCATTAATAATTTGGTATAAGTAACCACCAAGACCAACAGAAGATGAAGCGGTTTGAATGTAAAATCTGTTATCAAAGTCTGGATGATAAAGTTTTACATCCTGTACAATTGCTTCTTTTAACAAAAAAAAAGGTAAAGTGCTCCCCTGTGCATAGCACCACGCCATGAAGGCGTATAGGGGGTGTGGGGGTAACGCCCCACACTTTCTTGATCCGGTCATGAGTGGGGGTGATGTGATCAGCATCACGCCCCAGACCGCCTTTACCCCCCAGGGTTTCCCCCAGGTACCCAATGTTATTCGACGCTGGGTGGGCGCCGGGGCCGCTTCCAACCTTAGAAAAGTTCCCGGATTTAAACCGGCCGGGGATCGAACCCGGGACCTTGAGCATGGTAGTCAGACGCGTTACCGACTGAGCCACCGCGGCCACCTTTTTTTAACAAATCAAAACTATATTGTTCTTTATCTCCCCAGTGCCATTTTTTCCCTTTTTTCAGCAACTCATACAAGGGTGAACATAAATTCGAAAAATTTGGAATAAACTTCCTTAACCAAGTAAAACATTCAATGATTTTTTAAAGACTTCTAACATCTTTAGGAGGTTGTAATTCAGAAATTGCCTTAACTCTATCAGAGTTCATACTGATACCATCTTTGTCTATGATATGTCCTAAATAATACAATAGTTTTTCTTTGGAGAAAAATGTCGTTTTCAACTTTATGGTCATTCCAGTATGCCTAAGTTTTTCAAATACTTCTCTCAGATCTTGCAAAACTTTCACTACGTATACACAAATCATATACATATATGATAACCGAATCAATTAAAAGTGTTACCTAGAACTTTAGACATAGCCATTGTAAAAGCTTGGACACCGTTACATGTACCAAAAACCAATCTCTTGAATTGAAATTGTTTTCCTTCAAAAGCAAACGCCGTGTAAGGCCTAGACTTTTCTGTAAGAAGTATCTGATGAAATCCAGCGGACATTTCTATGACTGAAACATAAGCTTTATTCTTAAATCCTCTTAAAGCAAGTTCAATATTTATTGGGCGCAATTTTCAGGTTCTTTTATGTAAGTTTATAAGCCTAAAGTCTGTACACTCTTATACCTCCAGAAGATTTAGGTACTACAACTAATTGATTTAGATATGGAGATTCACAAATTTCAATTATAACACATTCTAACATTTTTTCAATATAATCTCTTACATCCTTTCTATATTGGTAAGGAATAGGGTACTTACTTACTAATGGTTCTTGAGTATCCAGTTCATATACATTACACACACCTGGCTTTTCATCAAATAAATGTTGAAACTCTACAACCAAATTAAACAATTGCTTTTTTTTCTTCTATTGACAAGATTTCTACCTGATCTAACTTGTTTCTCAAATCTGTAGTATTGGCAACCATTTCTGATACATTTTTATTTTTATTTAATCCAACATTCAAACATTCGTGACATATACCATTTACATCTTCAGATACATATGGTAAAAGGTTAATCAACTTATAAATATGGGCTCCTATATTGTATAAGAAGTCTAAACCTAATAAAATTCCAACATTTAGGTTATTTACCACTACAAATTCTATTAAAATATCTTCTTAATCAAAACTTAGATTGACAATGATCTTGCCTAATACCTTTTGTTGTTTCTTGCCAGAATAATCTACAAGTACTATGTCTGTGACTGGTTGTAAAATTGGTTGTGAAACTTCTTGAGTAATCTCTTTCCATTTATCTTCAGAGAGTAACGAGAGTTCACTACCCGAGTGTACGAGGCATTTATAATCTACCCCATTAATTAGACAATTAATAAAGCATGTACCTTTTATTTATTGTCTAACATTAATATATAAATTCATGTTTTTTGTACTGAATTTCTCTTCTTCTATCATCAAGTCATTATAAAAGTCAACATCTACTTGGAAAATATGTACATAAGTGTTAAGCTTAGGTCTATACTCTGATTCTATGTCAGTGGTTTTCAATAAAGTATCATCACTACTTTCAAAATCTTGTATCTTATGTTGGTATGACGCAACAGTATTATCTTCGCCTATTGTACCCTGTGTCGCCATACTAATAGGCTCACAATACAGTTTAAACTTTCATGACACAAAAATGTAGAGGCTTCAGCTCTCAAAGAAGAATTTTCTCTTACACCACTACTATTATTCCTATTTGGAAAATTTACTGGAGGTACTACACCAGTATTTTCTTCAAATTCAATATTAGTGCTACTTGTTCGCATCAGAGGTTTCCTCTGATTAAACCTATTATATGGATTATATTTATTTCTATCATTAAATCTACTGTAATTTTCATTTCTGTAACCTCCTTAGTAATCATTGAAATTATTCAGAAATCTATTGCTTACAGTATTATTTTCAGATTGATAATCTGTATTGTTGATATGCCTTCTATAGGATCTATAGATAGGATAACAATCTATCACGATTGTTGTTTTCAACATTTCTTGCACTATTATTTACATTTCTGGATGTATTCGGTTCAACATTACCATCAAACTTTCTTACATTTACTTGCCTAACAAACCTACTGGATGGCTTTCAATCTACATCATAGGAATTATAATGAACTTCATGTCTTGAAACTAATTTAGCTGCAATTCCCAATGAGATATTGGGCTGATTAAGTATAGCCTCTTTCACTTTCATTGGCATTTGATGAGCAATGAGAATAAGTTTTTGCTGATCACTCACTTCAGGTTGAACTACATTTAACACATTTACCTGAGACCAGAAATAACCTAGCAAACTTTGTTTACTCTCCTTGGAAAATTTCTTACATAGTACATTTGTTAAACAAGTACTCTTCATAATGGACTTACAAACACATTTAGAAACAATGCTTTAAAAGTTTCATAATCATCTATCAACTCTTTGTTTTGATCAAACCAATGTTTTGCAACACCCTTAACAACCATGGGTATTTACTTCATGTAATGTTTAATTAGAATGTCTGACATTACAAGATATCTTCAATTTCTTTTAAAAACTGAGAAGCTAATTAATCTGTCCTTGTAGCATTGAAATTTGGAAACCATGCCTTTTCTTGAACCTTCTATTAATTTAAGATTCAGTTTCAGTAGCTATATAACCTTTTCTATCTTTATTAAAACTAGATTTTCTTTTGTTAACACCATTTCCACTTGTTCTTAATGAATGACGAAGTCTATATCGTTTTTTCTTATACTCTATTGAGCTTTCAGTATCAGAACTAGTAGTATCAGACTTTGTACTAGTAGTTCTCTCTCTAAATGTAACATTGGAACATTTTTCTGCTGGATATCTCTCATCTTTTTGACTAGAACTTGAAAAACGTACGTGACTAGCAATACTACTATGATTTTTAATTAAATCACTAAGTTTACTGGTGCTTTGCTCTTGACTTTTGTTAGTTTGTTGCTGAGCAATGATCTGCAATGCTTTTAAATCTTTCGAAATATCTCTTAACTGATAATCAAAGTCAACAAATTTATTTTCTACTATTTCTACTTTTGACGCAATGTCCGTTTCTTGTTGAACACAACCCTTATATGTAATATCACATCCTGCAATTCTATTTGATACTAAATTAACGCTTTGGCTCAGGTCCTGTATTGTTTGACCTGTCTTCATTTACATTTCTGTGAATTCTTCTTGTAACTGAACAATATTAGCATTCTGTTCACCTACTTTAGTAACTACAGTTTCGTACCTAGATTGGTCAGTACCGATAGTGGACTTCATTTCTAGAAGTTCAACATCATTCTGTTTCACGTGTTCATTCAACCTTTCTTGTAACTTGTTACATTGATCGGATCAGTTTTTTGCAACCTCGTCAATTTTTGTTTCTAACTGATTACGAAAATACTCAAAATTATTCCTTACATCAGTTAAAGACTCACGAGTTTGTAGACACAAATCAGTTACTCTTTTCTCAACCTTCGCTTCAAGGCGAACAAATTCGTCATTAAAGTTAGATTCAAATTGATCTAGTTTTCTAGACACTTTTTCGTCAACATGCGAAACACTCGTTTCCACAATTTTCTCTTTCACGTTAGCGACAGTGTCTTCTACTAACCTTAATTTCCTTGTAACACTTTTTTTCTACTTCAGAAAACTTCGAACCCAACGACGACAGCTGAGAATCCATCTTTTTCATCCCTCGCCGCAACGTTCTCTTGCAGGGAGGTAACATTTTCTTGCATGGAGGCAACATTTTCTTGCAAGCCAGTAATCTGGGATCCAAAGGTAGATAGCTGCTGCTGCAATACGTCTCCTAGTCGAGATTCCAACTGCATCAACGACTGTTCAATGCCTAGTTTTGCTGGCATTTTGCTGCAACTAGTGACCTACTTATCCTTTCCACTAAACGCACGTAGCTGGCAGTCAAGGACCTTCCTCAACATTCGCGACCATCACAGTATATTTCACGGAACAGCTGTTTACCTTCGTTATCAAATCAACTTCTCCCTTCGCAGCTCAATTCGTAATGTAACGGTCAAAATCTTAGTGTTTCGTTTTTCGGGCCGTTGCTCGGGAACCACTTATCACCACACTGCACAGAAAGCCCATATGCTGAACAACAGATTTATTTCACTAAAGGAAATAAAAATAAAACAGAGTACACGAATACTACAGCTTTACGAGTATCAACAGCCAGCCCACTTCGAAACACGGATTGCACACAAACATCGTGCACTGCTCACAGTCTGTACAGCAAGTGTCTGACGTGAATCACTCGACCCCACCGGTGAGCTGTTGATACTTGGCAGTGCTGCCCTCACACAATGGTGGAATTTTCATGTACTACACACCTTACGGTCATAAGGGCTAGAAGAGAAGAGCTGCAGATAAAAGTGTACGTCCTTGTGTATGGACCGAAAAGCTCGCGTAACGTACTTGCACAAATACGTTCCGGATTTGCACGGTTGTATATACGCGCCTTAGCAGGTGAGTCAGCTAGACGTCTGCATAGTGTTTTTAATTTAAAATATTGGGACCACCTTACATATTATTTTCTCAAATTGAGTTGGCTACGCATGCAAGAAAGACGAACGCTGCAAGCTCTGATTTTACTTTACAAAGTTCTCAACCTCATGTCACCTTCCTATCTCCTCATTCGCTTCCAATTTCTGCACGAATTTCACGATCGCGACACCAGATCACGCAGCTCATCGTCTCTCTCTATCCCCGTTAACAGATCAAACTTGTTCTCTAACTCTTTCTCCATATCCGCTGTAAGGCTGTGGAACCAGCTGCTAGAAAGCACTAGAGCAGTAAGTTCCGTCGCTTCCTTTAGCAGACGTGTTCGCCACTCTCTTCAGAGTGAATGAAGTCTTAAAATAACTTGCAGTTACTTAAATACAATTTTAAATTTTGTATTCCATATTTCGCATTTTGTGTATTATATATTTGTATTTTGTATGCTATATTCAGCGCGTTAAGACTTGTGTGTATCGTATCAATCCATAGGATTATTCTGTATTTTTATTTTAACTTTCCCTAAGCTTCAATTCACGTAAGTTCATGCACTTGTTTACACCAGCTGTTCGGTCCTCTCAGGTATTTGAATTATGCTCAGACGAGTGTTAAGTAGACTTCCACTTCCTGAAATATTGAGGATGAGGTTTACAATAGGTAAACAAGGAGTAAGCAGCTTGCAAGAATAGGAAGGTTAAAACTGACTCATCAGCGTATAGGAAGTCTGCAGAGAGAGGTGTTGAGAGGGACGGACAGACTGGCAAGGGACTCACTTTTGGTTTTGATTAGAGACAGGCAACAGCACTTGGGAAAGGAGAGAAGGAGACCAGTCTGCCTGAGTTAGGTGAACTACTTAAGAGGCCTAGAGAGAGCTTAGTTTTATTTTACTCTACGCGATCAATTTCATTATCATTCTTCGAAGTGTAGACAGGTAAATATCTTATTATTTTTGAGAAAACATAGGGTTTAAAGATTTCACTCATGTTATCATTAATGGGGGAATAATATTTTTATGCCATGATAGATGTCGAGCTTTCACCTTGCTGACGAACTAGATGAAATTGATGATACCGGTCCAAGTGCTAGTTCAACCCTCAAGTTCAAGCGCAGCCCAATTCTCACTAGACGCCTTCAGCAACAATTGTTAGAGAAACATGACTTGGTTTGAGTTTGTGTTTTAAGTCCACTTTATGCACAGTAAGGCTAATCGGGACTGGACCTACGGTTTAAAGTGGGATCCGAACCAATTTTTATAGAAACAACTTTGCGAAAAGGAATTAGAGAGACAGCAATTAGAGGAACAACAATTAGAGCAACAATTTCAAGATTTTAGATATTCAGGCCCAACACAGTTTGAAACAATGGCTCACTATCAGTTTGTCCCCCACCATATTAGAGGGTATACCATTTCAAGGTATAGCCGGGGAAGATGTCACTAAATTTTTAGATAAGGAGGACAGCTTAGCCATCCTAAATCGTTGGGACAATACCAAAAAACAGCAAATTTTCCTAGCTCTTTTAGGAGGACCATCCTTGCGGTGGTTCGAAGCGTGGAAAGGGACACTAGAAAATCAGGACATTTCTTATGAGAATATAAAGAGAAATCAAGGAAGAATTCACAGGGCCTTTAGATAAACTCCAGATCGAGGAACGAATTCGGTATAGATTTCATAAGGAAAGTGAGCCAGTCTCAAACTATGTTAGGGATAAGCAATTGTTACTTATCAAAGGAGATCCTAACATGGGAATACAAGACCAGATAAAGCAAATAACACTGGACAACAAATTTTAACTTTTTTCATGCTTCGGAAATGAAAAGTACATTTCCTTATGGAATTGAGGGTGCTGAATACGAAAATAATAATAAAAATGCTGAATTGGTTCGAGTTTAAGTGTAATCGAAAGAAATATGTGTTATGTGGTGTTAATATGAAATTAACACTTGTACAAAATGGAAGTTATAAAAACATTACTTACATAAATATTACAAACTGCGCCTCTTTGCCTGTCACTTGTATTGTGGTTCTGGAACATCTCTGGCGATTGTCCGACAATAATCAGCAAGCATAGACTTGCTCCAGTAGCCCTGATGTCGTCTCTCCATTGTAGATATAACTTGGTGGAAATGTTCTCCTTGTTCATCGCTGACTGCTCCGCAATTTCCTGGGAAGATGTTCATGTGGGAGTGTAACATATGTATTTTTAGTGACATATGACACGCCATTGCTTGGTAGGAAGATATTAGGTGCTCCACTAGTTCCTTATAATTCTGAATCTGCACGTTTCCCAAAAAAATTGTCACCACTTTTCGGAAAGAGTCCCATGTAATCATCTCCATATCTTCTAACAGTGCGTCAAATTCAGGATCATTGAGGAGTTCTCGAGTCTGAGGGCCAATAAATATTCCCTCCCTGATTTTAGTTTCGCTAATTCGTGTAAATTTAAGCAGAATATACTTGAATGCATCACTGGCTTGGTTCATACCTTTAACGAAGATCTTCATTAAACCTACTTTAATATGTATAGGAGGAAATAAAACCCTGCTGGGAGCTATCAAAAGAACATATTGAATGTTCTTTGTTCCTGGCTCCAAAGATTTACGGAGTGGTCAGTCTTTCCTTAAGTAGTGGGAAGCCTTATCACGGCTATCCCACTCGCATAAAAAGCAGCAGTATTTTGTCTAGCCGAGCTGCAGGCCAAGAAGTATGGCTAGAAATTTGAAGTCACTACAAATATTCCAATTGTATTTCTTATAATTTATGGCTTTCAGCAGTTTTCCATGTTGGCATATGTCTCCTTCAAGTGCACTGCATAACCGATTGGGATTGATGGCAACACATTTCCATTGTACACTAACACAGCTTTCAGACTTAGTTTTGAAACATCTATGAACAGCCGCCATTCATGGGATTATGTTCTATGTTAAGTTTACTCATAAGACCAGTCACATTTTTACAACACACTATGTCACTTTCCACTGAAAAATAATCTTCCAGGGGTTTCTGACGTGTCCGAAACATGGATACTTTAACATCTTCAGCAAGAGCTCCCCACTGCTTGAGTCTGGATGCCAGTTGTTCTGCGCCAATTTTTGACAACCCCAGGTCCCTCACAAGGTCATTTAATTCATGTTGAGTGATCAGATGGCGATTGGATGATGATATGTTGGCTGTGAATTCAGGATCGATGGATGACGAGGAATATGCAACAGGATTTGGCATTCTTGCGTCGAGTTTGGCCGCCTCTTGCTCTTCGTCTAATGAATCACTGGAGTACGATGCGGGAGGTTGTGGAACAGGTAGTTCTTCCGAATGTGGCACAGGACGAATAGCTGAAGGAATATTTGGATAAGTGATAGTCCACTTTTTTCTTTTTGGATAGGCCTTTAATTGGAAGAACCATGCAAAAGTAGCAGTTTGAACTATGATCTGTCGGTTCTCTCCATATCATTGGAACTTCAAATGGGATACATGGTATTTTTCCATGTAGCCAGTCCCGCAAGTTTGTCGAACACGTATTACAACAAATGTGTCGTGCCCACATCTTGTCCATATCTCCCACTTTACAACCAAAGTACAAGTGGTAGGCTTTCTTTATGATTGGCGTGAAATTTCTTTTTTGATCGACAAATGTTATTTCGCCGCAACCATAACAAAAATTGTCTGCACTGTTAACACATTTACGTGACACGTTTCTGGTCAGTAGAGTCATATAACGATTAAAAGAAATAACACTACACACTCATCCAATATCTCACCACAACAACACACTTACGCGACAAGTTTCTTATCAGTACAGTCATAAAACGATAAAAAAATACACGACAAACATACACAAAATTTCGCCACGACCATGTCCGGGAGTTCAAATTGGAACTACGCAGGAACACGTAACAACACGTTTCCCCTGGCAAAATCTTCAATACAAACTGAAGCGTGATGTGGTTGATGATTCTCGGTCAGCGATCACGTGCTAAAGATAAGGATAGTGATAAAGCTGACCGTCAAACAATGGATATTTATTGAAATTCGGTGACAGCCGCTGTTGTCACGAACCCTTATTTTGCACGCCGGAGCAAATCCGGCGATAATGTATTTCTTCTAAACTCGAACCAATCTTCAAAAACTAATATCATATTCGTTATCAGCATCCTCAAATTAGTAAGAATTGGTTACTTTTATCTCCGAAGCATTTTCATTGTTGACCAGTGTAATTAAGGGGTTGCAGGTTGAATACATGCGTGAAATCTATAATCAGCACTATGAGTCAGTGCATTGGTTGCTGAGAGATCTAAAGCTTCAGCTTTTGGTGAAGCAGCGCAAGTTGCAAAAGCTAAGGTGCGAAAATCAAAAGGACAGTCTATTCCTTCCTTTCACCAGCGCACCAACACTCTCGCAACAGCAGCAGATTTTATTACATCACCACAATCTGGCCACTGCTGAGTCGAAACAGTTTCGACCTAGTCTGGAAATCGATGCAAGATTTAATGCATTGCAAAAGAAGGTCAAACAGTTAAAATCAACTACAAATAACCAGAGTAACCAGGTTCAGGGCACCGGTTTGGAAGCCAAATTGGCTAGTTTTACTCTAAGACAGACGGCATAGACATTCAAAAGCAAAACCCTAGCACCGACTCATCTTGCCAAAACCAATATAGAGTACCGTATTATTACAGAAACAATTCTCAAACAGGGTATAATTTTAGAGGCACATACAGGGGGAATTTCAATAACAATTCAGATCGCAGTAGTCAATATGATAACACCCAACAATGGCAAGGACGTGGAAACTTCCGCGGACAGAACTTGTGGGGTTCCCCATCCTCAGCAGGGCGAGTCCAGGACGTTACCGAAGAGCAACATGAGAGTCCACTCTGTTCGATCTGTAATTACAAAAACCACTCAGCCACCACCTGTTTTCAGAACAAGGAGGCTTTAAACGAGCGGTGACTGTCCATAGAAGAGACGTATGTGCAGATTTTGTAGGGACGCAAATTTCAGTCTTTACGTTCCCCTACGAGGAACTTATATACTATATGAACGTAGCGATAGAAGGACAACGTCAAAGGTTTCTTGTGGATTCCGGGAGTCAAGTATCGGTTACTAGCGATCGAGGTATCCCCTCGACTGCAATACGTTTCAAAATTAATACGGCCATAAGGGGATTAGGCAAGGATCAAATTGAAATTAAAGAGATTGTTCTGTTAACACTTACAGTAAACGCCCGCAACTTTACGAACCCGTTTCGGGTGTTTCAAATTTTGAACATGGGACAATTCTCGGAAATGATTTTTTAAGAGCTAATAAATCAACATTTGATTTTGAACAGAATCGACTCTCTTCGAGGAGGTTCATGACTCCTCCAAGAAATCAGATTAGGAAGGACAACAGGAAAACCTTCGACGTGTCAATCAAAGTTGCAAATCTGATCAGGGACTTATTCGTGCCGGAGTTTGTAGCACCTAGACGAATTAGAATTAAACCTAGGTCTCATTTGTATATTCCTGTCAAATTGGCAAGCTCTATGTATCAGACATTAACTTACTTGGAATCAGATTTACAGTTTCAAATGGACACGGGCTTAATGGTTCCCCTGTCCATTGTAAACCCTGAGTCATCATTAATTTGGATTACCAATCCAAATTCTTACAAAATTATTATCAGGAAAAATGCACACTTAGGTACTGCAGAGGCATGGCAAAACCCATCCTCCAGTCAAAGTACAGATGGTGAACAACTTAACGTTATGATTGCCAAGGAAACCGGTACCATAACTAAAACAGTTCAAGACATCACAAAATTTGATATCAATCCGGCACTAGAAATTGATCAGAAGTTACAACTTACACAATTGTTAGAAAGGTATGTAGATATATTTTCATGGTCTGAGCAGGACATTGGTCGCGCCACTTATTAAATTAAAAGACGACTCTGAATTTCACGTCCCAGCCTACCCTATTCCTTTAAAACCTGCGTACAGAAATAAACCAGCAAATTGACAACTTGCTAGAAACAGGGGTCATCAGTCCTATGAGTATAATGTGTGTGTGTTTCGGGGGGGGGGGGTGGACCTATGTGTATTTAATAAAGTGATGTATAATTTTATGTGTTTGGTTGAGTGGAAGAAAAGGCTTTGTACGGCCTTGAGGGTATGCGGGACAGTCCCCACTGTCAGTGTTGCCAACTTAGCTCTCTTGGAGCCAGATCTGGCTCTTTCATGCACTCGTTTGGCTGTGAACTGAGGTGCACACTCCCGTGCCCCACTATGATACCATCACTGGTTCCGGCCCACATAGACCAACTTTGGCCATGATTATACATTTTGCACGTCACGTGCTATTGCTTTATTGGCTGCGTCGACCCACCCCCTCTTATACGTCCAGCTACTTTTTTTTATAGCGCGGTGTTGACGGGTGGCATAATATTGTTATCAGGGAATCCTTTATTTTCGATTTCATACGACTATGATATGGGTGATGTCGCCGGATCTAGATGGTGAAAACTAAGAATAAATTTTCATCAATTTAAAGTTAATGGTAAGAGCAGCGCCCCACCCCTTTGACCACTAACATTACCCTAGGAAGAACTTTATCCAGACTTCGTAAACCTATCTACTTGAAAGTCTGTTTTTCTCCATTTAAGGTAAAATTTAGCTCTTTTATGCGCATCAGGTTTGGCAACATCTTTATGAGGCAAGGAGAAATGCATTGGGCATATGGGAGTATTATTTGATTTGTTATCTTGGGAATATTAAACTTCCGATAGAATAGAAAATGATGTCAACGGGAAGAGGGCACTTTGAAGAAGTGATTGTCAGCAGAAAAGTCGAAATTCCCATTTGATTAGCCATAACTTGATATTGAAGTTGATTCTCCATAAGAAATAAATGGGAATCCGAAAATTCGTTATTTCATATTTTTCAAATATCGTGTCGTATATAATCAACATAAAAAACGTTTCCTTCCACTTGCAACATGCGAGAGAAATTGATACTCTTGGTACACCCAGGTTATTGTTTTAGTTGCAGTGCCCATTCGGGCCATATTGAAATAAATGCACAATTGGTGCGTAACTGTATCTCCTCCCCTTAACTCATGCCATTTAAAACAACGCGTTAATAAATAAATAAATAAGTAGTGTGGAGTGTGATTATAAATAACACGTGATGACACAAAACTGCAAGAATACATTTTCTGTCTGAAAGACACTGATCCTGATATATTACTTTTAGAAAATTGTAACAACACTAACTTTATCACCAAATTGTTTTATATTGCAAACAGCAGATATTTTAAAGTGTACAATTTTAGGTTGTCTTGAGGTATAGAATGTATTATTCAAGTTCACCTCCAAATAATACAAATCCTGTCACAAGTTCAAAAGATTTTTTAACAGAAAGAAATCAAGTTAACTTGTTCTAGTACAATGACAATACACAATAGAAAGTATTCCAAAATATGTTGTTTGTACGAAATACCTGTATCCTAGAAACAAAAAGATCTTGCTTATATTTTCAAGATCACACACATGTACAAAATGACACAAGAGAAACAAAAAGTGCATAAGTACAAGTGAAAAATATATTAATCAACACAAACAGATCTGGTTTACTCCCTTTGGTTTAATGAAACAATACACAAAGCAAAGTATACAAAAAATTATTTTAAAAAAAATACCCGAATGAGAGGGAAAATATCTTGCTTACCTTTGCAAGACCACATGCATGAAAAAATATAGAAAATAAACTATGCGTGGAATCTGATTTACTTGCTTTAGTACAATGACAATACGGAAGGGGAATAAAGTATGTAAAGAAAATTTTCTTTTAGAAAATCATGCTTATGAAGACGCATGTGGACAAAATATCACAACAGAAACTTGTGACAAAATGCAGCAAACATTTCCAGGGTACAAGAAATTTAATTTTAAGAAATACAAACTGGTCCCAATACATATTTAGATTCTTATACAAATTAAGAAATAGTAAGAACTCGTTCTTCTTCATCTCCTTCTTCCTGAACCTGATCCCTCGGATCTCTCAATCTGCAACACAAAGGAACACAGAAATCAAGTCTAATTTGGAGTTTTCCAGGAGGAATTTGAGTTGACAATTTCAAGTTCAATTCATTTGAAGGATTTTTGCGTACGCAGTAGGTAAGGTATAGCAGACAGTGTTTTAGCAGACAGTTGCATCGTTTCCAAGATGTGAGTGTGCATGTGTACAGTGCATTTCGGAACCAGCTTGTGGGTTAAATATGTTTTAATGTTCTGATGTAAAGCTCTGTATGACTCTGAACCAGTGGTGTAGCACAGTTTCCTGGCCCCCTGCCCCCTGCAAGAAAAGTATTATGGGGCCCCTAATGACACAATTATCAAAATTACTATAACCCATATATCACTGATGATGCCAGATGACAACGGACGTACGTACAACAGCCCCCTAGAAATAATTAACTTTGCACCAAATACCCCAGCATTTTCATTGTTTGTTGCCTGCTTCTCATATGTATGCACATATTAGTGTAGTAGCTTCTAGAAACTAAATCAGGATGGTCTCACAAATGACTAGAAAAATAAATTGATTTTTTTTTTTGTTTTACGGAGTGGTGCAGTCAGGATTCTTTTTTAGAGGAGAGGAGTCGGTCGCTTCATGCAGCCAAATATGTGGTGTATGATATTTCATATTTTTTTTGCTTGACACTGTTTTTTATTATTATTAGTTACAAATATACATGTGCAGATATTGAAAGAAATACTCTATTGAGAAATCATTTAAAGGATAGTACACTCCTCTCTTGCAATTTGAGGTGAGTGGGGCTTCAGTCCCAAAAAAACATTCCCTTGGCTGCACCAGCCCAAAATTCAACAGAAACCGTAACTCACATTCGTCTGCTACTATACTCATATCACAGTGACCTTGAATTGGACCTCTAGATTGTGGGTGTAAACTTCACAAATCTCCCCAAAATAATGCTGACATTTAACTTATACACTGTGCGACAGAAGAAGGAGTATTTGCCACTAGGGCAAGGGGATACTCATCTACTACTGAGTTTTCGGGTCCCTTTGTGTGTTTAACAATTAAAAGAAAATTGAAATACCTTGTCACACTATATCAAAAGAATCGAGAATAATCTGTAACATGTAACAGGTGAGGACTATGTGGGAAATTTGTCTCAGCCGTTATTTGAATATGAAAAGACTTGGGTGTGCATTGAAAATATTTAGTGGGAAGTTACATTTTAATTCCACACATAAAAATAATATGAGTGGTAAAAGTAAAATAGTAAAGCGTTATTTCTTCTTAAATAACTGACACTATCAGGAGCACAGGGAAAACATTGCGGAGTCACTATACTTTGTCCCCCCCCCCATTTTGGGGGTTGCGGGGGCATCCGCTACGCCAATGCTCTGGCCACAAAACTTTGGGTGGCTCTGGACATGTACGTAAAGGAAAATTGCAAAGTAGTAGTAGACAACGTCCTGAATTGGAGAAAGTCTACTTCCTGGATGTTCTCAGCCGATACTTGTCGGCCATTATTTATTTATTTATTTATTTATTGCGTCTTGTTATCATGGTGAAGTTAAGACTTTGTAGCCTTTTCTACCACTCAAACCAATACATAAGAAATTAAATATTGAAAGCAAAGAAACAAAAATATAAAATCACAAAGAAAATTACAAAAAAGGAAAAAGAAAAAGAAAAAATGCGTACAGGAATAAAAGACTAACCTATACTCACGAGCATACAACAAAACACACACAAACCTGTGGATTTGAAATATTAATGTGAATAAGGGTTTTCGGTGTTTTTCTGCAGGTTCTGCATGTATTGAATTTTTCACTAACATGTAAGCTTATTTTTTCGGCCTACGTATAGGGCTGGTGGCAACCCACCATCGTGAGGAAATTGGGGAGCTCCGATTGGGTGAGCGTAATCCGGTCACGGAGACCTACTATAACGGCTGGGGATACGTCGGGCTGACATCCCCGACTATTCCAATACTGGTTGAAGATCTCCACGCTTAGAGGCGACGAAGGAAAGCGTGGGAGGGAGACCGGTGTCGGTAGGTATGCCTAGGCCCTTCATGGGCTGTTGCGCGACGGATTATTATTAGGCATGTCCATGGAAAGTGGTCCCCAGTGAGCTTATTTTTAACTAATGAAAAGTATAACATATCATATATCATTTTAAAGGTGGAAGTCTAATCTTTAAGAATATAACAACATTTTAAAGGTTTACTCTAAGAGGAAATGCCCAAAGTAATGTAAAATTGGTATATTTGAATAACAAATTAAAAAATAAAATTGTGCAATTGACAACATTGCATTATTTCATTAGTCTTTTGTTCTCCATGCTTGCAACTACTGTAATTGCTTCCTGTAACCCAACTGTGCATGTTTAAGTGAAGATACCAAGAATTTGAAGTTTCGGTAGGTGAGTACAACAAATTATAACTTTTAAGTTCTTACTGTAGCATCCGGCACCGAATAATTGTTAAAGTTTTAACAACTCTTAGCATAATTTTTCAATGATGATGAATTCTTGTATGCAAAGCAGATTCATGATGGTTAAGTCACTGGTGAAGTAGGATGTAGTCTGCTAATTATTTCTTGTGGTAGTTCTGGTAGTGCTGGATGCTACATTCCAAAGGTGCCGGATGCTACAAATGCAACCCGTAGCATCCGGCACCTTGCTACAAATACAACTAATAAGCCTCTGCACCTTTTTTTGTAAATTGTTAGGCCTACTTTGCAATGTTTCTGTTTCAAGTTGTCCTATTGAATTGTTTTTTTTAATTTAGGTAGGCCTACATTGTTTGAAAATTATTTCCATGAAAAACATAAAAGGTTTAACTTGCATTACTTATGTAGGCCTAGATCTTTATTTGAACATGGGTAAGCTAGTTTTGAAATATAACAGTAGGCCTAATGAATACTTTAAAATTTAACAAATCTTGGCCTACACAAAATAAAATGAACACTCTTAAGTAACCTAACATAATACACTCAAAACTTGGGAGTGATTTCATATAAATATAACAGGCTAAATTACTCTGGGGCCAGAATTGACTTTCATTTCAGATTGCTATATTACATCATTTGTTTAGGCCTAAGTATCAATTTGTGAAATTTTGGGTAAATTACACTTGTCTCTGTCATAGGAAAAACTAGTTTCCCAATTTTTATGTTACGACCACATGAAATGCAATTTTAGTATAGCACTGAATTTTGTTATGGAAATACACAAACTGATAACAAAAAACCTCAAGATTACATCTAGTCCTGATTTCTTTCTATTTTTTTATAATGATGAAGGTGAGTTGGTACCATGGCGCTCCTGGGAAGTTTTAGAGGGCAGAACAGTTAAAGTTGAACACAGTGATTCCATTGATGATGCTCTTTCACTACTTCTAAATGACATGCCACAGTTTCTGAGACATGTATTCATTCAGAGAACACAAAGCAAAGCATTTAAACGTTTTAAAAAAGAAAGTGGTCATGGTTTAGTTGTTGTTCAGGTACATTTCTCTGAAAACTATACTGAACAATATCAAAATGAGATTCAAAGTGCACATTGGAATCAAACCCAGGTCACACTTTTACTGTTATGACCTGGTGTGGAAGCAAATCATCATCTTACTGCATTGTCAGTGACAATTTAAACCATGACAAGTATGCTGTGTATACGTTCTTGTGCTACATATGTGAAAAAGTGATTAAAACTGTGCCGATGTAGAAAACATAATATTTTTTTCAGATGGAGCAGCATCACAGTTTAAGAGTAAATTTAACTTTCTTAATATAACACTTTTGAAACAAAAATTTTCCCTCAATTTTTCATGATATTTTTTTGAAACAAGCCACGGTAAAGAAGCTGTAGATGGGGTAGGTGGTTTGATGAAAATACAAGTGTGGAATGCTGTTAAGGGTATGGGTGAAGTAGATGTTAACTCAGCAGAAAAATTTGCACTTTGGCATCAAAAGTTTGCCCTAATATTTCTTGCATTTTAGTAACTGAAAAAAACTATTGCGGACAATAAAGTGCAGTTAGATTAATGTTACAGGGGCATTTATACAGTACCAGCAACCTAATCTTATTATATAATTGAAGCATTATCCAACAGCACTATCCTTCTGAAAACACATGATCAGATAAGTAATGGGGATAAGTGGTCACTCACACAGGGGAAACCCATAGAAGCAGTTCGAGTGCGCGTCAAATCTCCTGCATATGGCCTTGAAAGTCTGAACAGCACCAGCGAATCACAGACGTGCGGCGTTGCCAAGTTTAGAACCTGTTTCACCTCGCTACAGAATCGTGTACCTGGCGCTCGTATATAAATAGATTATTTCAAGTGTCAATAGTTCAACATATTGAAAGATAATGAATTTGCGAGTATGTACGAAAAGCAAGAGTGATTGTAGCTTATACCGTTCCCTCTGTACAAGCAATGTTATTATAAACGTATTTGCATTGTATCGTTTCATTCCGAAACTTTCCGATTAGCGAGGGGAACAGGGTGCATTCGTTCCCGGTGATGGTAGAAGAAGTTGACGAAGAGGATACCGCCACTGATCGTTTTTTCCGCGTGTTTAGTGGGTGTTTGCAGCATGTCATTGAGTAAACCAAGTGGTAGTGGTAGCGAGAGAAGAGAGAAAAAATACAGTGTTGTACGAAGCCAGGCACGACAGGTGATTTTTCAGGTGTACAATTTTTTAAAAAAATGTTCGAGTGAAGAAGAGAGAAGTAAAATTGACTTTAAGAAGTGCCAGGCTCTAACAGCTCAAGCGTGTGGTGTGAATCAAGCTACCGTTTCTCGGATATGTTCGGGGACAAAACCATATGGATCGGGGCCTGCTCCAATGTTTCAATCACCTAGAAAGCACATTAACGTACCGAAAAGAACGACAAACTTAGATGACTTTGAAAATGACGTAGTTCGTAGAACCGTCTGTGAATTTTACGATCGTTGCGAATTTCCTACTGCCAAAAAGATAACGTACTATTTACGGGACAAAATATCTTACAAAGGCTCTACAACTTCCACCTTGAGAATATTGAAACAATTAGGCTTCAAGTACAGGAAAACCAACGACGGTCGTAAATTTCTGATGGAGAAAAGTGACATTGTTACGTCAAGGGTAAAATTCCTTCGTACAATGCACGAAATTCGACTGTCTGGTGATTCGAGACCAATCTTTTACCTTGACGACACTTGGGTAAATCAAAACCACACATTAAAAAGTATTTGGCAGGATACCTCAAGAAATGGTGGGTTAAATATACCCGTAGGGAAAGGTAGCCGTCTTATCGTGTGTCATGTAGGTTCAGCGAAAACGGGATTCTTACCAGAGAGTAAGTGGGTATTTCGATCAAAATTGACATCAGATTATCACAATGAAATGACAGCTTATACATTTAAAGACTGGTTTCTGAACAGGTTCATTAATTACTTGGAAGAAGGAAGCATAATTATTATGGATAATGCAAGTTATCATTCCGTAATAGTTAACAAAATTCCGAACACCTCTACTCGCAAAACTGTTATTCAACAATGGTTACAGCAACGCGGAATAAATTTTTCACAAACAGAAACTAAAGCAGAATTATTACAACGTGTTCTGCCGTTTAAAAATCAGGACAAAATATATGAGCTCGATCAACTTGCTAATGAAAATGGGCATCAGATTATACGACTGCCGCCATACCATTGTCAGTACAATGCAATTGAGCTTGTGTGGGCTTAAGTAAAGCGTCAGGTTGCCAATAGCGTATAAATCCCTAAGATTATATGTTTATTTTATTAAGTCTCTCTGAATGCTTCACGTTGACCAGGGCATTCACTTGTTTTTCTCAGTTGTCTCAGCCTCTGAGGCATGTTATCAATGCACAGTGTTGTGCCATGCAAACCTCCTGAGCATTCAGGAAACAGGTAATTTCTTCTGGTTATAGAGTCAGCGGTTTGCATGGTGGCAATTAAAAAACACGATTCGGCATAGAGGAAGAGCTCGATAGCCTAGTGATATAGAGGTGAGACAAGCTGAGAGGGGACTGACTTTTCGATTGGAGTTGAGAAGGGAGAAGTGGTTAGGAGAGCAGGAGGGCAGAAGTGAGACGACGCTCTGGTCGACAAACTGAGAAGCCAACAGAGGACTTCGTATAGTCTATTCAGCCTAATTCTTCAGATAAACAGGTAATTATCCTAACACCCAGCCATGATTCAGGTTCAAAGGTTCACAAAACCCAACGAGTGACCATTGTCTTTTCTGCAGTTTAGTTCCTTAATTTAGTTGTACCTTTCGCATTGCCAAGCGTTAACTCGTCATGCCAATGACGAGTGCTCTCATCAGAGGATGAATGATGAGTAATTTACATCACCCAGCAATTAATTGCACAAGGACTGGTTCAGATCCCCTCATTCTTTAGAATGATACGATAGAAACAGTACATTCAAAATTGTGGACGTTGAAAGACTTGTTAACGAAGAACTTAACAATGTAACACAAGAACAATGGGCCGCTTTTGTTAAACACGCACAACAATTACAGGAAAACGATTTTGTAAAGGAGATATGTCGGGATGAAATTTTGGACCCAATTATAATAAATTTGAAGGACAGTGACACAGAGGGCGAAAGTAGTGCGGTCAGTGACGACGAGGACAACGACGGCAGTTGTTGGAGTGACGAGGAGCTCCTGGCAGTCCCTCTGGCATAATCAGGTATGTTCTTTTCTCCCATTAAGTTTATTATATGTTATATTATCTAATGTTCCGTGTTCTCCGTGACAAGGCGTTTCGCTCAACCACGCTGTCTCTTTTCCGTGTGAGATTTCGACATGGCACCGCCGCAGTGCGCTGCTATTGGCTATCGCCATATGCAAAAGATTTGACGCGCACTATAGGCATACATCACCTGAACTTAGTACAAATTCTGAAGTGGAAAATTTACAAAATGGTGAATTTGTTGCTGTAAAATAAAAATTTAAAAATGCTGACAAGGTATTTATGGGGCATGTTATACAAGTGCTTGCAAATGGGAATGTGAAAGTAGAATTTCTGAGGAAAATGACAGTAAAAGTGTATGTGTAACGCAAAATATGTAACCAAAATTAATTATTTTTTTCTATTTCTCACGTATAGCTTGTATATTTTTATTTTACACTGCAGTCTATGTATATATGTGTACACACATTTAGTAACGTATGAATTAATAAAGGTATTTCACAATGTAGCGTCCGGAACTTTTATGTTATTCCGGCACTTACATATAAGTGACAATATATAAAAAACAGAAATGTTTTAAAGCACAAAAACAGGTTGAAGAACTTTTATTCCACTATGTTCATATTTCTGTACAGCAATTATGTTTCTTGCATAAAAAGATTCACAGAAAAACTGCTCAAAGTTTAAAAGTAAGAAAAAACAAAATTCTCCGTGTAGCATCCGGCACTAAAATAAAATGATCTATTTTGCATTGTATATTTGCTCAAATTTTAAATTCTAATATTCTAAAATGTTGTATATTTTACCCTCTGTTCAACCATATTACAATAAGGACAACTTCCAATATGGGTACTGGTAATATACAAGAAAACGAGACATAAACACATGCGAATGTAGCATCCGGCACCATGGACAGGCCCATTATTATATAAGCTTGCACTAAGGTACTAACTATTTGCGCCCAATAAAAAATGTTTTAATTGTGACTTAAAAACATATGCTGAGGATAAGTTCCCGATTTCAAGGGCAGTGAGTTCCAAAGACGAGAAGTGGAAATGGTTAAAACATTTTGAATTAAAAATTGAGTTATGAAGGGGGATGAGTAGTTGAGTTCATCTTGGCAATCTGGTGTCAAGGCTGTGAGATTCGGAAAGCATTGAGAATCTGCTCGAGAGATAATCCGGTTTCCTTGAACTGATTGCCTATAGAGAAGGGTGAGGTTGTGTACCTTTTGCAGATCAATTAATTGGAGCCAATTTAGTTTTTTTTTAAAAAAACGGATAAATGATCCCTATATTTCAGATCAGTGCTATAGCACTTATTGAAGACATTGAGTGAGATCATTTGGTAAGTCGGAATAGACAGAATCGCAGTAATCGAAGTGTGGAAAAACAAGTGCTTGCACCAGTTTGATTTTAATGCTAACGGGTAGAAAATGTTTAAGCCGAACAAGAGCGTGTAATGCAGCGATGGCTCTTTTACTCGTTAAAGTTATGCGATGTAACCATGAAAGGTGCTGATTAAATATTACGCCCAGATTTTTAGCTTTTTTACTTAATTTAATACCTTTCCCTAACACCATTATGGGCGGGAGAGAGGAAAGTTCAAACAGGGAAAACATTTTTTTGTGAACTTGTAATAATAGTTCGGGTTTTCGAAGGTTTAATTATCAGCCCATGATTGTCTGACCAAGTACCGATTTTGTCGGATCATAATTTATATCTCAAATTGAATTTTTAATAGTCTTTGGAGGAAAGGACAAGTACAGCTGAACATCATCTGAATAGATGTGATATTTAGTGTTCGACGGCGTCAGGAATATCGTTAATGTACGGAGATAAGAGGAGTGGACCGAGGACGGTTACATGGGGGACACCGGCACCGATCGATTGCCACGACGATTGCCGACCCAAGTTGAAGACTCATTGTTGGCGTTCATTAGTACACGAATGGAACCAAGCTAGGGTTGGGTCAGAGAAGTTGTACATAAAGGATAGCTTTGATAGCAGGATGTCGTAGTCGATAGTCTGGAAAGCTTTACTGAAGTCCAGAAGTACAGAATAGGTACTTATTTTAATGTCCATGTCGTGTCTTATGTCATCCGTCACATTGAAGAGCGCCTTGCAGGTGCTATGGTTGCACCGGAATGCCGGTTGGAGAGGATTCATTAGATTGTTTCGTGATAAGAAATTAGAAGTTTAATTACTGACAACGTGTTCTAAAGCGTTGGATAGAGCTTATCGGCAGGTGGTCGCCGAGGCTGCGAACTTTGCTTGTTTTCGGCAGGAGGCCATTCTTAGCCAGTTTTCAAATCGACGGGAATATGCAGAAGGACAGGGAGAAGTTAATAATGCCTGTTATAGGAACGAGAACGTACTGGAGAATTTTTATAATCATTAAAACAGAGATTTCATCTATTCGCACAGCGGTGGATTTTATTTTATTGAGAGCTGTCTGAACGTGTTCTGGCCGAATGGGCAAAAATAAAAAAAATGGTGCGATGCTGTGGACGGTGGTGGAAATCGTTCGTATTGTTTCTTCTTTTACATTATTGTCGAGTGATTTAACTTCACTGAAATATTCATTCAACGTTTATAAGGAGAAGTTTAATTTAACGTTCCTTTTTTGTTTACCAACCCTTAAAGATTTCATTTTTTTCCAAATAACATCCGACTTTTTCTCATAATTTAGAAGGTCATTCCCGAATCGACGCTTAACTTTCCTAACCTCTTGGTTACAACGATTTCGTAATATTCTGAAACTTTCGAAGCTACTACTTGCCAACTAGCCGCGTTTTACATCCTTCCGGGTTTGCCTAGCTGTCATGATTTGCTGCAGGTCGTCCATCAACAGCGGGGGGGGGGGACTAGTTTCATTTTCACTGGGGCGTGCTTGTCGTACAGCTGGAGAATGAGTGTTGAGAGTGGTTGAGAGTGGGCATTTTGCTGATTACTTGCCAGGGGAGAAGTGCATTGTTTATGTTTTTAATGTCTCGGTAACATACAAGTTTGCTTTGTAGTTGGAAGGCGCAGCTCATAAAATAAATATATCATGTCATGGTAAGAGATCCCGGGTACTGGGGTTTGTCCGTGACTTACTATGCGTGATGTGTTGGGGACAAGGATTAAGTCAATCCACGATTTAGAGGTCGGAGTGTGGTGAGTTGGGCTGAGAGAACAGACGGAAAAGTTCAGTGCAGACACTGTGTCGCGGAACGAAGTGCCTTCTATCTTTGTGCTGCACAGATCGGTATTAAAGTCCCCCGAATTTATTGAATGCTCATAGTTGGGCAAGAAATTCACGATTTCTTTTCGAGGGAAGTGCAAGGAGGTCGGCACACTATTGACAAAAGAACCATTTGTTGTCTTACGGTGTATGAGGAACTCCGACGAATAGTTATATTCTCTGTGGAATTCTCTATTACTTTTGAATTAATGTCTTCCCTTAGATACATTGCTACTCCCCCGCCCCTTTTTCGGATCCTGTTTCTTCTAAAGAGTTTAAATCCTACATCATGCACCATATCGCTCAAGAGAGACTCTTGAAACCACGTTTCGGAAATTAAAAGAGCATCGATACGCTGGTCTGGTACTATAAACTCAGAGCTCGCAAGCCGAATCAGGTGAATATATTCAAAGCAACGGTAAAATGTCTCGTCTAAATTAGAAAATAATGTAATCGCTCAAAAATTAAAAGTAATTTTTAAAAAAAACGGATGAAATTGGTGCCTTTTAAACCCGGGAAAGTTAGTTTTAATCTCACTAAATTTCTAAATTCTAAATTTACCAAAATTTACTTCTAAATTCATCAGGGAAGAGTCTTAAATTTTCTAGTGAGTTGGATAAACTGTGTAGTGTTTGCGAGGAGGCAAGTCGTTTTGAATGTTTATATCTATCGTGACCTTGTTGTGCTCGACGGGCAGTCGGTGAGATTACCACAGCTGGAGGAAAAGTGACGTCGTGCATCAAGAAGCTACGAGAGCGATATGTTTTTCGTTCTCAGTATTGAGGTGTTGTGTATTAATTACAACGAAATGGCGAGAAGAAAGTCTTTTACCCCTAAATTAAGAGACCACGCCCCTGAAATTAACTGCTACAATACTTTAGAGTATTGTGACAAGATCTTGAGAGAAGATGGGAGCATAGACTGTAGCGAGTGTAAACTTTGGAAACACAAATCAGGTGAAAGTATGACCGAGGTTGAGTTCAAGTCTTTTGTGAATGAGAAGGAAAAAGTGTTTAGATGTGCAAAGTGTGTTTGCGTGGAGAAAAATGAATCCGTGGAGGATGATGTAGTGTCGGAGGATCAGAAGAGAGGTGAAATGAGTAATGCGAATGTGATGGAAATGCTCCAACGGCTGTTAGTGAACTCTGAAAAAATTGAGGTGAAATTTGAAGAACAGAACAAGAAGTTAGAATGTATGATGAAATA
This sequence comes from Lepisma saccharinum, assembly GCF_977018435.1. Classification (NCBI taxonomy): domain Eukaryota; kingdom Metazoa; phylum Arthropoda; class Insecta; order Zygentoma; family Lepismatidae; genus Lepisma; species Lepisma saccharinum. The sequence continues at coordinate 161,128 of NW_028142983.1, forward strand.
AAGTGAAGAAAATAAGAGTGAAATGTTAGAGCGTTTTCAGGTGTTAGAAAGTAAAATATTTAGTGTGGAATGTGTTAGGGAAGAGTTGCTGTTACATCGTGAATGGTGTAACGAGGCGCATGAAGAGATGAAGAGAGAAATGGGATCTGCAGTGGCAAATGTAGAAGGAAAATTAGCGATACAAGTGGAAGAATTGAGTAATGTTAAGGATAAGTGTAAAATAAATCGAGGTGACCTTGAAGTGAATCGTGATACTCTGCGATGTGAAAATGAATTTTTGAAAGTGCAACAAAGAGGTGCTGGTTGTTTCGAGAAGAGTGCTTTTGTTAGAAAGGAATATCAAAAAGTGTTGAAATGTTTGAGAAGAAATTAAAAGGAAGTAAGAGGGAAATATATAACAGAATGGATGCTCTTAAGGAAGAAGTGCAGAGCTTTAAATGGTTTGTTTTTGAGAGAAATGAAGAAATGACGGGTGAAAGTGTAGAGAAAGCTTTGATATTTGCCGGTGAAAGTAGGAGTCGTGGAGATAGAAGTGATGCATAAAAGTCTAGTGGAAATGTTAAACAACCAGTACGAAGCGTGGTGAAGAAAGAAAGAGTGGGTGACTGTGACGGAGAAAGCGAGTCATCTAGTAGTGATGAAAGTGATGAAGAAAGTTGGAAGAAAGGAGGAAGATATATATTTCCACGAGTGCCAGCTCAGAGGACTCCGATTCCTATAATAAAATGTATCGATGGGAGGAACAAAGAAATAGAAGAAAGGAAAAGACAAAGCAAGAGAACGTAAAGGAAATCCCTATCAAGTATAGTGATATGGCAAAGTTGAAAAAGTTCTGAGCTGAAATTGATGACTTACTACCGTCTGAATTCTTACAAGATCTCGAAGAAAGTTTAAATTGAATGGGAATGAAGGAATATCAGTATTTACATGTACTTCCTTTTGTGTTAACTAAGACAGCAAAGCTATGGTTTTTAGAAACTAAGTCTAAGTATAGTGATTATGAGCGCTTCAAATAGAAGTTCTTAAGGAAGTTTGAGTCTGAAGATGTGAAATACACCAAATTGACAGAAATATTAACGCAGAAATTTGTACCTGGACGCGGAAAAGCGATGGAAGAATTCTACTGGGATAATGTGAGACAGTTGAAATTGATTCAATCTTCAATTTCAGAGGACAAGAGTGTTAGTTTAATTGCAAATCAGTTACATTTTAGACTAAGAGAAATGTTGCTGGCAGCAAAATGGAATACTTTGAATTCGGCCGCAGACATTATAAGAAGGCATGAAATTTTGTGGGCTGGACAGAAAAACTCAGGACAAAGAATGACGGAAGATAGATGGGGGGAAGTGAGAGGAGCCAGGCAGAATGAAGGGAGATATGCTGTGAGTAACATAGAAGTCAAAAGAAACACTAAAAATTTTTATGGGCAAAACAGAACACCTCCAGTGGGAAATAATGGACGTGGACCTAATAATGTTGGAACAGCGCCATTTCCTTACCAAGGGCGATTTCCACAGCAAGCTCGTTTCTCGCCGACACCTCGAAGTAATAAATATTTTGAGAGAAGACAGGAAAATCAAAATAGAAATAGTTTAGCAAATAGGGAAGGAAATGAAATTACTAGAAGTGTACCGGTTAATGGTCAAGGTTTCAATAACTCCACCTCAATCCGAGCTAATCCAAAAAACGAATAGTAGAAGTGCCACGTGATCTATCTCGGATAGTGGCTGATAAAATAAGCACCGAAAATAGAACTGATAATGGACGGACGATTGTAAATCCAAAGTTTATTTACAGTGATGTAGTGAAAAATAGTAAAAGGAACCCTGAGGAAGAAATCAGTAATATATTAGTTGTGAAAGCTGAAGTTCATGAGCCTCTATTGAGGGAGAATTTAGTAACTAAAGTAGACGACCTGAAAACATTTTTGGAGGAAGTGAACAATAAGGAATTGTCTTCTAGTGATTTGTGTAGTGAATGTAATCCTAATTTTAAGAATGTCGGGAATAACCTTCATATTTTACTGAATACACTGGAAAATGGAAGTAAAAGATAAAGTTACTCCTCACAAACTATAGTTGACTTCGAATCGAAGAAGTCAGTGGAAGATGTGACGCTGAATAAGTTTAACGAAGAAGATTATAAAGTGGGTTTTGGTGCTAATCAGCGCAAGGATAGTATTAACAAGAACAGCAGTGGGGAGAGTTGAGAAAATATGTGCTCTTGAAGAGTATGAATTGATGGGAGAGAGTCAATTAGTGAGATTTGCGAACGTTGTGTTAAACAGATCAGTTTTTGATAGTACTTTTGAAGATCATGTAAAACATTTACAAATTGTATTGAAAAAATTGCACGAAGTAGGAATGACAGTTAAGTTAAGAAAAGCAGAATTTTGTAAGAAGGAAGTTATGTTTTTAGGACACCTTATCTCTGGTTCCGGTGTGAGGGCTAACCCTGAAAAAGTAAAAAGCATTTTAGAATTGAAAGAACCTACATGGAAGTAAAAAGGAGATACAGAAGTTACTGGGAAGTTTAACATGGGTGAAAAGAATTGTACCTAATTTTTCCAATATTATAGCTCCTATAGCTGATTTGTTGTATAAGAATAAGAAATGACAATGCAGAGCCATAGAACAAGCAAGTGTCGATAAAATGAAGGAGGTAATTGCTAAAGAAACCATGTTATGTCACCCTAATTTTAATAAACAATTATACATTATTTGTGATGCATCTTTAGTCGCTATTGGTGGTTATTTGTTTCAAGTGGATGGTGAATGTAAGAAGGTAATACTGTACACTATGTAAGTAGAAAATTGATTAAAGCTGAACAATATTATACCATTACTGAATTAGAATGTATAGCAGTGTTGTTTTGCATAAAGAAATTTGAAAAGTATATATCAGGTCTGGAGTTTGAGGTTTTAACAGATGACAAAGCAACAGAGTAGAGATTGTAACTACCAATGAAACAGTGGACTTATTTACCATCGGGGAACTTTTAGGATTTGAAAACAATAGCAAATTAGAACCAGGTGTTAGGCACGTAGGTAAATTTATACCAAAATTCTTAACTATTGAGACATTGAATATTCACTGTAACATTGCCAAAGGTATGATTATCAAAGCAGAAGAAAATTCGATTGGCAGTCACAAGGAGACAGGTATCATTGCTACATTTAAACCGAATTCGGAATTTATGGAACCTATCTTCTATTCCCCAATCCCACCAGTCTATTTCCCTGTTTCTATTGATAAAGTTAATTACATAGAGATAACAATTACGAATGAGAAAAATGAGATAATCGATTTTGCCGGTGCTAATAGCACTGCGATAATAGAAATTAATATTTAAAAAATATTAATAAATACCAAGATGGAAAATATTGAGAGTTATGAATTACAGTCCTTCCCTCCAAACAGGAGGACATTTGCAAATTTGAATCATCCCAATAAAGAGGTACAGTATGACATTACGGTGAGGGACGGATTCATTCATCCACATAGATCTGATCTGTATATAAAATTTGATATTGTAAAACAAAGTAATGGTGAAGAATATCCCCTCCCCGGGGCTAATGTAAAACTTATAGATAATTTTGTTACATTCTTATTTTCTCAAATTCAAGTCAGAAAGCATGGTACAGTGATTGACAGGATTGATTGCCCTGGAATTACATCCACTATAGTGGGGACATTGAAACTGTCCAAATCAGAGAGTGCATATTATAAAGTTGGTGGGTTCGAAGCTGGAACAAAAATTCAAGCAAAAAGACACACAGTACTGTTCCCCATGAGATTGCTATTTGGATTTTTCTCTGATTATAAAGAAATTATGTGGAAAGTTGGTTTGAGTGTCATATTTCGCAGAGCACCCAATGATCATAATGCCATCATGAGATACAAAACTTTGAATGCAGAAGGAACAGCTAATGAGGCTAGTTTACCCGAAGCTGCGAAATGTGTGATCTAGTCTATAGAGTTGAGAATGCCTATAGTTGAATATGAATCGAATTATGCTCTCAAATACAAAGCCAACATTTTGAAAAATCCCCAAATTCAGATAGAGTTTTATACATACCAATGCATTCAGAGGTCAGTGGTGGGTAAATTGTTTGAATTTGACCTTACTAATCAGTTCCAATCTTTGCAATATGACATGCCAGAGTTTGTAGCTGTGCTGTTTCAAACAGGGAGAGATGACAATCAGGAAAAGGATAGCAGCCAGTTTGATAATTGTAAAGTTAAAAATGTGTATCTGAAGAATGGCAGAAATGAGGTATTTCCTCGTGAAAATTACAATTTAAACATTACAGAACAAGATTATTTAAAAATATATGAAGCTTATAGTGCATTTAAAAGAGTAACTGAAGGTAACATAGATATGTATTATAATCCAGATGAGTTCATAGTTCACAGATCAATGTTTTTAATCAATGCATCAAAAAGAAAATTGGTAGTTATAAATGATCGAACTAATATTAAATTGGTATGTGAATTTCATGAAACTCTACCTGAAAATACAATATGCAGTGCAATTTTAATTGTGGAGAAATCATATATTTATGTTGTAAAAAATGAAAGAGTGATAGAAAAATGTTAAAAGGAGAAAATAATATATAACAAATTAGACTACGTGTAGATTTTTATGTTATTTTCAAAATTTTGGTTTGATGTTAGGTTTATTTTTTTCACATGTGTTGAGTACAATTATTAATAACTTCTAAACTAAAGTGTCCCCAAGGCAAAGTATGGAATCCACACTCGAGAATACACCTCTTGTCGTCGTGTGGATCCAGAGCTACTTTTTTATTTTATTCGTTGTAATCTCATGGTTTGAGCTTTGTATTCTATTATCCTCTCGAAGTATCCTCGACTGTAAATAAAGGCAATCAATATAATCCTGGAATGTTAGTTTGTTTCCCACGGTCTCTTTGTACGTTCCTTTTGCTTTCTTCGTGATGCTGCTCTCTGTTCTGAATGTATACATCTTCGAACGTAAACCAGCAAACTCAACAATAATCTCACCGTTACACTCATCTTTCAATTTACCGAAAACCTTCTTGTTGCGGGAAGGAATTCCAAATCTGTTGGGTTGAGGATAGGAAGAAGTGTCAAAATACCCAAGCATGGAAGGATGTTTAAGATCTTCGTAGAGGTTAGGTGTTTGTATGTCATAAATAAAACTACCGGTGTCTATGTACAAAATTGACAGTTTATCATTATAGAAGGGTTTCATAATATTTTAATGAAATTCGAACATGTACAGTTTCGACAAGTCGAGAACTGTTGCACTAACGTAAATAGGTTTTCTGAATTTTATTAATTTTATATCTAGATTAAAAAGTGTTAAATTCTCGTTGTAAATTTTTCGCGATTTTTATCTAGGAACAGATACCAATTTTCTACATTTATTGTTATCTGAAACCAATTTTATGTCTATACCCTTTCTGACGTTCTCCATCGTTTTTCCATAAACGGCATTATTCATTAGTTTATAAAAATATTTATCTAATTCTGAAATGGCAGCTGTTCTGTATCTCATGTTGGTCTCAATATAAGATTTTAACCATGGAGAGTGCTTGAACTTGAGAATTCTTCTTACATTTACTACCTGAACACCCTTCCCATCAAAAACTGGACATTCTTGTAGTGGACGACATATCTCTCTTTTCTCTCCAGAGTTAACAAAAGCTTGCTTTGATTAGAATCAGGTGGACATTTAATTTCGGCAGCCGGAGGTAAATCGGAAAAAGTATCATGCAAATTATTTGGAAATTCAATGTCTACCTCAATGAACAGACCAAATTCACGATCGTCGAAATGATTAATATCAATTGAAATGGGATCTATCCACTTGAATCCTCCGTAGGGAAGTTTTTGTAACATTGCGAATCCGTAGAGATTGTTTACGTCACCGTCAAATATGTAATTCGATGGTCGATTTGCATCGTATTGATTCTCAGACATGTGAATATTGTTTGCCTTTGCGTGTCTCTGCGAGCATTGCACCATCCCCCCACGTATCCCCCTTTCTATAAAAAGTAACATGTCCACTTCCGATATCAATTCCAACTTGATCCTGGTCTGGAGCAACATAGCAGACCACGCCAAACCAGGAAGACTGTAGAAGTATGCTGGATCTAATTTATAAATATTTATTGCTGTTTTTCTGAATACCTGAAAAACATCAGCAAGTATTGTTACGTCTAATTTGAGATATGCATCGTGATAATCGCCGAGAGTATTGCATCTCAATTCCTTCCATATTAATTTCGCATGTTCGTATTCTTCATTCGTAATTCCGTTTTCTTTCAGTTGACTGAAGAATTCTTTTTAAGGTGGGAGAGTGTCATCGTCAAATTTAGATTCATCGGTTACATATTCGTAAGGATAAATGCCTTTACGTTTAATCAGTTCTACGTGTATGTTGGGGAAACTAGCTTTTGTAATTTTAATTGTTCGTCGGTAAGTTTTCTCCCTAAAGCATCGAGCCTTGCCGATAGGAATCTAAAAGAATCTAGAAACCTCATCTCTATGAGTTCATTCGTTCCTGGAATTTTAACTTCTTACTTATAGAAATATAACGTTCTTTGTTTTGAGCAAGAATATCTATTTTTTGCGTATCGTATCCAAGATTCCTAATTAAAAAATGGAAGTCGTAATTGGATCCATTGTGAAAAAATATTGGTATGAATTTAGGCTTCTGGATCTTGAGGTTGCAGGTGTTACAGATTCCACTAATGTAGTTTCCGGTGAAATGATTATGGTGAAATACTTTCCGATTCTCATCCGTGAAATGTCCATCACACACCGAACACGTTTCAATGTTATTGTAAGATTGAAGTTCATCACTAGATAATGGAAGCATTGATTTCGATTGGCATAAGAGGCTGCCAATGTTCTTAACCTCCTCCACCATCTTTTTTAAAAAAGAGTTCAATAACATTCGGTCCGCGATATATATATGGTTTATCTATCCTATCATGTCAAACAACAACACATCCAGAACTATTTGGATCATGAAACTAGTACGGTGTTGTGGAAGAAAATTCGGGATCCGGATCGCAATAAGACAATGGTTTGAGAAAAGCCTGAAAGTCTGCGATGATAATGGCCGGATGTTCCAACAAGGTCTTGTACATTTTAAATTCTTCGAATTCATTTGCTTTGGGCATCAACATGCGAGCCGGTTTGTTGACTCCACAGTAGACTTTATGTTCATCAAGTTTTTGATTGGCAATTTCTTGATTTTTGGAATATTGGTAATTAAGTCGGTCAAGATCGTCGAATACGGTTAAACACCTTGGACAAAATTTGATGTGTGCATGAAACTTGGTTCTTTGGCTTCTGACCAAGAAGGAGAGTGAACGAATTAGCGTGTAATGATGAACATCATCGTCAGCAATAAGAAGTAGATTGATTTCCACGGCTTCGTCATCAACAATATTAGTTATCCTAACAGGATGCACAAAATGCTTAACCGAAGTATACGAATAAACATTTATAGCTAATCGTTTTCCTTCTCCATCTCGTGTCCTGGTTTTCAAACTTTGTTATGTCAGAAATAGCAACAGGGTATTCTATGCCTGTCATAGCATATTCAATCTCGTCTACATATTTTGTGTAATGACTAAAATGTTGCGGATTATTTGAACAATGAACCGGGTGAAGTGCCGCTAAAATGCACCACACAAAACACTTATTGTCAGTGTTATGAATGTTCAGCACAGCTCTCTTATGCTGAATTTCTACCGGAAGTGGAACGTAGCTCGAAGCAGAAAAAGGTGTAAATTTGTTTACATAAGCGATTAATCTGTGAGGACTTCCACATAGAGACCAACCTGATCCCTTAGCCTCGAATTCATCATGTTTCCTAATCAATTCACTAGTAAGATTAGAATAAAAAATATTCAAATTATTGATGTCTGCCAAATAAAGAACTTGTTTTTTCGTTTTGTGAAAAAAATATTTCTTATACCATTGGTTATCTCATATTTACAGATTAGATCAACATATACTTTTATGGAGTTGTTTTCCAGTTTATTTTTCAAAATATTTTTGATAGATGGTTTAATTTCACTCAATAAACTAGAAATATCACAGCCTGGTTTCGAAGTAACAAGAAAATCCAGGAGTTGGTTGTTGAATGCAGATCTAATGGGCGTTTGGTCATTAGACATCTTAATTTGTTTGGAAGTAGAAGCTTCAGTTTCAGGATGATCAATTTTTCTTTTCAATGTTCCATGTCCGGTTAATGCCTTGCAAATTTTCATGTGTTTACTTAAATGTGCTATGCTAATTATTTTTCGGCATTGAGTGCAAGGCTTAGTAGGTAACAAACGATTTATTTTCGAACCTGTTTCGCTACATCTTGCCCTATGCTTGCTAATATTAATTTTGGAGATTAATTTCCCACAAATAACACATTCGATGAAATTGGTAGATGGCATTTTTTTTAAATATGCTTCAAGTAAATAACAATAAGACGCACAATCAACTCAAAATTCAATAAGATTCTATTTACTAGAAAAAAAAAACACTTTTAAAGTTAAGATAATTGATAGAATGTAACTTAAAAAAGACAATAGTTATAATTATATTTTTCTTTCAGCTCTGGAATTTATATATAAAATTTCTCGGGAAAAAATACAAAATTCAATACAAATACAAATTCATACAAATTCAATCTGTGTGCAAAACGACTTGAACCACCTTCAAAATACAATAATTGTAGCTATTACGATAAAATTTTCAGCTATGTTATTTATACAGAATTTCCGGAGACAACAAGTAACATCTGATCACACCAAAACTCAATCTGATCGAAATTACTATGAAAAAAAATCACTTGATACACTTTTTAAACTTAAAAATAATAAATAGTATGTAGCTTTAACATAATTGAAATACTTAACTTTTAAGAAAAAAAATATGAGGAGCACTGCAACAACACATCCGTACTCTTCAAACACTCTCACGATACTGACTGATCTGTAATTCGAAAACCCTTTAAGTAACTTAAGCGCGGATGAAAACATCCGAAACAGTAAGTCAATCAGAAAACACCCATTACGTCATAACCAACAACACGTTAGATACGGGTCTGCGTAATAACTTGTTGCGTAAACATTGCACAATAGTTTACCTTACGAGCCATCGCAATGTTGCGTAATGTTACGTAATTTAACTCGTAAGAAATTATGACACTCGTATCAAGTGTGAGGTGAAAAAACACTGATTTGCAATAGTCTAAAATCGACAAAAACATCATCAAAATAGGTTTACCATCGTGGTTAAATTAATAAAAACAATAGGCCTCGTGTGGGTGTAAGTGTAGGTGTGGGTGGGTGTGGGTGTTACGTACTTTAACTCGAAAGAAATTATGACACTCGTACCAAGTGTGAGGTGAAAAAACACAGATTTGCAATAGTATAAAATCGACAAAAACATCATCAAAATTGGTTTACCATTGTGGTTAAATTAATAAAAACAATAGGCCTCGTACCAAGTGTTATTTTGAACGTATATAATATACCTACTCTAAAAGCTTCTGATGGAATGATATATTAGCAAAATCTCTAACCATGTAAATCACGTAAAGTACGGGGTGGTCCATATGTGTGGAAATATCCCTTGCAAACAATTATGGATTGAAGCGTCCCTGTACATGATATACGAAAGCGGAAAACTTATTAGGATATGTTACCAACATAGTGGCCACCACAAAGTCTATCATTTCGGAGTACACTTTGTTATTTTTGTATAGAAGATAGAAATTTTCCCATATATTTTATCAAAATAGACTAATTTCATGTGAAACACAGTGGTATGCTTAATTTAATCATTACCTTAATTTCTATGCTGCTTGAAACCGAACTGTGTTGATTATCTCCCATAACTAATATGGCGTAACAGCCCTCTAAGGGCTTTTTCATTGAGAAACGTTTGGTCTACGCATCAAGTCCCATCGTCATCGTTTTCTGGTTTTCGAGACGGGAACCTGTCACTTCTTCTTTTCAAGTGGCTCCCCAATTGTCCTCACGACGCTGGGTCAACAACGACTTTTTTGGCGCCTCCGTTGGAAATCGAACCCTGGTCCGTTCACACCAAGGTTACGACGTTAACAATTTTGCGCGTGGGAACTAAATATCACCTGTACATACCATTTTTAAAAAATGAAGTTAACTGATTGACATGGATTGCTAAACTTAAGACCTACATTAGAAATAAGAAAATTAATTGCAACTGCAATCTTATGCATTGTGTGTGTGTGTTTTTTAATTAGCATATTACCAACTAGGACAACCTTTACAAACAATGAAGCAGTGTAGGCTTGTAACCACACATTCAAAATTATCTCGAAAACTGCTCGTTTGCAAACCCATGTTTACAGAGACTTTTCTCCCTTCTATTATCGTGTACTTTCAACAGTATCAGATTGCGCTATTACTTATGATACACCCTGTATATACACACACACAGACTTTAGTCTCTGCTAACACGCAACTAGACGGGAGAGAAAATCCTGTCGCTTGCTTAAACTTCTGAATAATCGCGACTTTTTCTTCACAAAAATCGAAAATCGAGAAAAGGGTAGGGAAGGTTTCGTCGTGACTGAAAAAATGTTCAGATTCAAACATGATCGTGAAAAATGAACCATCTCAAAACAACCTTCAATTGGGGCTCAAGATTCCAACATATGGCTACAAAAGATGTGATTTGCTTGATCGTGCTATGAAAATAACCTATAAAATAGCTATTTCAAGCTATTGATATTCTGTTTTTGAAAACTGGGTCTAGGTAATACTGTGTTTAAATACTCATCCTCTTCCAGTTGTGCCCATAGCCTTTACAAATTTTTAATAAGGCTTAGCTTGGTGCCAAGAGTGGGAACAGGAATATCGCATCCTGTACATTTTATCTCCCATTTGCCACTTTCGTTTAGGCCAATTCTTTTCTGTGTGGTAGTTCTTTCTGTCGTGTCTATACCACTCACAGGAAACAGGTATAATTTGTGTAGTCCTGCTGCATCTCCAATACCATTGGTACTATCTTAAAGTCGCAAAATATATTCCACTTATGCTCATTGAGTTGGTGTTTTAAGTCCACTTTATTCACAGTAAGGATAATCAGTTATGCTCATTATATTTATTGGATTTCTTCTAATATCTCATAGGATTCTTTGAGACATTACAAAAACGTATGCGCGTTCATTAAACCACTAACATCGTTGCAGTCAGTCAGTTTGTCGACAGTTTCAAAATAGGAAATAACAAATTTTACACTTTGCCTACATTTATTAAAGTGTGTGCTTGTGTGGAGACGATTACATTCATGTAACCTGTAAACCAGCAGTTCTGTATTTTGTTTATTTAAGCCGGTTTTCGGCAGATGCGGCGATGACTTACAACATATTAAAAATACTGCATTTTAAATATTTTAGAGTAGAAGTAAAATATAAATCAGAATATTCTCATATTTGTGCGGAATAAGCCAAGCGACTAGAAATACGCAAGGGATTCGCTAAGTTTATCACATCGGAATGAGAGCCCAGTACTATTCCCCGTGGCCAATACTCGAGTTACGTTTCCTTGTATTGAAGGCAATGGTGTTCGCTGGTCCAGGTCATCGCAGAAAATGTGCGAATCTCTCTACCTGCTCGGAAGACACCCTGAAAGACGACCGCCTGAAAGTCTGGTCATAAAAGGCCCTTTTTTTAGCTCCCATGTTTACTGCAGGGTTTCTTTGAAGTCATCAGGATTAACATTTTTCCGAGTGCTATTTCCACCATTGTAAAGCATGCAATGCAATGATCTAATACACGCAATTAGTGATGTCGTGAGTGATTTTTTAAAAAAATAAACTGAAAAATCAGACTTTCTTTCAATTATGTTAGACGAACCATCCAATGTTAACATTAGATCTCAATTGTCAACTGTCTTGAGATCTGTGCATATAGAGGAGGGTTTATTGGTTTCACTGATGTGAACCGCAACTAAAATATTGTGGGATGGCCTTGATAAAAATGATCATAAACACTACAACGGACATACAAGAACCTCCCCCCTTTAAATTGCTTAAAAATTAAAATAAAATTGAACTACCTTGTCACATTATAGCTACATATTGAAAATAATCTGTAAAACTTAACAGGTGTTTACTATGTGGGAAATTTGTCTCAGTTCTTACTTGAATATCAAGTAAATAAATGGTGGGAACTTACATTTTAAATACCATACATAAAACTAATATTAGTGGCAAGAGTTCATGCATTATCAACTTTCATTGTTTGTGTGGAAATATAAAACAGACTGTCCGAAGAATTTAATCTTCCTACTGGATTCATAACTGCAGACATACTTTGAACGATTCCGACAAACGATATATCTATAATGGTGTGAGATATAGGATTTTTTTCCTATTTTAGGCGATTGCGAGCAAGTACATGAATGCAGCACTTTTGAGGGCTCACAGGTTAAGTTGCTAGGGCCCGTTTGATTGAGCCAGTACGCCGATGCTTATTATCGCAGACGTTATCTTATGATATATAACTGGGAACCCACTCGACCACATTCCACATGAAAATAAATAAATAAAACAGTCGAAGTTATTTCCACTGTTTCCACATGGTGTTCATTGAGTCGTAAATTACAGTAACTCTGTTGATACGTATTCTAAGTTCACCGATCGGGCGTTTCTGTTTAGTGCTCACCTCAGTGAATTTAGAGTTCAAATTTTGTCATTGTTGACCTACACAAAGAGCTCTAAGTGCATCAAAGCGAATTGCATCAAATGGAATATTGACTGTGGAGTGTGTCTTTTAATGCACCTTAGTGTGTCAATTGCCCGTCCGATGAGATTTTATGCATCTAAATGAATATTTTTCAAGTTATACATTTGTATACATAATTCATACGAAGCAATTCTTCGGTGATTTTACTTACCTTATACAGAAAATAAATTTGATCTTATGAGAGTATGATAGGCAATTTGAATTCATCAGCTCCCAAATTGATCGAAGTAAAAAATATAAAGTATGAAGAACAAAAGTAAATATATTTGAAGTAACTAAATTATATTTCCTAACTTAAATGTCAAAATTGGTGACACTTGTGCATGTACAAGTCACTAATAATTCATTTTTGATGCATTGTTTCGGCACTGTAAATAAATTGAACTCTTTGATCTTTCACAGCGTTGTAAGGGTGTGAGTAGGATATTTTTCTCAGGGGAAAGGGAAGGGGTTACATCTTGCCCTCCAGTCATAGAAACTTAAAATTTCAGTTTTATTATTGATCTGGAAGGACACGTTCCGGTACTCTTCAAATTGGTTTGTTCTTGAATTCATTATAAAAACTAGTCAAAATATTCTGGCATGTTCATAAATTAAAAGATGACAGAAAAAAGGTGCTGGTTATTATTATTATTACTTTTCAAATCATAAGATTGAAATTATATTGCACTGTATTTGGAGCGCACACAGAAGAGAGCCAATTCTTCATCGAGTGCACGTGAAGGTCACATAACTGAGTCACCCTAGCATATCCAAGGTGCAGGTGGTGAAGGCGAGGAGGAGATTGAAATTTGTAAAGTGGGTTGGTTCATTCTTGCAAAGTATTTGTGGTGAGAAAGTCGTGATTCAGAGCGCTTTGTTTTTGTATAGTTTTTCAAATGGAAATAATCACCACTTACAAGAGTAAACCTAGTATTCTACTCGATGGATATCGGTACCGTGTTGGCCGTCAAACTGAGATCATTATCTACTGGCGGTTTCAAAAGGAACGGCATCTCAAGTGCAAGGGTTTAGTGAAAACGTCATCGAACAACGATGTTTTGGAATCGACACCTAACCAAAGTGTGTCAAACGTTGCTGAGTCGGAAGTAGAGAGAGCCAAGTATAAGTGCAGGAAAAGAACCAGAGAGGACCTTTCGACGCCAGTCAACGCCATCTACAAGCAAGAGTTTGGTAAACTGTTCAACAGGAGATATGATGAGTGTCCGATGTTCCTAGATACGAGAACCTGAAAGGCAATCTATGCCAAGAATGCACAAGAGCTCTGGGGACTACGCAAAATCCGGCCGACAGTTCCGAAATTTCATTAATGAGGAGATGCTGTGACTTTCCGACGGGACGAGTTTCCTTATGTTCGACATAACTCTGGATAATGGAAAGAAATGCATGATATTTGGAAGTGATAGTGGCAGAAAGTTATTACAATCCAGAGACTCTTTCTTCTTAGAGGGCACATTCAAAAGCTCTTCTAAACAGTTTCAACAGATTTATACACTCCATGCTGATTGTGGAAGTTCAGAAAAAGAAACAAAAGTTTTTCCAGCGGTGTACGTCTTACTGGAGGATAAAAAGAAATCGACGTACGTTCAACTTTTTGAAGCGTTAAAACTTCGGGGTTGATCTCCGAAAACGCTTAAATTGGACGGTGAGGTAGCGGTGATACAGGCGATTAGAGATGTGTTCCTACAGAATTTCGTGTCTGGTTGTAATTAACATTTTAACCAGTGTCTGCGGAGGCAGATACATAGACTTAGCAAAGAAGTGCAAAGAAAACGAGGAGACTAGGAAAACATGAAGGATGTGTGCTGCTTTGGCGTTGATACTAACAGAAAAAGTCGACGAAGCCTGGCTCAAGATTATGGAGAGCGCGCCACAGGATCTAAAATTAACAAAATTCTTGGACTATTTTGTGGAGCAGTGGTTGAACAACGAGAATATACCAATCAATGTATGGAATTTTTCCAGCAGGATAACGGTTCAAGACTTGGGAATCCAAAGCAGGAAGAGGAGACGCAATTACGTACATTGAAACGGACAGATGAATACAAGCCATTCTAGAAAAATATGCTGAAACTAAAGACTTGCTTCACTGCCTGAGAGCTGTATGTGTCCAAGTTTTATTGCAAGACATTAACCTTATGTGACGAGGCTATTGACGATTGAAAACATTATTGTTAAAAATTTTGACGAAGCTGAGTGCTGAATTATAAAATATTAATCCTAAAAAATCTGACGAATCAGTTGCTAATAGACAACAATCTTTAAACCACCATTGTGTATTAGATTACACATTGTCCAGTCCTAAGTCTGGAAAAAGGTGTGAAAGGAAGGTTAACATTTAATCACAAAGGTAGAAAAATTAGTGTGCGCTCGTTGTACGGTCGTTTAAAGGACATTCATGAAATGTGCGCTCGATGTACGAAATTTCCTTTTGCGCTCGATGTACGAAATTTCCTTTTGCGCTCGATGTACGAAATTTCCTTTTGCGCTCGATGTACGTGCGCTTGTTGCACGACACCGGCTGACGCTATGCGCTGAGGACAACTTTCACCACCAGAAGCAAGAATTCCATTCATAGGTTCCGTTTCCGTAGTTGACGTGGCATCTTGTGAAGTTGTGATACATACGCTTGGTCTTCGAGTGTTTTGTGTAGTTGTATGCAGATTTCACAAGGAGAGAAGCACTACAGATTTTCGGAGTTAGAAAAGTAAGTATCTATGCGTGTTCTTCTACAATTTTATTTTATGGTTTTCCTTTTCCACTGACGTTCTAATTTCACTGCCATATTCGAAATGCTTGAGTAAAAAAAAACACGTGTTCAGCTCAAACGATTGAACTAAAATGGGAGATCAGCTTCAGGAACCAATATTTAACATAGCAATATAGTTTCACACTAAACTTCGTTCTCAATGTCATATAAAGTTGCAAAAACTACAAGTTTTAGGCGTGAATTCAATGTTTCTTTGCTTTTTTATCTGCCTATTTTATAATTTATTTTTGCAATTGAGAACAACCCCAGTGTCGTGAAGCATATACATGATTTCACTTGACACCCGCTATTGTAATAAGGAAAAATTGCCTTCTCATTCCTCTCCCACTTTTCGTTTGTGTATTTCTTTCCTTGTATATTCTCCTTTCTAGTTTCGGATCTTCTTTTCTCATTCTAGAACCTCTTCCTTCCTGTTTACTCCCTCTCTTCTCGATAATTTCCTCTTCTATATTTTCCTCATATTTTCGGTTTGTTCCTTCTTTATTCTTTCTCTCCATTAATATTTTATTATTATTCTTCCTTCTGTCTGTCTTTCTGCCTGCGTATCTTCTATATATCTCTTCCTCCCTCGCTCCTCTATTTCTTTTTCTGTTTTTTTCTATTTTTCTCTTTGCTCTTTTCACTAAATTCCTCTCTATCTCGCTTTTCTATCTCCATGGCTTTCATTCTCTCCCTTTCTTGCTTCTCTCTTTCGTTCTTTTCGTTATTCTTTTCTCGTTCTCTTGTTCCTCTATTTCTCTTCGCTTCCCTATTTATTTTATTGACCTCTCTCTAGCTTCTCTATTTGCACATTGGTTAGGATCTCACCGTAAACTGTAGGCCCAGTTCCGATCAGGCTATATGTACAGTCACAGACACTGCTAGGTTGTAATGATTACATTGAAAGTCAATGCATTCGTAACAACCCAGAACTGTCCGTGACTGTACATAAAGTGGATTTAAAAACCAAACAAAAAAAATTCCCTTCCTCTCCTGTCTCTACCCCCGTGTGTCTGTTTGTCTGCTCGCGCGCCTCGCTCCTCTCTTTCTTTATCTGTCTCTCACTTGTGATTCTCTTCTCTTTCCTTCACTCTGTCTGCCTTTTCAATTATCTCCATTTCTCATATTCTCTGTCGCTTCTTTCATCACTCTTCTATCTCCCTTAAGGCACTTGTTTCTTATGGGTGTGATGGCATGTAGACATATTGACATCATGTTCACATGTCGTCATAAGAAGAGAATCACAAGTGAAAGATAAAGCGAAATAAAGAAGCGATACTCAGACATACACTGAAGAAGTGGGGGGATACATAACCGGGGCAGAGAGGAGAGGATGAGGAGATATATAAGATAAAAGACATGGAAGAGAAAAAAAATAAGGAAGCGAGATAGCGGGGGGGGGGCGGCATAAATAGGGAAACGAGCGAGAGACGGAGAGAAAGATATAGAAAAGCAATCTGCGGGTTTCCATGGTCGCCTGCACCAATCACCAACAACATCGAATTTACACAAACTGAATTTTGTTCTTTCTTCTATAAATATGTAGTAGGCGTACATACAGTAAAAATCTAGAATATCTTAACCTTATTTAGGAAAGTTCAGAAATATTATATTAATATCCCTGAATCTTAGAGATAATGGTTCTACCAGTGGTGAGCCCAGGATTTTCAAAAGGGGGAGGGGCTTACGTATACTTTCTTTAGTAGTTAGCCCTCACTTTGCCATCTTTTCGTGCCTCTGACGTTATTTTTTAAGAGTACGGGAGCAAAGGGGGGGTTATGATCCCCACAAACCAACATTGTCCTTGTTCACGCCACTGGATTCTACATTAGCATTCAATGTTAACTGGATATTATCCATTGTCAATTGCTTTAATAAGTGTAGTTTTAAGAACTAGACAATGGATAATGTCGAATTAACATTCCATACTAACATTATTTCAAACAATTAAAAGTTTAAAATGTAATATTTCACTCACTTTAGTAATTAGGATTGAAATTTTATTTTTGAATGCTACTTGTTTGTTGTTCATTAATTTTAACTGTGCCATTAAAATGATACGCAACTAGTATTTTGTTTTTTCTGCTTATCCCAAGTAAATGTTTCATGCAAAGTTCTTTAATTTTTATTTTTTATTTAAGGCACTTTTTCCTGTCATGAAGACGAGAGAAATTCAGAAGCTATTGTGCAGAGGAATGTGAAGCATATGAACGGACTGAAGAGGGATTATTCTGTTGTTGTTGTTGATACCCACCAACAAAGGAAGCAAAAGGTAGGTAGGTGTGTGTGACATATTGTTATCTGAAACATGAAAAATTACATTTCCAAACCAATTAGTGCTACGAAAATCTCACTTTCCACAGAAAATTTACTATAGTGCAAGTGTTGCTCATATTTTAAATTAGGATTTGCAAGTTAACAAATATAAATAGTATAATTCAATGTTGAATAAGTTTGAAAATGTCTTCAGAATATTTTTTCCTTCGCTTCAACATTAGATAGATTATAGGCTTAGTAATTAAACTGCTTGACATAACATCCAGTGGTATGCCCAAGAGGGGTTGGTGGGGATCATGGACCAATGGACCGGTATTCCTAAGAAAAGAACATCAAAAGCAGAAAATACGGCAAATTGAGAGCTTATTAATAAAAATACGTATATCTACCCCCTCGAAAATCCTGATAATTGATAACATATACGTAGTCTCTCTCTCTCTCAAGCTCTCTCTGAATGTTTGTGTGTAAAATATACTACATGTGTTTCTCGTTTGTATACAAAATACAAAGAGTTGATGTTAAATTTGTTTCAGTGGTGGAGTTCTTTTGTGATTTTTTTTATTATTATTAACATACAAGTCTTTAGCACATCAAGCTACCCATCAAAGACTTGTAAATTTAATTATCACAATGACATTTAGTCATGGAAAGTGGTACAGGAGGAATGGTATCTGTTCTCCCTTCATTTGTTTTTCTTTCATTCTTTCTTATTTTCCTCTTTTTTCTATTTTTCCACCTGTTGTCTCAATTCCCCCTCGCACTCTTTGTCAGAGAGAGAGAGAGAGAGAGAGAGAGAGAGAGAGAGCGAGAGACTCCTTCCCTCTTCTCCTATATATCTCTCTCACCTTCTGTCTCTCACTGCATTTGTCCTTTTTCTTCTCTTCACGATACATATACCTAAGTATGAGAGAGTCTCTCTTTCAGAAAGATAAATAAATTAATATAAGTGTGTGTGTCATCTCTATCTCTCATCTTCCCTTTATCTCTCTACCAGCCTCTCCCTTTTTCTCTCCCTGTATTCTTTCGTTTTTCATTCTCTCCAAGAGAGAGAGGGAGAGAGAGATAGATTGGGAGAGAGCAGGGAGAAATGTGTGTATTGGAGAGAGGAAGTTATCTCTCATTATTTCACTATCTTTAAAGGTTAAGTGGGTGTCTCTCTCTCTCTCTCTCTCTAGCTCCACTTTCTTATCCTTCTTATGTGGAGGAAAGAGAGATATGAGTTATAAAGGGTTCCTGATTGCAATTCGTAAATTACACCATTCAAAACTATGTAATATTTTCAGTTCTGCTTGTTTCAATATGTTTTCGTCCCACATAAGTCCCTAATTATTTTATTTTCAAAGCTCCACGTCATGTTCCTTTGTGATAAAGTGCCCACTGTTTTACATTCATATTATATGATACAACAGAAAAGAATACTGTCTTGTATTTTATAAATCAAATTTTTATATATTAAAGAGGATAAACGTTTATGAACAGAATTGAATGTTCTATTTGTTTCCTGTTTGTGATTTTCAATTGCTAATATTGTTCGTAACTGGCTGGATTTGGAAATTGATTTGAACAGGTTATCTATCAATAAGAAAGTTTTTGTTTAACCTATGTGCGTTGTGTAAAGTATTATGTCACTTCGTTTTGACCTACTTATAAGCATACAATAAGCATATAACAGAATCTGTCTCCTTTACAGTACAAAATTATTATTGCTATTATATTTACACCACCTACATGTGGTAATGTTTTCCCAGTGTCAATTGAAATGTGATGTTTTGTAATAAAATTCAAGAAAATATCATATTTATGAGTACTTCATTCATTTATTTTCAGGAAGTATCTCCATTTGCTAACAGAAGATTTTGAAAATAAAGCACCTTATCTAGCTGGCACTATTAGTGGGAGGAAAGTTGTCCTGGTAGCTGGATGGTATAAAGTGCAATGTGCCACTTCACAAACATTTATATGTGGGCTTGTTGGCATGTACTATATTTTTTTAATTAGACTACCCCGAAATCTGTGCTACATGTATGGCAGTTAACGAGTACATAATATTAGGCCACAAATACAGAATGTCGCTTCAAGTCATCTATCTTCAAGGATTTAAAACAGAATGTGCATTAAGCAGCAGTGTATCTGTGTCAAAAAATAAATGCTCTGTCTCAGGATCTTCTTTATAATTTGTTAGTATGAATTGCACCTAAGTTTCTCGACAATGCTTTTTACTCCTGCATCACTTATTTGTTGTTCATAATTGAAATTTTTCCATTTTTCTGTGATTGTTAATCTGCATGTATACAGTAAGACATAAACATGTAGATTAAATAGGAAGGAAAATCAATATACATCTTTTTCTCACCTTAAAAATGATTATGATCTCTCATTTTGTGCACAAGTTATTTTCAGAATGTCCTGAAAGTGTTATTTTTATGTATTCAATTTAATATTTGCACACATAACCATAAACTAACAAAGATACCAATTTGAAACAGAAAATTGTGTATATGTGAACAAGAGAAGTCCTTTACTCAGTACTCTTAAGTAGGAGGATACTAACACCCACATTCCCCTGCAGTAGAGAAATTTACACTAGGCCTAAGCAGCCCTTGTCCTAAAAAATTCCAGTAATTATGAATTCTCTCATTGTGTACTAAGAAGTATTCTCAGCATGTTCTAAATGTGTGAATGAAATGTACCATAAATGATAAAAAATAATTTCGAGAATGCACTTTACACACTTGTAGAATACTTAATATTGACAATACTCTTTTCCATCACTTTTTCAGCAATTCCAACACTTCTAAAGCATACGATTAAATGTGAAGTGCTTCAAGAAAGTGTACGAAAAGTGAAATATCTTTTACAGTGGAGAAATGTATTGGAACTTTTCCCTTGCAGGTATGCAACCCCCATGAGGAAGAAAAGGGGAAAACATTGACGCATTTAAACGTGTCACCCTACACACTAAAAGTGCATCAATTCTTTTTTACTCCAACGACACGTTTTGGTACATCAAACAAAATATCCATTTAAATGTGTCATTTAAATGTGCATTTACGTCCTTCATCCAGTTTTATTCATTTTAGTGAATCATTTGACACATTTATTTTGATGCATTTAGGTGGATCTTTCTGTTTGATGCATTTTTAATGTGTCGTTGGTGTCAAAAAAGATGCTTTTTTGTGTGTCAATTGACACACTTTGATTTCTGTGTGTACATTTTGTCTATTTCGTATTTTTAAAAAAATAACCGACAGTATCTTTTGAATTTCTGAAATTACATAACATTTCAAGAGCGTAGAAAAAACATTGCGGGGTCTCTACACCTGTACCCCCCCCCCCGCATTGCGGGATTGCAGGGGCGGCCGCTACGCCACTGACGTTTAGTTAACATAGTTGAACAGTACAGGCAGCCAATAATTGATTTTTTTTCTAAGATTTGATGACAACTGAAATGGACCGGGCTGGTGTGCACAGCGTATGTATTTATGCACTTCTTGCAACGCTTTCAAACAATATTCTTACTGAAGACATTTTCTCCATTGATGAAAAGTTTCTCTCGGGTTATCGACCAGGTGAGTTGTTGAGAAGATTCCAAGCTTTCGAGAGCTAACGTCACTCTCATCTTCAGGGTAGAAGTAAGAGTGACGTTAGCTATGGAAAGCTTGGAATATTTTTGGCGTTTACTGAGGATAAATATTGTGCTCCCCCCCCCTTTTTTCAGGTTGGAAAGATCGACTCTGACGTTTGACAAGACAAATTTTGCCATGACTACGTAAAAAATGTCACACTTCGCCTAAGTCACGAGATCTACCGTTTAGATCTGCTTGAATTAAAAAAGTATTGAATTTGTGCACTTGTTGCCTGATGGAGAGGGTTATTTTATGTGGAGATGATGTCAATTCCTCATCCTACTTACTTCACTATCATTGACGATCTCATTTGTTTGTCTCTAAGATAATGGAAGACTTTCAGAGTGTGGCACTGGTCTTATTGCAGAAGGTAGAGTAAACTATGCATCTATTACTTTTCATGTTTGTAAATCTCTGTGTATTCGTAAAAGACAAAACAAAATAAAAAAAACAATCAGTGACAGGGTGTTTTGGTTCTCTCAATACTGTGGGTACTGCAAACAACATGGCATTTTTACCTTTCCATCAATTAATCAATTTAACATAACATGCTGCACAATAGATATGTGGTGCCCACTTCTTATTCCGGTCTCCAATGTCCTCTTTTGAAATATTGAATCCCCTTCTTACGCCTTGCAAAGCGAACTATTCACAGATGTAGCAGTTCTGATATAAGATATCTGGTGGACTTCGGCAGGCAAGGTATATAAACTTAAACACAAGCTGCAAACACAATGCTTAGTATTTTAACAATAACTTGCATGTACAGTCACGGACACTTCTGGGTTGGAATGGCCTAATTTACATTCAATGGAATCGCTACAACGCAGAAGTGTCCGTGACTGTACATCATGTAACAGAACTGCAAACATCTGAAACAGAAGCTGAGAAGCAGTTGTTGCCAACTGCTAGACTCACAATTCTCTGCATTTATCAGGAACTGTAAAGCTGAGTAAAATGAGGCTTTATGTCATTATAACTAAAAAACTGTGCCTGACAGCGAAATTCTAATTACAATTACGGATTTGAATCTCCCGTACCAAATGCTTCAGATAAACTTATATTCACATAAGAAAAAAACCTTTGTAGAACAGTGTAATCTAAGGTGGGCTAGTGCCCCTTACCCCTGCAAAGTTACGCCTATTCACACCCCTCTAGGTGAAAAATTGTGGAGAGAATTTTGTTCCACTTCTACATCAGGTATATTTTTAAATTGTTTTTATAAGTCCACTTTATGCACAGGTAGGCTAATCGGTACTGGATCTACAGTTCAAAGTGGGACCCGAATCACTGTGCAATGTGCCTCCTCATCAGGGGTATTATATGTATGTATGTATGGATATAGTAGAACACACACATATACATATACATACACACGTCTAGAATTACACTAATGAGATTTTGATAATGACACACTCTATATACGCCCCTGTCTATGCCCATCAACACAATAATGCAGTGAGATGGAATGAGGTTTTCCTTTCCCCGACTAAACTTTCATCAATGCTTTGCCCCCGCCCCCCTAATCAGAGGGTCTGCCAGCCACATTATTGTTTTCCTGCGTTGATACTTCGGCAGCGATGCCTCCCCAATGGCGTAGTGGTAACGCCGTTGCCTTGTAATCAAGGGGTCCCAGTTTTGATACTCGGTGGAGGCACATAGTGCTTCGGATCCCACTTTAAACTGTAGGCCCAGTCCCGATTAGCCATACTGTGCATAAAGTGAACTTAAAACACAAACTCAATCAATCAACTTCGGCAGCGTTCGTCAGCAAGCTAACATCAATTATACAAAACAGGGAATAAAATCACAAGGACATACGTCAAATTGAAAGGAAATCACGTGGAAAAGAAGCATGCAGAAAATCAACATCCGTGTAAGAATAGAAAGGAGACCTAGCAACGAACCCTAAAATGAGTGCGTCCACTCTTAAGGTCGCAATAAGGTGTTTCGTACCATGTCTCCCCAGTGGCGCAATTGGTTAGCGCACGGTACTTATAAGACAGTAACCGAGAGATGCCGGGGTTGTGAGTTCGAGCCTCACCTGGGGAAACTTTTTTTGTTGTTCAACTCAACTACTTTTTCCATCGTTTACATTATAATTGTTAGTAGGTAACGTTACCGAAGAAAGCGGGTTCGGGAATAGCTCAGGGCGTTCAACCTAGACGAGACCGGAAGAGTTTATTTCTTGGAATCTTCTGTTTCATGTTGGAGTGAATGTACCAAGAACGAAGACTTATTTATTTACTTATTTTGGCTTTATTGTGCATGGCGAAGTTATGGCTATTTTGCCATTTCTTCCACTTAACTTCGTTTAAACGTTGTTTGAAACAGTGATTTTACCACCCTTAACCCTTTAAGGTACAGAACTGAAGCAATAACTGAAAATAAGTTTTTTCTTTAAAAATTGGTGTTTTAGTAAATAAAGTAAACCAAATTTAGAAAATAGAAGTTTCTGCCATCTCTAGAATTCTAGATATGGCTTGGGACACATGTGTCCCTTTGTACGGATCTACATACATTTTTTCGTAATTGTGAAATTTTATTTTTGATTGTAAGAAAGATAAATTAGAGGTTACCTTACTACATAATATTGTTCATATTACTCTTTTATTGTTATATGCAACAATTCTTGCATATTTAACATTCAATCGCTTTTCAATAAAAATAAAAGAACAATAAAAAAGTAATGCAATATCAAAAATAATGGAGCACAAAGTGACTAACATGAATGATATTCAAGAAAACAATTTCTATCTGTTGTAAAACAAAGGTGAGCATTACAACTTGAACAGATATTATATGTTCTGTTCTCCATTCTACTTTTTGCACACTGTACGCATCGCTTTCTCTCAGGGACGGCGCCAGGGGTGGGCATGGGTGGGCAAGCGCCCACCCCAAAATTCCTGTGCCCACCCGATTGCCCACCCAATCAAATTCAATAAGTACATATACTTGGAGATATATGAATAATTAGATAAATAAGTGTATTCTGGTGTTCATAACATGTATATTTTACTTGTAAATATTATCTATGCTAGAAATATTCACATATTATCAACCCATAAAAAGCCAATTTTGTCATTAGAAAGTAAAAGTAAATACTAGAGCTATTGAAACAAAAATTGTGATAAAATGAATACTTCCATGATTAAAAGCAGCTAGTAGGCTTAGGAGGCTCAAAATTATGCAGGGTATGATCAAGATTAGATCAGAATTTAGGGTGAACTTGAGGACTGTAGCTCCGAGCCTCCACATTTTTGCAACAAAGGGAACTTAACTTCTTTCAAGTCTCTAGTCCTCATACAGGCTGAAATATGACGCAATATGTCATATTAGAGAATAAATTAGTATATCTCGGAGACTATTTGAGCAATCTACTTCGGATAACTTTTGTTTGAAAGCAAAAACATCGGAGCACGCGACCGTGTACAAATCAGAAAGCCCAAGTGCGAAAAACGGGGTTAGCCTTTCGTTAGCCTAGGAATATTTCATGGACAATGAACAAAGAATTTGATTTCCGTGTGTGTTTTAAATCATTCCTAATAAGACGTTCATTTTAATCCAAACATTCAGTGGCGGCGATTAGGAGGACCGGGAAGCGGGGGATGCAGTTCCATCGCCAAATTTTGCCACTTATTGCCCACGCACTATGGCCTCTTTATGCTAAGCCTTTTCTACCAAGAAAAAGTATATTGTCCTTTCCCCTCAAATGTTGGCACCCAATCGCAGCTACTACAAACATTCAGATAGATTTCTCAGTTGTACAAACCTTGTAAGCTAAGAAAAGTGACCCGCAAGGAGTAAAAAATCTCTTTCAGTTAAAAACTCATACGATGAAAATACTATGCTCACGAACATGCATTTAAATTACGAGAAACTTCACGATTATCTACCGTCGCACTTTCTATCATTGTCAAGTATGTGCCTTGTATTTGCAACACAAGCTTAAACCTAATTCACATTTATTTCACTGTATTAACATGCAAGAAAGAATGTGATTAGAATGTATGGCTGCGCATGGGTAAACACTTCCTTGAAATAATGGTGTCCATCAGAGACAAAGCGAAAGGAAATGGAACAAGATGCGACAATAGATTAGAAAAGAATAAAAAGAAAACAAGAAAAGGGAAGGGAAATGAAGTAAGAAGAAAATCGGGAGTGTAAGAGAGAGGGGGATACATACGTCTTACATACACCATATAAACTATATATGGTCTTACATTTATACTGCCCACCCTAATCTATCAATAAGAAGCTTCTGCCCACCCGGTCGAAAATTTCTGGCGCCGCCCCTGCTTTCTCTTATCAGCCTTCACCATGACATGCTCTGGAACTGCATGTGGAAGAATTGCCATCCTCTGAGAAGCAGCTGGTCCACTTGGAAGTGTGCGCTTTCTGCTTGTGTTACTTTCCAATGAGCGCACGAGCACATATTTTAGGAATTACAGAATTGACAGGGTTCTGCTTGCTTCTGGATGAACCTCTTTCATTATTTGCACTTATACAATGGATGGATTGTTTACTGCAATGTTCAACAAATCAAAGAAAACCCGAAGATAGTACTTAATCCTATCTCTTCTATCAATTTCATATGTGATCTTCTTTTGGTCCATCAGAACTACTCCACCCATATTCTGGTTGTACAAATGAACCATTAGTGGGAAGTTCATGGCAATTTTGTCTGAAGATCCACTTTTACGCCGTGACACAGTTACTTTTTGTAATAGAGAAATGTAGTTTGACAGAAGAGAAACACTTCGATTGTCCATCCACTTCACACATGAAATTCCACTGGCGCATACGTAATCGATGTCACCACGTTTCATATCCTTGTCTGATGTAAGAGTTTTTTCATACCTTTCCTATTATAACGCACTGTTCTACAACAGAAAATAAGATTATCCTTCAAAATCAATTGAAGCTGTGGTTAATTGAAGAAATTATCAATATACACTTCACAATCAATATGTTCAATTGATTTGCAGAGCTTGATTACAACTTCCTCACCTAGCCCGTGTTCAGTGCTTTCCTTTCTGCAAGAGTACAAATCACATTCATAGAGATAGCCTGTTTTTGCATGACACCTACACCAAAGCTTGAACCCCCCACTTCACTGGTTTATTTCTAATATATTGCTTAATTGACGATTCGAGTATTAATTTCCCAAAGTGCTCGATACTTCATTTAATCGTTGGGCAAGACACAGGAGACAACATTGAAAAACACAAAGTGTAATCATATCCTTTTATGCAATTCTTAAGCTAGTTAGAAACAAATTAGGAGTACCTCCGCAATATTCTTTAACTGTATTTGAATGTTTCTTGTTATAGGTGTAACTCTGAGTTCACCATTGGGGGAGGGGGTCAGTGTGCGGGGGGGGTATGCCAGGGATTTCCCCCTCAAAAAAACATTTTATCCCCTAGCGAAACAAAATTATTTTTATCTCTGCCAGGGACGATTTTATTCCCGTAAAAGACAGTGGAATTGAAAGCATACAGTATAGCATTTCTTAACTCTAACAAGCAAGTGAAAAATCATTCGTGTCCATTAATTGTCTAGTCACCAAAGATATCCGTGCTGAAAAGTATCCAGCCTTGTGGATTAAAGGACACCATTCTCCAACTGACCAACCTCACCGAACATGTATTCAAGTGTTCACAAGAAACTTGTAGCTGGTTAAAGGGAAATCAAGTTGCAACCTGGCGATGGAAATTTGGTTGTTTTCGGTGTTACTTGTTCGATTGCTCTTTTTATGTACGAGTTTAGGGTTTCTTAGAATATAAGCACACTGTTTCTAAATTACATCATAAATGTATTAAGCAAGATTTAACGACCTAGATTAGAACCAATGTTCTAAGGTACTTAGAACCGCAAGCCTGGTAACATACACACACATTTGCACACCCAAAAACCTACTTCCAAAAATTAAATTATAAATACGCCACTGAGTGGCCCGAGATATATGGAAAAAGTTCATGTAATTCGAATGGTGAAATTGTAGCCATAATTTATTACAAGGAATGTAGTTTTCTGCGATTTACAGACTGTCAGATCTGCCATGTCCAACAAAATAATGACAGGATGTTTATACGAGTGACATATTGACTGCCGTAACTAGGGGTGTGCAGGACGGAAAACATTTGGTTGGGATGGGATTGGGAAGGGAATGTTAATAATTCAGACGTTAGGGACTGAAAATATTCTCCATTTCCCGATGAAGTCGGAAAATTTTCGAGACTAGAAATTCTTGAAATTTCCCCATAAATCTCGAATTGTACACACTATTTCCTCTTCAAGTGACTGTTTTTGTAGAAAATATCAAGAATTAGCCTCTATTAAATAAGATCCTTTAGAATTTCTTGGTTGTTCGGGATTACGGGAAGTCGGGATCTGAACTCGATAATTCATTTTCAATTATTTTTTTTTATATAGTACCCCTCTGAATGTAAAAACATGAAACAGAGGTACCATGAAGGTCAGTAGATTAAGTGGTATCTGTTTGATATCTGTCCTTTGTGAAAAAGTACAAAAAGACAAAGAACTGTTCATCAACAAAGCGATATATGTTAATGGAAAGGAATTATGACGAATCAAGTTTCTATGTAGATAGCGGACTGGAGTCTGAACTTGTATACAGCGCCAAAGTATTTTAAATTGAATTCGAATTTTATGATTTGTAAAATAATAATAATATTAATAATAACAACAACAATACAAGTTTCTATTACTGAAGGGCAAGATAATAAATAAATAAATAAATAATAAATAAAATAAATCCTGGGGGCGACCTTGGAATGGCCATCCCGCAAAGCAAAATGTTTAATTCTCACAGTGTGGGGCAAAATCATCGATGACATGTCAGTGAGAATGCACTGCATGTGTGAGGGGAGGGAGTGGTGGGGGTGGAAGTGCGTGTGTGTGATGGTTTGTATGTACGGCGTGGTGTGCTTGTATTTTGTTTGTATCAATCTTGCTTCCCAATAATATAATTGAAGCCAGCGCTACTTTACCTTACAATATAAATATACACGCCTGAAATATATTTCCAAAATTTGAAAACGTCCTATCTGACAGGATAGTTGTAGTGTCTAGCGATGTTCACTCTTTACAATTCCTTTCTCTCGTTTGCTGTGCTTTTTACCCCAGCACACGCTCCCCGCACCCTCCTGATCTAGCTACAACTCTCTGTGTGCATATATATAAAATTCTAAACTTTCTAAGTTGTAGGAGAGTGCTCCGAATTCTGCTGCTCGCTTCACAAATTGAAATTAAGTAACGAAACTCTCGGTATATTGAGAGCATGGCCATGAAAACTTTGAAATATAGTGAGAAGTTGGGAAGGACGGTAAGGTAGTAAATATAGGGCAACTGCCTTAAAATTAAATTCTTTGATAGGTAATTTTCATATCATATATTTCATATACCTGAAATACATACAAGGCTGTCGCAGAGAAGGTGAAACTAATTCCTGTATAGGAAAACAGCGACATCCATTGGCTAGCAAATGTACTAGGGTGAAAAGTTGGTTCATTAGCTGCCGATTGAGACCAAAATGAGCGCAATAGGTCAAAAAGTCGTGACTGCGTAGCAGTTAAAAGGCAGGCATGTACCTGGACCCCTCCAAGAATCATTAAAATGAAACAAAAAAAAATACAAACAACAACATGTTTATTCAGAATCAGCCATTTCGAGTAGATGTACATCTTTTCAAAATAGGCACCATTGACAGCTAAGCAAGCGTCCATACGCCCCTGCCACTTTGTGAATGTCTTTGAAAATTCGTCGTCAGGTAGCGAACTGAAGAAAACTTGCGCTGCGGTGATCACTTCTTTGTTCGTCATGAAATGACGACCACGTAAAGCGGACTTTAAAAGTGGAAATAGCCAAAACTCACAAGGTGCAAGGTCCGGGCTGTATGCTGGATGCGGGAAAATTTCAATTTTTCTCTTCGTCGCGTATTCCTGAAAAGCCCGCGCGGTATGCGGGCATGCGTTATCGTGGTGCAATATGAAGGAGTTCTTCAAATGCGGCCCTTTTTTTTGCTACGTGCTGGCGCAGAGTCTCAATGACTCCTTGGTAATAGTGTGGCTCCACTTAGTCTGTCTTGATCGACATATGCCTGTTGAAATATTGCATATGTTTCCGCAGCACTTTTCCCTAAACGCCAACCAAATTTTATGGCATGTCGCTGTTCATCTTGAATACTCATCGCGAAAAGCAATGTTATACACAAAAACCTGGAGGGGTAAACGAAACACGTTCCACGTAAATCAATACAGCTGCTCACTAACGTGATTTCGCAACATGTGACAACTTGCTAAGGAAACAGAATGAGTCATCCTACACGATGCGACTAGTGCCGAAACCATAGGCAGTGTTGCGAAGCCAGGAAAAAATCTGTCTCACCTTCTCTGCGACAGACTTTGTATTTTGCCCAAAACTCTTCAGCGTTACGAAGATGGAAAAAAAGTAGTCCACTATTTCGAGTTCGTTGATTTTTTACCAAAGTATAAATTTGCATTTTACAAGATTCACACTCTAGATGTAATTTAAATCAGTCTCAGTTTCCGGTGCAGCGTGTGAAAGAACCTTTTCGTGTTTGATAAGGAAGAATGTCAAGGTGGTAGATACGTTCTCTGAAGCCCATGTAAATAGGAGAATTTCACTTCGCGAAGTGATTTTAGTTGTTTCTAATACTTAAGAAAAATTTTATTTTCCACCTTCATGTTTATCTTTACAAGAAAATTAAACTCTTCGAAACATTTTATTTTTCGTCAATTACATGTTATCTTATAAGTTGAATATTTGTATCAGAAGTTTCATCTGAAGAAAGACGATGATTTGTGAAATTATAAACTAGAAATTATAAGCTTTTTTAGACAATTTTCTATCTGTCTCCCAATATTGAAATAGACTGCTAGAAAAAATACAACTTTGGGAAGTTTCCACGAATAAAAGGAACTGATGCATTAATTAAAACGAATCGTATGGAGATAAACTCATAGTCAAGAATCATATTTAGGAAGTGAATGCCCATATAGCATAAAGAAGGACAAGCACAAAACACCATACATGTATAAATAAAGTGTATATACGAGTATATACTTGTATGTGTGTTATATATGTATGTCGTTTTAGGCGCTTTAAAGTAATTGCCTCCATACAATATTTTCTCACCCCCCAGTCTCTTTTCCCTCCTTTGGCGTCGTCACTGGCTACTAATTTCCACCTCAAGCGCTGATCCAAACGAAAGTAATTCTGCTATTCATTGTCAATTGTTTCATACCTGTCATTCATGAAGTCATTTCAAGGTGATGTTCCATCACATGCCGCCTTCTGGGGCTATCGTTATATTTTCAATTGTTTCGTGCAAGTAACCTGACGTTTAGATGTTCCATTTTTTCGTCTGGTGAGTACTTAGCACCGTCATCAAAAGTTGGCAATTTTGGGTAAGCTTTAGTGCGTCTCCAGACTAACGATGGCCAAAAAAATCTGGAATCCTTATTCCAGAAAATTTAAAATCAGGATTCGGAAAATATACTATCCGGATTTCAAGACATGTTCTGGAAGAATAACGGATTACAGAGGGAAAGGGAATTTTGGAGGGATAACGGATTTCGTTTCATATTTCCAATAATTGTCTCATCAATTTAACAATATACTCTAACCTACCAACCCAATGTCAGACTCTCTTCTATGAAGTACACCCTGGACTGCATTTAGCAGACTAACGAGACTATAGCGTCTGGATTCCTACGCGGATCTTTTTTGTAGTTTTGTGATCTGCCGATGTGTGTTTGTGATTGTCCCTTCGTCTGCTTCATCTTATCATAATTCATCTTCGCGATTAGCCAAAAGTGGAAGAAATGAGAAGTTAAATACAACAAATAAATCAAATCAATTAATGTAATATGCCGTTCAACTAATAAAGTATGGGCTATGATACATTTCTTCTTAATTTAAAGGTATAAAATAAAATATCCCCTGTACAGTTACGGACACTTCTGGTTTATAACAATTCCATTAACTTTCAATGGGATCGTTACAACCTAGAAGTGTCCATGACTGTACAAACTAAAGTACATACTGAGAAATTGAAGGGCATCAGGGAAGGGACACATAAATGAGAGAAGTAGGGAGGCCATGTCAAGATTCACACAGGAAATATAGATTGATTGAGTTGGTGAGTTGGTGCTTTAAGTCCACTTTATGCACAGTAAGGCTAATCGGGAATGGTCCTACAGTTTAAAGTGGGATCCGACAGGAAAGATAGGAATGATAGCCAATAGGCTTTACAACAGGTGACGACATCTGTTACTTTCGCTACTTTTTTCTAGGCTGGAGGGGATAGAGAAAATATTAATCAGAAGATTTGGTGAACGGATTACTCGTGCACGCAGATGTGTCTTCAAAACACAGAGAGAGGATGCACGGGGGTAATACGAGCAGAGAAAAATGGTGAAAGGGAAAAATTAGACGTTCAACAGCAATGATTGGATTGATTTGGTGTTTTAAATCTACTTTATTCACAGAAAGGCTATTTGAGACTGGATCTACAGTTTATAAAGTGGAACAACAGCAATGAGAAAATGTGAAAGAAAAACAAAGGAATACGGTAGAGGGCGAGGGAATATGTGTGTGAAACTCAAACTTTAAATCTGTCAACCCTAATTTATCAGTACTTGACTCCTGCCCAGCAGGTCAAAATTTTTCTTCCATGTCGTAATTAACGAACTACACCAAAGTAAGTGTTCTGAATTGAAACTGGAAATGAAAGAATGATAGAGAGAGAGATTGTAACATGAAATTAATAGAGTAATACCGATACATTTTTGTGAGGTACTTTCAAAAAATATAGATAAATAAATTATAATACAATTTTCGGTATTACGTTGTGTAGTTACAGTTATTTATTATTTGAGTGAAGTACGTACGAATACCAAGTATATTCAGTTCAGACGTTAGCGAATCCGAAGGACAGGGCTGATTATATTATTTGGAATGTAGTATGAAACCATGTGATAAGTAAAAGTCACTTGATAGTCTTTCTTTTATTGTTCTACGACAACTATTACTCTTTGACAATCAAGAAAAATATTGTTTACAAAGGCGTGAAGCTTAGTCATAAGAACAATGCTTGTTGAGGTAAACAGAACCGTTTGTTACTGCTTCCAGGTTGCTTAGGTGCGTCATGTATAATTCTGTCGTTTCCTCTCGTACTGGCTTCATTTACGTGTGGCAGGCAGAAGTGTGATCGTGTTAGATTGTGAGTGTCTTCAAGTGTAGACAACAAAGGGAAGATGGTCTCAAAGAGTAAGTTGCTTAATATATATCAATATTTTGTGCTATCACCTAGCGCCGATTTCTTCCGATACTTTTGGGGGCCAAAAGCTATGCAAAACATGGAAACCGATTTCTTTCCGTTTTCGGAGAAGGGGGGGGGGGTATTCCAGTAGTATGGACAAGAGATTAAGCACACTGAAGAGAAACCTTTTGAAAAATTCTAAATGAAATTTACTAGTTCTGAAAACACAACCACCCACATATATATCAGGGTACATCGAACTTTATTAGCTGGACACAAAATCCACTATATTTTTATTTCATAATTATACGACGTAATACTTTATATGTAACTTTCATTAGGAATTTGATTATCACATTCTGCTTACTTACTTATTTCCACTATCCTTTATTGGAGTTTAATATGTTCACACGTGCTCTCATACACTCAAGTGCGCTTCGCCCCCGTGGCGGAGTGGTTAGCACATCGCGCTACGACGCCGGGGTTCGAATCCTGGACTGGACACGGATGTTTGTGAGTGTCTATTCATCTATTCCATCATATCATCACTCATCTCTATCTTCGCAAATTAGCCAAAGTGACACAAAAGCGAAGTAAAATAAAGCAAATCAATCAATTAAAACACTCACGTGCGCGCGCCTACATCTGTGGCGGAGTGATTAGCGCAGCGCGCTACGATGCCAGGGGCGCAGGGTTCGAATCCCGGCCTAGCCATGGGTGCTCTTGTGAGTGTCCTTTCATCAATTTCATCATATCATCACTCACCCTCATCTTCACAATTAGCCTATACCCTGTCCCAGTTATCTTTGGAGCATCAGGGAAGATAAGGAAATCAAGTAGGCAGAGCAAAGCAGTAAAGGCTGCTGCGAAGGCTGGGGACTGCAGTCCCACCCTCCTACCCCCCCAAGGTAATCGAGTTCCCTCTCACGTGTTCATTTGTGCAGCCATCTTGCGTCACTACTTGCGCATAGACTTGTTTTTGTTTGTGTGCTCCAAAGATATATTGGACAGAGTATAAGTGGCAGAAAAGCACCGGCGGCTAAGGGAGGGGGGGGGGGTACGATGGTACGGCCGTAAAGTGCAACACACATATATTTGCCGTTGAGCAGATACCAATTTTCGTTTCGTTTTCCTCTCTCTTACCATCGCGTGTTCTACCCTGCCCGCCAACCTTCGCCATTGTTGCCATATTGTCATTCCATTCCTGGACACACTCGCGCAAACATCATTGAAAACAATTGAATAGCGCTCCAGCTCGCGGTCACACCGTTCGGCAGGGACGGTAATGTGGCAATAGCCCTATAGCATGGCGTAGTGGTTGCTTCTTTTATGCAGTGCATGTTCATTGGCTAGCTAGTGACAAGTGTTGCCAAACGTAAATATGAAGCACTACTTCTGTTAAGGAAGGAGAAAGGCAAAATGACGGTGAGTTTTGTTAGATTGTAAACACCATATTTTATTGTAAGCATTTGACTGGTTTGACATTGTGTGCGTGTATTGCGTGTGTGTAAGTAAAAGTGCATGTGTTTGGTTAGTGAACGTTAAAAGCATTCACAACTGCGCCATTGCTTGTATCTTTACATTGTTCCCAATAAAGACGCCTTCTAGGAACTTGGTTGTACCCACTCAACAAAATAATTCCTAAAAGCCACTTCATTTCATCTTCACTGACATCTCCTGATTTGATCTTTCTCGCTGCATATCTGTTAGTTTGTTCTACAAACAATTCAATAGCATCCTCAGAGAAATGCAAAAACATTTCGAGTGGTGACTCTTCATTGAATACTTCCTGAATTGTTGGCCAGTCATTAAATGAAATCTTCAATTTTCCTTTAGTCCACTTATATTATTTTCACTAGATGACACTGACGGAGAATCTTGATTGTTGTTTCGGGAAACAGTTTCATCCAAATTGCTAATTATCTCTTTGTTGTTGGAAGTAAAGAGTTCTGCTTCAGCATTCAACTTAGATCCTGGTAGGTTATTGGGTGAAACTGAATCATCTTCTCCAGAATCTTCATCGGTGACATCACCTGTGGCATTGGTTGGTGGCATTATTACAATATCCAACTCATGTTGTAAACTATCATCATCATCATCTTCCTCCTCAAGAATGAAAAGTATTTCATTAAGTGTAAGACTTATGTAATAGAAAATTTACGTAACAAATAAATGTATATCAATGAATATATATATATAAATGTATATATTATTATTATATTATATATATGTATAAATATATTAAGTAATAATAAATATAATAATAATTAATTAATATATTAAATATATATTAATATATAAATGTATATAAATGAATGAAGGTAAACACAAAGAACCCTCAAGTGCCTACTGTCCTTCTAAAAGGACACCTAACTTTACGTAATTTTTGCATCTCTATGTATTACAATTTTGAACATTATTTGGTTTTAGGCAAACAAATATGAACCTAGCAAACGTGTAATGCTCATAAAGTAACTGAAACATGTATAAGAGATAACAAAACTTACCTCTCCATCCTGCAGTGCGAAGAAAATGACATGGCTTCACAGACTCGTAAACACAAATACTGAAAAAGAACACAACAATAGGCGGAACTGGTATGCATTTGTTACGCTTTTATTCTAAGAACAATGCAGTGCTGCAAAATTGACAAAACTAGCCTCGTGCAGGGTCTAGGACCCCTCCAGAGGGATTTAAATTCAAACAGGCAAAGTGTCCTTTTAGAAGGACGGTAGGCATATCTGGGTTAATGCAATGGAAAAATAATAAATTGTTTAATTTTATTTGAAATCACTATGAAGAAGTCTTCTTTACAACATTTTGAGCAATTTTACAAAAGGATTAGTCCACATTTAGCTGTTTTAGTCCATATGTATGTACATATAAAGCCACTTGTTAGCACATAAAATCCCAGTCCTGGTTATAATGCATGGCGTTTAAAACTCAACGTTAGATAGAGCTGAGTTATCTAATTTCTTTGTTCTACGAACAGCTGTGCCTCGGCGCACTGTAGCGATCACGGCAGAAATGTCTGGGTTTAATTATACCCCCTGTTGTTTCACGGACGCCAGGGCGACATGAAACCAGAACGTAGCCAGATTTTATTTACTGAATGCATCCTTTGGGGTAAACTTGTTCTTGTTCTTGTGCATATTTGTTGTAAAAGTTCCGACTGAAACACTTTGGACATTAAGAGGAAAAAATGCCAAAACATTGTTCCTTTTGTTTGCTGCTTCAACCAACTGTCAACAATCACGTGGAACCTGTCCTCTAACGTCAACAATCCCTTATAAGATCCATTCTCACTTTTACGAATTAAATTGTCGGTGTTTCTTTATCCGTTCACTGCTTCAGAACGCGGCAGGCGGTTGTTCGAAAGGGCTACTGGACGTTTTTGAACATTTTAATAATCCGCAACAATAAGCAGCAGGATAATGTTTTTTAAAAAATATAGTTCTAATATTGCTTCCCTTCGGATACTCATTTGAGATCTGGTAGTGAGTGAATCGCATGCATTATACGGCGTACGCTTTTAGAAGGAACATGAGTTCAGCCAATACGCAGCCAGTGCTGTCGGGCTGTTGCCAAACCAACTGCTAGCGGAAGGGAAACACAGAGAATTCGTTGTGTCCAATACTCAGCTTTTTCTATATAATGCATGCACATGATATATGAGTACAATGAAATATATAGTAAAGAATTGCACACAGGATTATATCATATCACTGCAGCATATAAGAGAAACTCGTACCTGAAAGAAGTTTGAAGGTATTTATTATAGAGGAACTGCAAAGTCATCATCATCGCTCTCTGTTTTCTAGCATGTTTTCCAGGAGATTTGAATAAGGTTTCACCTATTTCTGTGGTAGATACTTAACCCTGTTTTATAATACGCAACACAGTATGCACACATACACCACATGCTTTAGCCATAAGTTCCCGACTATGAGAAAAAAACTGTTTCAGCACGCACTTCTTCCGACACCAATTCCTTGAAGTAAGAATACACTTTAAAACTAAGATTTCTGTCTTGTGAACGTACTATTTTACCATTGGTGCCTGTACTGCTTTATTTTACTTCGCTTTTCTGTCACTTTTGGCTAATTGCGAAGATGGGAACGATTGATGATGTGATGAAATTGATGGATGAACATTCACAAACATCCATGTCCAGGCCGTCGTAGCGCGATATGCTAACCACTCCACCAGGGGTGCCGGCGCGACATTATTAAATAACACTCGCGGAAAACTCACTATTGTACAACTATCGAACATAAGGGCTGTATTGCATAGCGCGCTACGACGTCAAGGGGTACCGGGTTCGAATCCCGGCCCAGCCATAGGTGTGTTTGTAAGTGTTCCTTCATCAACTTCATCATACCATCACCCATCCTTATATTTGCGATTAGCCAAAAGTGGTAGAAAAAGGAAGTAAAACAAATCATACCATTTAATCAATCAATAAGGGCTGTATTGAATCCTCTCACAACTGTTCTTTGTGGCGAACGAGTAAAATTATCTTACACCGCCCTTGTTACGAAAACGCTTAACTGAAAGTGACTCAGACTCGCAATGTTCTTGAACGCCCACGACAATGAAGAGTCATTGTGTATATTCGGCCGAATTTAACAGCCATAGCTTTACCAAGACACAACAACTCAGCGGGGTTAACAAGGTGTCAATGGAAAAACAGACTGAAAGGAAAATGAAAGGGTTTTTATGAGTGTGCGTTGAGACGTGTTGTTTCCCGTGTTTCTTCGAAAAACAATAACTCCGGCTGTAGGCGACGGAAATTCATGGGATTTGGACAGTCAGGTTCATATTGCTGTGGGCCATCCTATGATGAACCTTAAAGTGGCGAGTTTTATTAAAACTTGTTGCGCGCAAAATGAATTTAGAACACTGCGTTTAACTTGCGCGCCGTAGTTTCCTAACTGTACAACGTTGTGAT
This sequence comes from Lepisma saccharinum, assembly GCF_977018435.1. Lineage (NCBI taxonomy): Eukaryota > Metazoa > Arthropoda > Insecta > Zygentoma > Lepismatidae > Lepisma > Lepisma saccharinum. The sequence goes on from NW_028142983.1 coordinate 198,832, forward strand.
CCTGCCATTGGCTGGTCGCCAAGGACATGCTCTCCGTAGCTCCGCCCGATATCGATTCTAAAACCGTGCGTCGACGGTTCTTAACAGTTTGCATATTTCTGATTTTTTCTTGCTGGTTTTCCGTTTTCGCATCCAATGAAAATGAGTACAGCAAAGAAAAAACTGTCAGGGACAGAAAATAGGAAACGGAAGAGAGAAAGGCAAAAGGCTACCTTGCGTTAGTCTACTTTCATGAATAATTTTCTGAGCGTTAGTCTATTTTTATGAATAATTTTCTGAAACGTTCGAAATCAGGTGAGTTGCTGAAATCATTGAAAAAGGCCTACTTCTAGCGAATCATTTTGGTACACTTTTCCCGAACAGTATCATAGTGAAATTTTTTTTGCGATTCGAGTTTCGAAACTATAGATATTGACACTTGAATTTTGGATAACATTAGTTATGTCAGGTTTAGTGTTGTTTTTGTCTTTTCTTCCCTACTGGCTTTTTCTTTTGAAATCACGATAAAATATTGCTGCAAGAATTGGACATTTCTTGGTAAAACTACGTATAGTAAGAGCGGTCCAGTTTTTAGTAGCTCACTATATGTATTATATTTTAGGACATAATTCAGTGTCAATGCAAATTTCGTTGCATTATCACTACAGTGAAAATCATTACCAGATGGACCAAGCTAACCGCAAAACACTCTATGCAAATTTCTTGCAGACCCTTTTCTTTATGTAAGTACCTAATTATGTAATCTATATCTGATATATGTGTAATGTTATCATAGGATCATGTAAGTAGTCACTACTGCATAAAATAAAGAATATTAAAAAAGAAAAAAGTCATTAGGGCGTCCGACTACCATGCGAAAGACCCGGGTTCGATCCCGGCGGGGGAGAACCTGGATTTTCTCCATCTGTTCAAGCGGCTCCGGCGCCCACCCAGCGTCGTACAAAGTGGAGGAAACTCTGGGGGGTAAAGGTGGCCAGGGACGTGGTGCTGATCACATCACCCCCAGCTTCGGCCGTGATCAAGAAAGTGTGGGGCCCTAACCCCACACCTCCTATACGCCTTCATGGCGTGGTGCATAGCACAGGGTAGCACTTTACCTTTTGTTACTTTCTTGTTTGTTTTTCTGGTGGTGGGGAGTGAACTACTCGTATCTTCTGTCAATCCTCCTGAATTTATCCATTTAGTATTATCAATTGTTTTCTACTATGGCTCTGTATTTTTTACTCGCGGGGGATACAAAAACTGAGTTACGCCATTATTTGTATGTATTTGGAATTTGCACAATTGATGTGAACGCACGTGCCCGCGTGTGTATACAATCTAAGCCGTGGGAACTGATTGTTTTTTTCTCTATATTTTTTTATATCCATTACGGATTTGGGAAAACTGGACTTTACCGCCCTTCCTCGATATGTTTATATTTACAGTCGAATATAAGAAGCCCTCCCATTATATTTGGTTCCAAAATATGTCAGTCAGTGCATGATGGGATTTTTGTGGCCGGAAACTGCCATTCCTACTTACCAACGGACGACACATATGCGTTGAACAGTGGCTGAAGCGACAGTTTGTATCAATGCGCTATTCAAAGTAGTTCGCGTCCTTGCGGACAGGCTTCCAGTGTACAGTTTCTTGTGCGTTGACGAAGGTGTTAGTGTCTCTCCATTGGATTTTCAACACCAGAGACTGTAAGTATAGTGTGTGTCGCTTTTTCATTCTATATTCGGTTTCCCCCGAGCGGGAATATATAATGTATGTGTTTATTGTCGTTGCTAGAGTTTTCTTAAGTAGATTAGCTAATAGGGGACTGGATAGAAACGAAATTAATATGTCTCTCCGGAATCAAACTCGAGACCCTTTGATCACAAGGTGTCAGAGAAGCCTCCCCTATTTTTTAGTGGTAATGTTATTGCTTTGTAATAAAGGGGGCCAGGGTTCGATACCCAGTGGAGACACATGCTGGTTTGGATCCCACTTTAAGCTGTACGTCCTCTCCCGATTAGCCTATCTGTACATAAAGTGGACATAAAACTCAAATTCAGCAAGTCGTCTAGGTTAACCACTGTGCTATCGAGAATGAACGATACTTGAAGAAGTGCTTGAAATTCTTGTTCTTTTCGTCGTGGTTGTTGCTGCTGTATCAATTTGGTTACTTATGGTCCTCCATTTTTGTGAACAATGTCAATAATAACTCGTTATCTTCTTCAACTTAAGTTGCGGGGAAGCGGAGGGAGTGTGACAGTTCCGACATATGAGGGGCTCCGCGATGACGTAGTGGTAACGTCGTCACCTTGCAATCAAAGATTCCTAGGTTCGATACCCGGCGGAGGTACAGTGGTTTCCATCTCACTTAAAACTGTAACTCCAGTCCCAATTATTATATTTGTGCATTAAATAACTTAAAACAATCTTCAATCGATCAAATTTGAGTTTAACATTGAAGATGCAACATATGGAAAGTTTTAGAATATCCCATTTCAAATCTCTTGACACAATTATTGTACGATTTCAAGAAATATGAAATGGTAGCTATCTATTCTCTTGAGAGAACAAACACCACGAAACATGCATGCTCCACTCTAACCTTCGGCGGATAGATCATAAGCGAGCATGCAGTGTGCCTTGCCAGCTTGAAATAAACAAATTAAGACGCCGACAGGAAGAAGGTTTGGCGCAGGTCGTGCTCCGCAAAACTTGAGGGAATTAAAAGAAATGCACAGCTTTAGCACAGTATTTAACATTATTTATATTAAATCAAATACTCAATATTCTTTATGCGTTTTTTGCGACACTAGATTACTCCGAAAGTTAATATTTATTATAATAATTATTATTATTTGCAGATTTTCCAATGCAGTGTTCTGACATTGTGTTAAATTCCTTTTTTGGTTTGTCTTTGTAGCACTGATTCCATTCTCTGATTTTACTCTCACCTTTAATTCCGCTCATACGGTTGTTCCTTTCGCAGTTATTTTGCTTCGCATTTAATTCTTTCACAATATTCATTGTTTCATCTTTCTAGTGGTTGTTAATTTCGAAACGAATGGTGGTGCTACCCTATCTTGATTCGTGTTTCTCCAACCAGAAAATAAAGAGAGTCTATTAATGCTATTTTAATCAAGGTTCTCGTGCAATTGAAATATGGGAGAGGAAGAAAAAAATATTTACCCTTTTTGTATCTCTTCCAACACATCACAAAAAAATAGTTGACTTATAAAAAAGGATTGAGTTTGCCCCTCCCCGCCATACATTATAGCTAAATGATATAGAATTTGATGGAGTTATCTTTTGTTCGAATTTGTGTGATGTACTAATTGAGGAGTTAAACACCACAGTGGTCTAACCCCATTTTATTAAAAAAAAAAAATAGGAATGTGAAAGTCAAATTTGGAATACATTGTTGCCATAAGTCATAGAAGCATTCTTTCGTAATGCGTTCCCGGGTTTCATACCCGGTGAAGACACATGGCACAGTGGTTCGGATCCCACTTTAAACTGTACGTCCAGTCCCGATTAGCCTTCCTGTGCATAAAGTGGACTTAAAACAACAAATCAATCAATCAATCAATTTTGTAATGCGCACATTCTAATATGCATTATACCGGGTGGTCCATTTATAATGATAGTATGGAATATCGCATGCAGAAGGCATCCAATCGAAAAATTGCACAGAAAAAAGTTTGATTCTATTGAGGGGGTAAGTCAATGCCGCAAAAATTTCGTCGACGCCACCCACCCCTTAGGGGGGTGGGGGGGGGGTAAACGTGAAATTTCAAATGGAACACCTCCATTCGTTTTACATATTTGGATTCAGTGTTGAAAAAGAAGTATTTTTTGTTCTAAAAATTTTGTAACAAACTTGCAACCTTCGAACATTTATAAACATTTGGTAGTTTCAGTTTTATTTTGTTCCCTTTATGTAATAACAGTTTTGGTTTCCGTTGAGAACATTGCAAAAACGAATTTTATTCAAGAAATGTGTGCAAAGAATTCGGCAAATGAAAATTGTTTGCAATTTATGTTTTTGTGTAACAATAAATAATATTAATTTGTTCCAACTCTTTGATTTCAAGGAACAATTTCATATGAACAACAAAATTAAGTATGTTACTACAAATTAGTTATCATTTGAGGTTCTAATCTTGGTCCCTTGTTGTATTTAATATTAATTAACGACCTACCAAAACAGCTTATAAATTCCGGGAAACTCTTATTCGCTGACAATTTAAAATTCTATAGGAGCATTCACAATGAAGATGATTTCATTAAATTACAAGAGGATATCGAAAATCTCAACGCATGGTGTAAAGCAAATAAAGTTAATCTTAACCATAAGAAATGCAGGGCCGTAACATTTACCCGATTGAAATCCCCAATCCACTATAACTACGAAATAGCACACACACAGATAGACAGGGCAAACTCAATAACAGATCTTGGTGTAGTGTTCGATGATGAATTATCGTTTCAGTTACATATCACAAAGACTGTTAAGGGGGTTCTAAAGCCATGCTAAAGCATAGACCCAAATTTCTAAGGGTAACCGTACAACTAATGTAGATTCGGTAAGGAAGAAATTTTCCGATATAAAAGATTGTTTTATTCACTAGAACATGTGAACCTTATATTTCTGTTACGATTGAAGGGATTTAAGTAAATAACAGAAAATATAAGGTCTCCGTCATGTTCAAACTGCTCCGTACAGATGGCGCTGAAGTGGTAGTTTTGCTAATACCGGTGCATTTTCTTTCTTTTATGACTAGTATGGAAGATTTAGTGGTGAAACAAAGATCACATGTTCTTCCCGCAAGCATCTGAAATACTATGTGAAAAAATGAAAACATTTCGTACCTTCAGAGAGTAGTGCCTATCATTAAAACTTTTGAAGTGGCGTTTCGTCGCAATATGCTACGTGGTGCAGATTTTAGCCAACACTGTTGCCGATATTTCACGCCGTTTTTTCTAACGATATGATCAATACAAGTGCGTCGAAATCGTGAAAGTTAAACCAAGTTTCCAGGGAATAACGAATCCAGTACATGTTGGAAGAAGGAAACATCGGAAAAAACTGAAAGGTAAGTCTTATATTTAAATGCTTGTTGCTTAATCCATCAAAAGTAAAACGTTTGCAATATGCAAGAGTGATGCAGAATGTATGATTTATTTATATGTTGAGGAAATACCTTCCGATATAATTTCTGTGAGAATATCGCTTGAACGTCTCAACCTTTACAACGCAGCACGCATTTTTCCTTACAAACGAAGTTCATAATTCTTTGCAATTGTAACATCAGAAGAGAATGTTATATTAAATTGGGCATAATGCAGATATTACAGTTTTGTGAATATTACTAGAGCATGAAATACCTTGATATAGATTATATTCTGGCGTTAAATCGATATTGCACAAAATGCTCTACTGTCGTTCTTGGGAGATTATTTTCGTATTTCACTGGTGCTATTCAAATGTACGTACATCGGAATTTGTATTACAAATCAGTCGTTCATTATAGTTTCACTTTGTCCTTGTACAAGGTTGGAACGAGTTGTTTCTGACCTGTTTGAACAAGATTTTTCTCTTTTATGTTTTTGAAACTTGAACACAGTTCATAAAGCTCGCAAATGTTAAGTGCAATAAGTAGGTTAAGCTGTTAGGTTGGATTGGAATAGATTTATTGTGAGATCCCCGAATTTTGTGCAAGTTCTGGACAACGTTCTGTTATCTTCTTTCACAGAATCAGGTCAGAAAACCGGTTTTGTAAGCTGTATAAAACATTTGTTTTCTCGTTCTTTCATAATTTTGAACGCCTTGTAATGGTAGCCCAACATTTCCAATAAGTTCAAGCTTTATGTATTTAAAGTGTAAAAGTACACCCTAACAGCTAAAAGAGTAAAGTCCTAACAGTCTACCAAACAATAGTTTTCGTGTTTACTGAGAATTTACAAATAGTATAGATTAGTAATATTAGAAGTTCACATATTTTACAAGTGCAAGGCCAATTATTTATTTGTGGGTAAGATTGAGTGATTTTCAGAGAAATCATAATTTGTCCAGATTATGTTACGAAAATTTGATTCAATAACCTCCTGAAGTCAAAGTCCTATTCATAAGCGTGCGCACGTGGGGGCAGGGGGGGGGGGCTCACGGACGTTCGCAGATTTTTTCCACATAGGGACAAGCAAGATATTTTTCCGTGGGGCATATTACCCTGATAATAGTGCTGCCCCCTCAAAAACACCACTTGAATTTGAAATTATCGCATACTTGCGTCCCTCCATTACATACGTAATAATTAATGTAAATTACTATGACTGAAATCAAATTATACGTGTGAAATATATACTTTTAGGTAGATATTCGTTTTCGAAGAGGGAGGTGTGGTAATCCTTGCCCCCCTTCTAGACGTTCCATGCCCCTACATTATTATACTTTCAACTAGAAATTTAGTGTAGAGAAATCTTATGACTTATTAAACGATATTGGTTGCAGTGGCGCAAGCACAAGGGGCAGAGGGGCATTGCCTTATCACAACCTTGGACGGAAATCAATTCTAGGAGGGCAAACATTGAATTAAGAGAAAGTAAAACTAGCAGAAATTAAGAGTAGCAGGACAATAGGATACTCGAAATGGAATTAGTTTTCACGTCTTTCTATCATAATTTTTTCCAGACGGCCAGGAGCACTTGTAGGGTGGCACAGAGGGAAAATTGCCCCCTCGACTTCACATTTTATATACAAACAAAAATACATTTCGTAAAATTTTCTTGCTCGGTTCGCTCGCAATATCTGCTTTTCTTACAGTCTTGTCAAGTTCATAGTAATAGCTAGGGGACGGCGGAAGTTGTCCCTGGACGCTGAACAATCTGAATGAGAAAAATTGTAAAAGAGAACGCCATAGCGTCCCTTGATTTTTTTGCGCCATATGAAATCAATACAGTTTTCACTTTGCAAAAAATTTGGATCGTGAAATCTTGCTCGCTTCGCTCGCAATTTATTTTCTGTAGTGCATTGTAAATTACCAGAGACAGTGTAAGAACAATTAAGTACTTCAGACAGTAGCTCCTGTAACAGCTTGGTTTGGAGGAAAAGGAGCGCGCATATTTCAGAGACAATTTATAACATTTTTGCTATTGGTTTGTTATGGGGCAGATGAATTGACTATGTAATGTATATAAATAATATGTCATACACACATACACATATACCCATCAATGCAATAGAACTAAAACAGTGAGATAAAGTGAAGTTTTTCTTTCCCGACTAAACTTTCAGGGCTTTTGCCCCCCCCCTAATCAGAGGGTCTGCGCACGCCTATGGTCATATTTAACATGCACTGTAAAGATAGATCTGAGTCACTGAAGTGAGCTGATACCGTGAATCAAACCTTTCATAATTCTGTTATAAAAGGACCACTTCGTTAACCATTATGAAGCAGTTTATATTCACATCCACTTACACAACATCTCTAAGTTGTTTTCTTTTTATTATTAACTCAACTTGTCTGTGGTTGTAACAATGTAATGAAAATTATTTTCTTCATCTTTGTTAAGTTCATAGTCTTCTACACCATATTAACAATATTTTTCTTTGCTCCTTTTGCAGATGAACATTTGAGAATCTATTTGATGTGTCTTCTAAGAATACCTTGAAATTTGTAAAAAGGTCAACAGATTTGACTAACAATGGCAACCCGATACCGTGGAAGTTTGTGGATATGCTTCTATGGAATCAAAATCGTCTGTGTGGATTGTTTGAACTGTACACAATTTTCACATACATGGTTGGATGGTGATGGTTTACAAGATATCAAGAGTCCAAAATATACTCAAGAAATGATGTTGCAAGACTTCTTAATATCTGGTTGCAAGTAGTCAGCAATTGGGAACGGTATATTTGAGAAACTGAAAATAATGGGAATGGTATAACTTGTTTGTCTTGTCTGTCAAGTTATAGCACACATTCCTTGAAATTTTTGCTAGTTCCAATTTTGAAGGGTATTTGCCCACAATCTTAGGATATTCATTGCTTTCTGAATGGAATGATGATTTCAAGACAGCAAGAAGCATACGCATCTATGAGAGAACCACATAATGTTGCAGGATGGGCAAGAAGAAGAATAAAGTTACATTGAAAGAAAAATGTTAATGTGAATTTATACGTATATCCCGAATATATAGTTTTAGTATTCATGCAATGATTTTTGAATGATTTGAATTTTATTCTAATGGTAATTATTACCATATTGTATCTTAGAAAACTTCTCTCACAATTCTTATCTGAGTATCTTATCTAAGATATCGACAGTGTGTGGAAAGTTACTTTTCAAAAGTAATTCAAAGTTAATCACTTGAGAAATTAATTCAGTTATAATTACTGTAGATTTAAAACGTATCTAATTTAGTTACTATTACAATTACTTTATTCTAGATTAGTTATATCTTGTAAGACATGGTTCAGAACATGAAATGCAAGTGCACTATTCATTTCATCACAGATGACCACCAACAACTTAGCATTAAGTTCATATATTATATAATTGAGGACTAAAAGTGGTAAACGTTGTAAGTGCCAAAAGCGAAAGTGTTGGGAAATCGCATCGTTCCGCACATCAGCCCGTAAGAACGTGCACACTAGTGACCTCTTTACACGCCCTTTGAACTACTTAGAGGGCTACCAGCCACATTTCACATTTACCACATTATAAAGCATGGCATATTTCACAGTTTAACGTGGAAACTGGTGTTTGAATTATTGTGGCACTTACAGCGTTTACCAATTTTAGTCTACAATTATAACTGCTGGTGTCCGTGTTGGAGTGATTAGAACAGCGCGTTACGACGCTAGGAGTCTCTGGTTCGAATCCCGGCATGGGTATGCTTTGTATGTGATCCTTCATAAGTTTCATCATTTATACTCGTTCTCATCTTTGCGATTAGACAAAAATGGCAGAAAAGCGTAGTAAAATAAACTAAATCAATCAACGACATAATTATAACTAAGTTAATATATTTTATATGTAAATACAGAGGTAATAAAATTCACATCTTTCACTTAAAGATGAAAAAATAATATTGTATTGTATTTTTGTTGAGCAAACAATATATTATTCAGAATTACTGTTGAACTGTGGTATACCAATGAGGATTGTTGGAGATTATATAGCCTTATGTCCAAATTATTCTAATTAAAATACACTTGGAATAGATACATTCTGGTCCTTGGCAATAAATAAGATTGTTCTCATGGTCTCACGATTTCAATAATCACTAATTCATCCATTCCTTCAGGCGAGGATATGATTCAACAAATTGTCAAAATGGAACAGAAGAAAATTCCTTTCTATGCAAAAAAAAAAAAAAATAGTAATTGTACACTTCTGTTCACATCAATTGGTACATACTTCAACTGTTCGACCCTATAAAGAGTGATACTTTATTTGAACAGGAGTGTACAACTAACTTCAAAGTTAGTTACTAGTTAGGTTGAAAAATAACTGAATTTCAGGTACTAATTTCATAAAGTAAGTAGTTTACAGTTAATGTTACTCGAAAATGTTACTGTTACTTCCAAAGACAGCTGCAGAACAAACCAGTATAATTCGTGAAGAACTGTGAAACAGGACTTTGGACATTGTGCGGAGGCAACTTGTGTAAAATTGTACTTAAGTATTTTGAAACGAACAAATAATCACTCTGCTGCTCGTTTACCTTTATTCCCGGTTTTCAAATAAAGGCCTCCCCGATGGCGTGGTGGTAAAGTCGTCGCCTTGTAGCTACTCAAGAAGTTCGATACATGGTGGAGGCGCATTGCACAGTGGTTCGGATCCCACTTTAAACGATAGGTCCAGTCCTGATTAGCCTTTCTGTGCATAAACATGACTTAAAACATCAATTGAAGTTTTTCAAATAAATAATTTTCTTAAAGTATAGTAATTTGAGATTTAATTTCCATTGTAACACTGTTAAGTCTTGTTTTCATTTCATTAAAATGTTGACGAAGGAAAGCTTTTATAGTATAAAAAATATACATAAAAACGTAACGTTTCCAGCCTCTAACAGGATCTTCTTCAGACGAATATTCACAATTGACAATAAGCAAAGATTATTTGGTCTTATCGTCATCCTGAGAAAATGGAACACTTTTTTGTATCAATTGTAATTCTGCAAGAAAAATACATTAGGAAACTGAAATTTACGGCCTTGTGGAAAAAATAACATTAATACTTTTAAGCATTTTTCAACAATGTTTATAATTGAAAAAATTGAAAATGTGTTTTATCTTTAATTTCAGGGTGCAGAAAATAATATCTTGCGAATGGTATTTCAACAATGAAAGCACGGTGCGTTGAATACGTTCTACCAAAGAATATTTTGAACAGACGCTCCATACACAAGAAAAGAACTTCACTGGAGCAAGCGAACGAAAGCAAGTCTCTGCGCAAGTACCGACGCGCGACGGCTCTACCAATGAACACGTGAGAGGGAACGGGATTGCGCTGAACGGCGGAAAGCTGCTGTAGTTACCAGCTTTCGCAGCATCGTGTACTGCTTCGCTCTGCCCACTCGATCCCCTTCTCTGTCGCTATGTGCAGCCTTGCTGCAGCAGAGATAGTTGGGACAGAGTATAAAGTCTCCAAACAAAAGTAGAAAGTACTGTCATACAAAATGAAGTGTATAGTCAACGCAGGCACGTTTCCAGAAATTCCTTTCGGGGCGAGGGGGGACAATATATTTTTAAGTGGTATAGATAGAACCTCACAAGTGCATATTTAAGGCCAGTGGTGCCCTTTTGGGGGAAAAGCGGGGAGGGGGGGGGCAAGGAAAGTTTACTTTCTCTTGGTAGACAAGGTCTAGCATTAAGAGGCCATAGTGCGGAGGCAAAAAAATGGGGAGCAACTGTCCCCTGAATAGTAGCCACCGTTTAAGGCTGCCATTTTTATCACGTGTTTGTCCGTTTCTTCTCATCAGGCATCAAAACATCTTTGGTGTCTTTGAGTGCCTTCACGAAGCTGTTACACAATGGATGGACAATCCACTCGTCGATGCGAGATTCAAACTGTGGGCTGTGAACTGGATGCACGCAGTTCTCGAATATTTCTCCCTGATTCGAGCCTGAACACCACAATTTGTCTTGTCTTCTCATGTATGCAGCTCTTATAAAAGCTGAAACCCACCAAATTGTGCATATTCAGGCCTAAGTGTTCAAAATTGTCCGTCACAGCTTCCGCAGTCTTGTCATACGAGTATATCTGCACGAAACAAATGAAGTATTCTCGAACACAGCTGGATCGAGAAACAATTAATGCACAGTGAAAACCCTTCCGTTCCCAACACATCTAATGTTTCGACTTCCAATATGATAAAATGCTCACTCATTTATCTCCAGTGGCGTGATGGGGGTCATAACCCTCCATTGGCCCAGTATTTAGAAAAAAAAAAATGAACGTCAAAGGCAGAGAAATATGGCAAAATGAAAACTGACTACCGAGAAAAAGTATACGTAACACTCCCCCCCCCCATCCCTTCGAAAATCCTGGGTACGCCAGTAGAGCAACCGCACGACGTGTCAGAGACCCTGGTTCGGGTCCTGGCAGAGCCTGAAAATTCCGCTAAAATATCTACATATCCAACATCTTCCTGCTTTCTCTTCTCGACATTCATATAATTTTCGGCTGTCCCATTGTAGTGGTTAAGTTTTTGAGTGTGTGTCGAACCCAGTTGGCTTAAATAAAAGTCATTTTTATCCCATGAAAGCCTCGGACTGCAAACACGAAATTTGGCCCGGGCACACATAAAATTACAGTTGATCTGTGCAACTTATTTATGTCTTAATAAACCGCCCCAATATCCGGTACTCCTAAAATATTCACTTTAGACCTTCGATCTCGTCTGCTCATGCCCCGAACTAGCACTACACTGAGGCTCCTAGAGTTCCACAGACGTCAATATTTTCAACTTTGGACACGAACTAGAAGTAGACTTCGGTAGTTTACGGGAAATTGTCTCACTAGTCCTCTTCATTTTCGAATTACTAACAGATTCTGTTGTACTGATCAACCGGGAAATTGAAGCCGGGTATTTACGTCTTCATTATATTCTAGAATGTTCCGCAGGTAAAACGTTTCGTTAATATTACCAGTGGTTCGACTCCACCTCTTATTTAAGACGTTTCCTTTCCCACTTTCCAAAGAATAAATAATACAAAGAATCGTCCTACTCGTGGCGTGGCACGCTTTGTTGTGCAGCTTCCAAATGATGACAAATCTTTACACAATGATCGCGCTCGCTGCGACAACAACAATGAAAACGCAAGAAAAGTTTACATGCAATATTGTCAATAAAAGGGTTATAGAACATTCTCCGTCTTGCCTCGATAATTATTCTCCTTAAATTATCGTCACATTATTCAAGAAGCCAAAAAACTAATTTATCCAGTGTAAACTGATAAGATTTCCTGTGGAGGCTCGGCCCCCTGATCTCCAACTTGGATACGTGCTATGATCAATAATATGGTTATGGAACATTCTCTACCTTGCCCCGATAATTATTTCTCTCCTTAAATTATCGTCGCATCTTTCAAGAAACCAAAAACTTAATTTTATATAGTGTAAACTGAAAGATTTCCCTTGGAAGGGGCTCGACCCCCCCCCCCCGATCGCCATCTTGGATACATGCTCTTATCAATAACTGGTTTATAGAACATTTTCTGTCTTGCCTAGATAATTATTACTCTCCTTAAATTATCGTCACATTATTAAGAAGCCAAAAACCTACTTTATCTAGTGTAAACTGAAACATTTCCTGAGGGATCGACTACCCTTATCCCCACATTGGACACGTGCTATTATCAATTACAGGGTTGTAGAAAAATTTACCTTGCCTCGATAATTATTTCTCTCCTTAAATTTTCGTCACATTATTATATTTCACACACACAAGAAACCAAAAAGCCTCATTTTATCTAGTGTAAACCGAAAACTTTCGGGGGGGCTCTAGCCCCCTGAGCCCCCTTGGATACGTGCCTGAGTCAACGCAGCATTTGCTTCAAACTTATTCACAAAATGTTTCAATTATTTCAATTACTGTCCTCACTTGGTCAGTTTCGTGTTTGAATTAACTACACTTATTATTGTATTTTCTTCTCTGCGTTCTGAATATTAAAATAAATACTGAACATAAAACAACGAATTTTATATTAATATTTAACTACACTCATTATTGTATTTTCTTCTCTGCGTTCTAAATATTAAAACAAATACTTAATATAAAACAACGGATTTTATATTAATATTTCGACTATTACTTCCCTCCACTGATGATATATTGATTACTTCTGTAAGAAGAACATATAACTAAAATCTCATGATTATCAATTTCCCTGATATACTACTTTTTTTTAATTCACTATCTCACCTTTAACCAATATGGCGTTATCTCACATCGAGTACCCTAATCGACCTACCTGTATGTATGTATCTTGGTTATATTTACGCGAAGATCTGGCAACATGGCCCTCGGTTGCCATGGCAAACGGTGCTGCCATCTGTTATCGAAAAATTACCACAAAATTACCTTTAGTACTACCTTAATGACGCGCATAGAAAACTGGGGTTCATTATGAGAACTGCAAAAGAATTCAATGAAAATAAAGCGCTGTTATCATTATTTAACCTATATGTTAGGCCCAAAATAGAGTACGTATCTATAGTGTAGAGTCCACAAACCAGTAAACAAATAGATCTTATTGAAAAAGTTCGAAATAAATTCACTCGTTATATAGTTTTTAGGATCGATGGTGGATATCCAAAGATGACACCTTATAACGAATTACTAATTAAATTACACATTACCTCCCTTGCAAACAGAAGAACCATACATCAGCTCCTTTTTCCTTTCAAACTTCTTAACGACAAATTGGATTCTTCCTTTCTGCGATCAAGAAATCAACTCTTTGCAATTTCCCGCACATGTACAAAATCCGCAGAAATGGCTCCCCTGCGAAGAATGTGTAGCTTGCATAATGAATGGTTAGAGAGGGGCGTACACTTGGACATATTTGCAAAATTTTCTGAGTATAAACGATATTTAATGGACAACACTCTTACTTATTTTTATCTTTTCTGTTTTTTTCCTGCTTTATGTGTGTATATATACATACATACATATATGAATGTAATTGTGTAAGATTTGATTCATGTTTTATCCATGTAACCTCTATATGTATTTTTTTATATCTGAAAATGTGTATAAATATTATTTTTATGTGTACTCAAATGTACTGTGCACTGTAAAAGAGCAGATGCCTGTTGTGCGCAGGATAATAATAAATAAATAAATAAAATTATGACCTTTCTCTTCAATGCATACGTTGCATTAAACATTTATTTGTGTACCTCAAATGATAACTAATTTGTAGTAACATACTTAATTTTGTTGTTCATATGAAATTGTTCCTTGAAATCAAAGAGTTGGAACAAATTAATATTATTTATTGTTACACAAAAACATAAATTGCAAACAATTTTCTTTTGCCGAATTCTTTGCACACATTTTTTTAATAAAATTCGTTTTTGCAAATGTTCTCAACGGAAACCAAAACTGTTATTACATAAAGGGAACAAAATTGAACTGAAACTACCAAATGTTTATAAATGTTCGAAGGTTGCAATTATTTTACAAAATTTTTAGAACAAAAAATTCTTCTTTTTCAACACGGAATCCAAATATGTAAAACGAATGGGGGTGTTCCATTTGAAATTTCACATTTACCCCCACCCCCTAAGAGGTGGGTGGCGTCGACGAAATTTTTGCGGCATTGACTTACCCCCTCAATAGTATTAAACTTTTTTTCTGTGCAATTTTTCGATTGGATGTCTTCTGCATGCGATATTCCATACTATCATTATAAATGGACAACTCGGTATGCCAACTTTGCACGAAGTTTATATTGTTAATTATTCCATTTATTGTGTGCACTGCCTGCAAAAAGTAAAAGTGGGTTTGACCTCTGTTACGCTGAACACGTCAATTTTTGTCGTTATATCCAAAGTCTGATTAAAAGATCGTGGGAGCCCATCAGGCACGTATCCAGGAATTCCTTTCGGGGGGTCTGAACACCATTTTTTAAAAGGGGTATAGATAGAACCTCACAATTGTATGATTAAGGCCAGTGGTGGCAATTGGGTTCCAAAATGAGGGGGGGGGGGGTTGCAAGGAAAGTTTCCGTTTTCTTGGTAGGCCGTAGTGTGATAGTGTGGAGGCAAAAAAATGGGGCGCAACTATACTCTAAATCATCGCCACTTTTTAAGGCTGTGAAAACGTGAAATCGTAACATTTTCTACCACTCAACTCCTCTGTTTTCATGCATTAACATTGTGTGCCGGAACCATCTTAGTATGTGTGTTTGTCCATTTCTTCTCATCAGGCATCAAACCATCTGTGTACCAAAAGTGTTTTTACGAAACTGTTACACATGCACGGGATACACAATCCATTCGACAATGCGAAATTCAAACTGTGTGCTGGGAACTGGACGCAGACAGTTCTCGAATATTTCTCTCTGATTCGAACCTGAACACCACTAATGTGTCTTGTCCTCCCTTGTTTGCAGTTCTTACAAAGCCGAAACCCACCAAATTGTTCATATTCAAGCCTAACTAACACTCGTAAGTGTTCAAAATTGTCTGTTGAGTGTGTGTCGAACCCAGTAGGCTTAAACTAAAGTTTTTTTATGCCATGAAATTCTCGGACTGCATACACGAAATTTGGTCCTGGCACAACTAAATAATTACTCAAAACTTTAATTTTCAGTTGATCTGTGCAGCTTATATCTTTTTAATAAACAGCTCAAATACGCCGTACTGCTGAAATATTTACTTTAGAGAGAGACCTTCGATCTCTTCCGCCCTCGACCAGAACTACTCGTAGCACTACACGGATGCTCCGGACGTTCCGCTGTCGTCAATGTCTTCAGCTTTGGCTTCAAACTGGAACTAGTAGTAGACTTCGTAGTCAGTCTTGCCTTGATAAGTATTTCTCTTCTCAAATTATTGTCACATTATTCAAGAAGACAAAAACCTAATTTTATCAGTGTAAACTGAAAGATTTCCTGGGGGAGAGGGGGGGTTCGAGTCATCTTATCCCCACCTTGGATACGCGCTATTAACAATAACAGGGTTATATAACATTCTCCGTCTTGCCAACCGTCTTGCCAACCCGGTGAAGATAGGAACACTCAATATTGAAAAGGCTGAAAAAGTATATATTGGTCAAAAATGGCAACAAATTACGGGACATATACTACGAACATTGACAGACATAAAAATATAACTTACAGAAAAGGAGACATTACACACATAAAGGAAAACTGAAAAAAATGAACATATGTAAATTTGTCCATTCTGCACCACCACTGGGCACAGTACTTTAAATGTAATATTATTGTTGAACATTCATCTAGATATGATATTGTGTTATAATCATGAAACTTTCTCACGTCCAAAATAAGTTTTTATTGTGTGCAAATTTCACAAACTAAGATTGTTTCAATAACACTGTCAATTTCTGTCCATGAGTTGTGGGCCAACTTATGTCATCTTGCGCAGGAAATCCGTCCTTCGAAGGACTTCCAGTAAAAAGTCTTTGTTTCATCTACACTTGATGACTCTGTTGCCCTCCTCGTTGATTGTCTGAATTTAATTGTTGATTAATGCAATGACATAACAACATGGGCAGAATGGAATAGTCCATTCCGGCACGTCCTCCATTCTTACGCTACATGAGGTTATGGCGGTAAATGCCGAGGAAATATGCAATATTAAATATACAACACTATGGCGAAAAGCTCAATGGAATGCCATCCAGCGGGCGCTCAATGTCTACCCTTGGTTTTTGTTGATGGAAGAGGAAGTGAACGAAGCCGTTGAGAACTTTGTCGAAATTCTGCATGCCACGATAAAGGACTTCGTGCCCACTGCGAGACCGAGATCTACCAAATACCCCATCTGGTTCGACAGAGAAGTTCTCTTTATGTTAAAAAATAACAAACAGGCTTCACTTTACTAAATTCAAGAAAACAAAGCCCACGTATACCTAAAGAAATTGTTCATAATACTGATATTGCTAGTGGAGAAGAAAGAGCCTAACTTTTCAATGTTTTTTTTCATCAGAACTTCTCACTTCCCTCAGTTTCCGACCCTCTCCCCCCCTTAAATGCTGTCTGTCCTCACACACTATCTTCAATCAAAACATCCCCCGAGGAAGTAAAATACCTTCTCGCTTCATTGCCCCTCCACCGGTCCCTAGGTCCAGATGAAATCCCCACAATATTCCTTCGTAAAACTGCCGACTCCTTGGCTCTTCCTCTGTCTGCCTTACTCAACAAATGTTTCTCTAAGGGTGTGTTTCCGAAAAACTTCAAACGGGCCAACATTGTACCCATTCACAAAACTGGAGATAAAAAATGTGTAAAATCCATGGACCAATCTCACTTCTATCGCCACTATCAATTATTTGTGAAAAAATCATCAAAAACAGGTTACTTCAGTTTACGTCACCATATATCAACACAGCACAACATGGTTTTCTTCCAGGCAGCTCTTGCCTAACAAATCTTTCCGTCTTACTTTCGCATGCTGCCAGAGCTATTGATAATAACTCCCAACTTGACACTATATATTTGAACATTTCGAAAGCCTTTGACTAAATTAATCATAAATTTGTTCTTCACAAATTATCATCCAGATTTAACATCCATGGCAAATTTCTCTCTTTACTCCAGGACTACCTCCATGAGCATGAACAACGTGTTGTTCTTTCAGGTACCTCTTCTAACTTTCTTCCCATTTTGTCTGGAGTTCCCCAGGGGAGTGTCTTAGGGCCGCTCCTATTCCTTCTGTACATGGATGACCTCCCTGAAAAACTGTCCTCCCTCCCTATCAATATACTTTTGTTTGCGGATGATTGTAAACTCTTTAAGGAGATCTCATCGCATCATGACATGATGATTCTTCAAAATGCTCTCACAGAACTTGTTAAGTGGTGTCGTCAGTGGAATTTAGAACTAAACCCTCAGAAATGCTCTTTCCTTACTTATTCCCTAAAAAAGAACAAAGTGGTGTCTACTTATACTATTGAAAACAATCCAATCCAAAACGTTTCCACACAAAAGTACCTATGTATTATCATGAATGAAAAACTCACTTTTAATTATCATATTGTTGCTACCACTAAAAAAGCCATGCGCCTTCTCGGTCTTCTATACAGATTTAGCGAAATTCAAAACCCATCATCTCTTGCTTTATTCTTTAAATCTTTCATCTCGCCCATCCTCGAATACTGTTCCCCAATTTGGGCGATGGCCTCAAAAACCAATCTCACCAGAATAGATTCTGTTCTCAGTTTCTTTCTTGCAATTGTTCGCCATAGAATACCTTCCTTTCGACATGTATCCAAATCAGACACCATGGCTGCTCTGAATATTCACACTCCATCCTTTCGTCGTGATCTAGCTGACATGAAATTTTTATACAAGATAATAAATGGCAAAGTCAGAACAGATCTCCTAATCAGTGAATTCACACTTAGGGTACCCCAAAAGCTAACGCGCAACCTGCAACTCTTCCACAACCCAACCACTAGGCTATCCCTTCTACAACGCTCCTTGTTTTACAGGCTCCCAGAAATCTACAACAAACTTCCCCTGAATGTAGATATTTTCCTTCCAGAACGAAATTTTTGTATATTACTGACGAAGAACATGTAAATCTATCCCATCTTGTTATTGTTTTTATCTTTTGTTATTTTTTGTTTCTACTTTATGATGTTTCAGTGTAAAATTGCCAAATAAGACTGTATCTGAAACTCTGAGTAAATAAATAAATAAATAATCTGTGCTTTTGACATGCACACCAAGAAAGACATGTCTGACATGAAGCAATTTGTCTTACTTTCAGAGTAGAGATGTGCAGAAGTTACAAAACAAAACAATAATCCCACCAAAACGTCGTCGACGAGACATTGGTCACTCAACATGGCGCGAACTACCTCTCAACACCTTACTGTGGATAGTTGATTACTTCCAGAGACTCGCTAACTTGCGCCCCCGGAGCGAATTGACAATACCGGAAGCCTCTCCGATTTTGTTAATATTTAGCGTACACACTAAATGAGACCTTCTAATCACGAATATGAAGTTAAAATTTGGGGGTCACGTCTGGAAATTGCGAAATAACCCTGATCCGAACACAAACTCTGGATGTTTCCAAGAAAACAATGTTTATCCCAATATTTTACGTTTCAGAACCAAAAATATATGTTATTGATATTACCACGACATAACATAACCTAAACTAACGTATTTGCTAATTTGCGATCACTTACCGATTGAAAAATCTTAATTTAGTAGTACTATATCTTCAAGGTTTCTACACGGAAGACGCCATTTTCGTAACTAGTATATTTGTATGCTCGATGCACTGTTGCCAAACCTAATTTTAATCAAAGATATAAGGATGTCGAATCGATCCCTCTTAAAATATGTTTGATACATCGTTGGAAAGTTTATGAATCAAGGATTCCATAAATGTAAAATTTAAGGTAAGGAAATAATCAGAATTGGATAAAAAGTAGTACTAATTGCCCCCCGATTCCGGGCTCCGCCCCTGGGGTAATTGACCTACCGCCCCCTACCACTACCGCGGGCCCGCCTTTTTCTATAGAGTCCCTTTTAATGAAAACACTGAAAAATACGAATGAAAACATGATTTTAAAAAAGTTGAATTCTATTTGAAATTCGCATATATATTTACGTTGAATCACAATTAGTCCTCGTCCATCCTCCTCCATACTCCATTTCACGATCTGTGATACATTAAAAACTTTCTTACTCCTATCTTCCGCCATTCCTGCACGATCCATGATTTCCAAGTTTCAAGTCAACAGTCTTGCAACGCTGTAGACAGCGTAACCGATTGCGATTGTCAATTGTTTATGTCAACAAACATGGTTTACATACTACTATACGGAGAATGAATGCCAAAATGAAGAAGCTTATTATACAACTCCTACAATTCAATAATTCATTTCTTCACTTCACCCCAACATGTGAATATCAGATAAACCACCGCGACTAATTATTTCGTGAGTATAAAAAGTAGGATACAAATTATAGAGGCTTCCGGTATTGTCAATTCTAGCCGCGCCCCCTTTTTTGAGAAATTACGAGGGGGGAGGGTCCGTTCCTCCTCTTGGTTCCATTCCACCCCGGGTTTCCCTATGTGATACTTAGCGAGGACGGCTGCATTTTCCTTCCCCTCGTTTAATATAACAATACAGGGTGGCTCAATAAGTCACTTAACACCCCCAGTATAAGGCCACTGCAGCGCGCAACATGGAAATGGTGATGACCAATCGTTATCAGGCCAAGGGGGAACCACATTGACGCCACCCACACGGTCGGCGGCCATATTGATGTCCGCCATCTTGAATTCAACTTCAGAATTTTAAATGGGAAAGGGGTCGTGCGACATATCAAAATGGGCTAGAATTTCACGAGAAATGCAATTTGAAGGTTTTTTTCCCTTTTCTTAAACCAGTAAAACGTTATGACTGAATTCTTGTACCAATTTGCTCCTTTTCGAGGTGTTAGAAAAATGCCTTAAAATTTGTTTAGCGCTTCGATAATGCATTGAGATCAAAGTGATGTCTAGGGAGAGAAGTTCGCATGCCATTGCACACGATTTTAACCGGATACATCCATGAAGTGCTGTGCATTCTGAATGGTTGTCGCGAACAATTTACAGTGTGACGCTTCCATTGAATTAAAAGTTCTTCACAGTGACAAGGCTAATGTTTATGTTCATAAGGAAGTTCATAAACAGAATATGTGACCCTTGTCATCTGATAACTAACTTTGGACAAAAACTGGTTCATAACGTTCCCATAAGTGTTCTGGTGTTCTTCCCTATTGAAAAAACTCTGTAAAAAGTACCTTCTTCCATAAGCAAGGATGAAAAAACTGTTTATTTAACAAATCCAAGTAGCCCTAAGCATTTAAAATTCCGTTGATGGAAAATTGACTAACCAATCGTGTTCCACACAGCACGCCACACCATTAACTTACCAACACTAACCATTCAGCTTTGATCTGTCGAAAATGGGTTATCAGATAAAAATCATCGAATTTTCTGTTTATGAACTTCCTTCTGAACATAAACATTAGCCTTGTCACTGTGAAGGACTTTTAATTCAATGGAAGCGTCACACTGTAAATTGTTCGCGACAACCATTCATAATGCACAGCTCTTCATGGATGTATCCGGTTAAAATCGTGTGCAATGACATGCAAACTTCTCTCCCTAGACATCACTTTGATCTCGATGCATTACCGAAGCGCTAAACAAATTTTAAGGCATTTTTCTAACACCTCGAAAAGGAGCAAATTGGTACAAGAATTCAGTCATAACTTTTTACTGGTTAAAGATACGTGGAAAAAATCTTCACCATTGCATTTCTCGTGAAATTCTAGCCCATTTTGATATGTCGCACGACCCCCTTCCCATTTAAAATTCTGAAGTTGAATTCAAGATGGCGGACATCAAGATGGCCGCCGACCGTGTGGGTGGCGTCAATGTTTTTCCCCCTTGGCCAGATAACGATTGGTCATCACCAATTTCAAATTCCATGCCGCAGTGGCCTTGTACTGAGGGTGTTAAGTGACTTATTGAGCCACCCTGTAGATACATTTATTTAATTTTAAAATTGAGATACTCATTAAATAAATAGTAGCAAAATTAAATAAAACAAAATACAGTAGAGCGAAGTGAAATGTGAACATTACATCATGAGACGGGAAAACTGAAGTTTCCCGCAGCAGAAGCTAGATGGCAGCGCCAGAGAAGTGTTTGTAAGACAAAATGCGTTGCAAAATGTGTGTTCTATGTTTGATCCTAATTAGTGACAAAAAATGGGTTTTAACAAAGGGAAAATCAGTTTACCTTGAAGATGCAAACTGGTTTGATAGTAAGAATATGGTTTACTTCAAGCACACTGCAAGTTTGCAGCTAGTTATGACAAGCTTGATGCAACTTCAAATTCTGGTAACTGGATAGCTGGATGGAAGCTTGCAACATTTTAATAGCTTGCCATGGAAAGCTCTCTGCAAGCTTCTTCGTTTGTCATGGCAAGATTTCTGTGCTATCTGGGTTGATTGTTGGCATTACCCATTTATGTGTACAAATATTAACATCTATAAATCGTATTACTATATTTCGAAATAGGTCTAACAGGTGTGACAAATGAATTTTCATACTTAGGACAACGTTCAAAATCTAAAGAAGCGTTATGTTTATTTTCTGTTCATTAGTTTCTCATTCGAGTACCGGCAATTGCATGAGTGTTAGCGATGTTCTCTTATTGGTTTCATCGTTATATGCTAGGGTGAATCAAAAAGTAAGTTACACCCAAACTGTGTTCCTGTACTAAGAGAGATAGAATAATCGCGCTTGGGGCAACACTGTCTGGAATGTTTTCTTCACACACCAGAAGCAGCCGTGCTTCAGCCGGTTTAGTACGCAAGTAGTTACAGTGTGAGTATGGCGCGTCGTATTGAGGTGTGCTCCGTCGTCCGATTTTTGTGAGCACAAAGGCATAATCGGAGTGAAATCCATCGCCAAATTGTCGAGGTGTATGATTAGAATGCAATGTCACGCCCCATGATAACAAAATGGTGCCAGATGTTCGAAGAGGGAAGATCGAACGTGAACGACGAACCGCATGTCAGGCGGCCTGCAACTGTGAACACTATCGACAACGCGGAGCGTGTGAATGCAATCATTGTTGCTAACCGCCGCGTGAAAATTAAAGAGATTGCAAGTCAACTGAACATATCCTATGGTAGTGCTTCTAAGCTGATTTGTGATCAGATGGGTTATCGTAAACTGTGCTCTCGCTGGGTGCCGCGCTTGTTAACGGACGGGCACAAAAATAAACGTTTTGATGTTGCGCTGTCATTTTTTCGGCGTTATTCCACGGATGGTCCGCAGTTTTTGACCAAAATCTTCACAGAAAATGAGTCATGGGTGCACCAATACACTCCCGAAACAAATAGATCATCAGTGGAATGGAGACACAAGGATTCGCCACCACCAAGAAAAGCCAAAACCTGTCCAACGGTTCGAAAGATCATGCTGACGATCTTCTTCGAATCCGAAGGCGTTGTTTACAGTGAGTTTGTGCCCCGAAGAACAACAATCAATGCCGCAACATACTGTAAGACTTTAATGAAGCTGAGAAAAGCCATTAAAGATCGAAGACCCGGAAGATTGAGTGATGGGGTTGTTCTTCTTCACAACAACGCTACCCTCCATACAGCTGGTGTCACACAGGATTTACTGCAGAAAATCAATTGGGAAGTGTGGTCTCACCCACCCTATAACCCCGGTTTGGCAACCTGTGATTACCAACTTTTCGGTCCTCTGAAACAAGACCTACGGGGTCAGCGTTTCGCGTCAGATGAGGAAGTCCAGGAAGCAGTTTCAAAGTGGTTCAAAGAAATTGGACGGAATTTTTGCACACAAGGAATCGAAAAACTGGTCACACGATACGAAAAGTGCTTGGCACACCTTGGAGACTATGTCAAAAAAGATAAATTTTCATGCGTTTTCGTCCAATAATTTTTTTCTTTCTAATGTGTTTCGTTTGTTTTTTACAGGGGGGTGTAACTTACTTTTTGATTCACCAACGTATATCCCTATGGCTGCAAATATTCGAGAGGGAGACAATGATATTAAAAAATCAAAGAGTACACAAATAACTAGGGCTGAGCTGATACCGATGCTAATGTATCGGTATCGGTATAGGAAAATATTGGTTGGAATTCTTCTACTGATACCAGCCGATACTTTTCCGACATTTTGGTCTTCTACGGTTTCCGCAGAAATGCCGCGCGACACTTTTGCAAAGTCTAATTATTCTAGAAATTATTCAAAATTCAAATTTCTATTTATTTTGCACCAATTTTGCATGAAAAACTGGATGTTGTGGTTATATAACATATATTTAAATATTCTCATGTAATTCTTGAATATTCCAAAGCAAATTTCTTGGTAAATTAATGCATATAAGCAGAGAATAATATTTATACACTAATATTGATCAATGTTTTGAGCAAATTTTATATATTGCAATTTTCAAAGTATCAGTATCGGTGGGGATTGGTAAGAGTATCGGCATCGGTATCGGTTGAAAGTGGTATCTGCTCAGCCCAACAAATAGCCCATTTTTTTTAAATGCGTAGAATTGGAAAGATTAAAATTTGGCTCCCATTCCTGATAGTCAGTCTACCGATAAAACGGCTGCCTTAATATCAAGGTGTCCCGGGTTCGATCGCCGGTCGAGGTATCATTTCATTAAGTTGTTCAGATTCCACTAAGCTCTCGTCCAGATTAGCCTCTGAATACGTTAAGGAAAATCTAATCAACTAATCATGGCAATTTCATTGCTCGCAGTTCTGGTCTTACATGTTAATTAATTATCATTTGTGAGGTTAGATGAAATAGGGCTTGCAAAATCTTTAGATTTGTACAAGTTTGTAGCCGCTTATAAAAACAGATGTATCTTATCGTAGTTTCTTGTTGAGATTAATTTTCTTATTTTAGCAAAAAAGTGCTCACACTCTTTACATAGAAAGAGTGTTACGTGTAGTATTTATACGTATGTCCATCGAGTTGAAAATGAGTGTAGTTTTTATGGTGTATTTTGCACTGTTCATATGAATAGTAAATCTGTGATATTATTCCACTCAATAATGGCTAAGGAGAAGAACACAATATAATTATTGCATTTTGTTTGACATAAAAGATATGTTCCTAAAGGTATTTTTTTGTATGATGTAACAAAATGCAACATCCCAGTGATTTATCTTTGGATCTGACTGTAAAATAAAATTTAACTGGTAAAATTATACCGTAGTAAAGTATACATTTTAGCATATATTAGTAATTCCCCCGAGAATTTGACTCTGAAATTTATAGCCCGCATCCCCACTTATTTCAGGCTGGCGCATGGAGAGACACCCTCCGAATGGTGACCAGACCAGAGGTGTTCATTTTGATTCCACTTTCTTCACTCTCACCTTCCGATCTCGCCCTTTCCCCGCCCTCTATCACCATAACCCTCCGAGCATCTGCTCGCCCTCACCCTGCGAGCTCGCTCTCGTCCTCACAAGTCTTACGGAGGGTGAGGGTGAGATCTGCGCTTACGAGGGTCGCCCTCCGGAGTGTGAACACATCTGCTTTAAACTGCAGCTTCAAATCCGATTGGCTTATCTTAACAAACTTTAATAGTTCTATCAATGTTTGTGACAATTGTTCTACATTAACATGCAATGTTAATTAATTTGCACCTATATTGCTTAATCGTGCCTAAAATGCTGTATGACGTATTTTTGTTGACTTTTATGTAACTTTCCCAGTTATAGGTACCGTTAAGATACAAAATGTGTAGGTCTGTCCTACTTGTAGCTAATTATTAAATGGATGATAGGCTGCTATTGCTCTTGTGCATTTGGTGAACAGGGATTATATCTCTATTGTGTAATTTTCGTAAAACAATGTTGTTGTTTTTCTATATTTGACTTTAAAAACACTGTTTTATGTGTATTAGAACCATCTCTCTTTTTCTAGTAGAGCTAAAAATATAACAATATATATATACACACACAGGGTGATTGATAATTCGACCCATTCCTGGAAAGGGGAAATACTAGAGCACATTTGCAACAAATTTGACCCTATGAACCGGGGGTCGGAAATCAATGGGTTTCGAGTTATTGCAGTTTGTAGATTTTCGTGACATATTCCGACTTGCGACCAAAAAACTACTAATTGTGAAAAAACTACTACCCCCGGGCACTTAATCGACACTTTGCTAACACCTGACGAATGAGTGACTACTGGGAAAAAAATTCATGCCCAAAATTCCCATACCCACAGAAAGAAACAGTCATTGGAGCACACGTCATGAAGAAATTTGGAAATTATCGTTTAAATCGAAGACGATTACTCAAAAAAGTGGTAACACACTTAGCGTAAAATCACGGAAAAAACTTCCTCGTTTCATAAACTCTCCAAAAAGATACAAATGTTGTCAACTGGCACACGGGTTGTGGGGAAAATCAGAATTAAAAGCACAGAGCTAGTAGCGGATTTTCGTTTCTTTTCATTTGCGTGAGTCTTCGGGAATTTGCGGGAATATTCGGGGATACAAACCAGGTGCACTCTCTTAGCTCAATTCCGTAATCAGTTACCTTCAATCATTTGGAGTTCGGACGTCTCGTTGTTAAATAAACGCTCACAACAGCTTGTAATGACCTGGACATTACATTGTAAGTAAATCTTTCTTATTTAGTTAAAATATTTTATTTGTGCGTTTTCAATTTGGCAAATATTTATGATGGCATAGACAACTAGTGTCAGATAGAAAATTAACTAACCTTAATGTGCCAGGGCCTGGCAACATTTAGGAAACAGATAGATTTATCAACAAGCAAGAAATACCATAGCAACTAGAAAGATAGTGGAAAAGATGTCTTGAAAATTTGCAATATGTGATTTAAAGTTTATTTAATTGCTGTTAAGTGTGTGTTTACAAGAATAAACCTTTTATAAAGGTGAAACAGTAAGTTTGATTTTCCACGCCTTGTAATTGATAAGAGCCTTGTGACAACGACATGCAGAGCGAAGGGTAAATTCCTGAACTTAGTGAAAGGTACGTAACAAGCTTCCGTGTCAAATGGCTGCTTTCAAGAATGCAGAATACGCGGATATCGTGTATTGTTACGGGTTTTGTGATGGTGACGCCGCTGCAGCACGAAGAGACTACCACAGGCGTTTCCCTAACCACCCTTTACCTGACGTGAGCGTGTTTGGTACGACATATCGGCGCATTCGAGAAACGGGATGGGTTCAACGACGCAAAGGCGATGCTGGCAGACCCCGAATTCATGATCCTGTCGAAGAGGAGGAAATCGTCGTGCAGTATTTTCGAGCAGACAGCATACTTCAACAAGAACTGTGGCGAGACGACTTGGCTTGACTCAATGGAAATTCTGGTTTACTTTGCATACAGCACGACTGTATCCATACCATTCCACGCCATTGCATGCTATTGTGGAGGGAGATCCTGTCAGAAGAATGGATTTTTGTCGATTTTTACTACATACCGACACTGAAGACCCCCATCATCTGACAAGAATTCTGTGGACGGACGAATCCAAATTCGACAGCGATGGTATTACGAATTTTCATAATGCGTATTTTTGGGCCCCTAAGGGCCATAACCCAAGAAAATCTAAAGAAAAGGTTCACCAAAGAAAATTCTCACTAAATGTGTGGATGGGAATCATCCACAATCATGTGATCGGGCCATTCTTTCTGCCATAAAACCTAAACGGCATTACCTACGAAAACTTCCTAAGGGAAGAATTGACGACGCTGCTGGAGGATGTGCCGCTCGCCACAAGAAGGGGCATGATTTACCAACATGATGGCTGCCCAGCCCACTATTTCCGGGTTGTGCGACAGTGGCTGGACGACAATTATCCCATGAGATGGATTGTTCGAGGCGGCCCGAACCCCTGGCCGGCGAGGAGTCCGGATTTGACGCCATGCGACTATTACATTTTGGGTCATATGAAAGACTTAGTCTACAGTACACCAGTGGATTCCCAAGAAGAGTTGAGAGAGAGAATTGTGACAGCCGCCCAATACATAAGAGACAGAGTGTCAACGCGAGTGACTGTCTGAAGTACGCCGCAGGCTGCGTGCTTCCATACGAAACCGGGAAGGCAATTTGAACAGGATTTGTACTTCTTGTAACAGTTAATTCTGACAACCTGGAATCATGAGAGTAATCAGTAATCATTGAGTAATCCTCTTCGATTTAAACGATAAATTTCCAAATTTCTTCATGACGTATGCTCCAATGACTGTTTCTTTCTGTGGGTATGGGAATTTTGGGCACGAATTTTTTTCCCAGTAGTCACTCAGTCGTCAGCTGTTAGCAACGTGTCAGTTAAGTGCCCAGCGTGTATTGATTTTTTTCACAATTAGTAGTTTCTTTGGTTGCATGTCGGAATATGTCACGAAAATGTACAAACTGCATTAACTCGAAACCCATTGATTTCCGACCCCCGGTGCATAGAGTTAAATTTGTTGCAAATGTGCTTTAGTATTACCCCTTTCCAGGAATGTGTCAAATATATATATTGCATTTAATTCGGACAAAAATCAAATTATATGCTTAACCAAGCACTGAATTGAAGTGTATTTTTGCATTTCTTTAATATTTTACAGTGCACTTTCGTCAGTGTGTGTTGTCTGTTTTAACAATTTGCAATAATTATTTTCAGTTCAAGTTATCAGTGTCTCAAAGTTGATTTAATGTTCGTTATTTAGCGTCGCTTATCTGCTACTTTCGGCTAATCGCGACAGTAAGGATGAGATTGACGAAATGATGAAATTGATGAGTGGACACTCACAAAGAACACCTATGCCCAGCCAGGATTCGAACCCGGAACACCTTGCGGCGTAGCGCGCTGTGCCGGCCCCCGTGACGGAGTGGTTAGCACACCGCGCTACGACGCCAGGGGCCCTGGGTTCGAATCCCGGCCTGGGCATGGTTGTTTGCGAGTGTCCATTCATCAATTTCATCATATCATCACTCAACCCCATCTTTGCAAATCAGTCAAACGTGGCACAAAAAGCGAAGTAAAAAAAGCCAATCCATCGTAGCGCTAATCACTCCGCTAAGGAAACATACATATTTTCACAAACTATTGTTTCCAAAGTTAAATTCCTTGTAAATTTCAGTTTTTGACTTAAGAAATGTCACAAGAAAGTAACTAATGTTCTTCTTTCAGCAAATACTGTGTACATTTAAGATGAAATATTTAAATAGGAACAGTCAACATTATATGTTTCATCATAACTAATGATTTACACGGTGCAACGTTTAATCAAAGTTTTTGATGTTAATGTAGGTTTGATGTAGGAATGTATTTATTACTTTTGAAATTTAATGAATGCCATATTTGACAAATACATTCCCAGGACTCATAATCATATGGTATACATTGTTCACATTTTTGCATTGATTTAATATTTTACAGTGCACTTTCTTTCGTATATTTTTTGTTGCCTGTTTTAGCAAAATGCATTACTAATTTTGGGTTAAAGTTATTATTGTCACAAACTTGATTTGTTTTTTGTTATTTAGCGTCGCTTTTGTGTCACCTTTTACTAATCGCGACGATGAGGATAAGTGATGAAAAAGTACTGTAAAGACACCCCTGTAGCACGTTAGTCGTAATAGCTGGTTGTGGTTGTCTGTTATGTGATCAAGAAATATGTTTTGTACCGACTGTAACGTGAATTTATCAGAGCTGGTATGAAAAGTGAAATGTATGGAGCCAAAACGTGAATATATATATATATATGAGTAAGTGGTGTCAAGGAACCCCGAGGATGGGGCTACTTGGACACCACTTAGAATGTGTTGAAAGTGATGCAGATGTTCAAGTAGCCCCGTAATTCTGTCAAAACACAATAAACCTACAGTTTAAAGAGTCGGATTCGAACCACTATGTGCCTTCACCGAGTATCGACATGTTTTAATGGTTGGCTCTTCTATTTCGTCTTTTTTCTGGATAAGGCAACATAAAATAGTCCGAACCAAACACTATCAAGCGACAAACCACAGTTCAAAGCAACACCTTGACCTTCTGGTGAAATTATATTTTCTTGTGTGACAAACAGCCGAAGTTTGTAATCTGAGCATGAAAACAATTCAAATCAGTGTTTTGAGTTAAATTAAGAAATAAACAGGAGTTAACATAGACAATAAATATGATCACACTCTGACGAAGTGGATAGGTCACAAATTCAACAGCCCGTTATTATATTTTATCGAACGTAAACGATAATTTTCACCATATAATTGCGCAAGTTAATGTAAATGGTAGCATTCATTCATTTTGTAAAAAAACCTGCAATAATAATAATAACTTGTTTTACATTAGTAATTAAGGTATTGGCTTGAAAATCTTCTAGTTCCTTAAGCGTTACATACTTGCCATATGCTACTTAAATAATGTTAGATAAACTTCAAATTATTATACTACTTTTGAAGTTTGTATTTGTAATGCCGATACCTATCTTATTCATAATACGGAATACAATACACTTGTAATCACTACGCATATGGCAAGATGAAAAATTAGCAATCACTTCAAATCCGGCCTCTTCTCATAGGCTCGTCTTTCCACCGGTAGCAATACACGTATAATCGTTAGTGTGAAATACATGTGTACGATGGCGGGAGCAACTAAAAGTTCGTTATGACGTGGTTTAGCTGGCGGTACCAACCTCGATTGCGGTTGCCACATTAAGGAATCTATGAACGATGTGTGTAAAATTTACATCCACGAAGGCAGACTGTCGCTGTATAAAAAATCTGGTAAAGTATCCGATAAAATGGAGATGTGTAGATAAGTAGTGACGTAGAGAATGGGTTGTCTATAACTAACTTCATTCTCTGGCAGTCAACGGAGAAATTCTTCCAAAGTATTTGTAAAATGTATTTATTTTTTTCAAATTTTTGTCCCTTTTCATGTTTGAATTAACAATACCTTTCTTTATATTTTCTTTCCTCCTTTCGAAATATTAAAAAAATATTAATTTAATTGATTTATTTGCTTTATTTTTCTTCGCTTTTCTACCACTTTTGGCAAATCGCAAGATGAAGATGATGAGTGTTGATGAGATGAAGTTGAAACGCCCGTGAACAGGAAATAACACAGGCCCCTCGGTCTGTGAGTCCAGACGCCAGAGCCTCGTCAGTTTGCAAAATTCTGCCCAGGGTGTACTACCTGGAAGAAACTATGGCATTTAAAATATTAAAATTAAAACATAATACAGTGTAATGGATTTGTATTAATATTTTCTATTCTTACTATCTTCTCTTCCTGATACTTTGGTTTATTACTAATACCAACATATAACTAATATCGTTATAATGAATGGGCCACCCCCTCCCCGATGGGTTAGTGGTAACGTCCTCTACTCTCAATCAAGGGATCCTGGGGTCGATGCATATAGTGGTTCGGATCCCACTTTAAACTCTAGGTCCAGTCTCGATTAGCCTGTCTGTGCACAAAGTGGTCTCAAAAGAAACAAACTGAAACTAATCAAAATTAATTACTCAGCTCAATTCACACTTACTTTTCTTTTAAAAAAAGTTGTCATCATACCACCATCTTCCATCAGATACCCTGATCAAACAACCTCCTTGACTACATGCACACGTAAATCTGGCAACATGGCACTTTGTTAGCATGGCAACGGTGCTGTCATCTGTTAACGAAAATGTATTACAAAATTGCTCTTAGTACAGCCTTAAGCCGAGACTTAATAAAAATGAATTACGAATATTTTGAGTTATGATATTATACTCATTGTATAATATCGCAATTGTATTCAATTAGGGATGATGTCGAAACAACACCAAACGAGACTTAGCAGCTTCCGCCTCGTGTCTTGTTGGAGAGAATGCCAATCTAGTTCTCGGTCTCGTCTAGAGATTTAAGTACCTGTTTCGATCTCGATCTCGTTTTGATTTATGAACACTCGTCTCGAGTCTCAAATTATATAATATAAGCAAAACATATAAATATCACCACACAAAATTGTTTACAGTATATAGATGTCATTAAAGCAATCAACGTTTCTTAATATTGATGTTTCATGCCTCATTTCGATGCCACTACCCTCGAAAATGCAATTTTCCTGAATTTATGCACCCAAATTGCGTTGCACATGTTTACAGTTGCTCCTAATGGATTAACTTTCCAATTAAGACCTAAATGTATGAATAAATAAATAAGCAGGTGCTGCTGAAAAAGAAGCATAGTAAAGAAATGCTGGTTTTTTGGATACGTTTACCAAGTGTCGAACGAGACCAACAGTTTTGGACAACTAACTGCCGCTCAGTCTTCGTTCCACATAGAGCTGACTCGGTTTCGTCTCGACAAGTTTAGTGGGATCTGATTGTCGTTCTCGCGACGTTTGCTATCACTCTAAGCACCGCGACAGGTTAAGTTTGCAGCAGATTTTATGTATCAATCCACTCGAGAACGGCACTCAGCATCCCCGTGCCAGTCTCGCCCTAACCGCTGAGCTGTTCATATCACAGACAGTGAGAAAATCCGCAGTATTGCAGCGGAACTATATTCTGCGCGCACGTTTGGGTCTATGTATGCGAAAAGTTGCTGCAAAGTTAACCTGTCGCGGGGCTTACCTTCTTTACATGCCAACAACAGAGTTCTAAAAATTTCATATTCCTCAACCGTCAGATTTACCTACTAAGTAGTAACCATTCTCGAGTGTTTTTGATTTGGAAGAGAGGATCATATAAGCTCACTACATAACAGTGCTACAGGGAGGTGTCTTTTTTAAAAGAAAAACGAAAAGAAATTTAAAATTAACAAAACAAAGAATGTAAGGTAGAAATGATTCATTTTTTTCGGATTGGTAGACCAGGGCATTGGACGGCAGGTGTCTCCTGGTTTGAGGTTTCCATCACCGATAAACTTTCAACTTTAAACGTGCCACGGTTTAAGGAAGTCTTTGTCATTTTCTGCAACTTGGCCTTCAAGGTGCTGCATAGTTAACACTGTCGCATTCCACACAGTGAGTCCGGGGTTCGATCTTTAAGGTATTTTGCACAGTGGATCTGATTCCACTTCAAACTGTAGACCTAATTCCAATTAGCCTCACTGAGCATGAAGTGGATTTTAAAAGAACATACAAGAAAAAAAATCTTGGGAAGAGGTGCAGTTTCTTACCGAAACGCATTTATCCCGCTGAAGAACAGAGAGCACCATTCTTCATTTCTCGCACGGTAACCCAGGGTTCAAACTAAAGCTGACGGTTTCCGGTCAGTATTGCCAGTAGCTTTCATTTTGTTGGAAAAGCTGCTCGTAAAGCGAGGAGAGGATTAGTATATGGCTAAGATGACCTTCAGACATCACGTACAAGCTCATCAGTTGATGAGCAGGAAGAAAATCGCATCCAACACAGGAAGTTGTCCTCGGCGTGATTTCTCCCCCTCCCTCTTTTTTTCGGACACAGACAATTCAGAATGAAAGGGATTAGTATTCGTCCAGGAGGAGGAAATATGTTGACAAGGATGTTAATGCGGCGCCTGTAACAGAAACTCTTCTTGGAACTAATTGAAATAAATTCATTTCTCCTTTCAAAATTTTCAAAATTACCCAAATTTTTACTTTTGCAAATCTTTCAAATACAGACCTTTTTACATACATGTCTGTGTAAGGTGTCAGAGCTTCTTGAAGTAGGTATCTATGATAAGTTTTCTCGCATCTCCTGGGGATATAACGTGGATCTTACTACAAGCTTTCCAAGTAATCCAATTAATATTTTTAAAAGTTAATAAAAAGTCGTCCGTCTGAATACCTGCGGGATCCAAAAATTGCCGACATAGACAATGTTTCATTATGTAATCTCCTTTAAATTATTCGGCGATTCGTTTGCCGACCATGTTGAGTGTTCGAGTCATGCATCAGGGTTTCATGTCATGACCAAGGAATTAATCTAATCTAAATGCTCAACGTAATCTCGATTAATCAAAGAGGTTGATAAAAACGCAAAATATATTATTAATATTACAAATATAGTGTTATCCAATAGCTTCCTCTTAGAGTACTGCTTGGAACCATTTTCACTCGCTCGAACTCGTTCCCAAGCTCGAGTTTCCCACGCTCGTGCGTTTACAATGTAATGTCATTTTAAATATATATAAAATATTCGTCCTGGCAGTTTCAGCTCACAATCATGTTTCGTTTCCATATATCATTGTATTGGTAAGATAGGTTAAAATACATTTTAACATGAAGAATGTTTACTTAAGTTTCAATTTCACTGCGTCTTTCACCTCACGATCCATATTTGAGGGCCCACTAGCACAGACAAATTACGGTTGTACGTTTACTACTGGGCTTCGAGCGTATACCGCTCGTTTTGTCTGTTTGAGCGTTATTCGCTCGAACAAAGAAGTTCTCTATTCTTTGCGCTATCTGGCTCGAGCTCTTGAGCAAAGGGCTCTTCCTGCAGCACTCTATTTCCTATGAACTAAAAGATGGGTGATCCCCGCTATCAAATTGAACCCACAGACTACTGCGGACATACACATCTTTAAGTTTTCAAGAACAATAGTCGCAATTTCCAGCATAACATTTTCTTTAAACATAATTTGCATGATTCCCATGTGTTTGGTTGAATGGTCGGGAGAGCTGTAGACGCAGCCGGGCGTGGAACGCTAGAGGGCGCACCCGCAAAAAAAATCAAATAAAATTAACATAAAGGTAATCACTGTAAAGAAAAATTATTAAGAATTTGAAAAAGATTAGAGATTTCTGTGAAATCGTTCTCATCATTTGTTTATAGTTTGGACAACCGATATATTTCTAGATTCTTCAGGAAATGGAAGAATTTAAAGAGTTCAGATCTCAAATTACAAATTTAATAGTCATCGACATTTCCTCATGATTTCATATTTGCCTCAATCATTTAGGCGTTTTGACAATTCAAACTTGAAAAAGATTTTCTTGCAATATTTACCTTGGAAATGGTACTTTGTTTATTTGATGGGGAGGCGGGGGCAATTACTTTATTTCGTAAGTGGAGTGGTTAACGTCATGCACTACAAATGCAAGTGTGCCCAACTTAGAAGCCTTTAACTTGCATTATTCTATTTGTTATTCCGCGTTTATGCCACATTTGGTTAATTAGAACGATGGAAATGAATTATGAGTAGACGAAGTTGATAGGCACTCATGTCGAGGCCAAGACTACAACTTGAAATCTTCGATGGCCATGATCAATCAATGCCATTGCCCACCTCCGAAGCAGGGGTGCCAACGCCCCCCAAAACCAATGGTGCATCCCCCAAAAAATCATGTCATGTGCGCCCCCTCAAATCATATCATTCACGCCCTCAAACCATATCGAAATCCCCACGAAGTCTACCGAAAGTAACTTTATTCTTAGCTTTACTGAACACTATACTTGATCTGCCCCTCCTCACTCAAGACCGCACCGAAAATCGATCATCATAATTCCACGAAAATAGTGTGGATGAATCCGTAATAATTGATATTTGAATGAAATACCATGTTAAACTGTCCATATTTTTTAATTGTTCGATTTTCGAAAAATCTTAAAGCCAGCACATTGATTTGTGGTAAATTAAATTATGTAAATATGCATATAAAAAGTGTTTCTGAGTGGGTTTATAAAATTCACAATTTGAGTATTTAACACAAATTGTTATACCTTAAGATAAAGATAGAAAATTCAACCATGGCAAACCAAATAACATGCTCCAGCAGTATGACCGATTCAATTATTGTTTCACGAGACATTACAGAACCCTAGCTAGAAATTCATAAGCTCATGGAGATAATATAATACGGCACCTCTTTAAAAGAACTCCCCCCTCTGTTTTCTTCGGGTAAATATAATTATTTTAGTAACCCATATATTTACGTGGATTTTATTCTTGAATGCAAATTTAACTTGTTGAAGTAAAATTTTCCTCTGACAAGAAGTTAGAAACGCGGATTCGATATATTTTTAATCCAAATGATGCACCTGCTTTAAATTAAGCAGTGTACCAACACTATGAATTATATTTTAAGAAGTGATGTTATTAATGAATATCGCTTATGTCTTGTAATGCAGCTATAGTATAAAACTTCACATTCACCTCAGTAAATGCCAAACACGCATTCCCGCACCGTAACAGATTATTGCGAGCAAAGCAAGCAAGAAAATATTTACCTCCATTTCTTGCAGGCTTTCAAGAATATTAATTTAATGGGGTGTCAGTGCTTTTTTAGGATCCCGAGATATTTAGTCTTTTGCAGCTTATCTTTTGGCACGTTCCGGGTCAAAAACATGTGGATACCATATCGCTAAATACAATCTCCAAAATTTAATGTTTGAACTCTCTCTCCACTTCAGAAATCCCTTAACAATCTAAGATTTAACATTTCTATCAAGAGCTTCCTATCTCCCCCTTTAAATTTAATACTCAATCCTACCCCCAAAATTTCCATGCCAATTTTAGACGTACTGTTGATATTGAAGAGTGGATATTGCCTCCTCCAAAAAATTAATTCTCAGTCTCCATAGCAGAATATCCACAACAGTCTAAGACAATAGTAATACACAAGAATTGGATACCCCCTAAATTTAATGCTAAATCCCCATCTAACTAAAATACCCGCCATAATCTAAGACCTAGAGTTGGATACTGTTCCTTCCAACGTTTAATTCAGAATCCTCCTCCCCTAACCTACGTGTCAATGAAGATCTAATATGTAAGAGTTAGATATTTCTCCCCCCCCCCAAACTTCGATAATACCCTTAAATATTTTCTTTTCTTCATCTAATAGATTAAATATTGTGCATATAAGGTGTAAAATTTTCATATATATTTTGGAAAAATATATAAAATGTTGAATTTTATATTATTTGATGGGTAAAAATTTCCCCAAAAAATCTCGTTGGTGCCCCCTGTGGGCACCCCTGCTCCGAAGATGTATTATTGTCCACACTTCATAATTTATTCTACAATTCATTATGGTTGAAAATAGTCTAATAGGTAAAAAGTTGTGTAAAATAATGCTATCGTAATAAGAAACGCTGAAATGTTATCGAATTTAGATGTGTAAAATGTACAAAGTTGAAGGCTCCATCCCCATACTGGTTTTGGTAAACAATATGTTTCTTGGAGTAATCATGGCAGTGATTTAGAGGTGACAGAAAGAGACCCGCTTTGGGAGATGGAGAAGACATAAACAAGGACTCCAATGATTTCAAATTATGTGAAGATCATTTGGATGGGTGTGTATATATACATATATGTATATGTATAATTGCGCATACAATTTTGACGATCGCAGTATATTTTAGCAATCCACAATAAATATACACATCATTGCATTGCATCATTGCGATAATAGACACATTTTCTGCAATTACACGCACACTGGCAATGCAGGGAGAGGTTAGGGTACCCATGTTGCCCATGCTTGATCTAGCAAATGAGCAAATTATAGATCATACTTTCATTTTGCGTAAAATGAAAATCAGATGAAGTTATTAACGGTCGCATTGATTAAATCTTGAAATACTGAGAATTTCCCTCTACAATTTCTTCCTTCTGCCGTCCCTGATGCTTCAGACCTTTGCTTCGATTCCCAGTGGAGGCACATAGTGTTTCGGATCTCACTTCAAACTGTAGGTGAAACCCCGATTAACCTATCTGTGCCTAATGTAGACTTATAACATAAAGAAAAATTTTCGTGTGCCACTCGCGAATCTCTGCTGTCCCGCGAACCACCAATTGGAAATCACTAGTATTAAACCTAAAGATGTAGAGAAACGGCATAAATATAACCCAAATAAAGTTGAGCAAAAGTTGAATTGGTCAGAACATGGCAGAAAGACACACGTAAGAAAGAAGCCGGTTGATGCTAACACTTCGTTCCCACGGTCACTTAGTCGCTTGGTCATCGAAAGGTCACCTTGAGGCTTCCTTTCAGATTTGCTCCGAGCTGCGAACCAGAGAGTCTTGTGCCATAATTAGCTACATCGACTCGGCAACAGCCTTCCGAGCAGCAAATATGACAACCGTCCCATTCTCACACAGTCGTGTGACGACATATTCTAGGCACTGCTTCTGTGAACACTGTTAGCAAGATAGAAATTTGCAACGTGGCTTTATATTCAGATCTGTAACTTTGGAAGAAGGGGAAAGCTTGAAAAATTATTAGAGTCAAATCGATCTACTATATTTTGATAGATTTATTTGCATGAATCAACCTAATAATAGTTTCACTTACTCAGTGGCGCAACCAGAAAGGGCAAGGGGCTTAGCCCTCCAAACATGAGCGGAAACCAATTCTAGGGGGGGGGTAAGAGGAAACAAACACTAAATGAAGAAGTAAGGCTAACAAAATCTAAGAGAAATATGATGAACTAGGATATTCAAGATGGATTTATACAGTACCTGGAAAACCGAAAGAACCTGGGAGATTCGAACTGAATAAAGGCCGAATTTCAGTGTTTGGATGATAATAATACAAGCAATTTGGTTTTTCCAGTTTTGTCAGAGAGATTTGATTTTGTATTAGAGTTACTTCCTGATGAATGTTGAATTTTGCCTGGCGTATACTACCATTTTGTTTACAATGGTTTATATATTTCTTTTCATCGTTTTCATTTCGGTATGTTACCTACCAGTATCGGCGATTTGCTGCCAAGCAGAAAGGGGTGGGGGGCAAGGGTAGTTTACCTTTTCTATCTGGACAAGGCTTAGAATAGTACGGGGGCAAATTGTGTGTGCGTGTGTTGGAGGATGACTGCTCCACCAATCGCCGCCACTGAAACCTACTAGTTCATATTTCATACATAAGATCGTTCTTTTGTGCTGTACATGATGCGTTTTATACTAACACTACATATTTATATGTTTAGTTTCCTGGTAGACAGTTCTTGATTTTTCATTATAGTTTTCCAGCATTGAGTTTGTGTTTATGTCCACTTTATGCACAATAAGGCTAATATGGACTGGACCTATAGTCTGTAGTGGGATCGAACCGGGTAACCCTTTATTACCACTACGCCATCTGGGAGGCTATTTTCCCCTCTTTAGAACCTTATTATATTTTTTTATTTGTAATACAATGTAGCATTTGTTTCTCGTAATATAAACCAGTGTTTCTCAACCACTGAGCCCTGGTGTCAATTATACCGGGCCGAGAGTGGTTTTACTAAAGCTAGCGACTTGCAGTCCAAGCTGGAAACCAACGGGAAATATGACCTTTCGTTCAAGTTTCGCAAGTGATAAGAGGAAATCCTTTCTCGCCAGTGTACAACGATCCAGAATGGCAAAAAAAGTAGGCAAAAATTTAAATTTTACTACTTGGTAAACCAATAAAACATAATAAGTTCTGTAAAAAACTAAATGGGACATAAAAGTGGAAGAGTAATTTCTCTCTAAATCGATTATTTGTTCTTGCTTTCGAAACGCAAAATGGCGGTTCGTGGAAACACAATTTGCGGACAATATTTTGTACCTATTTTTAAGACTTGTTGTAGCAATTATTTTTCCGCTGGACAATATAATTGTCCTAGGTAGGCTCACAACTTCTCACTAATGCACAGAAAGAGATCATACATCTGAATTAAAATAAAAATAACCAATTTAATGCAGTAAATTGTACCTCTCTTCTAAAGTATAATTAACATTTTATTCTGGCTTGTAAATCTGTAATTAAACTTTACAGATGTATTTAATAAAGAGAGGTAAAATATTTTGCTCTTCTGGTTGGTTGGTGGAAATTTTAAATTTAGCTCGGAGTGTATGGGCTTGTTTTGGTCAGAGAAATTTAGATAACAGGGCTTTAATGTTTAATAAATGTTGTATGGCTAACGTCAAGCCAGCTGTCGGTGTTAGACGAGGGGGAAAATGTTGGCTTTACCGTAGTAAAATTAAGTTTAGTTCTTTATATTTTATTAGTAAGGTGAGTTTTTATTAATTTATGTGTGTTATTTTGTATTATTAATCCCATGAGTTTCAGGAACCCATAAATTGAATGGGTTCTGTTTGGTTCCGCTGCAGGACCGGAATCTTTTTTCTAACACAATTTAAATTCGGTCCAAGTTTCGTATTGTTTCATTAAAAAAACTTACTGGACGGAATTTAAATTGATCCGGAAAAAAGGTTCCTCGACAGTATTTAAATTGATCCAGAAAAAAAGTTCCTGGACCGTATTTAAATTCATCCTGGAAAAAAGGTTCCTGGACCGTATTTAAATTTAGCCGGAAAAAGGTTTTGGAACATATTGAAGAGGGGGCATGTTTTCCAATTAACCAACCTATTTTAGAAATCTCTCTTCCCCCTATATATATGGGGAAAATAGTACATGTGTAGAGTAAGGTGGGGTAAGACTGCGCACCGGTTTTTCGAGGTGAAAATCACACACAGTTGGCACCACTGTCCCACCGTTACTTCG
Source organism: Lepisma saccharinum (assembly GCF_977018435.1). Taxonomy (NCBI): domain Eukaryota; kingdom Metazoa; phylum Arthropoda; class Insecta; order Zygentoma; family Lepismatidae; genus Lepisma; species Lepisma saccharinum. The sequence goes on from NW_028142983.1 coordinate 238,991, forward strand.
TCCAAGATGGTAGCTAGCTGTGGACAGTGGTGAAGATACGTTTGAAATTCGTTGTGCTGAGAGAGGTAAGTGAAAAGATTTTGAGGGTGTTTGCTATTTATTTTGGTACTATGTGTTTTGAGTACTACGTCACTGTGAATGTACACAATATTACGATGTTGATGGATAGAAGAAGCTGTGTTAATGCCGAGTCCACCTGCGTATTAGTTTCCATTGCTTTGTGCAATGGCTGGGCAGCATCACGTGATTTGTTCAGGAATGCAGCACAGGGCACGACTGCGCACGTGCGCAGTTTTACCCCATAAGTGTGTGGCTTGCAGGTGCAAGTGTGTGGCTTGCAAGGCCCAGCCATTAGATAGATCATTTTTGGTCCACTGAAGTCGTTTTATGCATCTGAGTGTGAGATGTGGATGAGTAACCATCCGGGTCGCCCAATCACAGTTTTCCAAGTGGCATCCATTTTTACAAAGGCATATGGGAAGGCAGCTACAGTTAGGAATGCCATGAAGGGCTTTGAAGTGACTGGATTATGCTCTTTCAATCAAGACATCTTCACTGAGGACGAGTTTCTTCCCTCTACTGTGACAAATGTATCAGCTCCAACTCCAGGTGAGCAGTCTTCAATAAGTGGGGTTAACAATACTGGATCATTCGGGCACATTTCCGTTAACCAGATTCACCACTTCCACGTGCAGAGCATATTCAGCTCCGCCGATGAAAGAGAAGGCAGTCTCAGGTGTTAACTGGATCTCCATTCAAAGTCAACTTGGAAGCTTCGTTGGCTGAGAATAGTAAGAAGAAAGTTCAGGGGAAACAGAAACGGAACATCGTTGTTGAAGAAGATGTAGCAAGCAGAAAACGCCAGAAGAAAGAGTACAATTGCCCAGGTTGTAATGAGAAGTACAGCGATCCTCCAGTAGAGGATTGGATCCAGTGTTCCACATGTGACGAGTGGTGCCATGAAAATTTCATCTCGTATGAAACAGGAACCTTTATTTGTGATTTGTGTTAGCGATTCCTAACCTAAGTGAAGAACGAGATTCACTATGCCACGAGAAATGTATCCCATATGATAGAATAACTTTTTTAGGTGATTTGTGTTTCTTTTTATACAAATGTGACTCTGTGTAGAAAGTGCGCATTCTTACCCCAACTTGATCGCAGTCTAACCCCGCGGTGCGGGTAAGACTACGCATTTGCATGGTCACGGTTTTGTAATTGTTTCATGCAGAAATATTGTTCATTCAGCTTTCGGACATTTACTGTGAGTTAGCAAGGGATAGTGCAATGTGTATTGCTTTTTTTTCATGTGTGTCTGTAGTTTCATAGCTTGAATATAAAATTATGAACTCAAACTGCGCAGTCTTGCCCCACCTTACCCTATGCGTACATAAAAATGTGTATTACCTACATATTTACATAATTATATACACAAATGTATGTATATACGTATATAATCATATAATTATTGATACATATTATATTGTCATTTCATAGCTATTTATGTAATGCGATAAATAAATTAACCCACCACTCGATACTCTGTTGATTTTTTTAATGTCATTTATTCTTACTTTTAGCTAAACGGGGGAGATGAGGGTAGAATAAGCAAATCTCAACTATCGCAGGTACTATAACTCTGTCAATGAAGTATCCATGTTCATCATACATTTTCATGGTTTTCATGGGCAGGTGTAGGCTGTAGAGGAAGAAATTTCCTCCGCCGCTAAGATATCTTACTTATTTCCTTCATGCTGACCTCCGTGACGTAGTGGTTATCGCAGCTTGCTACGAAGCTAGGGATCCGGGGTTCGAATCCAGGCCTGGGAATAGGTGTTATTTGTGAATGTTCTTTCATCAATTTCAACATGTCATCACTCATTCTCACCTTCGCGATTAGCCAAAATTGGAAGAAAAGCGAATTAAAATAAACTAAATCAGTCAATCAATAAATCACTTCTTTTCATCACTAAGTGTGTGAAGACCTTAACCGCCATAAATTTAATTGTTTTGGTAAAATTAGGAGTCCCGATGAAATTTACTGTGCTATTAAAGATAACCGATATACAGGCAAATATCGCGTATGGTACTGTTATAAAAAATAAGTCAAGTGACAACAATTTGATTTGAAGTCAACATTATACGGTACACAGTGGTTCAACGTAGCGATCTATGAAGTAGATTTTCGTAACGAACCGTTACAGGAGTAAAACTGTGGCGTTTCTTCACACACTTCAAAGTATGCAGCATTAAAAACCAAGAGCGTGAAGAAGGGATGATTGATACGGTACTTCGTCACGTTCCTATCTGTTCTAAAACACAGAAAACATAAATTAGGCAATAAAATGCAAGGAGAGAAGTACAACTCACCAGTCTATTTATTCTATATCAGGCGACTGACATTTGTCCAGTGATCTTCGGACGTGACTTTTCCAATATTTTCGGTCATTCAAAATGCAGCTATTCTCTGGACCAAAAGGGAAGGGGCGAAGGAACTGGAATTTTTAAAAATATGCTGTCTGAGGCGGGTACTCTTTTTCGTAATGACCTTGACTGCGGTGGTTCCTAACGAGCTATTATTTCTACAAAGACCGAAGTAGCGGTCAGAATTTGCGTGCAAATGAATCCTTGATCCGAAACAGCTCTGTTCCTGAATAGGCATAGACTCTTTTGCTACTGTGTTGGCAAAGTGAATGAGGCTTTCTGACCTACGCCTCAACTTGGAATGTTGGGTTATGTCAAGAAACTGAAAACGATTCTTAAAAAACGAACATTGGGATATTCACTTTTCCATTGCTATATGTTTCAAAATAGGTTAACCCCTTCCTTCTGAAGCCCTTGACTAGAAGTCGTGAGCGTCTTCCACCGAGAGTCTTATTTTATCTTCCTCACATTTTGAAAAATAATTTGCACAGTTGGAGTGAAATGCCAATGTCTGGTCTGACTGCCACGCAGGAGGCCCCGTTGTTCGATTCCAGGGGTGGTGGGTGATATAAGTTCGGAATTTTTCCGGCCTTGTCACAACATAAAGCGGCTCCGGGGCTCGCCCTACCTCAAATCAATGGGTACCTAGGGACAACCCTGGGAGTAAAGGCAACCGGAGCGCAATGTTGATCACATGACCTCCAAAATAGCAGAGATCTAGAATGTGTGGGGCCTTACCCCCATATCCCCTAAACGTTCCAACATAGCACGTGCTATATGCACAGGGAATGAAATGCAACATTATAACATTTTACGCCACATGCTACAACGCATTAGAAATATCCTCAATGCATCGATCGCAATTTTAAAATAACTTTCAAAATTTTCGGAGAAGCGTTGATCCCGGGAAACCTGGCTTGACTAAGACTGTAGCCCCGGCCACTGAAAGATAAGTAATTTCGAGAAAAGCTATTTCCAAAATGGCTCAAGAAGCAGATTGGGGCAGGGTGTGGGGGCGACCACTTTCACACGAGGGTATTGTGTATTTGTGTGTTTGGTGGATCTCATTGCCGGGGGGCGCCTTTTTCAAATTTCTCCTATATTGATAAATAATTTGCAGAGCTAGATTGTAATTGGAAATACTGTGACATTTTACGACATGCATGTTAGGTCTGTAGCTAGGAAGCATAGGCGCTAAAATTTGTAGGAGGGTGCGGGCCGGGGGAGGGCGAAAGATCGAATCATTGAAAATAACTTTAGACAAGTGGTAGGTAGAGATAATTGAGGACAGGAGAAATATATTTTTCTCTTATGTTGGGAAGGGACTGAGGGAACAGCACGGATATTGCCGAGGCGGTACTTGCCAGTCTCTCGTTTTGTCTCGAAGGAATATTTTACCTCGTTCTAGGTCTTGTCTCCAGTTGTAAATGCCTAACTTGTACTGGGTCTCGTCTTGAATTGGAAATACCCGTTCTGTTCGCTTTTCCGTCTAGATTTAACAGAGATCTGTCTCATCTTTGGTCTAGTCTTCGATGACCTAGTCTCGTCTTATCGCTATTGTTAAAAGGTCGTCTCGCATTCGTCTCGAATTTCTTCCACCTTGAATTTTTAACTTAACAGGTTCAAGCTCCATCTGCCCCCCCCCTTGTTCGCAGCCCTTGCCATGTAGTTGTAGTTCTGCCCCTCCTCCTCCCCCACTCCTTTCCCACCGGGGTACACTGGGTTTATTGTTTCGCACCAACCTCGAATGTACGTTCAAAACCTGGTAGATTCAATGGAAACTTGGAAACGGAAGCAGTGAATTACGTTACACTTGATTTGTGGAGACGTGGCTGCAATTCTAAACTGCACGCCAATCTTTGTGTCACGTACTTCTTGTTGGTAGCGAAAACTTGAGGCTACGTTCATCCAACTAGCTCAAAAATAATTTTCCATTTTTTTCAAACCAGAGATAAGTTGTGGGGAAAAAATATAGTCTCATTTTTAGCATGCGACCGGGGAAGGGGGGCAAAAAAACTATATTGCCCCTCCTCGATGATGAGTGGGGGCCAAGCTGCCCCCATCCCCCGGTTCCGACGTCCCTGGGTTCCTGGACCGTATTTAACTTCATCCGGAAAAAAGGTTCCTAGATCGAATTTAAACACTTGATACATTAAAAGGTTATTTACGGCCTAGAACTCACTCACACTTGCTGATTTTCTCTTCCGGACGGGAATTGAATTTGTTTACACATTCCTGGAAATTGAAAACCCTGGGATTGTTAAGGATCCAGAAATCCATACATACTAATGGGTTCTATTTGGTTCCGTAACACGACGGGAACCTTTTTTCTCGCACAATTTAAATTCGATTAAAGTTGCGTATTGTTTCATTGAAAAACGTTTCCTGGATCGTATATAAATTGATCCAGAAGAAAGGTTCCTGGACCGTATTTAAATTAATCCGGAAAAAAATTCCTGGACCATATTTAAATTGATCTGGAAAAAAGGTTGCTGAACCGAATTGAAATACTTTACAGATAAAAAGGTTCTTTACGGTCCAGAACCCATTTACGTTTGGCTGATTTTCTCTCCTGGACTGGAATTTAATTTATTTAAAATTCTTGGACCTTTAACAACCCTGCCCATGAGGTGTTATTTTAAACTAGGATATAAATGTCATCTTGATTTAACATAGCATTCACCGCTTTTTCGCACAACAATTTCTAACGCAAAATATACTTCAAAGCATTGTGAAATGTGCATGGGAGAAAAGTTTTGCTACTTTTTGCTACTTTTGGTAACTTTAGCTTCTTTGTGAAAGCGTGCTCCGCCGTTAATGGGTCATCTGGCAACCCTGTCAAGCGTGAGAACGCGTGTGCGGGCGGTAAACCGGTTGTTACTCATTAGCAGTTCTGCACGGTCACAACAATTTATCCACACACTCACAACAACCCCATAACACCCCTCCCCCCCACACCACCACCACCACCTACATCAACAACCTTCTATAAGGTTTTTCACAAGGACTAAATGTGTGATCGATCATTTTGGCTCTGAACGGACCCTTACACCCTTTTAAATATGATCTTATATCCAGCCCTGTTTAATGCGACTGAATTTTTGGTGTGTGAGTTAGTAACCCAGCAGGATGGCCATTCTCCGCTAGGACGCAAGGACTCGCGCTGGTTAGTATTACCCAGAAACAAACTTACTTCGCAAGTCCGAATTATAATTGTTATAAATAATTTGAATAATAATAATACATTTTTTGAGATAAATGAAGGTAAAGTTCCCCGAGTAAAGAGCACAGTGCCATGAATGCACATATAGGGGATGTTAGGGTAGTGCCTCACACATTCTTGATCTCAGGCATTTTTTAGGTTATGCGATCAGCACCACCTTCCAGCCGGCTATACCGCCCACAGATACCCATTGATTTTAGGCTGAGCGAGCCCGAGCGCCTCTTTACAAGGCCGGAAATATTCCGACCATAGATTACCCACCCCGGGAATTGAACCCGGGTCTCGCGCGTGGGAATCAGACGCCTTACCGACTTTTGTCTTTTAAAGGAATGTCCCTAAGCGGTAGTATATCCCATCATTCACATTTGTATCAACTTTTACCCACATCCATTTTTACTACATTCTCGGTTTTCGTATTACGGACAAACACAAACTTCTAGTGGCAATCCACTAGTATCAATTGTAAATTTGTTCTGCTTGGTTGCATACATATTCAAGAAAAAAAAATCCTGTTATCGAGGACTCGTAGCCTCGAAACATATAGCTAATCAATTTATGCACGTTGTACAGTAACTGACATTTCTGTGTTGTAACGATCTCGTTGACGTTCAATGGGATGGTTACAACCCAGAAGTGTTCGCGACTCTACGTGTATGTATTATAACACCATTAAGCCTTGTTTCCATGATTATGAAAAACTAAATATGCTGACCAAGGCAGTAATTTATTTTATTAAAAACATAAACTAAACGTAACGTTTCAACCTTCTAGCAAGGTCTTCTTCAGACTCTGTATCAAGTACAAAAGTACTTTTGTACTTGATACAGAGTCTGAAGAAGACCTTGCTAGAAGGTTGAAACGTTACGTTTAGTTTATGTTTTTAATAAAATAAATTACTGCCTTGGTCAGCATATTTAGTTTTTCATAGTGTATGTATTGTTTATCTCTTAAGAGTCGAGACGAGAACAAGACAGGATTTCCAACTCGGGACGAAACCAAGACGCTGCCAAGTTTCGCTTTTTTGTCATCTCCAAGAAATACAAACAAAATGGATAAGGGAAAAGTAGTTGGCAATTTTTCTTTATTGCAAGAGGGAAAGTCACGTGACCACACTTGACCCTCTGACCCATGACAGCAGCCATTTCGCTGACTGAATTAACAGAGTCTGGATATCTATATCCATGGAAATCAAGTTGTTTTCTCGCCGTTCGCTACACGAACGCTGTCAAAGAAAATGCAGCTTGGGGTGTAAGTGGTGCCATCAACGTGGTACACCCAATTGTCAACCTCACTTCCACGTAGTACAGTCACGGACACTTCTGAGTTGTTACATCCCCGTTAACTGTCAATGGGATAATTACTACCCAGAAGTGTCCATGACTGTACAACCCTGGACTGCATCTTGCAGACTGACGAGGCTCTGACGTCTGTACCTAGGGTCTGTATACTATCTGTAGGGCTGTGTGTGCCTTGTCCTGAGTTTTTCCCTTATATGTGCTGATTGCATCTTTACATCCTCAGCTTTTAAATCACGTAAGAATATCTCGTATTATGACTGTACAGTCAATTTTCTACGGAATCCAAATTCCTCTTTACACTGGCTCTAAATAGAATGTGCAAGCGTGGAGTCTCTCGTGGGTAGCAGTCTTATCACATCACTTTCATTTTTTTATTATTTTTAGATGTTATTTTGCCAAAGCAGTTAGTTGCCTCATAACATCGACTGATTTTTTTTTTCCAGATCGCAGCGAAACCCGAGGGGCGTCGCCCTCAGCATATATGATGTTGAGCCAGGTGTCACAAGGTAAGGCGATAACAGTTCTCTTTCTTTAAGAAACGAGGAAGAAAAACATGTTCTCTTAACTTCACACATGGTCAACAAGGTGCAGTGTTTCTCCAGTGTTTGATCTAAATTTTCAGTTTTTGTTCCTCTGTGAGAGAAAAGCCATTTCTTCTCTAATTCTACTTTTATTGGTGTTGGTCCTCCATGAAAATGGTGCCTAAGGGTCTCTTTGATAATATGTTGTGTTGTTATGGTGATGATCTGAAAGAAAAAATCTCCCGTATCTTCTTTGTTCTTGGCAGAGTTAGAAAGGTTACTCCGAAAAATAACGCAGTGCCCTTATTTTCTTTGTTTGCTTACTTAATGTCTACATTTACAATTGTATATACACACAGTGGAGAGGAATGCAAGTCCACTCCATTTTGATGAATTGATTGGTTTATTTTACTTCACTTTTCTGCCACTTTTGACTAATCGCAAAGATGAGGATGAGTTATAAAACTGATGAAGGGACACTCACAAAGAACTCCCATGCCCAGGTCGGAATTCGAACCCAGGACCCCTGACGTCGTAGTGCATTGTGTTAATCACTACGCACGGAGTCTGCTTTTGAGTCTGTTTCTTCTGATTTGATTGTGAAGGTAGGCTGCATCTGCTGTGCATGAACTTACGTTTTAGTGTGTTTTTTGTTTAACTTTATGTCTATTATTTTGGAGACTCGAGAAAAGACCGAAACAAGAACATAAAGTAGCCTACAAGAAGAGTACTTGGACACAGCTGCATGAATTATGACGACGGGAAGTAATAAGAATCAGTTTCCTTGACTTAATGTTTATTCGACACAAACACGTAATTACAGGTATTACACCCCGTACAAACGTCAAGCCACTGCTCGATTCCCAGTCCGACGTCAAGCGATCTGCCGTTTCAACTACTAGCACCGCCCCCTTTCCACCTCGCTCGAGCCACGAGGCATGAGGAGCTCTGAGGTAGTCTACCACGTCACAGCGACGATCCTACCTCAATACACTCGAGTACAAAATTAATCAAATAATACAACTGTCATAACTCCCCTCTCTTGGGAGAAAAATTTCCTTCAAGTGAAATTTTTACAAAATAAAATACCCATTTACGCATTGTTATCATATCTACACTCATACTTTGTGTAGTTACAGTTAAACTGGTATACATCATGATCAAATATACTGGATATAATCAATACAACAACATTTATGTTAAAGAAAATATAAAAATAGCAAATAAATATAAATAATTTGAAACAAAATCTAAATCTTTCTTTGATCTACCCAAAACAAATGTTTGTACAATTTTGGATTTAGTTTTTCCAATTGGCTTAAATAACAACTTCTTTTTTCAATGGTACAATTCCAGATTTTTAGATTATCACTGTGATGGTTACCACTGATATTGCCAGTTTTCAAATCTATTACAATGTATACATTAGTTGCTTGTTTGTCAATTACCATATACGGGCCTTCATAGACCTCACAGTACTTTTTAGTGCGATTTTCTAGGAGGCTGCTAAGATAATGTGTTTTTACAAATACCAGGTCTTTTATTTTAACTTCATGTCTATTTTCTTGTTGTAAGTTGTACTTGTCATTTTTTTTCTTCCTTGCTTGGAAACCTTTTACAAAAGCCATGTATAGTTTGTCTTTCCACAGAGAAATTTCATTAGGCGGTAAATTAAAATGATTCAAAATACATGAGTTAAGATCTCTGTTTAGTTGTAACTCTGAGGGAGCAAATCCTAGCTGTGTGTGTACACTATCATTTAATAAGCTTACCACTACATCTATATATTTCGGCCACTCTTTGTGGTTGTTTTTACAAAAAACACGCATAAGCCGGTTGAGTTCCGAATTAATTCTCTCAACTAAATTAGAACTAGGGTGATATATTGGGGTATACGCCAATTTTATACCTAAGCTTGTTAAAGTGTCCACATATTTGTTAGAATGAAACACCGTGGCGTTATCACTAACCAACCTGTGTGGAATGCCAAAATGCCTGACATATCCTTCTAGTAAGGCTTTTACAATACTGTTGGCTGTACTTGACCTCATTGGATAAGCAAACAGATATTTAGTGTTAGCATCTTGTAAGGTTAGAAGAAACCTTTCTCCTTGTGAACCTTTAATTAATGGTCCTTGTATATCTAAAAACAAAATAGTTTCACCTTGGTTACAATGTTGTTGGAATATGCCCTTGGGCGGATGTCTACTCGGCTTCGTTCTCATACATAGTTCACAATCTTTGATATAACTCAGAATACCTTTTCTCATACCAGGCCAAAAGTACAGTTTCCTAACTCTTCTGAGTACCTTTTCACAACCAAAGTGGCCCATATTGTCATGATAATTCCTCAGTATTGCCGAAACTAAAGATTGAGGTATACATATTTTCCAGATGTTCTCAAAGTGAAAATCTCTTATCATCAAAATTCCATTGCATACTTTATAAAACTTTTTCCAATTTCTACACCTTTGAGGTAAACTTACACTTACACTTTCACAATTGTTCAAATAACCAATAATAGGTTGAAATAACTTATCATTGTACTGTTCTTGGACTAACAACTCTACAGGTATATCCAATACTTCATTTTTAAACCTTACATTATTGTTGATGTGCATCAAAATCGGCTCTGATTCTGAAAATTGTCTGGACAATAAGTCCGCTAGGCCAATGTCAGATCCTTTGCAGTATTCTATAATGAACTGGTATTTTTGAAGTTGAAGGGACCAACGCAATAAGCGAGGGTTCCAATTCTTCGAATGGTTCAGCCAAGTGAGACACTTATGATCACAAACTAAAGTAAATTCTTTACCCAAAAGATATTGATTACATTTCTCAATACAAAATAAAAGACTTAAACATTCTAGCTCGGTTATGGTGTATTGTTTCTCATAACCTTTCAGTGTACGACTTACATAACTTATTATTCTTTTCTCGCCATCAATTATTTGATACAAATATCCTCCGATGCCAAGTAAGGAAGCATCTCCCTGGACATAAAACCTTTGATTAAGATCAGGATGAAATAGTTTAGCATCATTAGAAATTTCTTGCTTGAGCAAATCAAAACTCTCTTGTTCCTTCTTAGTCCATATCCATTTCTTACCTTTCCTTAACAATTCATATAAAGGTGCACATATGGTAGCAAAGTTTGGAATGAATCTTCTCATCCAAGAGAAACAACCTATTATTTTTTGAAGTGGCTTTACATCCTTCGGAGTAGGAAGGTTGAGAATAGCCTCTACTCTTTCTGGATTTACTTTTATACCTGTTTTGTCAATAATGTGACCCAAGTACAATAACTTTTCTTTACAGAGGAATGTCTTCTTGAGACGTACAGTCATACCACTCTCTTTTAATTTAGAAAATACACTTCTTAAATGTTCTATGTGACTTTCTAAAGATTCACTTCTAATGCATAAATCATCAACATAAATGATAACATTCTCTGACAGAATGTCGCCTAATACCTTGGTCATTGCCATCGTAAATGCTTGTACTCCATTACATGTACCAAATACTAAACGTTTGTATTGGTATTGTCTACCTTCAAACAAAAATGCAGTATACTTTTTAGATGACTCTGACAACAAAATCTGGTGAAATCCAGAGGACATATCGATCAGTGATACATATGGTCTACCAACAAATCCTTGTAATGCCTCTTCAATATTAATTGGTCTAATTTGACTAAGTTTTTGGTGTTGATTAATATTCCTGAAGTCAGTACATACTCTTACACTTCTATCAGACTTAGGAACTATTACTAGTGGATTTAAATAAGGTGAATCAGAAAGTTCTATAATGTCCCACTCAAGTAATTTTTGAATATGATCTCTAACATTTTGTCTGTAATGATAAGGTATTCGATATGGCTTAGAAACTAAAGGTTCTGTTGTATCTAATTCAATATGATGTTCATATTTAGTACATAAACCAGGGTTTTCATCAAACAACATCCTAAATTCAAGTAACAAATCAAACAGTTGGTTCTTTTCATCTTCACCGAGTATTTCAGCTTGCATAGCTTTTAATTTAAGATCTTCTACACTAGCAACAGTTATTTCCTCCTTTGACTTTTGTGTTACATTAAGACAACTACTCTCTGCCTCTTCACTCACATCAAAAGTTGGACAAGATATAGGTAATAATTTAACTAACCTTTCACCTTGTTTGGTGTGTAATAATAAAGAATTTTCCTTGAAGTTTACAAGAGCCTCTACATTATACAAAAAATCTAAACCTAAAAGAATTTCTACTGTCAAATCTTTGACGACAACAAACTGAACAAAAAACATAATATCTTCAATTTCTATATCCACACAAAATTTTCCAAGTACTTTCTGTTTTCTTTTTCCAGAATAGTCAACCAAAATAATATCTTCTATTGGCTCTAATTTAGGTCTGGTGACTTCGCTAGTAATACTTTTCCATTTGTTCTCTGACATCAAACAAATGTCACTACCACTATCTACTAAGCATTTACTCTCTATCCCATTAATATTTGCAAAGATAGAAGTTGTATTCTTGACTTTGTTCCTGAGGTTTACGGGTAACATTAAGTTATTAGAACTATATTTCGCTTCATCTTCTAACAAGTCTTCATAAAAATTAATATCTACCCTACATACATTTTTAAGGCATGATTCACAGTTTGCTTTACTAGAATTTTCATTACAAAGTTTGTTTCTTAAATCTTCAGTATTAAGATTGGCTACTGACACAATATTCTCATCTTCGTCTATGCTATTCTGTGTCACAATAACAATAGACTCAATATCAAGTTTAAAGGTTGTTCAGGCACAAACCAGGGCGCATTCACCCTAAGTGAAGACCCACCATTACCATTTTCTATTTCTTCCCTAGTACTAGATCTAGGTTCACTTCTTTGAGGATTGTTTTGAACATCATCGTGTGACACAGTGTTTGTACCAGTATTTCTATACCTAGGTCTACTATTATCAGCATTTATACGATTTTGGTTACTAAACTAAGAATCACGAACCTTCCGACCCTCTGTAAACAACCGTCTCACTTCGAGTAACGTATCACTCCGCGTCAGCTGTTCATGGATGGCGCGGTCATCATATGCTGTTGTTCACTCGCATTTCACCCGAATACGTTACATGAAAAGAAAACGTATTCCTATGTTTTATGACATCCCTACACATTGAAGCAAAATAAATTTTCGAAGTGTGATTAAATACGTGTTCTTGTTGAAGCTTGAAGTACAGGTATGAACATATTTTCGACTTCAAAAAATTCATTTATCTTACACTGGGTTAACGGGTCCCTCCTCCCTCCCTTTTCTCTCAGTATGACGGGGCCAAAGTAAAACTAAGAGAGCGAGAGTCGATTCAGTAAATTCAAGCCTTTTCTTTTCCTTGCTACCCCTTCCACCAAGCTATTGCCCAACATTGTTGACATGCAGAGAATTGTTTCTCTCCTTTGTCCAACAATGTCCCGCCAGTTTTAGCAGAAACTAGACAAAGATAAGCCGAAACATAAAAAATAGATTGTTTATCTCCATTCATTTATCTTTCTTGAGCACTGAAAAAAAAAAAGCGACAATAAGAACTCACATTATTTATGCAAGGGAAAAATATTTACTTACTTTAATCCGATGGGAGAGGTTCGATGCCTGTCAGATCTTCATCACAACTATCTTCCGATTCACTTTCCCCGTCATTAACTTGGATAATGAATCTTTCCAAATTTAAATCGTCTGTCAGGTTGTCCACTTCCCACAATTTCCGCTCTTCGGTTTCGATGACATGCCGCACTGCGTCCGCCCAGTTACGCACCGAAATCTGAGACATGGCAATCTCAGTCAGTCTCTTGACCTCGTCCAACTTGAAGGTCTTGTTGTTGCGCGCAACGTACCCTTTGACCTGAGCCCATATCATTTCAATGGGATTCAGGTTGCAATGGTAAGGTGGTAGACGCAACACGGTGTGCCCGGCTCTCTTCGCCATTTCGTCGACAACGTATTTGTCATAGCTTGGCTTCATACGCGAAACGTGATCCAAAAGTTCCGCCTTGAGCACGTCAGCTGGAAGTACAACGCCTTTTTCGCTCAGCCAAGCTAATATGTCAGCCTTCTTCCAAGCAGTGGTTGGCAACTTTTCACATTTCACACTGTGATAGGGAGCATTATCCAGCACAATAACACTGTTCGGGTCAAGTTTTGGCAGAACAGATGAAAACCACTCCTCAAAAACATCACCGTTCATTTCTTCGTGGTAGTCACCTGTAGTCTTTGACACAAAAATTAGCTGTGCACCGTCCACGAACCCACTTCCACTTCCAACATGAACAATGATGAGCCTCTTGCCTTTTCCTGACGGTTGCTTCATTCCGGTTGACAGTCCTTCGAGAAAAGCTTTCTTCCTGGAGGTGACAGTGCTATCGTGCCACGCCTTGCTCACAGTGTGTCCTGCGTTTACCCACGTCTCATCCAAGTAATAAATGTTCTTACCTTGCTTTCGCAGTTCCCTTATGGACCGGAGGTATTTTCGGCGCCAAAAAACAATATCGTCCCTGTCGATGAGTGCTGTCTGCCGACTTCGCTTCCCATAAACGAACCCAACGTCCAACAAGAGGCGCTTTAACGTGGACGCGCTAAAATCGGGGAGATCCTCATCGTTATTAACATCCGCCAATACCTTCCGCACGGTGGGTAGTTCTTGATTAAAAAAATAGGAATGCACTTTGCGCCGTATTGCGCTTATTTCAAAATCTGTGTACTTGTTCACACGAGCAACAACGTTGTGTTTCTTCCCGGGAGTCACAATTTCACCGGTCGTTTTCCGTTCTTTCAACGCACCGAAAACAGAAGACGCTGACACACCACTGCACTCGGACACCAACTTCACCACCTCCTTCACTGTTTTTTCAGGATGCCACCGACAGAACGTTGCATAAACGTTCAGAACAATCTGCTTCTCGCCACTTTTCAACGGCTGTCCTTGCCGATGTTTCTGAAAGAAACTCGGAGAACACGGAGACCTTCCTGCACGCATGGAAGTCGCCATATTTGAAACTGGCGCTACTTTCTTGCCGCTCACGTGATCAGTTGTAATTTATTCAATCATCACGTATTATTATTATAAGCAGAAACCTTTAATGAAAAGCTATTTTAAAATTCATATTCCGGGATAATTTACATATTTTTCTAGCATTGGCAAGCTTTTTTAAAACGAACTATATGCGGCGGAAGAAATCCGCTATTAGGTTGTTGCCAACCCCAATACCTTCGCACTAAGTCGGTGAAGAAACTGAAGTGGTGTGGTAAATGTCGGCACATGATAATTTGATTTCACGATGTCAGTGAGGGTGCTGTGGGGTGAAGGGACACAGATGGGCTGACCATAGCAGAGGTGTGCACCATCGATTGCGACCCTCATGACTGCAGACCTCATAAACACCCTCACACTCTGTAAGACTTGTGGGGGTGAGGGAGGGCAATGGCAGACCGTGAGGTTGAGATGAGGGCAAGACGCGAGAGGGGTATGGGTGGAGGTTGATTGAAAATGAACACCTTCGCTCTAGAAAGAAGAAAAACAAAAAAAAACCTGCAAATATGCATTTTATATGTAGGGTGCAATAAAATGTGACTGCCTCTTACCGTCCTCTTCCCCCACTTTTCTTTCCAGTGACAATGCTTCATTGAGTTGCCGTTTTAGTCTCCCTCGGCGTTTTTTCTGCTTAACCCAGAATTTTAGATAGAGCTGAAAAGGGCATACGAGTGTTTTGGGATAGCATAACTTTAGAGACGTTGAAGAAAACTCTGGAGCATGTTGTAATGTGTGACATTGAGGTGTAGATCCCCCACACTGTGACACGCACTTTATGTCATTAGTTACCGAGACGATGAATACGATTCAAGAACTTAGTTAATCAAATTAAATCTATCAGCTTACTTATGTGCAATAGTAATAATAAATCATACTTTCAAACCCCAATGAATTTAATCAATAAACAGCTGTTTTAAAAACGTCATTTATCTCAATGTGTCATCGAATTCCCTAGCAAAGGTTAATTTTAGCATAAGACGACAGAAGAAGAATCATTTGGTACTGAACTGTCACATCCGGTAGGGGATAAGATCATGGACGTCCGTAGGATTTTTTCCAGGGAGGGGCAAGGAAGGTATTTTTTCCAGGGGGGGCAAACAAGGCACATTTTCCCCAAGGGCAATAATTAACACACATTATTGTGGCTGAAACTAAATTGTATGTAAAAAATATATAATTTTGGTTGGATTTCATTTTCCAGGGGGGCCATAGCCCCCTTGCCCCCCTTCCGGACGCCCATGGATAAAATATACATTTTGTTCTTTATTTTTTACATTTAAGACTTTATTTTCCACATTTGGGTAATCGTCTCTATTTGCACTCCGCCACCGAGCAGCCAAGATGTATATTTAATTGTTCTTTTTAAGCTACGTATCAAATTAACTCCCAACAAGTGATAGGGCCTCCTTAAGAGAAACATTGCTATAACGCGTCCGATGACAAATAGAACGTCTCTGCATCTTGTAGGCTACGTAGATAATTTTATTGTCATAAGTTGGCAACACTGTTACGATACACGTGCTTTTGTTTACAGAAGGTCTGAAGTTCTATGATTCTCACTTTATAATTGTATCTACCTCGAAAGCTACTGTTTCTATAGTTATTACCAGAATATGGAAAACGGTTTACTCTCCAAGATCTCTGACCAGATCTACTATCATTACTACTATTATTATCAGTGGCATATCTCCTGAAATTACCAGAATTCCTTACATTAGTCTCATGGCTTGTATTAGAATTTTGCATATTGCTTACTCTAGATTGATTATTTCTTTTAGTTTCATTAACAACTTGTACTTGTCTAATACCAACAGGCCTTCCATCTCTCCTACTTTCACCTTCAGCACTTGCATACAAAGCTTCATGACGCGCAACCAATTCCGCAGCGGTACCAAGACTAATATTAGGTTGATTTAAGATTGCTTCTCTAACTCTATTTGGTAACTGTTGGGCTACTAAAATAGTTTTTTGCTGTTCTGGCATGTCTGGCTGAATGGAATTTAGTAAATTAATCTGTGACCAGAAATAATTTAACAGAGTTTGTCTACTTTCTTTGCTGTATCTCTTGCACAAGACATTTGCAAGACATGTTGACTTCCACGATGCACTTTCAAAGGCATTAAGGAAAAGAACCTTAAAAGAACTATAATCTACAATGTGTAGTTTCTCTTGAGAGAACCAATTTTTAGCAACACCTTTCAAAAGCATTGGTACATACTTCATGTAATCTTTTTTGGTAACATTTAACATATCCAAGCGATCCTCAACCTCTTGAAGAAATTGTGACGCCAAATAATCCATCCTAGTTGCAGTAAATTTAGGTAACCTATCTAGATCAGAGTACTTAAGTGTACTAGGTACAAACTTCCTTCTGTAACTACTACTTTTGTGATCAGTTCCACTTTCCGAACTACTATCATGAAATTTATCTCTTGACATGCTTTTCGCAACTCTACCTGTCTTATAGCTACTTACAGATTTACGTTTAAGCCCCCTTAACTGAACTTTAGTTTCAGAGCTAGAAGATTTTACATCTGAATCAGATTCTCCTTTACGTAATGGTCTTTGCTTTCTAAACGTGATATATTCAGTTTTTTCAATGGGTAAAGAAGCTTTCCTTGCTTCCCTTTGCTGTTCAGACAATCTAGGAACATCAGGACTAACTAAGCCTTGTACTCTAGTTTCTAATCCTAAAGAAGATTTTGCCGGTTCAGCACTTACTCTAAAAATGGAAAAATCATTCGTTAAATCTCTAACTTGATACCGAATATTCTCCAGCTTATCATCTAGAACCTCATATTTGTTAGTAATCTCTGTAAGTTGTAAGCAACCCTTAACAGTAATGTCATTACTAGATATTTTCTGTTGAACGGTTTGAACGGTCAAGTTTAGATCTTGAATAGTTTGTCCAGACTTAACACTAATTTCGTTAAATTTACTATTCAACTCAGCAATAGCAACTTCATGTCCACTAATGTTATTAAACAACTCCTTCATACTACTTTCATTTCCATGTACAAGGTTGACTAAACTTTCAAACTTCTTTTGATTTATTTCGAGTGTTTTCTTAATTTCTACGCATTCATTTTCTACCTGTTTTACATGAGAATCGAAAACCTCTCTCAATTTTTTATGTTGATTTACACACGTAACAGAAACCTCGTTTATCTTCTCTTCCAATTTCGTGCTCAAGTTGACCACTTGTTCCT
This sequence comes from Lepisma saccharinum, assembly GCF_977018435.1. Lineage (NCBI taxonomy): Eukaryota > Metazoa > Arthropoda > Insecta > Zygentoma > Lepismatidae > Lepisma > Lepisma saccharinum. Next base: position 256,745 of record NW_028142983.1, read on the forward strand.
TTAGTTCATGGGCGCATTCTTTTGTTTCGACCAAATTATCAGACACTTTCTTTTCGACTCGTGCTTCCAATAATTCGAAGTCTTGCCTTAAGAGACCTATACTGGTGCCTACATTACTTACACTGGCCTCAACACTATTAATATCCGCTTTGACGTTCCTTTCAACACTGTTAATATCAGCTTTGACATTAGCTTCAACACTATTAATATCAGCTTTGACGTTAGCTTCAACACTATTAATATCAGCTTTGACGTTAGATTCAACACTACTAACTTGTTCCGCGAGTCTAGCTTCAAATTGTTTAAAGAGAAACTCCAATTCCTTTTTTGTAGCCATTTTCAATTTCAGTTACTGCTAGCTAAGAATTTTAGTCGCCGTATTCAGTACAACTATTTTATAGTTTCGGTGCTACAATCACAGCGCGATAAAGTTATTCGTCATTCTTCTTTTCCACATAGAAAAAGTTCAGTACTTACGTTCCAACATCACAGACGAAAAAGTTGAATTCTTCCATCTAACAGCTACAACCAGATTCTAACGACGTAGACGATCGAGTCCTCCTGTTCGTGCGCCATTCTTATGACGACGGGAAGTAATAAGAATCAGTTTCCTTGACTTAATGTTTATTCGACACAAACACGTAATTACAGGTATTACACCCCGTACAAACGTCAAGCCACTGCTCGATTCCCAGTCCGACGTCAAGCGATCTGCCGTTTCAACTACTAGCACCGCCCCCTTTCCACCTCGCTCGAGCCACGAGGCATGAGGAGCTCTGAGGTAGTCTACCACGTCACAGCGACGATCCTACCTCAATACACTCGAGTACAAAATTAATCAAATAATACAACTGTCATAGAATGTAAATATAATATACATGCTACATTATCCGTTCGAAAAAAATCAAATCCTAAGAAGCATTTTAAAAGGGAGATTAATAAATCGTTAATGATGCGTGCACACACACAGTCACACAGTGACGGACGGGGTGGGCATAGACAAAAAAGAGCGAAATGAGGAGAGAAAGAGAACCAAGTCGGAAAGGAGAAGAGTGATATTGGGAGTAGGGATGGCCAGATCCGGATCCTCTCGGATCCGAAATCCGGATCCGGTTGGTTCCGGATCCTAAAATTTTCAGATCCGGATCCGGAATTTTCGGATCCGGATCCGTTTTGCCATCCCACATGCGCTTCTTTGGAATGTAAGAATGTGCTTATAACATATTGTTACCTGCTAATATATATATATATATATATATATATAATATACATACATATATATATATATATATATATATATATATATATATAGTGTGTGTGTGTGCGTACGCGATTTGTAATTAATTAATACACTTACTAGGGAGGTCTAAGTCTCCCCCTCCGATTTCCATGAAACGTGGCAGGTGTATAGAGGCCCCCCCTCAAATGTCAAGATGAGGAGAAATTGAAGTGGGGATCAGACTCCGAAACCAAGTAAATATGGCATAGGGCCTCTCTATACACCTGTCAAATTTCATGGGAATCGGAGGGGGACACAGGGGTCAGATGATTCAGACGTCAATTTGTCCTCATCTTGACATTTGAGGCGGGTTTTGCCCCCTAAAACAGTCTTTTAGCCGAAACAAAAAAAAAACACGTATTTCTTCCTTTCGGCCACTCTATACACCTGCCAAGTTTCATGAAAATCGGAGGGGGACATAGGGGTCAGATCCTTACTTCAATTTGTCCTCATCTTGACATTTGAGGGGATTTTGCCCCCTGAAACAGTTTTTAGCTGAAACAAAAAAACACGTAATTCTTCCTTCGGGCCCCTCTATACACCTGCCACGTTTCATGGAAATCGGAGGGGAACACAGGAGTCAGATCCCCACTTCAATTTGTCCTCATCTTGACATTTGAGGGAGGTTGCCCCCTAGAACAAATTTTTTGCCGAAACAAAAAAAAAAACACGTATTTCTTCATTTGGGCCCGTTTATACACAAACCTGCCAAGCTTCATGGAAATCGGAGGAGGGACACAGGGGTCAGATCCTCACTTCAATTTGTCCTCATCTTGACATTTGAGGGAGTTTTGCCCCCTAAAACAGTTTTTTAGCTGAAACAAAAAAAACACGTAATTCTTCCTTTGGGCCCCACTATACTGCCAAGTTTCATGGAAATCGGAGGGGGACACTTAGATAACCTCCCTTGTTAGTCTTACACTTTGTAATTATTTAACACTGCATATATGTTATAATGTTTTATTTTAATTTGTAAAACTGTAACTGTAGAACAATTGTATAATTTTTGTATAACATTTCTATCTTGTTATATGTGTTAAAGGTTTCATCCTGGAATGGAATGTCTCACATTTATGTGTGTTTTCATTTCCAATACATTCGAATGAATACATATTCGTTTCAATGGCATTTACAAAATCACCTCGGACATTTGTGCACGAGTGTGTTAGCCGCTGCGTAGCAAAGTATTTTAGGAACAACACTTGAAAAAAATTCTTGTTGGACTAACGAAAAATTTCTTTGTAATCGAAGATCATAATACCTTTTAAGGTGTGGTAATATTATAATGGGATTGAGATACGAAACTCTCGGATCCGGATCCAGATCCGAAACTTTCAGACCCGGGTCCGGATCCGGATCCAGATCCGGAATTTTCGGATCCGGATCCAGATCCGTAACTTTTGGATCCGGATCCGAATGGATCCGGATTTTTCGGATCCGGATCCGTTTGGCCATCCCTAATTGGGAGAGGAACAGATAGAGGAAGAGAGACGGGGGAAATGGACGACATTAGAAGGTATTCTGTCCAGAGCAATCAAGTAGAATCATTTAGTAATCAAATAGAATAATTTTGTTTCAGAGTGTTTGAATAATTAATTCGGTGTAGAATTCGACGAATGTTTTCATTTGCTCAAACTATTTGTTTATGTTTCTTTCGATCGGACACTATAAGGTATGCAATTCACAGATGAGATTTATTTCAAAGCAATAACTTTCTACTCAATTAAGGCATGCTACATGTGAAAAGTATGCAATTATTTTGAAACTAATTTAGATAACCTATCCTTGATTATTATTACCATACACTGTAAGTAATTAATTTTATTATTTTCTTTAAGAAGCAATAAGAAAGTTTCATCAATTGGGATTAAAAAAATACCTAAGGTGTTTGTTATAATCCAATAGAAAGTATTTTGTCAAACAAGGAATGTGATGGCTAATATTCGGAAGTTGATGAAGAATCCTATTTTTTTGCTGAGCCTTACAAAACAATGCAAAACCTGATACCAGTCCTCCTTCAGCTAGAACCAGAGAACATTGCTTTTATTTTGCATTTTCTGGCCATCTTTGTCTCTCAGTATATTTTGCCAATTTTGTTGATTTTTTCTTCATTTTTGAGACTATTTCAACTCACTGACACAAATGAAATCTGGATTTGTTCTTTAGCAATCTAAAATATATTACCCCAGACAAGGGAATATCTGTGGTATTGCCTAAACATAGTTTGTCCTAAAGTAACCGAAAGATACAATCCTCGCTGCAAGGAAGTAACCCTAACCATACAAATAATTGTCATAAAAAACAAAATGAATGAAGAATATGAAAAATTTAGGATGACGAAAAACACAAATCACCAGGAAAAATACAAAAATCTGAAAAAATGTACATATATTTCAGTAAAGATCAGAAATCAAACACACTGAAAAATAAAATTGTAAGAACAGAAACTAAACAAAAGTAATATGGAACATAGCGAATACTCAACGCAATAATAGGAACTATGATGAACAAAACATAGAGGTCATAATAGATGAAAATCGAATAACTAAACCAGATATGTAACTTGTTCACTCAACATTTCGTAAACTCAACAAACTCGGATGTAGATAATGGTAACCATGAACATACACACAAAATTTTAACATGCAAAATCATGTTAAATAGCATGTACATATTAGGAACAAACATCAATGAACTGTAAAAAGTTGTAACAAGCCTAAAAAATAAGAAATCTCATGGACCAGACGAATGGTCATCAGAATTTGTAAAATCTAGATGTGAATACATAGTGAAACCCTTGTTCTATGCAGTTAATGCAGTATTAAATAGCGGAATATTTTCCAAAGTTCTTAAAAATAGTATAGTTAGTCCCATATACAAGAAAGGGGAAAATACCAACATAGAAAATTATAGACCAATCTCCTTGACATCAACATTTTCAAAAATAATAGAAAAAATATTATATGTTTTTGTTATTATTATTCCACTTAACCTGAAGATAGGGGCAATCATTTGTATTTTATTAGGTTGATGAATTGGATATAATATTACGTCCTTCTTATTCGAAAGTTATCCGTTTTATAATAATAAAATAATATATTATTTATTAGGAGGAATATGATTTTTACCATATTTATCTTCGGGTTCGTAAAGTAAGTTCCACTGATGAATACCGTGGCGCTGCAAGCGGGGCAGTGTGAATGCGCATGCGCCTTGTGTAGCCACAACCTTGATGAAGTGCAGACGTCAGTCTGAGGCAGTGTTGCCAGGTCTACTGATTTCGCAGGAGATTTCCTGATTTTCAGAACGATCTACTGATCTCCTGACAAGTTTCAGGAAAATGGGGAAATCTCCTGATTTCTTGCTTCCTTAAATATTTATAATGAACAAATATTTAAGAAAATCGAAAGTTGATTTAAAATTTACATATTCGGCTGATGGAATGCAAAGACCCATGAATATTCCACAGAGAGAGAGAGAGAGAGAGAGAGAGAGAGAGAGAAAGAGAGAGAGAGAGAGAGTGGTGGGGGAGGAGGGTCATACCAGGCTTTATGACACTGGAAAAGACCCGCGGCTTCTTGAGCCCTTTGTGCATTGGGAACTCCAAGGCGGGTGTCCTAACTTTCCCCATTGAGTTTTTTGTCAAAGGGGAGGAAACTGGTTACAACTAAATACCAATGTTGTCACCCACACATACGAACAAGTATTAAAAAAAGGGTGGTCTTTCTTACATCCTGTAACTTTAGCTAGTTTTAAAGAAAAGCAATCTAAGGTGTTATCAGGTAAAATATTTAAAAAATATATCCTCGAATGCGTAGTGGCTGAAGCTCTAGTCTTAGTTAACACAAAAATCACGAAATGTTTCCATACACTTTTAAACGCCAAGTACATAAATCCACGCAGTCACAACTTATTTTAGAATATTTGTGAGAGATGAACAGAAAATCGAGGTCGGATTTTTTTCCAGTAATGTCACTGCTTTTTGCAATGTGTAGGGGCAGTGCCGGCGATTAGGAAAGAGGGGGGGGGCATTCCTTGCACCCCCTCAGTTTTGGCACCAGATCATCGCCACTGGTTGGGGGAAACTGTACCTTTACCTTAGGTGAATTTAGGGGATGGTGTTATCGTACCCCTTTAAGTGCAAATTCATAATAAAATTTATATTAACATAACAACAATAAATTTATCTTTTGACTTATAAAATTAATAATGAACGTTCAATAATGATAGTGGAATGCTTCTCCCACTCTTCCACCCCCCCCCCAGAACGTTGATAATCCGCTATTTTTAGTTCTTCTGATTTTTTAAGCAAATCTCCTGATTTTTCAGGGAACTATCTCCCGATTTTTAAAAATCTGACCTGGCAACGCTGGTCTGAGGCAGGTTGGTCAGGATAGTAGTGCGTAGTGCGTTGTTGTTATGTTTCAGACAATCCAAACTCCCGCCACGTGTGAGGTGCGATCCGTGATCCGTTTTCTGGATGCACGTAATGTTCCAGCTGCGGAGATCCACCGTCAGATTTGTGAGGTGTATGGAGAAGGAATAATGAGTGCTTCAATGGTAAGAAGATGGGTGAGACAGTTTCGTGGTGGACGGGTTAGTGTTCATGATGCAGAACGAAGTGGTCGACCGTCTGTTGTGAATCCCAATTTGGTTCGTTTAGTGGAAGAGCAGATTAGGGAGAACAGACGATTCACTTTGTCTGAGCTGTCATTAGAGTTTCCACAAATCTCCAGAACTGTGCTGTATGAAATTGTGACAGTGAATTTGAAATTTCGCAAATTGTGTAACCGTTGGGTCCCTCACCAGCTCTCCGAAAATGCCAAAAAGGAAAGAATGGGAAGTGCATTAGAGTTTTTGAAACGGTATAGTGAGGAGGGGGAAGAGTTGTTGGATCGGATTGTGACTGGAGACAAGACATGGGTTTTGCATGAAACCCCAGAACAGAAACGAAGCACCATGGACTGGAGGCACTCCGCGTCACCGCGGAAAACGCAACCAAAACCAAAGCTTACAAACAAAAGAAATCATGTGCACTGTGTTTTGGGATAGGCATGGAGTATTGCTTGGTAAATTTATGGAGCGTGGACAGCACATCAATGCCGAAACCTATTGTGTGACACTTCAAAACCTGGGTCGTGCAATCCAAAACGAACGACGTGGCATGCTCAGTCGGGGTGTCATTCTCCTCCACGACAATGCTCGTCCGCATGTGGCAAATGCAACTCAGGAACTCCTGACGACCTTCCATTGGGAAAAACTACCACACGCCCCTTACAGTCCTGATCTTGCCCCATCTGATTTTCATTTGTTCCTCCACCTTAAGGCATTCCTTGCTGGAAAACATTATGGTACTGACGAAGAACTGAAACGTGCAGTTTCCCAATGGTTCTCCATTAAGGCGGAAACGTTCTATGATAGGGGTATAATGAACTTGGTATCTCGCTATGATGCGTGCTTGAATTCTTATGGCGATTATGTGTGAATGTTGTATCATGTATATATTCTCATCCCTATAAAGGTCGTGATATTACTATTTATATTTTTCATTTTATTGCATGATGGAACTTACTTTCCGAATGACGTATTATAATATCAAATAACATTGTAAACTTCTATAACAAATATGATATCATAAACCGATCTCATCATGAATTTCAAAAAGGGAAATCAATAAACACATCCTTATCACAACTAATTGAATACATATCTGAAACCTTAGTGATGCATGAAGTGGCAAACACAGTTTACCTTGACCTTTCCAAAGCATTTGACATTTTAAATCATAATATGTTAATGAAGAAACTGAATGATATAGGAATAAGGGCGACAGCTTGCGATCTAATAAAATCATACTTACAAGACAGGTATCAATAAACCGAAATACGTTTTAATTTAATGGTACAGTCACTAACTATAAAACAGAAAATAGAAAATTGTCAAGGGTAGAACCCCAAGTATCAATTCTGGAGCCATTGCTTTTTACTGTATATTGTACATTAACGACATACCACAATACACAAATGCAAAGATTATCACTTATGCAGATGATACAACAGTAATACCCAGAGGTAAAGATATAAATGAACTAGAAATCAGAACTTTTATCATGATCCATCAGCTAACACAATACTTTAAAATCCATGGAATAATAACAAGTAGTAATAAGACTAAATTTATGGTATTTAACAAAAGCAAAAACACTGACTTCAATACACACACAAAAAAATGGCATTGACGGAACACACATAGAACCTGAAAGTACAGTGAAATTCTTGGGGTTCACATTAGATAGAAGATTATCATGAGATGAACAGATCAACAACTTATGTAGCAAACTATCATCACATATTTATCTTCTGAAAGCACTAGCTGAATATAATTTAACTGAAATCAATAAATGTATATACTATGGGATAATATATACAACCTGAGATACAGGTCATCTTGCAAAGGAGTATTTCAGGAAAATCAAATAATTACCATGTGTCCCTGTATATATAAAAAGTAATTTCATATGTTGTAAATACCAAAAATGCCCCAAAAACAATCAAATCCATGACTACAACACAAAACGAAATAAAAATAACTTCCAGGAACATTGTAGACTTAAGATGTCAACTTTATCACCTGTAACTGCTGGAATAACTTTTTACAATAAACTGCCAAATGAAATTAAATTTATTATTCCACAAAATAAACAAACGCAGGCAATCAAGACCTACCTCACAAATAGAACCCTGTACCGTGTATCAGAATACATGGAACATCCCACATAAAGTTTAGATACACAAGTAATAGGTGAAACTGTGCAAGTAAAACATTGTAAATAGTTATTTTCTTTGCACATTTTTTAATACTCAAGAAATATATGAAAATGCGGAATCCAATATGTAATAAAAATTGAATGATGGAGCTTGAGAAATATGTTGGTAACCATTCTGATTATATTACATTATTAACCAATATATGTTTATTATGTAAACAAACCTATTTGATTGTGCAAATTTTTCACAAAATTCTGCAACTGTAAACCTGTAGTCAGAATGTATGGCTTTATCTATACATATTATTACTTATATTTTTGTCATATCATTTTCATAATTTGCTTGCCTATTTCATTGTGTATTGCAAAATTCACAAAATATTGCAATGCTATAAATCTGCAGTCCTAAAAATGTTCCTAGTTGTAATGTTAATGTGTGTGAATATGTGTATATGTAATGAATACAAGGTAACATTTTCGCTAAAAAAATAGAAATGTAACAATCTCTGAAATTGACGATTTCCATACTCTTTCAATAGTCTGCAGAATAAAGACAAGTAAATAAATAAACTTATTTTCCCCTCCCATGTTGTTTCGTGAATTTGAATTCCATTGCTCTCATATCTCATACCAGGCTTGTACCCAGGCAAGGGGCCATGGGGGCCATGCCCTCCCCTCGAACCATGAAATATTTAAATTTGAACCTTTAAAAACCTACGAAAATACATCAACGAAGGCTAACAGAAGTCTGCAATGTGCAATATTCTGTAGTTTTACTCTTATAACCATTGATGAAAGACCACCAGACGTCCAATTCATCGATTTAGTCAGTACAGTCCATTACTTTTAATCCCTGCCCCGACTTTCTTCGAACTGCAGTTGTGATTTTAAAATGTCCCTTTATTATTTTTTTGCGTTAACTCACATTTAGATATGTTTCTTATTGTAATAATAATTGCTAATATGTAACATTTAATTAAAAAATATATTATTTTCTAAACATAGAATTATCATGACTTTTCAATGTCGCTGGTATATGAAAATTAAAGGAAATTTGAAAACACTGTTAATTTGTGGAACACATAACTATTTGAAGTAATTTGTAATATATATATATATATATATCCCTCTCTCTATATATATGTATATATATGGTGCTCTTTGTGGTGTGCTGGAGGGGAAGAGCACCAGTCCTCGGACAAAAAACATGCCCCCAACATATTGACATTCTTCATCCACAACCACCCACTGACTGCACCTCCGTCTTGAACCTTTCGCGTCCATACCTACCTCACAACCACCAAAATTGACGTCCTTTCCAAAGGTCTCACCTTTTCCACAGCCTCCACCCCCAAACAACTTCCGGCTATTATTTGTCATCCAAACTTTCGCCGGCAGACTTAGGTGGATGTATTTTTGGGCCAACAATCTCCCTCCAATGCTAATTCCTCAGACATACATCCCAGTCTCCTCCAATTCTTCCCCCTCCCACCACCATCACCCTGCCCTTCCCAACAACCACCACCTTGAAAGATACATCCCATCACCTCTGTTGTCAACAACGTTTCCGACAGTTCATACCTCCAAAACTCCTCTTCCCACCACAATCAAACTCCAGCCCAGCACCAAACCCTCCGATCCCTCCGCAACAACCCAGACATCAAAATCCACCCTACCGACAAAGGGTCCACCAATGTAGTCATGAACTCCTCTGACTATGTGGTGGAAGCCTCCCCCCGCCAACTCACCGATTCACCAACCTACAAGCCTACCACGGTTGATTCATCCACCACACACCTAGATAAAATCCGCGATTGTGTCCTCTCCCGAAGACCCCCTGAAGGTCTATCCAACTCCACTATCTCCTCACTCATACCTGACACACCAACAGCCATAATATTACCACTTTCAACAACTGTTTCTGTGTTGTCATTATCTATCTTTTACCCCCCCCCCCACACACACAGACACGTCTTTTCGCATGCGATGGGAAAGGGCCTTTATATCAGGAATGCCCTCCACTATATCCCCTGGACTCAACCTAGCCAACCAATAACCCTTTCCCACTTCCCCAAACCACCCACCCACCATGCAGTAAACATTGGTGAAAGTAACTTTGTTTTCTATCTATTGTTTCTGGCAACACTGTCGGTAGTAACACTGCTGTCAGTATTCTGTGCCTCTACTCTTCGTAACCACGATCTCTTTCTTCTCCATTGAAAATGCGACCTGTGTTGGGAAATATCAAACTTTTTCTTTTTGTGTTGTCAGTGTTTACTGTCTCCTTTTTCATTTTTGTGTGTGTGCGTGGGGAGGGAGAGAGAGGAGAGATAAGTGTTTACTGTATTTACTGTCTCCTTCTTCATTTGTGTTTATCCACCCTTCTGGCATCTTTTCTCATCCTATTCCTGTGTATGTATGTGTATATATATATATATATATATATATATATATATATATATATATATATATATACACACACACAAACATTTTCAGTTCTGGCCCCTCCCTCAAAAAAATCTTGGGTGCGGGCCTGTCTTAAACATTTAAATTTCCTGATTTTTAAGTGAAATGTTTGGCAATGCATTAAATAATTAAATGTGGTCAATTTATTTTTTCTACAGCAAATTGAAAATATTTTGTGTGAAGCTTATTTTGAGGTTCCTTTGCTTGCCTGTGTTGTATTTCATGTCATGTAGATTTGTTTTGTTTCTATGGGAGAGGGATGGTAGAAAAGATTGTACAATCTTGATTTACTAATCCAAATGTTCTCCTCTTCTTTTAAAGTGGAAGTCATGGTGTGTGTGGAGTACCCTTTACATTGAACTTAGATCAAAAAGTTTGTATTTTTGAAGGCTTTACATACTCTCCCTAATTTCATATTTACATTTTTAATTTCTAAATTTACACACAAGTATTTTTTTTCATTAAGTCATAGCAGTGGGGAATGTATACAATGATTAAATTTTTGGGATTTACCCTTCACACTGTATTTAATAGATTTGGGAGAATGACGTCTGTTTTGTTGGTTAAGACATCATTTGTACCACTCATTATGATCACGGGATCCTTTGCACCCAGCACTTTTGTATCTTAAACTATTTTTGTGTGTGTGTGTGTCATCTTCATTCCTTCCACTTGGTTTCAAAATAGCACTCCAGAACGTGTTTGGTGTTCTTTCATTTATTTGTTGAGCTAGATTACGCCCATGACTGTCTGCATATGTGACAATGTTCCTTATTTGGTTACTTTCTTTGTGTTTCACAGGCTTAGATATGTTGTTACACTTTTTTGTTGCATACCTTCTTTGTGGGAGATTTATTCATTGCTAGAAAATCTTTTTTATTGTTGGAGTTTATCCTTCCGCAATGTCTTGTAACACAGAAAACTGATTTTTGTGTTCTGGTTTTGCATGGTATTGCACGTGGGAAATATTGTTCACAGTAAGTTCCTCTCTGGAGACAGGGTTTTTTAATCGCTTTGAATGAAGTTTGACTAAATTACTCCATCTTCCTTGATGAGCACTCTCGGGTGAAGAAACCTGATTCAAATGCAATTCAAAAACCCCGTCCGTGTAAGGGAACTTACTGTGAACTATATTTCCCACTTGCAATATCAGAACACAAATATCAGTTTGCTATGCCAGATTTCATGACTTCTCACTCAAATCTGTCAATTACGAATATCTTGAGTTTGAAGCAGATTTCTCCTAACAATTCATTTAATGTGGATTTCCTGTTATTCACAATAATTGTTACCTTTTTGATATAAGTGTTTCATCAGAGTGATGTATTTTTGTGTATTAACTACTTTGAAAGAATTTGAGTTCCTTTATATACCTGGGAGAGGGGAGTAAAGGCAGCCACATCACCTCCACAATGAGTCTAGGTTGTGAACATATGTGTCCTACTTCCATGTCTCCCCCTCATATGCCTTCACAGCATGTTGCAATGAGCAGGAGTTAGCTTCATCTTCTCTTCTTTTTTTTATTTTGGGCTAAAATGCATTACATTTTTTTCGAACTTGATAACTGTTATTTCAGATGGAGTTCACAACAGAAATGGCCATGGTACAGATGTCTGGCCAACCTTGGCAACAGCAGAAACCGAAACAAAGGACAAGAAGGTAGAGGGGAGTGTGGGACTGAAGAGGGAACTAGGCTTATTCAGTGCAGTGAATCTTATTGTTGGAGTTATGATTGGTAAGTATATCATTCTCATTTTCCAGAACTCAAGTGTTCATGTGCTAAAAATCAAAGCACGTTATCTTTCATCACATCCACTTCATCGTTACATGTACGAGGGGAGTTCAACAATTATTGTCCCTAACATAGAAGGAATGATCCGAAACAACTGAATTATGTGTCATGTATAACTCTTTGAATGATTACACACAAAATTTCAGCCATGTAGGGTCTATAATGTTAATGTTGTGTTATGTTTTTCAGGACAAGGTGAGCCCTGACTGAGAACATGGAAAAATAATATTAAATTGTTTTTTTTCCGTTCAGACAGAAACCGCTTTGTTAAATTGTATCGTGTATGTTTTTGTACAAAAAATAAATGTCCATTAAGTTTTATAATTTGGTGCAAATATTTTCTTTCGGATAAAAGTCCATTTGCTCACTTTACGATACACTTTTTAGTACAAGAAATTAAAATTGCAATGATATTTTCTTTCAGACAAGAAAGAACTATGTTACACATTACTATGTGTGTTTTATTGCAACAAACTAAATTACAGTAACTTTCAAAAGTGGAATCAGAATTTAGTTTGAGGCGGATTCCCATTTACTAAACATATCTTAGTACAGGAAACCAACATTGCAACACGTTTCGGGCTTAACCCAAGCATTTTTCACACACATCCTTTCTGTGCTCAGAACAAATATTAATTTTATATTTGCTGCAAGCATAGGTCATCTTGAGATGCGGCGATGACAAAGCAAAATGATAAGAATATTGGTTTTTAAATATTTTAGAGAAGAAGTAAAAAAATAAGTCAGAATATTCGCCTTTTTGTGCGAAATTTGTCAGGTAACACCATGAAACAGCCAGAAATATGCAAGGAATGCGCTAAGTTTAGCCCATCAAAATGAGAGGTAAGTTCTACCTCCCATGCCCAACCACCCCACTACATTTCCTGTTCAGTGCAATGGTGTCAGGCAGCTCAGGTCATCGCAGAAAATGTGTGAATCCAAGGTCTTTCAACCACTGATTTCGTTTCGCTCTTGAAGGTCTGGTTATAAGATACCTTTTTTCAGCACCATGTTTACAACCATGGCAGGGTTTCATCAGGATGAAACTTCTCAGTGTCTGCTATTTCCAGCACTGTAAAGCATGCAATGCTCTTGATTCTAAGAGAAAACACACACACTGAAGATCGTCGCAACATAACTTACAGAGAATACATGAAAGTAATGGTGCATAAAAAAATAACCAAGCAAAAACATAAATTTACACAGGGTTAGTGCTGGAACGAACTAAAAAATGAACAGCTCCGGATGCATTGTATTTCATTCATAGTATTTCTCCTTTAAATTTATTGGATTTAAGGTTCAACTATCGATTTTGGAAAAACGTTATTGCTTTACAAAACACGAAGTACTTCCTGTTGTTTTGCTGTACTGCTAATGTTTTCTACTCTTTTTGGTAGTCCAACTGTTTCCTCTATCTTGTTGAACTGTACTCTTAATGTTTTCAGTAATATAATTGTACAACTAACATATTTTATTGTGTTCAGTATATTGCTGTCTGAAAACAGTACTCTTGTCAGTAATGGAAATTTTCATATCTGTTCAACTGAAAATGCAATGGAAAAACCATATAAACAAATAAAATAATTGTATGGTAAGGCATGTTGAACTTGATACTTAAGAATGTGTTCACACAACAAAGAAATCAAATAAAGTAAACACGTTTCTAAGTGTGTAGCTTCATTGTGGCTAACGCACTTGTAGAAAATTGAAAAACATACCCTTTTATACATAATTTGACATATTGTTCTTCCTATATTCACACGAAAACAGCAAAAAATTAGTTTAAATGAAGATCTGACCCTCAATGCTTGAAAAATCAAGACAAGCAAACACTGTTGATTACGTTGATGAAAAAATGGATCCTTTCTGCAATTGCATTACACAGATATAATAATAACCATGGAAATTACATGCTGAAAAAAAACAAAAAACAACTGATATGATTATGTATTCAAACAGCTTGCTGCTTTAAGGTTGAGTTATTTCTTAAGAAAGAATTGTAGAAACTTAGTCATTAAGATATATCTGCCTTCAGTAGTATTAATTAGAAAAAGAGTAGAAATTCAGTTCATGTAATGTCTTTTCCAATTCACTTCAAAATCACTGAAAATTTGGTGTCAAGAATTAATTTTTCTATTCTTGGAGTCAATAAGTGATTTTATAATATATTGTAGCAAGTACTATGCATTATTATTCACATTGTTTCTTCAGTACAGTTGCCCTACAGCACAGTACAGTAGTCCTACTGTACAGTACAGTAGCTGTACAGTAGATCTACAATAGGATTTCAGTACATTTCACAGTACACAGTAGGAATTTGTCTACTGAAGACAGTAGAAATTTCCTGCAGGGACAAGAACATCATTGAACACTTGCAGAGGAGTTGAAAAGAAGGTCATTGACCTTCAAACAACTAGAGATACAGTGGGGAGTAGAAAATTGTTGGCTGAGCAGGAATGGTTTATGAGTGCATCTAAAAATTACCGAAATGACAAGGACCAGTTCTAGTCTAGATCGCGTCGAGTGGTCTTGGTGCATGGAATTTATTTAGAGGCAGCGTATGCATACAGTAGTGAGTGATTGTATTTTTATGAATGATATGTGCTGTGTTGTGTAGTGAACTGAAATGAGGGACATAATTAACAAGCTGTCTATTTGGCTTACGAATGACGATAAGCTCCAAATCATTGTAGATTTTTCTTGTATGTCCACTTTATGAACAGATAGGCTAATGGCGATCGGACCTACAGTTAAAATGGTATCTAAACCACCAAGTATTGAACCCGGGACCACTTAGTTTCAAGGCAATGACATTACCACTGTGCCAACAAGGAGTACCCGAACTTAAAATCGTGAAAATAGGTAGGTTGAAAGTTTATTTTTATTCTTGTACATAGGCCTACATAATATTTCACAATATGGGCCTCTTATTTATGCAAATAAGAATAAAATGCTTGAAATCCTTTCCTTACTGACAGTGTACATTTGCATGTTTTATTTATGAGGTATATATTTTTAATTACAAAGTCGCATCACTTCAACCCACCACCCCAAATGAGGTAAAAAAAAAAACACCCCACCAGCAAATGTTTGACCATTCGAACACTATGATATGGTGTGATAGCCCAGGTTCTTAACCCAGTATACGCCATTGGTGGGTATGGTCGTAGTGGTGTGTTAAATGAAAGATTATATTTTCATATTTCTCCATATTTTGCAGGTTCTGGCATTTTTGTGTCTCCAACAAGTGCACTCCAGCGATCAGGATCTGTTGCACTTTGTCTCATAGTTTGGGGCGTGTGTGGAGGAATTTCACTTTTAGGTACATGCAGAACAGACTTTGGAAAGTGACTATATTATAGATAACATATAACTAGTAGGATGTATTGCATGTGTGATCTTCAAGCATTCTTTACTTGTGACCATCTAAAATTAACAATAGTCTTCATTAATTTCCACAATAAATTTAATATGTTTCAATATGAAAATACAGGGGAAGAAAATTCAAAGAAAATACCGTACTTGAGAAATAATGGAAAAAGAAGGCATATATATCTAGATTAAAATTGTATTTCTGACTTTTTAGAAAACTATATTTTTTTCATTACTTGTTTCCTGTATGTAAATGTAAGTGTGTTACTGTGGAAATTACTCATTTCAAAAAAGTAACTGGTTACAGTCACTCAAGAAATGAATTGTTAATTGTAACTGCATTACAAGTAAATTATTTCCAAACAAGTTTTGAAAAGTATATATTGACAAGAGTGGAGGGTCCACTGGATGATTGTCACAGATTTGTGTGGGCCACATCTCCAAATAAAACATGTATGATGCTGACATTGTTATTAGAGGTTCCAGTAACACTCGTCACTACCTCTACACTTTCATTTATTGTTATAATTTTACATTTTTACAGGATATGCCAGACTGATATTGAGTGTGCTTTGCCTATTTTGGCCTACTCCTGATTCACACTATGAAATCCATACAAATTACATAAATAATTTTGCTTTAACAGTTTTTAAGTAAGCCACATGCAAGGACCCAAAATTGCTAATCCCTCACCGACCTTTCCCTGCTGCGAGCTGGAGAGAAAGAGATCTGTGTTCAAGAGGGGAGAAAACTTAGCATTACACTGATGGGATTATTATTTTACTTCTTCTCTTATGAATATCAAGCTTATGATGGTGTTGAAAAACACATTAATGGGACAGGACAGGTTGAAGATTTCGTTTGTGTTATTAAAGTAGAAAATTTCCATTTGATTAGCTCTAACTTGAAGTTGAAATTATTTGTCATATTATCCCAAGTAACCAAAGTGGTTGACCCAATGTTGAGCCAACTGTACTGAAAATGGTTGGCCAAACAAAATAATATACAGTTGGACAACATTAATTTTGGCTGTTGTTCCAACATTAGTTCAACGTGTGGTTTTTACATTGGGCCAGCATATGTTTTTTATGTTGGGCCAACATGTAGTTTCCTGTTGGGCCAACATACTGATAACTAAATTATAGATAGGTTTGTGTTCTGATATATACTGTGAGGCCTAACTGTAACACAAATTATATGTGAAATAAAATAAAAATACACAGCACTCTCTCAGTCAAATGATATTCAAGTGGTAGCACAAAATACTTTCTTGAGTTTACTTAGTTTTATACTTTTCATGATATTTAGTCTGCATATAACATTGTGTAACCACCTTGACAAGGATAACTGTAACAATATTCTGGTTCTGCTACATCTAAACAGACAAGCAATAAGAAATTTCCAAAACATCTTTCATCCATGATGACTGACAAAGGACTGGTGAGTGTCTACAAGTTAAGAATAGCTTCTGCTTTCATTAAAAGAATATTATATTTTCAGTATGTACTGTGACTGAAATACTAGAAAGGAAACAATGTTACGTGTCATTTATTTTTCACTCTAGTATTTGCAGCATACTCCCCAAGTAACCAAAAGTGGTTGGCCCAACATTGAGCCAACCGTACTGAAAATGGTTGACCAATGGTTGGTCTAATGCAAAAACATAACGTTGGCCAATGGTAATCTTGTTAGTGGTTTCAAGATTGGGCCAACATGTGGTTTTTACATATGGTTTTACTATGTTGGCCCAATGTATGGTTTTACTAGTTTGGCCCAACGTATGGCTTTACGTTGGCCCAACATACTGAAAACTAAAGAGTGGATGGATTTGTTTTCTGATATATACATAATTTATGGTGAGGTCAAATGTAAACAATAGTTTAAGTTATTTATGAAATTGAAAATAATACACAGCACTTTCTCAGTCACATAGTATCATTGTTTTCAAAGCACCTTACTTTCAAGTGGTAGCACAAAAACCTTCTAGAATTTACTTAGTTTTCTATCATTTATGGAATTTAGTCTGCACATAACATTGCTTAATCACCTTCACAATAATACCTGTAAGAATGTTTGCTTCTTTGCTACAGCAAAAGAAACAAACAATAAGCAATTCCCAACACATCTTTCATGCATGGTGGCTGACAAAGGACTGGTGAGTGACTGCCAGTTAAAAATAGCTTCTACTTTCATTAAAAATATATTATATTACCAGTATGTACTGTGACTGAAATATTCGAAAAGAAACACTGTTACATGTCACTTATTTTACACTCTAGAATTTTCAGCATTCTCCTGAAAGTTGTCTTAGCATTAAAAAGTTGTATATAGAACTGAATTTGGCTCACGTTTCCATGGTTGGGCAAACGTTGGCAACCACCGTTAGCCTAACATAAGATCAACGTCAATTTACCAACCAACGTAAAGCCAACCGTTCCTACATAAAAAGTGATGTTGGCCCAATGGTAGTGGTTACTTGGGTCATGAAAGTTGTCTTTACACGAGAAAGTAGTTTTTAAACCTGACTCTCTTTCCATGGTTGGGCAAACATTGGCAAAAATTTTTAACCCAACATAAGACCAACTTGAATTTGTACTTAAATTTGAACTTTTCTCATGTAAAAATTGCAGTTGACCCAACAGTTGTGTTTACTTATGTTCTAGCTTAATAATAAAATTTAAAAACTGATTCCACTTGTAACATGAGTAGAAATTCATATTCTCTTGTGCTATTTTTTTCTCAGCAGCAGTTCACATTCCAATTATATTGAAATAAATGCATACCTATTGTACCGCGCCTTGAATAACGTAGTGTGGAAAACGACCCAAGAAACTGGTTCCCCGAGACGATGACAAGTAGATGGCAGTGCGATAGACCCAGGTGCTAATTTTGTTATGAAAGTAATGCGGCTTAGTTAATTTTTGGAATATATTGTGTAGATTTGTTTCTCTAGAAAGGCGGTAAGTGAATTGATGGAAACAGTTATATTTGTGGAGTGATTTGCAGTCACGAAATGGCATTAATTTGGAAAGAAAAGTAAAATAAAATTAATAAATAAATAGCATACGTAACACAAGAAGAAACATTGCAATGTGATTCCGAACGTCAGGTCTTTGACTGTGTACTAGAGTTTTATTTTTCTATGTTATTAGAATATAAATAGTATCCTGAGAGATATTTCATACTGAGGCGACAAACCACAAGTGTCGCTTGGAAGCGAGCAGTCCGTAATCAATGCAGCCTTTCGAACCGTAGGGACACAAGCTCCGACTGCACCGTTTCCTCAAGGAGATTTTACACCAAAGCGACACGCGACAAACGATACGAGGATTTCACACCAAAGCGACACGGGTCCTTCAGTCCAAGGCAACTTTCACACCGAAGCGACACATGTTGCTTGGAAAGGAGCCAATCAAGAGCAACATTTCACATCGTAGCGGCATGACGGGAAGCACAGGCCAGCATTCAGTTGGTGAAATCCTCAAGGGACAAGCGTCGCGTGCCCCTTGTCGCTTTGGTGCGCAATCTCCCTAAAGCAATACACTCATTGCATCGCGTAGGCGCGAACAACAAACCACGGCAACATGTTGCAAGCTATTGAGGCAATGGGCCAGTTTGAGAGACGCAGAATCGAAAAGCGACAAAGCGTGACTTATCGTGTCGCCTAGATCTGTTGTTGTAATGTGCGGTTTTTCGTGTCGCCTATCTGTTGTTCGCACAATTAGCAGCGAACGCTTGTCAATAGACTGAAGGCACCATGTCGCTTGTCACTTAGTTGGGAACTCCCCCTGTAGCATGTCGATTCGGTCTCAGCACCCTTCCTTTAAGGAGCTTTCCGACCGAAGTAACAAGTAGCATGCGAATACGCCATATGAACGTGTCGTTTGCTGTTTGGACCCTCATGTGCAATGAATGCTATTTTACAGTCTGGAAGTGTGTGTCACTAGTGTGACAGTGTGAAGATCCCATGTCGCTTGTCCCATTGGTTTGAAAGTTGCCTTACAATCATGTCGATGGTACTAAGCACGTTTTGTGGGGTTCCCCTTGTCGTTTCATGCAATCATCATTATCATCATCGCCGCGATTAGTTTAAAGCGGAAGAAAAGAGACAGTAAATATCAAAAATACAAATACTTCAGTGTGTATATCTTTAAAAGAAATGATGATGATAATAATAACAAACCTAATTCATGCACAAAAATTTAGTTGCCAAGAGCATTCCACACGTATTTTTTCTCCCGTATTATTAACGAAAGTATGATGATAACAGGACGTGGTCGACTGTCTAGAATATTCGTTAATATCTTCGCGACCACTGTACCAAATATCACAGCAATTATCACATTCATAGAAATGCTTCATGTAAAAGAATCAGACGTTGCACCAAAAACTCCATTTACTTCCATTATAAGCAGTCGAACACCAAGCACCGGGGTCAACACCAGCGGATCACTTTCGAGTGGAACCATCCAGAGAGCGCAGAAGCCTGCCGTTTTCCACACTACGTTATTCTAGGCACTGTACCTATTCCAAAACTGTCACTCTTCGCCTCAAACATTGTAATAGTTAAAAAAGTTATAAAATTATCTTTCATTGTGAAAAGAGGGGGAGAGATATGAATGTGTGAACATGCATTCAAGAAATGATTTGTGTGTGTAATTTGTAGCTGAAGAAAACCCTTCAATGGAAATATCCCAACACAAAATAAATTTTTGACCCCAGGTAGAAATGGTGAGAAAATTTTTTGATCTTTCTTTCCATAACTGCTACTAACTTGAGTGATTCTGGAAGTATCCAATGATTAGCTAACTTCGTCTTACAGTAGATATGAATGAAAGTGAAACTGCACATTCAATAAAGAAAACTTCACAGGTACTTCTTTGTGTTCTTAGGTGCCTTAGCATTTGCCGAGCTAGGAACAGTTGTGCCAAAGTCGGGAGCAGAATACGCTTATTTCCAAGAATCATTTGGACATCTGCACAGATTCTGGGGGCCGCTTCCTAGTTTCATCTGTTCATGGATATATGTCATTGTGCTTAGACCAGCAGAAGTAGCAGTCATCACCCTTACATTTGCAGAGTACGTGTGCCAGCCATTTTTTTATTGTCATCAATCTTTAGACCCTAGCATGGAATTTTTGCTGAAAAGAATGATCGCCATATTAGTCTTGGGTAAGTAATTCCATGCTCATAAGATAAACTTGTGTTTAATTTAAGACTGAATTGTTACTACCAGAGTGAAAATTGGAAATTTATAGCTGGGAGAATGCTTGTTCTAGTTTGGGGATAAAGAATGCTTGTTCTAGTTTGGGGATAAAGAATGCTTGTTCTAGTTTTCTGGATAAAGAATGCTTTATGATATCTTCTTTAACTGATAGTGTAACATCCCCCGCCCCACTTCCAGCACTGGTTACAACTTTGATTGAATGGACATCGATACTTTTACCAAGTGCCATATTAATCAACAGGATGACTAACACCAGTGATGCCGAGTACAAAGATTTTCTGGACAGAGGGTGTGCAAATGAAATGTGTGTGTGGGGGGGAGGGGGTTAGTCAACAAATGAGCTAACATGCCTTGCCTCACATACACAAATTTATTCTCACTACTTTGCAGTAACTGTTTCTGTTTTTGAATTCCAAAGAGGACTGGATATTTCAGTGTGTCTATATTCATTTTTCTGCAATTATTTGCTCCTTGTAATAATCACTGTAAACTAAGGGAAAGAAAAATAGCTCACAACATTTCTATTTCATTAACTATGCATCACTTTTCTACCTCTCACAGTAAATCAACAGAATGAGGATGGATTGAGAACTGGCACAGTGATACAGCCACATGATACAAACGTAGGCTTGAAAAAGGCAGACATAATAATAATAATGATATAATAAATAATATAATATTCGGGTTTAAGAAGGCTAGAGAGTTAGTTAGTTAATTAGTTAGTTATAATAAATAAACTGTTATTAACTCATGAAAAAATCTTGGTAGAGCCTTTATCTGTTTTAGTCGTAATCAGATATTTACTACTGAAGATGAAAGTGTGGAAATTACTGAGCAAAAGTAATTTACTATTGTACTCTACAATTGCAGCAGTTTACACTTTGTTTTTCTTTATGTTTTCAGGTTTAATTACTTCTATAAACATTATGAGCGTCAAACTGTATGTGAAGGTACAGAATGCCTTTACACTCTGCAAACTTTTGGTATGCTTTGTTGTCATAATTGGAGGGATAATTGAACTTTGTAGAGGTAAGTGTTCATGAATATATATTTTTCTAGTGCTTCTTGTATGCAATATTCAAGTTGTTAATATATATGTCGTTACACATTTACTGGGGGTAAAATACTTTCCCATTCATTTGGGATAAGATTTTTCAGTGTTCGAAATTAGACCTATATTTAAGCATTATTTGGCTGGATTTTCAAAACGAGAAAGTAACTTAGTAGCAGTTAACATGACTGCTCTACTGCTCTGATTGCTTGATTTGGTGTTTTAAGTCCACATTATGCACAGTAAGGGTAATCGGGACTGGACCTACAGTTTAAAGTGGGATCCGAACCACTTGTGCCTCACCAGGTATCGAACCCGGGACCCCTTGAATACAAGGTGACAACGCTACCACTGCACCATCGGAGAGGCCCTTGCATCATGTCATGAAGGCACAACGTGTGTGTGAAGGTAGCGTCACATGTATTATCAATTTCATCCATAATAGATGCAAGAAGTGTGGCCAGCACCATGCACCAGGCACTTTTAATGCATATTGTTGCCCCCAGGTATCCATTGATGGAGCCTGCATGTGCAGGAATATCCTTGCAAATATCCACACTTCATGATCACCCACCCCAGAATATAACATGGGTCTCGTGCACTGCACACATTACAATTCATTAAGCAGATGAGCCAACAATAAGTAATAAGAGCTGTCTACTCCACTACTGCACTCCATATGATGATTAAATCGAAAAAGAAATAAAGTTAAAAAAAATCTACACTGAATCTACACTTGCAGTTTGGCCACACTGTTGTCCTGTGTTTTTTTTCTTTTGATGGATTCTTTCTCTCCATTTCAGGGAACACTTCCAATCTTGCCACTGGATTTAAAGGGACCAGTTTTGATCTAAGAGATATAGCGCTTGCAATCTACAGTGGACTTTGGGCTTATGATGGATGGCAAGTTACAACATTGGATAACCTCAATTTACAAAGCAAGATAAACACATACTTTCTGATACATAATATGCATTACTGTAGTTAATTTAAAGTAACATTAAAGCATTCAGTCTGCAAATAATATTTTAGAAATTGATTTTGCTTGTTCAAAAAAGAAAAGGGAAATGGGCAGGGGTCACTTTACAGTAAAATAAATGCTTTATAAGAGTTTAATATCTTTATATCAAATGTACTCTAAATTTTTTCTCACATTTTAGGTCAACTGTTACTGTTGTCACTGAAGAAATAAAGCAGCCTGAAGTGTAAGTTTTCTTTTATATCTTATTGATTTTACACA
The DNA here is from genome assembly GCF_977018435.1 of Lepisma saccharinum. Lineage (NCBI taxonomy): Eukaryota > Metazoa > Arthropoda > Insecta > Zygentoma > Lepismatidae > Lepisma > Lepisma saccharinum. The sequence goes on from NW_028142983.1 coordinate 279,937, forward strand.
AATACGATTTACTTTGAAATATTTAATTGCAGCAGAGGCAAAAGTGATAATTGATGTTATATTAGAAAAGTGCTCCCTGTGCTTTGCACCATGCCACAAAGGCATATAGGGGTGTGGAATTAGGGCCCCACACTTTCTTGATCACAGCCGAAGGTGCGGGTGATGTGATCAGCACCATACCCATGGCCGCTTTTACCCCTCAGAGTTTCCTCCAGTTACCCACTTTATACAATGCTGGGTGTGCGCCGGAGCCACTTAAACAGGTGGAAAATTTTCCAGTTCTCCACGACTGGAGATCGAACCCGGGTCTCTTGCATGGTAGTTAGATGCCCTAACGACTGAGCTACTGCGGCTCAGTATTTAGAAAATTACATATTAGAAAAGTACACCAATTAAATCCAGAAGAAAAAGCAGTTAAAAAAGAATCCTTGAGTTAAATGGCTGAAGTAATTAAATATAGATATTTGTTCTGAACTGATACCACTTACAACCAACATTGTGTTGTCCCCCCCCCCTGCCTCCAATTAATGTCATATCTAGTAGAGTAAATAATATAGGAAAGGAATGTAATTTGACACTGCTACAACCACCCTTATGTCAATAACAGGCCTCGCTGCAAGAGAACCTAAATCATTTCGAGGCATACTGATTCCTGGTAATACTGACATCCATGCACATGCACTCCAATACAGCAAGGCCAGCAGTGCTGGCCCACATCATTACTGTTACAAAATTATTTATTTAACTCTTAGTTATTCATTATTTCTTCCCTGTTACCTCAACAGAATCAACCCGCTGTAGGCCTGTAATGTTCGTCCTTTTCCATTATGGGACCATCCACACCCTCTCGTGGCTTGTTAACAAATCATCTGCCCGACGACAGTAACACATCACCCTGTCCTGCTTTGTAGCCAATGCCAGCAAGAATCCCCAAGAGAACCAGGCGACCTTGAATCAGCGAATAGGAGACTGTTTTATGTGGAGGGAAACTTCGTATTCCAATCGATAAGGGATGGATGAAAGTTGGGGTGCCATCAGTGAAGTGGACTGATGTCCTCAGTGTTGCGAACTGCACGATTAAGTGTCCACACCAGCGTTGTAGCATACCAACAAAGCAAGTTACAATTGTAATATTTTTACTTAAACCATGAAGTTTCAAAGCACACGAGAAACACAAAAATATGATTGCTGACATGTGTATGTCATATTCTATGTGAATATAAACGTGTCAGAGCGTTTGGTCTATTAAGATATCACGTCCATAGACACATCCGCCAAATAGAGTTCGTAACACTCGCTGGTCGCGGTCACGTTTTTTTCTAAGAGCTTTACGAGGTTAAAAGTTTCTCGAGCGTGCTAATTTCTATTTGTTTTGTTTGTTTTTGCTGGAAGTTAGAGTGGTTATGTCGAAACCGAAAGTTTAAAAAACTTTAGTACTGCCATTGTTTACTATTTTCTATGGAAAGAACTACGTGGTGCCAAAATAGTTCTGTGAATATTGCAATATGTGAATATTGCAATATGTGAAAATCATAAAAAGTGATTCAATCATCTGCGTTCGTCTGTTGCATTAAATTTGTTTGACAACAGGCCAAATGAGGTTTGAATAAATGAACAACAGCGCCAGGACATTCACCTTTCCCTTTGAAATACTCCATGATTGAAGACCATCTTGAAATACCAGAGACTTGTTAAGGAAACAGAATCAGGTAGAGTGCTCATATTTCAGTATAACGTATCATGTAGAAGCAATGGATACTTGGTTTTCTTTTCGTCGGCCCTCATGACGGAGTGGTTAGAACATTGCGCTACAATGCCAGGGGTGCCGGGTTCGAATCCCACCATGAGCATGGATGTTTGTGAGTGTCTATTCATCAATTTTATTACCTCATCACTCATCCCCATCTTCACAAATTAGCCAAAAGTGGCACAAAAAGCCAAGTAAAATTGACCCAATCAATTAATCTTAACTTTTCGGGATCTGCTTCCCCAACAAAAAATGTCACCACACGCCACTACTGAAATCTGACCTTAGATCTCACTAGATAAATCCACAATTAAGGGAAGAAGGAAACAATATAGTTTCCAGAATAATTATGAATTTTGTTCTGAAGTTATTCCATTTTAACTGGGTGCTGAATGGTATCAGGTGGCAAAATCTGGATTTGAAATTCATCAGATTTAGATCAGACTGCACATGCCTAATTTAAACCAATAATGACATATCTGCCCACTTCTTCCTAGCTTTAGATAATCCAGTAGGCCATGTTAAACATAAACATGTAAGTCTAATTTTTAATTTTTAATATTTTCAGAAACATCCTGAGAAGCATACTGATTGGAGTTCCTCTTGTGTCACTGGTATATGTGATGATGAACATGGCTTATATGGCTGTGCTCACTGTGCCAGAGATGGTACAAGCACCAGCTGTTGCTGTGGTAAGAATGGGCTATCTTTTAAATCTTCAATTTCATCTTAGAGATAATAAGTTCATAATAAACTGCTACTTTTGTTAATATACACTGAATTTTCTTTGGTGTTTCATGCTGTAAAATTTATTTGATTTGGTTTATTTTACTTTCTGCCACTTTAGCTCTTTTTTGTAAAGATGAGGATGAGTGATGGATAACATGAAATTGATGAAGGGACACGCACAAGAAATACCCATGCCGAGATGGGGATTCGAACCCTAGACTACCCTTCATCATTGTGCACTATGCTAACCACTCTACCACAGAAGTCTGCTCATGTAAAGCTTGGATCTCTACTCTGTAATGTGTGTAAATAGCCTACATACTTATCCATTCATAAATCCACTGATGGCAAAAGCAGTGAGAGATGATTTTTCCTGAAATAATATTGCCAGTATGTCATAGAACACTCACACTTGAAAATACACCTTTTCAGTCAACTCTGCCAGAAATTAAGTGAGGGCTGTTGAAGGAAAGGGGAAAGCAACTAGTGTTTGTATGTGAAGATGTTCTAATGATATAAATAATTATGTATAAGGAAAAAATTTACATTTGTCCTTGAAGCAGAGAAAAGTTAAATTTTCTTATAATGCATTCAACATGTTGATTGATTGATTGATTTGCTGTTTTAAGTCCACTTTATGCACAGTAAGGCTAATGAGGATTGGACCTACAGTTTAAAGTGGGATCCAAACCACCATGTACCCCCACAAGGCGAAACATGTTGAACAATTATAGTGTTTTATAATAGATATGTATGTACCACAAATGTTACAGAAAATTTTGCAGATGTTGGGAAATTCCCGAACTCCCAAAAAATATCAGTTAGTTTGTGTACAAAAATTATATTAATTACCTATTATTTTTCAGTTGTTTGGAGACAAAATATTTGGTGCTGTGAGCTTTATCATTCCTCTTGGAGTAGCATTCTCAACATTTGGTTGTGCTCTAGGAATTCAGTTCAGTGTAACCAGGTATGGTACTCTAAATACTACGTAAGAAAATCTGATAGCCTTCTTTTAAAAGTTTCTGTGTTTCTGAACCAAAATGAACAAACAACTGCAATGATATGTTACTTTGTATTGATCAATTTATTTTATTTCGCTTTTCTGCTAATTTTGGATAATCACTAAGAATAGAATCAATATTAATAGACAATAAGAAACTCACATGGACAAGTGTTTGGAAACTTACTTTTGAAAAAAAAATGAGTTACAGTTATTTGTTTCAGAAAATAACAGAGTTAAGTTATTCATTTAAAAAGTAATAAAATTGCAGTTAACTGTAGTTTAAAAGGAACTAATTTTCTTTGACATATTTTCTTATATATTCCACACAATCAATAAACATTAATTGCAATAAAATAATATCTGAAGACTTACATGTAATTTATTTGTCTCTTGTACTTAATATATATATATATGTATATATTCATATTATCAATGTTGTATTCAAGAACATTTCCAGTGTGCGAGGAGAATACTACTAACTGTATGGAAACAGCGTGACCATAGTTGGAGTTTCCTCTGTCCATTTTGCATTGGGGATGGGAGGGTTTTAGTGAGTCTAACATTATTCATGGTTATTCATTGCGAAAATCATCATGAGCTTTTTTTTTGGCTCTTCTGCATAAATTCTTCAAAAATTCTTTGTCGTGCACTAGCCTTTCCTTTTATATGTTCAACAGTGCCAAGGAGAAAATCTGTCTTGCCCCATGGTTGACCTTAGACATGTTTTGATATGTCTCATAGTAGACACTGTACAGGGTTCAGCATCTTGTGTATGTTAGGGAATATTCTCTTGTGTAGGTCTCTTCATCAATTGTAACTGAGCACCAACCCAGGGTCCGATTTGTGATTTTATGATAGGGGTTTACTATCTCAATAATCTTATAGATGTTTGCCAACAGGTCCCCATAATACTATTTAGTAACTGGTGTCCATTAATTTAAACTTTGCATGCATATCTTATTTTTTTTCCTATGCACATTTATAATTGAACGTTATTGTATAATAGCTAATTTTTATATAAAATGGGACAGAAATCAACACCATCTTAGGTTTCATTTCTTCAGATTGTAATTCAGCACTGTCTGTTGGAAAATCAGAAATAAATAGGAATGAACAGGAACCTATCAGTTTTTCCAACATAAATGTTGATTAGCAGCAATGTATCTAAGAGAAATTGCTTTACAATATAATGCATATAATATATGTAGGTAAATAGCACTAAACTTAACTGAACTGTGTTGAAGATCTGTAAGTATTATGACGTTTTTGGATCTGAAGAAAATGTCCATTGAATAATGAAGAACTTTAGAAAGATCAAAGATCAATTACTTACATGTGTGAGTACAATTTGTCGATCAAAACAATGTTTCAGAGGTCAAGACTGCCTCTATCTTCAGGTTAATGCGTATTCTTAGGCTCCAAACATGGTGTCACGTTAAGAAAGTGTTAGTTGAGGATACAGGTTAAAGGTTATGGTAAAAAACACTTATTGAAAAATCCGCATTGTAGCTATAAAAACCGTCATTCTGTCCACACACAAATCTAAAACCGCACATATCACAATCTAAAACCTCATAAAAGAAACGTCCAAAGCGGCTGTTAGAAGCCACCCGGCCAGTGCTTGGGAGAAGAGAATGTGCAGCATATGCTCAACATGGAGAAGGAAGCAAACTCCCCCTCCTTAGTTTTCCCCTCATGAAACCCGTGCATCACCAGTCCAAGAAGAACTCGATTTCCACCTCAGCAGCCCTCCTGACCTCGGATGTAACATGGAAACCCAACTTGGCATCATTATTCACAGCTTTATCCCATTTTTTGAAAAATGAAATCCATCCGTCTTCCAAATTGCCATCGTCTCTATTAAGTTTATTCCAATTATCCATGCATATATAGGCTGTTTCATAAACATTCCTATCCAATTTGTTTTTCGCTTTCTTGATAACTTTCCTTGTCACGATCTTATGTCCGCTAACTAATATGTGCTCTGATAGTCCTGTTTTTTGTATCCCCTCTTTTATATCCTTGTCATGTTCACCCCACCTGATGCACATGCTCTTTCCCGTCTGTCCTACGTATTCCTTTCCACATTCACATGTAATCCTATAAACTCCCTTTTGCCCTTCCGGGTTATCTTGCCAATTTTTCCCCTACCTTTTTATATCCGGTGAAATGCTTTTCAATGCTCCAAACGGCTTTCATCCCACATTTTACACCATACCCTCACACTGTTTGTTCAATTCTTTTGGAGACTCCTTTACAATAGGGGATTATGACAAAATGGGTTTCATTTCCACACTTTTCTACCCCAGTTTCATCTCCCTCTTTCTCTTTAACGCTATAAGGGCGTTCCCTCGTTATTATTTTCTTCACTTTCTTGGCAGCCTTTTCCATATCCAGTATTGTATACCCATTTTTTATACCCACCCTCTTTATCCATGCTTCTTCTTTTTCTTTTAATTTTTCGTCGTTACATAGTCTTTCAGCTCGGACTATAAAATTAAGGTAAACATTGGACTTTATCCTTAGAATGTTTAGATTTCTTGTGGAGGTATAAGTCGCATGATAACGGTTTATCATAAACCATTGGTTACAATCCCTTGGTCAGTTTTGGTAATGCATAGGTCTAGAAAATTGATCTTCAAGTCGACAAGGTTTTTACCGAATTAGGAAAACAAGACATGTGTTACGCCACAAGAGTAACACATTAAATTGTTAATTCTCAATGTAAAGTTTCATTATGAATTTCCTAAATTGGGGGGCAGTCTCTTTTTCCTGAATTATTTTATGCACATGTCGCATGTGTTTGGGAGCCTAATGTCTGATTCAGGGGAGACGGGGGACTTTTGATGAAGGGTCACTCACAATGAACACCAATGATAATGCAAGATTTGAACTTGGAACCGCAGGTGCTGTGCATGCTGTGTTAAGCACTCTGTCACAGACCTTGTCTCCACATGCACACAAGTGTATGTGTATAAAATTGGAAAAGTGTTCGAACCACACTTCTGCTTTAAGTTTCACTTAAATATATAAGGGGGGATCAACTGAAACCCGTTCAGTGGTCATAATTCGTGAAATAAATTTTATTTCGATCTGAAACTGGTACACTGTCTAGAGGCATCTATGGTTAGCGCTCAGTAAAAATATTGTTCAGAAGAAGTCACCATGAGCGTTGAGACACTTGTCCCACTGTGTCACTAACTTACAAATGCCGTCCATGTAAAATTGCGAAGGCTGAATCTCAAACCAATCACGTACAGCGTCCTGAACTTCAATCTATGACCTTTCAAAGCCTTCTTTAGAGGGCCAAAGATGTGAAAATCACAATGTGAAAGGTCAGGGCTGTAGGGCGGGTGTCGCAACATTTCCCACTTGATTCGATGAAACAAATCCTGCACTTGGTTTGCAACGTGTGGACGCGCGTTGTCATGAAGCACAATGACTCCAGCGGTCAATAAACCAGGCCTTTTGTTTTTTATGGCTCTCCGTAACTGTGTCAAGGTCTCACAGTAGCGTGCGGCGTTGATGGACTGTCCTGGTTCCTTGAAGTTGAGCAATAATGTTCCATGGCAATCCAAGAACACAGACGCCATAACTTTCCCCGCAGACGGTTGCATCTTGAACTTTTTGGGACGTGGAGATGAGGGGTGTTTCCACTGCATAGTGGAAGACTTTGAACTCGGTTCAAAATGATGGCACCAAGTTTCATCCTCAGCAACAATGCACAGCAAGAAGTCGTTACCTTCCAAATGGTAACGTGACAAATGTTCAATGGAGCATCCCATGTGCTCCAACTTTTGGTCCTCCACTGCGCGCACACTTTATGATAACCCAGAGCTTTCACAATTTTGTGAGCAGTACCATAACCCATGTTTAACTCGTTCGCTATAGATCGAATACTCATGCGTCTATCTGCAGATATTGCCGTATTCACCTTTTCACACATGTCTTCTGTGGCAACAACATGGGCTTGACCAGGACGGGGATAATCAGTGGTTTGTTCACGCCCCTTCCGAAACATTCTTGCCCAGTCCACCACTGTTGTTTTGGACACGCATGCATCACCATGCACGTCTTTCATACGCCGGTACAGTTCAGCTGGTTGACAACCTTCGGCACTCAGAAACTGGATGACAGCACGCTGGTCCTGTTTGGATGGATTGGGGATGTTGAACGCCATCTTTCACTCGTTATACCTGCAAAACAGAAACACGTATAAACAACATTCCTACACCCAACACACAGGGACATTAGCCATTACACACTATTGGACAAACAATATCCTCCTACACACTATACCAATAATACATGGAACGAACAGGTTTCAGTTGATCACCCCTTATATATATAAAAAAAACTTTGTACAAAACATTTTTTAAAAAAATGTGTCATCATAGTTTTAATAGTTGCCGAAAATTACTGATTAAAATTTGTATCTTGACAAAAAAAAAGTTCATGGTCACTTTATGATCAAAATAAATGATTGTGACTGTTCTTACAGTTTGAAGTGAGATTTGACACCCCCACCAGAAATCTAGTCTAAATTTCAATATATCTGAAGCCCATTACTGTGTACATAATTTCATAATTCATTTTTGTTTGGGAACTGATCAAGTGAATGAATTCAAAATTGATACTTCAATGTTGTAGTCATGATTTTGTTTGCTAATGCTTTTACAAATGTATTATTTGCTTCCTGATGAAGTCTCTAACATGATAAACCAGGTGTTATGTCATATAGAAAATTCGAAGATGTATATTTCAGACACTGTTCAACCTATTGTGATTTAGGAAATTGTAGAGTACCACAAATTTTATTAATTTCTCATATTTCGGTATTTTTCAACTTGAAATGTACAAGATAATATGTTCATTGATGGAGAAAGGATAAATAAATGAGATTTGTAAATGTGTTTATTCAAATAGAATATTTATATCTAAAAATGTCAAGATGAATAATATATAACGGTAAAACATGTAACATTGCACAGTACATAAAACAAATGCAATTTTTGAGGTTTATGATGAAATTGCAAAAAGTGTTGTAAAATGCTTCAGTAAACATCTAATTTAACATAAAATCAATAATATAATAACTTACATATTAATTATTCCATATTATGGAAAATGCTGCTCAAATCTGTTTATTACAACTTCAAAAATGGAGTGATTTTTCAGTCACTTTGCTGACTTGTTGAGGTCAGTATGATGTGTGTATACTGTGCCATTGATGACAAATTCCTACAAAACTGAAAAAACCTGCAATTTGTCAGAATTGAGCAGACCTGCTGCAAAATTACCTTCTTTCTACATGACAATGTTCGTTCCCATATGGCTGCTTTGCAGTGGTATCAATTTTGTTCCAAAACTGGTGGGGGAAGGTGGCGAAACAAGAGGGCAAGGACAGTTCACTTTTCCTTGGTAGATAAGATTTAGCATTGTGCAGGGGCAAAAGTGACAAAAAGTGGAGTGCAGCTGCCGCAGTTTTTCCCATAAATGCAGCCACTGCTGCTATACTAAGCACTTTTGTGCTGAAATGGGATCGGAAGATCCTTGATAACCAGTTTTATTCACATGACTTGTTTTGGAAGCTTTGGTACAGACAAAAAATGTCAGTCCACCTACTATAGAATGATCCATGCATTCTAACTGTGAAATATTACATTGCTGATGGTGACTGATGCCTGTGCCTGTGGAGGGCCTTCACTAGTTGATTTTTGTTGCATACTGATCAATAATTATGACATGATCTTGTATATCACTAACATTCAAACCTGTGTGACATGGATGCAGGCTCAATACAATTAAGACCCCTTCACCAAAACCTTGAATAAAGAGTTGCAAAATTACTGGTCTCATAACAATTGTACTTGAACCATTATCCACAAACAGCCCCACATCACTGTTCATGTAATGGATGCATTTGGCAACTAAATTCATCATATGTGCATGTGCCATTACCCAGCTATTTCATTATTATTCAACTATGGAACTATGGTAAAGTCTTAATTTGACTTAATAAACTAACATGGAAATATTATTGCAGGTTATGTTTTGTAGCTGCCAGGGAAGGACACATGATTGAGGTTTTCTCTTACGTTCACGTGAGGCGGTTAACACCTGCTCCAGCTGTTATACTGCAGGTAAATATTCATTTGGATTTATGAAAAAGAAATTAAAGAAAATATATATTTGAAGTAAATTAAAATTTACATTGATACCAATAAGAAATGATATTGATAATTAACAGTGTGACAAGCACTTCATGATTAACAAAATAATTAACTCAGATTTGTAATTAATGAATGCGAGTTTTCTTGCATTACAAATTGATCCAGAGGTATTCTCCCAAAAATTGTAATCAAGAAGAATGTAAGCTGTGATCACTGTGTGTCCTCTTCACATCCACAAAGACTTTTGTATGTTTCTTGGTATAATCAGCACCCCCCTCACTTCCCAAATGATGTGTAAATAATTTGTGTTAGTAGTAATTGTACTGCAACAACTAGACATGGTGTTTTCTCTTGTTCTGTTTCTTTGAGTGACAGTGGTGGGGGATCCGGTGCAAGACCCAAGTAGCGAGGAAAAATGTATATTTGTGGCACTCAATCCGGAGAACTGACAGATCATAAAGTGTACATTAATCTGTTCCAAACCTAATTTTTAATTTTAGACATGTAAGACATGACTCAAAATCTTTGTACACATTTAAATGTTTGATACATTCTCTAATGCCAACCAGTCTGTTCATCATCAGGGATTCTAATGATTGCGTGAAGTGAATAAAAAAATGTGACACCCATTCCTTTACTTGGTATCCTCTAAAATTCCTGGTGAGGAGGCTGGAAATGATGGATGGAAGTGAAAATCTAATTGCAAGTGTTGCATGAATTTTAACTTGTTACCACTCCTACAGAAATTTTATAGAAAACATATTGGGTATCAGGTTGGCCCAGGTGGGTTCAGCCCAGTTTTCAAACATGTTTTTATTCCTTTTTAGACAAGTCCACCTCGATAAACCCAACAAAGAAACAGTCAAAAAGTGTTTTCTTTTTTCAGAGAATGTTGTAAATTATTGCTTTAAATGCTTGTGAAGTTCTAGGATTGTCAATTTTTTTTTAGAAAACTTAGGGTTACCTGATTGCTGTAAGGGAAATGTAGGACATCCTGTCATTTGACATTTGTCATTTGACATTAAGTCAAAATGTAGGACACAAAACATTCTCATTAAATAATACATATTTCTATAGAACACGTTAGAAATTATTTGAAAAATGACACTTTTTAGTTTTAAAAAATGAATTCTTAATGAATTTTTAAATGCAAAATTTCAAAACTTGCAATCATACTAATCAATGCACCTCTTACTACATGATTTAAGTGGTCTCAGAGGAGACAATTTTTATCAAAATTTCAGGTTTAGTCAAACTATATTTATGTTAGAGTGGACAGTCAAACTCTGTGAAATTATAGGGACCAGTACCAAACATTTTACAGACTTTATCAAAAAATATTTTTTTCTCCTGAGTCTGTTGTGCTGATAGTAATGAAAGTACTCTCTCAACATTTGAATTATGACCTGTAATCCCAAACAAATATTCTGCAATTACCGTAATTTAAAATGGTTCCAGAAGTTTCATTTTGGGTAGATTTTAGTTCAATAACAGGGTGTCTACCGAAATAATACATCCAAAAGTTTTGACTTTTTCTAGACCTTATTTTCCGTTATTCTTAATGTTTATTTATTCGACCCCTTCTTAGGTAAAGTTGAAAATTAGTCATTAAGAAAATAAATATTTATTTAATAAACCCCTACCAAAGGGCCAGTTAAGATGAAAACTGAAGCTGGATTTAAGAAGAGAATTAGATTTTCTTTCTCGTATTAATGCATCCTGAACTTTGTTTGGCAGACAAGCGAGGCTGTGGCATCTGGACTCACAGCCAGTATAATCTTATGTGAGGCTTGTGTTGGTTGTCCCTATATGTTTGTGACTGTCCCTTCATCCATCTTATCTTACCACCATTCATCCTCATCTTTGCATTTAGCCAAAGAGACAGAAAAAAGTGAAGTAAAATAAACTAAATCAACCAATCAATAGCAAAAATTCTTGACCACAAGAATGATTTATTGCCTTTTTATTGACTTCTTGACCTACTTGTTGATTTCTTTACTTTTTGTTGGCTTCCATGACTTTCTTGACTGACATCCACCCTTAATAACTTTGTTCTCTATACCTCTGCTTTACAATCAAATTTTATTGAATATTGTTCCATCAGTATAAACCCCAAGGCAAGAAATTCTGTTCAGTCATTGAACAGCGACATTATCAGAAAGTGGTCCCAAAACTTTTTTCATTAATTGCTTCCATTTTCCCGTTTGTTTAATAGCAGGACAAACTTTTCTTTCTTTTTGTGAAATGACTGAATCAAAATAAATTTCACTATTGAGTTTGAAAGCACAGTCCATAGACTTGTAACTTGCATGTTTTTCTTTCTATTATGTATTTTCCTAATTAATATTATGTAACGTTCAAAATGTAGGACGTTTACGATATTTTTAAAATTCCTCCCGGACGCCGGACGCCAGACATAAGGCTAAAATGTAGGACCTGTCCAGGAAAAACCTAACATCTGGTAACCCTAGAAAAAATTGAAAAGAATAGGCTTAGCAGAGCTTATAATACTAAAAGTGATGAATCTAGTACAAGTCACAGTGGTTTTTTTCAGGGTATTTTACTCAAATCATGCTAAATGAACTATTACCAGAAAAAAAGTAATAATTATATATCCAAGAAACAGAAGAGAAAATGTATCAGTATTTTTTAGATAAAGTATTTCATTGATTGATGCAGCATAGTTGAACAAAGCTTCTAACTTTGAAATGTGGTAGCAGTTTGGTTATCAGTCACTTCCTTATGTGTGGGGAAACCACTTGGTGAAACATTGGGACAAGTGCTTGTGTAACTTTGAAGATTATATTTGAAATAAACCTTGTTGGTTTCATTCAGTGGCCCCTGTTTCGTTTTCATTTCATCCACCCTCATAGAATAAATGTTTGCATGTTTAAAGCATTACAAGGGAGAATTCAGTATACTTTATTGAAATGTAGTTAATTGTGGCATAATTAGATCAGGACACTCTTTAAATTATTTTTTAAATTTCTCATCGTAATCGGATGCTGGATATATCTTATTTATGTCTGGTTAGGAGCTATATGCCCATGTAAGTCATGCATCTTCATAATCTACCACAATTTCAGTTTTTCCTTCTTTTTTTTATGGATGTGGAGTTCTCATGTAAATACAGTATACATGTGAACTTTCATATTTTGATCATTTTTGACATTTTCAAACCTTTGTATAGTTTTTAGCTTTGTGCACAAACTTATAGGACCATTATGTACTTGCAATATAATTTGACAATAAAATTATCAACATAATGGCGCATGATTTAGGAGGAGCATGAGTTGGGGTGTATGGGCAGAGAGGCATAAGTCATCTGTTTACCGGCCATGATAACTGCTGTGAATTTAGAATCATTTAGGTAAAGTTATTTCTGCAGCTAGATAATTTACGCGCAATATGTTTCAAGATGGTGGATGAAAAATTGATGTTTCCCCATGTTGCCCTATGCAATTCTCTACATTGTTTTTGTTTTTTTTTTCAAAACTGCCTATATTACATTTTAGGAGAAAAAGGAATTAAACTCAGTCATTTTGGAGATTTCATTTGTCATTGGTTATTTAATTTGCAGTAAACTTTTAAAATAATATTTCATATAGTATAGGAGAGGAGTGGTGGTAAAATCACAAACATCGTATTTATGATAACTGCCATAAATATAAAGCTTTTGAATTAAAATTTTTACAGTTTAAAGATAACTTTAAGGATTGGTCTCACATTGTATTTGAGAAAAATTGGTTTCCATGTTTAAAGATAGTGGATGACAGATCGATTTAACACGTCTTGCAAGAGCTTTAAAATATGCTCATATTTGACTAGGTTAAATTTTCATATATTAAGAAACACAAGTCTCAGCAATGTTACAGCATCACTTCAGCTTTAAGTTTGTAATAATGACTCTGTAACATAGTGTGTGTTTTAGGAAGGGTGGCGGTAGGTCACAAATTTTGAGAGCACAATATATGCAGTAACTTAAGAGTTTTTAGCTGTAATCAATCACAACTAGACATACCTCGGGAATGATTTTGTTTTTAATTTGCATTTGTTCAAAGTATTTCAAGATTGTGGGTGAAAAATTGATTTCTCATGTGCTGAGGTAGATTCCAAATTCTGATGACACTTTCAAATCCCTGTCTAAACTACATTTCTTGAGATTAAGAAGAGAGACTTTTTTAGAATTTTAGAGCATCACATAACCCTAGAAAGCTAACGTATCGTAAAACCTACGATCCAAGATGACCATATTTCACCCAACACCCCTTACCAGGTGGGTAATGGATTCGTCTGCTCAGTTCCGCTCACCACATTGTCTTTTGTGTCAGTTGTCAACCAGCTGCCGGTATAGTTGTTTTCATAACGCGCTTGTACATTTTATGGCACGTTAGCTTCTCCGCATGGATTTTTGCTGCAAACTTCTTTGCGAACTTTAAATTTTTCTCATTATTGTGTATAGTTTGTGAAGTTTTTAGTGAGGGTTATGTTTTGATTAAATTAAAGTTCAAATTATTTATGAGCACCAAAAATGAATCCACAAAACCAGCCATGCACAATCTGTGGAATTTGTCCATCGGCAAAGAGGAGGATGACGTCATTGTAATGCTGCTGCTGCAACAAGCCGATCTGTGGGAAGCATGGGGGAAAATGCTGTGTGCACTGCACTGATTAACTTTAAAACAGTTTTTTGTAACCAAAATTTTTGTGAAAGTATATTCTAACAAGTCATTTTCTTTAAAATTCATTTTTTTTAAAACCTATTTGTTATCATATTTTTTTAACCCCCTCGTAAATTTTACGATACGTTAGCTTTAACGAAACTTTTCATACATGTTAGCTTTCTAGGGTTAGGCTATATTATATATTGACAATAAATGTTTTGAAATATTGTGCATGTTCGGCAACCATTTTGTACCAATTTGGGGGTCACTAATGTTTTGACCATGGAAATTGCCATATTCATAGCAGCCAGATATTTTGGAGGATGGATAAGGTATTCCATTTGGACGAAATCAGCCAGACAATGGCAGACTTATAATTTTGCATGCTTAATACATGGAGGAAGTATTCTATAAAATCCAGAAAAATAATGAGAAAAAACAAATGTGACAAAATTGTAAACAAACTGTATTGAAGCAGACTTAAACCTTGAGTTTGTACAGTATTTTTGGATATTTAATGACCTATGGCAGCTTATAAGGAAATGAAATAAATGAGATAAAAAATGTGTTTGTAGCTGTAGCATAATTCATTCCAACATGGGCACAACACTGCATTCACAAAACAATTTGTTTCATTAAATGAAGTTCAGAATGGAATATTCACTAAAAATATGCTCCATCTTGAAAAGCATATACTTTAAGAAGCTCAAATTTGAGTATCATTGCAATGTGAAGAAGGTAACAAACCTGATTGAAAAATAAAAAGTTTTTCTGTAAAAAAGTTAGTTATTGCTTTTTTCTGTGAAGACAGGTATCTGCACTAGTCAAGTTGATTTGTTACGTTATTGTGTTGTTCGGTAATGTGTTTAGTCAAATTAGTGTTATGTTCATAAACGATCATGCATCCAAGTACAACACCCATACATGCACACATGTATTTCTCTTGTTAAAATAAAATGTTATTAGTCCTCACCTATAATAAGGTGCTAGTATGGAGTACAATTGTGTTCTGCCAAAAAAAAAAGCAATATTTTGTACTCCCCCCCATAGTCTGATTGTTGGATACACCAAAGTATGTGTGCCTCCTCAGGAAATACAACTCCGGAAACTGATCAGAGAGCAACAGCATTAACACCTTCCAGGAAGAGTAGAATCAAACTCTTGGAAACATATTTTAAAAATGTTGAAACTGAATACAAATTCGAGCAGGCATCAACATGTAACGCGATGGAAAAATTTATTGTCAGTCCCAGTTCATAATACAACAACCTACGGAAGATCGTACACTGTATCTGCCACCAAAGAATAGAATTTCCTTCCAACCTCTCTAACATCCATCCAGTGTCATAAGCAGTATATAAATAACCTAAAAAATCATCTACTAGCAAGCCAGCTAAGCACATAATCATGAGCAACTTTTCTGTTATAAATATATAGGTATGTATGCATTGTAATAATTGGCAACTCTGTTTATGTAACTTGTTTTAAATATTAGCCTTGTAAATTTCATAATTTTTGTCTTGTCTTTTCAATTTATTATTATCATTATTATTATTATTATTATTATTATTATTAGCAGCAAGTACCAGTTCTATGCATGTTTTATGGAATGAAAAGACAGTATGCTGCTTCAAAGTGCAACATATTTAATCTGTTAGATGAAGAAAAGGACACAGTTGTGGGGGGCAGATAAAGTAGAGTGTTCAGCAATGCTAGAAAAAATACTTTCAGCAATAGCAGTAGACACGCTGCTGTAATGAAATACTTCTGGGGGAATGCACCATTAGCTTTGGTTGGGGGGGGGGGGGTGGTTAGATCCATTGAATATTTTTAACAACTTTTACAATAATGTTCAAGTATTTTTACTGGTATCAGCAGAAATTGATAAGTGGTATCATCTTGATCATATACAAAAATGAGTGAGTAATTGCTTCACATTTATGAAAGCAAATTTGTAGGTTAAATTTAAGCATGATGTAGCCAACAAAAAAAAATAGAATGTTGTTATTTTTTGTAGAAATTTGTTGGCAATTATTTTTGAACTTTTGTGGTGATAAAAATCTAATTTTTATTTTCAGGGATTCCTAACACTCATTCTGATATTATCAGGAAACATAGCCATGCTAATTGACTTTGCCAGTTTCCTCATATGGATCTTCTATGGAATGGCCATGGTATCCTTGATTATTATGAGAAGGACAAAGAAAGATGTTGAGAGACCATACAAAGTAAGTTCTGTGCATACACAACTCACTATCGGAAAGATAATAAGCCCTATTTCACTGCTACTGTTGCAGAATGGTATTACAATTTCACTCTTCAGTTCATACAAAAGAATAAAGTGATTATAATTAACGGGAAGTTATTATTTCTTGTGACAATGAAGATAATTGTTTTTTTTTTTTCAAAATCTTAACTTTCAAAGGCAGTTTTATTTTTAAATCTTTTGGGTTCCTTTGGAAAAGAGATTATTTTTAGAACTAAATTGAAAACTACATAACATTTATATCTCTGCATATTTCTATGAGGAAAGTCAGTAAATGGGTTATGAATGACTATAACCACAAATTTGAACATCTTGAAGAGAATGGACATTTCCACTTTGACATGAAACACGTTTTAAATCCATTATGGATAATGACACAAAAATGAGATGTGCAAACTATCTTGGCGACATTTGTTTTGGATCTCGAGTAACATCCTTTCGAACACAGCAGAAATTCACCTCCTGCATTACTGATTTGAAAATGTCCTCTAATTGGCCTGACGTCATCATTTAGAAATGCATGCAGACAGGGCTTCTGCTCATCCTGTAAACTTGGCATGGGCCGTGAAAGCGACAGCAAACAGTCATTAGTTGCTGCATAAAACAAGTATCTTGTAACTTCGAGTGCAAAACTGGGTGCCCCATTTCTTGGAGATGAATTATACCCCAACAGTATAGCAGTATTTACTATAATTCAGCGACTAAGTAGAGGGTTTTCCCATTAGGCTGACAAAGCAAAACTGGTAAAAGTCAATGGTTGAACATGTGGACAGCCTTGTTCATTGCCAGTACATAGATGGGCTCTGACTGACAAGAACTTATTGTTACAAGAATGCCTTTTCTGGGAATACAATTATTTTCGTCACAATATTTTCTTCGCAAATTTTAAAATAACAATACGTTTAGAACTCTCAGGTTTACATGCCAGTTTCTGCAATATCAGAGGTGATACAGTATAAAAAGGTACGTGGAGTTTTTAAATTTCATGCAGTAAAGGACAGTTTTCTTCAGTTAATATATACAGGGTGTTCCAAAATGAATATCGGGGTTTTAATTAAGTGTATATTCTATTACATTACAATACAGAAATGAAACATACCTTAAAAGGAAGGGTAACTCAAATAGTTTTTTGTCACAAGTTACAAGTGTTCAATGTGGGATCCCCTTGTGACACGGCACACATCTAATCTGTAGGCAATTTCTTCCCACACTGAAGCTAGCATGTCTTGTGTAACAGACTACACAGCTGATTCAATCCTGCGTCGCAATTCAGGGAGGTCGGCAGGTAGCGGTGGCATGTATACACTATCCTTTACATACCCACACAAAAAGAAATAGCAAGGGGTGAGGTCGGGAGATCTTGGAGGCCATTGCAGAAGAGCCACATCATCCTCACAATGACAACCGATCCATCGTTGGGGAAAAACAGCATTCAACCAATTCCATACTTCATGATGAAAGTGAGGGGGCGATCTTGGTGCCAGATGATGTTCCTTTTTTGCTCACGATCCAGTTGATGGTAGATCCATTGCTGGAGCATGTCCAAATATGTAGTTCCCATTGATAGTGTTTTCCACAAAGATGAAAGGTCCATACACTTAGCATAAAATACATTCACTTTTGGTAAATCCCTCATGTGCTGCATAGTTTTGTGTGGATTTTCAGACCCCCAAATACACACATTATGCATATTATTCACTCGTCCACTAAGATGAAATGAGGCTTCATCACTAAAGATCACACGTGTAAGGAAATCATCTTCCATGTCCAGCATATTTTTGCAGAAGTTGGCACGGTTCACATTATCTTCAGGCTTTAGGGCCTGTAACAGATCACCACCAACCTGCCCACAATACGAGTTGAAATTTTGGTCTGTCCCATTTCCTTTTATGAGATGAGACGGAAAATGTCTCGTCTCGCGTGTAACACTAACGTTAACAATATAAACATCCCCCAATGTCGTGAGTCAAACCTGGAGCATGTGACTTCCTCAGATAGAACATGAATTGTGTGTACAATTATTACACCAGTTCATTCATGGTAATTCTGAATTTGCCGATTGGTTTGCATATATAAATAGGATAATATCCAGTTTTCAAGGGCTCGTCGAAATGAGGAATCAAACAAAGAAATTCATTAAGAAAAGTTTTGTGTCTTTATAATCTCTATGCACTGTGAAACAGTGGCAGCTCATGGTCTGGGTCTATGGGTGTGAACCTTGGTCTCGCGTCCAGAAGAAGTGTTGTTATTCCCACACTCAATTATTCCTGGCCGTTTCTGCTAATCGTATTTGCAATCCAAGTTATGACGCAGCTTTCCCTGATAATGAGACTATAGCAGAGTTATATTTCATGAAAATTTTATAAAAATTAGGTTTTTTACAAAATCGAAATACCCTAGTAATTTTTTTAATCGATCACGAGAGAAGATGTGTTTTTTGGTCTCTTTCGTGACCTGTAGAAAATTTAGCATTCGACGACCTGACAAAATCACTTGCAAATCTATACCGATAAACTGCTATGGTTTGTAATATTGCCAGAATTTTGTTTAATTGCCGTGTTTTAATACTGTATATTATCTTTCTTCATTGTAAATATGTCCTATCAGAAACCCAAGTTTGATGCCACATAAACATTTCATCGTACACTTAAGTTAATTACCATTTTTAATGTACTTATTCACTTTAGTCATTGTAATGAGGATCCTCGAAACCCTAATGAAGTGCAACTAGTTCTTGCCAGCACCTTTACAAAAATTATCTCAAATCAGTGACATAATAGTACAAGTTACAGATTATCATATGCACTGAATAAAGAATTGGATTGACTGTTCTGTGACAATAACACGAGATTAAACTCTGATTATTTGAAATTTTTGTTGAACTTCCAAATACAAGTCAGAGCGTCTAAATGCACCAATTCCTAGAACATTGTGAATGTTTTTAATTCAAACTGCTGACATTTTATAAAACTATTTTTCAGCACCTGTATGAACCAGGCGCGGTTCTACCCTTAGGTCACATGGTCACTGTCCCTCCACCAATTATGTATTAAAAAATAACAATTTAAACTTGTTTGCAATGCTTGTATTTTATTCTCTTTGCTGCATGGAGTTTTCATTGGAGCGAAGATGGCTACAATGGGTTGGACGAAACTTCGCAACATAGCAAGGGTCACATTCTGCCTGTGGACTTCCTGCCTCGCTGCTTTAACATCATCCCTAAGTTCTGAGCTGCGGGAGAGGTAGGGAGGTTTATGGGTGTTTTCATTGCAAATGGTCACAATATTGCTGAGACCCAACACTTGGGGCGCTGTTTTTCGGTTCCCCGCTAGATGGTGGCTGGGTTCATTTACCGTATCTTACCAAAAAAAAAAAAGGCATGGGAGGAAACTTTGGAAGAAGGAAGTAGAACCGTGGGAAGTCTGTTGTCGAGGTTCGATGTGCTTTGAAAAGATCGTGTAAATTGTTGTGATTTAGTGAGTTCTTTTCTGAAGTATTACCGTGAGTGTGAAAATAAAGAGAAATGAATCAGGTGATATACTTATAAAGTAAAATTTTAAATCACCAAGACCGATTGTTGGACACAGAATTAGGCACTCCAAGACCAGAGCTTTGCCTAAAACAAGTGTTCAAAGATAAAAACAGAACACAACAGAAAATTTAATAAAAGTATGTATGAAAAGTGGGTATGGATGTGGGGATGTCCTCCAGCTAATTCCCTTTTTTGTTTTCCATGCATTTTATTCAAAGGAGAAGACATATGGACTGAAAGTTGGATAATAATTGAATTGTTGTTTTAAGTCCACATTATGCACAGTAAGGGTAATCGGGACTGGACCTACAGTTTAAAGTGGGATCCGAACCACTATGTGCATCCACCGGGTGTCAAATCCGGGACCCCTTGATTACAAGGCGACGACGACTTTGACATTGATATGACATTCTTGGGGAAAACAGATATCAAAGTGGAACTTGATGATCGTTGTAGAGTTTTAAGATATAATCAGCTTGTGTACAAAAAAATATACATTTTGTCACGTACTTTCAATGCAATTAAATTTTATGAGGAATTTGAAAGGGCTTTGCCTGGTCATGACAAAACAGAGGACTCATTAATTGCACCGTGACCCTCGATTATGTTTTGAAAGACCATTTAGAAAGTGGTTCAAGTGTCTAAAGGTACATGAAAGATAATTCAAAATGAACTTTTAGCTATGATGTTGTCTGTTTGCAGGAATCATATTTTATCATATTTAGCCCATATTTTGATTGTGCCCTACCTCTGGCAAACCTCACGAACCACCACTGGTATCAATGTATTCCACTCATCGCATCTGGCTTTGCATAGTTGAATAAACTCGTCACTACAAACCATTCCCTTTCTTTCCCACCCTCCCCTCATTCGGATTTCAATGCTTTGCTCAGAACCGCATGAGGCACAGCATGAGGTGGGAAAGATCAAAATTTTCCTTGCTGAGGACAAAGTCCCTTAATTTTCCATGATGTATGTGTAAGGAGTGGAAAGATTGCAACACTACATGATGAAGAGGGGACAGCGCATGTCCGTAGTTGCTATGTCATATTTATTTGTGCGAAGCGAGTCCAAAAGCCCTTGATCCAAGCTATAAGAGCCTTTCTGTTTCCTCTACCCACCGTAAAAAACAGCGCCATTTCGATGTGCAGCTGTGTGCATCCCCATTCGACACGAGTTACTCAGTCAGATAGAAAAGCTGACAAAAGGAAGTAAATGAAAGGTAGTGCAGCGCGGGAACATTTGCTGTTTTGAAGAAATGGCTTTCAATATATAAATATAATAAAAATCAATTATATTACACATTTATTTGGGTGTGCATGTGTGAGTGTGCGAATAGGCAGCAGCCACTATTGCTGTGAAAACCCTTCGTATGATAACCCTTTGTATACGTTGTTAATTTTATATTTTTCGAGACTTCAGACAAGAATGAGAATTGCCCTCCAAAACCGAAACGGAAGTTTATAAATTGAGACGAAACTGTCAGCAAGACATTTACAAATAAACACGAGACAGACATTTACAACTTTCAACAAGAACGAAACCAAGACTGCCATGTCTCACCAACCAATTAATGTGTTCGGGGTCAAGAGATGAGGTGGCTTGTTTTCACAGTACAAAATTCAAAATGTATTTTACCATTTCAGTATGGGATATAATGTTATACACATTATTTCCTTGTAATAATTATACATAAACTAAGTATTGATTTGTACTGTGCATCTGATGTAATCTTCTCAGTGCAGTTTCTCTTATCTGCACAATAATATTTGATCATAATTTGCGAACAGAAATTAAACACACACTGAAATTGCTTTATGGAATGTATAAATAAAGTGATGAATGTTAAAATTCATATTTGCACTACATAGGTTACGGTATATTTCGATAAATATAATTTTAAAATATATATTGAAAATTTGGTCAGTAACAAATTTTACAAGAAATATTTTTCGCTTGACCTGAGAACATGCATGCAACAGAACCCTTACATCTATCTTGCACGTGAGCAGTAGGGATATTTAATAGAAGTATGATCATTACAATGCATAGCTTTCCCTTCTAGTAATGCTCTTTCTTCCATTATTTAAATCTGTACAGATTTGTAAACTGCTGCGCACATTGGCTCTCTGTGGCTAAACCAGTAAACTGGATTCGAAGCAGATGAAAATCGAGCTCCCTCTAAGTAGTGACGTATTAACATGGCTTGTTTTCAGAGCAGCGCTAGGGCCTCCCTGATGGCGCAGTGGTAGCAGCGTCGTTGCCTTGCCACTTTGATACTCGGTGGAGGCACATAGTGGTTCGGATCCCACTTTAAACTGTAGGTCCAGTCCCGATTAGCCTTACTGAACATAAAGTGGACTTAAAACACCAAATCAATCAATCAGAGCAGCGCTAGCCTCGCAACTTTGGAAGTCTCGTTTTTTACTTGAACTGAACGCAGAGATACATGAGAACTTGCAAAAGCCATTTTTCCATGCTGTAGCTTTTAAGATTGCTGTAAAAAAAATTGAGTGGAAATGTCCAATTATCTACCCAATTGTCTATCATATTTTTTGCAGGAAGTCGTTTTTCACATAAAAAACACAGTTTTTATACTCGGATGGGCGTGAGCAACTTATCTACAAGTTGTGTTGTACTGCCATTTAAAACATCTAACTGACAGAAACAGCCCCATAACTGTGACTTTTCCTTATGTGTGTGTGAATGTATGAATATGTCTTAATTTTATCCTTATTCTAGGTTCCTATTGTAATTCCAATTTTTATCATGATGGTGGCAGTATTCCTGACACTTGTTCCTATTGTCACAGATCCAACAATAGAATATCTATTTGCGATTGCATTTATAGTTGCTGGAATTTTAGTCTACATACCTCTCGTATACTATGAGAAGAAGCCAAAATGGATGGGTAAGAATATTATTTTGCAGCAAATTAAATGCTATTTTAATAATAAAAAATAGTATTAGTAGATCAGCATTAATAATAATTATTATCAACTAGGTTGTGCAAATATTTGTGTTTGTAATATGTGAGATTACTTCTGAAGAAAACACTTAGAACTTTAAGACTAAAGTGACAAGAAACATGAAACTGCACATATCGCATTAAGCATTTCGCTCCAGGACAAAAGATTGCATTTATTCTGAAGGTTGGTGGCAAGTGTTGTTTGTTGTCACATCAGTCTGAAAATTCCCTTGGGAGCTTAACCCTTCAAGCCGGGAGTTAAATACCCATCAGCCGCTGTGAGACGCGGTAATTTTAAATCACCAAAACAGCAATTTTCGCATAATGTCACAAAATTGAACATATCTTAAAAACCATTTGCTCAATTACAATGAAAATTTCAGGACTTGTAAACGAAACTTCACACTACACAAAAATGTATAAATAATGACATTTATACTATAATAACAAAAATAATAATAAAAATAAAAATTTACCTGTTGCGCTTACAAAGTACTCCTTCTGTCTTCAAATTTACATATGAGTTCAAACAAGTCCCTTGATATCGTTTTAGGAAATATTGGGGTCTCAACTGATGCATCTTTACTCTTTATAGTTTGCTTTTGAACTATACCCATAAGCATAAATATTCCCAGAACAAGATATATTTCTTCCACTGTAACTGGTTGCCATTTGCGCATTCATGAACGTGGTTTCAATGTGCATTGTTCAATATAAGTGTTGGCATATAAGTTAGTTTCTCTGACAATGAGTTCTACAACTTCTTTGTCAAAGAACAACAAAAAGGCATCAAGAACGTTATTGACTGCTTTTTGGGGACAGCACAATCCACAAAACGCAAGTTTATTTGCTTGAAAGAGTCATCAACTTCACTCCAGTTCCAGGTTACATTCGATGACGCAACAGGTGAGGATGTAATGGCATCTAATTTGCTTTCACTGTCACTGACACTATCTACTTCCTGTTCTGCATAGTGTACTTCACTTTCACTTGTAGATAGAAATGAATAAATTGAACCTTCACTGTCACTTTCCTCTAAAAGTACACAAATTTCGTCCGCTTCAATGTCCTTTACCCGCTCGTGCGACGCCATTTCTCAGCTGTTTTTTTTACGTAAGTGATGCAATCGCACATAATTTCATGTAATTGGAAGCAAAACCAACAAATAGCAGCACATTGCAGTCTACTCTTGAGTTACATGCGTTTTCGTTCATGTGGGAAAACAACAGATGGCAGAATATGCATCATTTCGTCACTACTACACGGGACGTATACGTGTACGTCCAACCGCCTCTAGAAGCACTATGAGGGTCCGTACACGTGTATTTCAAACCGGCTTGAAGAGTTAAACAATTCATCATGTTTATTATCTCTAGCAGGTCACTAACTAATTAGCTATTGAAATTCACAAGTATTGGGTAAGCATTCCATGCACTTTATGTACCTCAGACCTTGCAGAACAATAATAAATTTCACTCACTCCATGTCTATAAGTGTTAATATTATTGTATCATGAAGATTATTTGAGTGTCAAGAAAAACTTTAGTATCATATTTTGTTCTGTATTTTAGTTACATTGCATCCCTTTCTCAGCTGTGCTAATCATGACATAAGGTTGAATGATAACTTAATGAATCAACTACCATCATGCTATGGTTTGAAATTTTTGTATTTTTTCAATTCAAAGGCAAAATAGAAAATTTAGTCACTAGCGCCAATTTATTCACGGTTTTGTGTGGTAAAAGTTAAGGTGCATCTCGCATCTTTTGTCAAAGCCAGTTTTTGTGAGCTATCCAGCTTGATAGCAATCAGCCTTGCACTTGGCTCCACCACCTTATCAAACTGATTAATTCTGCATTCTTCTACATGTTTGCCTCATATTTCCTCTAAACCCAAGATAAGATTCACCTTAGAGAAAGATTAAAATGTCTACCTCAACTTCTGACACCATCAAGACTAGTTCATCAATTGTGTGTGCATGAACTGGACTCGTGACCCAAGTATATACACACAACAGAAAGCAAGAGTGTCACTCAACTTTTACAGGAGAGCATTCCATGAGAGATGATATCCAATATGGGCCTGAGTACCAGATACATATAGAGGCTGACAGTTCCATCACCCATGATGCACACATGTGACCAAGAACACAAACCCAAATTGACTTAATTTTTCACTTCACAACATCAGACAGAATGTCAAAGGTACTAAAAAATATCATCAAATGCCGTAAACCCAGGTTTAATTTCTAATTAAGCCTCAAATTTTGAAATGATGTCTCAGAACATGGAATCAACTAACTTATTATTTCTTTTTGAAGAACAACCAGTATTTTAAAATCTAGTGAAGTAATGAAAAAGTTAATTTGATTCAATGAGGAAAGAGTTCTAACAAAAGTGTTTAAGAACAACATATTTATGTAAGCTATTTACCATCTACTTTCCATTGCATCACTTTCAGATAATTTCACTTACTTCATGCAAGTGCTGATGGAAGTAGTGCCTCCAGAGAATGGTACAGACTGAAACTAGGAACATCTCTTCAATCCGATAAGACTGACAAACCCTTCCTCAAAACCAACGCTCACCATTATTAAGTTAAAATTACAATAACATAACTAGAATGTAAAAAAAAAAAATTTGTATTTTTATAAAATATCTTTTAATGTACATTAATGTCCATGTGTTTAGCGCCCTTCTTTCTTTTAAGAAATTCTCTGTACAATATACAAGAAAGCAGGTGAACATATCTTTAAAACTAGTTTCCACAATTTTTACATCTTTGTAACAAAATTACATAATAAATTTATTTACTGTTGTCATGTGTTAGTTCCTCTAACATATAAGATGGAAGTGCAACGTGGATATGATCCTGAGAGCAACTAGCAAGGATGTTAAGGCTGAATTCATCTTGCCTGGGATAAGGACAGGAAAAAGCTTTGTACTGCTGCAACAATTTATTTTGTATTTGAGAATGCCAAAAAGTTAACCGGACAAGAATGCTAATTGGTAAAAAATCACAAATTGAAAAGAAAGAGACAATCTAATCGAAGATTAATTCACCAAACCAAAAACAGCATTAAACTTTCTGCTGCACAGTGAAAGCTGTCATCTTAGTCCATACGTGTGGTCACGTGGTGCACGCTCACCATACTTAGCACTTGTTTATTTTTTGTCAGTACTGATAAAACTTGGAGAGTTCCTTCACAATCATTATTCTACAATTATTGATTTAGGAGATATTATCAATCTTCTGAAAATTCTGTCTACTCTTTTCAGTAGATCAATAAGTATTTTGACAGTATCTTAACTGTACTGCTATTGTCTTCTACTGCTCTTCTGTCTTAAGTAGCTTAACTGTATGCTTAATGTTTTTAGTAAAATAATTGTACAACTAACATCTTTTATTGTCTTCAGTATATTCCTTTGTGAAAACAGTACTCTTATCATTAAAGAAAAATTTCTTATCTATAGGTACAACTGAAAAGAATATGGAAAAAATAGCATAAACAACTAAAATAAATGTATGGTAAATCATGTGGAATTTGCTACTTAGGAATGCTATCACACAACAAAAAAATCAAATATAGTGAACACTTTTGTAAGTGTTTTGCTTCATTGTGGTTAACACACTTGAAGAAAATGAAAAACATGTTGTTTTAGACATAAATTGACATACTGTTGTTCCTATATTTACACGAAAAGAGCAAAAAATTAGTTTAAACCAAGACCTGGCTCTCAATGCTTGAAAATCCAACAAACAAACACTGTCGACTAAGTTGATAAAATGATTGCTCATTTCTGCAATTGCATTACATGCACATAATATAAACAATGGAAATTCCATGCTAAAAAAAGCAAGTTAAATGATCATGTATTCAAATGACTAGCTGCTTTAATATTGAATTATTTCTTAAGAAATAGTTATATTAACTTATTCATTAATGTATATCTGACTTCAGTAATATTCATTAGAAAAAAAAGTAGAAATTCAGTTCATGCATTGTTTTTCAAATGCACTTTCTAAATCATTGAAAATATATTGTCAACAATTGAAGACTAAAATTGGTAAACGCTGTAAGTGCCACAATAATTCAAACACTGTTTTCCACGTAAAACTGTGAAATGTGCCATGCTTTATAATGTGGTAAACATGAAATGTTGCTGGTGGCCCTCTACATAGTTCAAAGGTCATGTAAAGAGATCACTAGTGTGCACGTTCTTACGGGCTGATGTGCGGAACTATGCGATTTCCCAACATTTTCGCTTTTGGAACTTACAATGTTTACCACTTTTAGTCCTCAATTATACTATCTATTCCTGGAGACAATAAAATTGTTTTATAACATATTGTAGCAAGTATTTTGCATTATTATTCACATTGTTTTTTTCAGTACAGTATCACTACTGCTGAAGTACAGTAGCTGTACAGAAAACCTACAATTGTTTTTCAGTAGATTTCATAGTACAAAGTAGAAAGCATTTTAAAACAGTCGAATTTGTCTACTGCAAACAATAGAAATTATCAGCAGGGACAATTGTTACTGGTAGTAATTCTACTACACAAAATAATATGTTTATGTGAAATATTCCCTCCAAAAAGAAACCACCCAGTTGGAAGGAATGTGGAATGAGGATTTCTTCCAAAAGTGAAGGCTACAGACAGACCTATCTATGATGTATACACTCTTAGCTTGATTATCCTGACTTTTCAAGTTCAGGACTAGTGCGCGTTGGAAAATGTGTATAGTTCTGCAGTCTTTCACACAAGAATAAAATTAATAAAATCTACATTAATTAAATACATGATTATGAAATTCCTGCTGTTGATGAAGCAAAATTCAGCTAATTTTCAATCTGTACATTCGAGGTCAAAAATATGTGTGCTTAAATTGTCTGTTGCAATGCTGTTAAGTTTGTCTTGCACAGTGTTGGTTCCACACTTTGAAGAAAATCATCAACAAAGCAGAGTTTGTATGTTTGTTCACTTTTTACTCATTAAGGCATTGTTTTATTTTAATGCTAATTGCTCTCGAAAAATGCCATATTCTGTCTTGTATTTATGCAGCCAAGATGGAACACAAATTCAATTTTGCCATTAGCATTTCTTTTCTGTTGCATACTTAGAAAACTATCAGTGGCAACCATGAATATTTGCTGCATGGCTGCATCAATACAGGCTAGAAAAAAATTTATGATGACCTGTAGCAATAAAAAATGTGCTGTCAATGTTAGTTGGTGCTTTACGCCAACACACTCTGTGTGTTTGCATAAGGGAGGGGGGGGGGTAAAAAGTTTTTTGTACTTGTACTTCATCTCCATATTCTGTGGAGCAATGCCACATATAATGGCAGAGAAGAGTGGGTGCTGCTGCAAAGAGTTGTGAGCTGCAGTCATATTGTCCCCTCCATTCAATCCCATTTCCCTCACACATCCATTGGTCGAGCACACTACTTGCAGAGATGACTTCTTATCTTTTGCTTGCTCCAGAGACACCTGGAACAGAGTATACACAACTGGACACTTCTGCTTCAGTCCTACGTTTCAGACTGTTTCCAGATCGTTCATCAAGAAACTCAACCAAACTTTCTTATTAGGGCTGAGCCAATGTCAATAGCCTTACAGATTCCCACCAACATATGCTTGAAAATTGTAACAACTGAAAGTAGTTCAGAATATTTGTAATTTTAATATGTAAGTTTTCCATTGAAGCAATATGTCAGAGTTTTGCTTCAAAACATTCATAGTTTCACATAAATAAGTATTTAATCATAAAAGTTAATTTTTCACCACAAAAATTGTTGTGTGGCATTTTTGCAAAGTAAGTGACACACCTGAACTGTGGAAAGTAGTGGCTGGTAAAAGCATTCCAACTAATACCTTCCAATACCAATGCCACTGTATTGGAATCGGCTCTTTGATTAAGATAAACCTTGTTCATTTTTTAATGTATCTGATCCCTGAGGAAGAATCAAGATAAAGGTCCAAAATGTTGGACTGAAGCAGAAGCATCCACCTGGAAGTACATTTACATTTATTTTTTTTCAAATTACCTACACTAGTTATGCAAGCATTGAAGAAAGGGACGCGATGGAGATGATACAATAACACAATGCCCACAGAGGATTATACTGGTTATGGGTTCAGGTGCCTGTAATAACACTGGTCAACAATGAAAATGCTTCAGAGATAAAAGTAACCAATTCTTACTAATTTGAGGGTGCTGATAACGAATATGATATTAGTTTTTGAAGATTGGTTCGAGTTTCGAAGAAATACACTATCCCCCGATGTGCTCCGGCATGCAAAATAAGGGTTTGTGACAACAGGTGCTGTCTCCGTATTTCAATAAATATCCATTTTTTGACGGTTAGGTTTATCACTATCCTTATATCTAGCACGTGATCGCTGACCGAGAATCATCAACCACATCACGCTTCAGTTTGTATTGAAGATTTTGCCAGGAGAAACATGTTATGTGTTTATGCGTAGTTCCAATTTGAACTCCCGGACATGGTGGTGGCGAAATTTTGTGTATATTTGTGGTGTATTTTTTTTTATCGGTTTATGACTGTACTGACCAGAAACTTGCTGCGTAAGTGTGTTGTTGTAGTGAGATATTGGATGAGTGTGTGGTGTTATTTCTTTTTATCGTTATATGACTCTCCTGACCAGATACATGTCACGTAAATGTGTTAACAGTGCAGACAATTTTTGTTATGTTTGTGGCAAAATAACATTTGTCGATCAAAAAAGAAATTTTACGCCAATCATAAAGAAAGCCTGCCACTTGTACTTTGGTTGTAAAGTGAGATATATATATATGGACAAGAAGTGGGCACCACACATTTGTTGTAATACATTTGTTGTTCAACAAACTTGCAGGACTGGCTACATGGAAAAAGACCATGCATCCCGTTTGAAGTTCCAATGATATGGAGAGAACTGACAGATCATACTTCAAACTGCAATTCTTGCATGGTTCCTCCAATTAAAGTCCTATCCAAAAAGAAAAAGTGGACTATCACTTATCCCAATATTACTTCAGCTATTCGTCCTGTGCCACATTCTGAAGAACTACCTGTTCCACAACCTCTGCATCATACTCCAGTGATTCATCCGACGAAGATGCGGCCAAACTCGACGCAGGAATGCCAAATCCTGTTGCAGATTCCACGTCATCCATCGATCCTGAATTAACAGCCAACATATCATCATATAATCGCCATCTGATCACTCAACATGAATTAAATGACCTTGTGAGGGACCTGGGGTTGTCAAAAAGTAGCGCAGAACTACTGACATTCAGACTCAAGCAGTGGGGAGCTCTTGCTGAAGATGTTAAAGTATCCGTGTTTCGGACATGTCAGAAACCCCTGGAAGAGTATTTTTCAGTGGAAAGTGACATAGTGTGTTGTAAAAATGTGACTGGTCTTATGAGTAAACTTAACATAGAACATAATCCGGATGAATGGCGGCTGTTCATAGACGCATCAAAACTAAGTCTGAAAGCTTTGTTAGTGAACAATGGAAATGTGTTGCATCAATCCCAATCGGTTATGCAGTACA
Source organism: Lepisma saccharinum (assembly GCF_977018435.1). Lineage (NCBI taxonomy): Eukaryota > Metazoa > Arthropoda > Insecta > Zygentoma > Lepismatidae > Lepisma > Lepisma saccharinum. Next base: position 310,590 of record NW_028142983.1, read on the forward strand.
CTTGAAGGAGACTTATGCCGACATGGAAAAACTGCTGAAAGCCATAAATTATAACGAATACAATTGGAATATTTGTGGCAACTTCAAAGTTCTAGCCATACTTCTTGGCCTGCAGCTCGGCTACACAAAATACTGCTGTTTTTTATGCAAGTGGGATAGCCGTGATAAGGCTTCCCACTACTTAAGGAAAGACTGGCCACTCCGTAAATCTTTGGAGCCAGCAACAAAGAACGTTCAATATGTTCTTTTGATAGATCGCCAAGGGTTTTACTTCCTCCTTTACATATTAAACTAGGTTTAATCAAGAACTTCGTTAAATTTATGAACCAAGCCAGTGATGCATTCAAGTATATTCTGCGTAAATTTCCATGAATTAGTGAAACTAAAATCAGGGAGGGAATATTTATTAGCCCTCAGACTCGAGAACTCCTCAATGATCTAACGCACTGTTAGAAGATAAGGAGAAGATTGCATGGGACTCTTTCCGAAATGTGGTTACAATTTTTTGGGGAAACGTGCAGACTCAGAATTATAAGGAACTAGTGGAGCACCTAATATCTTCCTACCAAGCAATAGGGTGTCATATGTCATTAAAAATACGTATGTTACACTCCCACATAAACTTCTTCCCAGGAAATTGCGTAGCAGTCAGCGATGAACATGGGCATTTCCACCAAGTTATATCTACAATGTAGAAACAATATCAGGGCCACTGGAGCAAGTATATGCTTTCTGATTATTGTTGGACAATCGCCAGAGATGTTCCAGAACCACAATACAAGCGACAGGCAAAGAGGCGCAGTTTGTAATATCCATGTAAGTAATGTTTTTATAACTTCCATTTTGTACACGTGTTAATTTCCTATTAACACCACATAACACATATTTCTGTCGATTACACTTAAACTCGAACCAATTCAGCATTTTTATTATTATTTTCGTATTCAGCACCCTCAATTCCATAAGGAAATGTACTTTTCATTTCCGAAGCATGAAAAAAGTTAAAATTTGTTGTCCAGTGTAATTGATGTACTACATGTACTACCTGGAAGAGAGGTTGATTTTTGATTTAGCCTTACAAGGAGAAAAGAAGAGCAGAGTTTATGGAATGTAAAACAATAGTGAACGAAAATAGTGACAGGCAATTTGTATTCATGTATCTTGGAACTTCGATCTACAAACTGTACATTGTACTTCTTTACTTGAGCATGAAATTTGCATCTAAAATAGTTGTAACCAACCACCATACAATTGAGGTGAGAGTCTTGGTCCAAAAGCTGTTCCTCTCTTCTTCTGAAATGGTGGAAATTGTGCACTAGGCAGTGCAACTGAGGGGTGTCTAGTTGGCTGATGATGCAGTCACTTCAGTAGCCAACACAAAGGCTTGAAGGGCAATCTTCGCAAAGATCCTGGTAACTCTTCTTCACAGGAATCACACTGAAGGAAAGGAAAAGTATATTAAATATGCACTTGAAATTCACACATGTGTAGTACTGTATTAAATATTGGGTTTCTCACTCAAAGGTAGCCCCGGTAATTTCCATTTCCTGTTGTTAATATTGCAATAATTTTGTTGACATTTGTACAGAATGTGAGATAGTCCATGAGAAAGAAGGTAAAGGTGGCAACACTAAGCTCCGTAGCCATGGAGGAAGGAAGTTGGCAACACAAACAGAGACGGCTGGGCAATCATGCTTTCCCAGGCAGAGTGATTTCACAAGGACTATGGCTGCCAAGGTCACTAGATTTGACCCCACCTGACTTTTTTTCTCTGGGGTCATCTTAAAGAGCGTGTCTACATGAACAAACGATGCACACTGGATGAGTTACGGGAGAACATCCAGCACAAGATCCAGGCGGTGACACCACAGGTTCTGGCAGCCACCGTCAGAAACATGCAACTTCGCGTTCAGTTTGGAAACTCAGGGAGGACATTTCCAGCACCTCATGTGAAAACCTCATTTTTGATACATACAGGTATGCCATGTAATTATTTTGTTTTATTTCGTCTTGTACCTTTTCATTTCAACCAACATTTTCCGAGACTACCTTCGAGTGGGACACCCATTATAATAGACTGTTACACTCTCTTGGAATCATGTAAAATACTTCTTTATTTATACTACAAAATGCTAGAAATTAGAAATAGTACACCATGGTTTTAATTGGTTGGTTGATTTAGTGTTTTAAGTCCACTTTATGCACAGTAAGGCTAATCAGGACTGGACCTACAGTTTAAAGTGGAATCCGAACCACTATGTGCCTCCACCGGCTATCAAACCCGGGACCTCTACCATGGTTTTAATGTGTGAAACGTTATTGCCTTGGAGAATTTGTATATTGTTTTCTATCTTCAATAATCCCGACAACATGAATTATACCCTAGGGCCATGTGCACATGGTCAATAAGACAATGAGATGGTGTGTTGTTAACAAAGGATACAGCTTACAGAGAACACTGTGTTTTTTCTAAAGCAGCCAGTAAACAAGGAACTTTTATGTGATTGCTCTTCACTGTTTGTAATATAAGCAGGGATAGACATATGCAGAGTGCTTGGTCACCATGGCACGTAAATAAGCACCACCTTCAAAAATTTTCAAATTGTTCTATTTTTTTTTAAATTCAAGGTCACTTGTGGAAATTTCCACATATAAGAAAAAAATATCAAGTGCAGCTTAAGATATTCATGTTACTGTGTTTTCTGGCATGTGTATTACTAAATCAGAATAAGAAGCCTGCAGTATCACTAAATTAGAATAATAAACCTGCAGTTGGTAGCCAAATTTTAAAATCTGCAGCAATATGATAATTGTATAGTTATTATTGCTGTTACTGATCGAGCCATCTTTAGGATCACAGTTCTTGTGCAAGAATAAATTACTTATAATCTTTTGTTAATTAATAAATGTTTTAAGATTACATTTCAAAGTGTGTAGCTTTTGAGGGAAGGGGTGGGGTGGGGAAGCTGGATCATGTGAAAAAGAGGCTAGTGCCTGAATTAATTTTAGTTTTGTCCACATAAGATTCTTCATATTTGAAGAATGAATTTGCATAATTCTTTTGTGCATTTGAAGTTATGTAAGGGCTTATTTTCGTTGGCTTTAATAATGTTTAGTTGTTCGTAGTGCATGTCACCTTTGTTATTATTTGTTAATGTTCCCTGAAGATGTTGATAAAGTTGGCCTCTGGTCACTCACACAAGTTTTTGATCAACCTTGTCATATAATCCAATATTTATAGCGTGCCAATCCTGTCACTAATTCACCAACATAAACGTTCTCCATGAAGGAAGTGCCAGAGGCAAAAATACCCCATTCCAACCCCTTCCCTCCCTCCATGAAATTGTCTAAAAACAAGGAGAAAATTTAAAAATCGCCAATTTACCTGGTTTTTAATGGTGAAAATGCCCTTTTTATATGCCCTAGCAACATAAAATAATTAAATTCAAAATTGACATAACTTGTTTAAATGTTATTATAATGCCAAACAATATTACAAATATTTAATTTTAATACCGAAAATAACAACAAATATCTTCCAGATATATCAATTATTTTGACTGGCACTGAATAATGTATGTTCAGATGTTATAAAGCAAGATTAGAGAATGTGAACAGCCAGATTCAACTGGAGTGACACATGGTGTCTTTCTGATAGGAAAAGAAAATAAGAAAAAATGACACAAAACAAAACAATTGTCATCATTAACAAAACATTATTAACATGATGTTCATCAATCTTAACATTAAAACTTCTTTCTTTGGGGTGCTTTTTCCCTGCTTTTAGTTCAGAAGTTTCAGTACCTTCCAACATTTTTGTTATCCTCATGATCATCATCGACACACAAGATTGATTTCCTAGTTAGCAAATGTGCATCAGACATGAATGACGTCTATATAGGAAAATTCAGTCCATCCGAAGTAATCAAAAGTAGTTGGCCCAACATTGGGCCAACATTACTAAAAATGGTTGGCCAGACATAAGAACATATCAGTGGACGATGGTAATTTTGCCCGAGGTTCCAACGTTGGCTCAAATGATGATGATGATGATGGCTCAATGGTTTTGATGTTGGTATAGATAGGTTTGTGTTCTAGTAGGTATATAATTTATTGTGAGGCCAAATATATACTCTTGTAAAAATTATTTGTGTAAAATAAAAAAAAATACATAGCACTTTCTCATTCTTATGGTATCATTGTTTTCAAGGTACCTTCAAGTGGTAGCCTAATAAAACTAATAAAAGTTTTCCACCATGGAATTTAGTCATAACGTTGTTTATTTTACATATATGGATCATGAACCACCTTCAAAAAATGCCTTTAACAATGTTATTTTTCTGCTGCAGCTAAACAGACAAACACTAAGCAATTAACAGCACAGACATATCTTTCATCCATGGCAGCTAACAAAGGACTCATGATTTGAGTTGGTGTTTTAAGTCCACTTTATGCACAGTAAGGCTAATCGGGACTGGACCTACAGTTTAAAGTGGGATCTGAACCACTTGTGCCTCCACCGGGTATCGAACCCGGGACCCCTTGATTACAAGGCAATGACGCCACCACTGCTCCATGGGGGAGGCCCCTAAAGGACTCATGAGTAACTACAGATAAAAATAGCTTCTACTTTCATTAACAATATATTTTATTTGCAGTATGTGCTTTGACTAAAATATATGAAGAGAAACACTGTTAGGGGAGACACTTTGGTAATGTCAAACACCAGGTTTTCAGTTTTTATTGCTTAAGAGTGATGCCATTGATGCTGTCACCTAGCACCTATTACGGACAATGTGTTAAGCTGCTTGCATCACCATGGTTCTGTTAGAAATGGCAAAAACTGTTTTTGTTCATTTTGCTTGTAATGTAGACGGTGTGTTTAGATCGAGGTAAGTTAAGAATTTTACATTATTTTTTTTATGTAATTTACTGTTGTAGACTGTACATTTATTTTGACAATTTTAAATCGTACTGCTATGTTAGTAAATTAAATACAGTGTGCATGGCGATAATGAAAATAACATGCCGCAGAAAGGGTAATGGCGAACAGATGTTCAGCATTACCCTGACCAGTTAATTTATATATTTATCATTTTGTTTTCAACAAACGCAACAAATAAATCAGAATCATAGCATCTTGCGTCTATATTAAACATGTGAGAACTGGACCCATGAAGCTTACATTTCATGAAAAACAAGTTCAAAAGCATATTTGTGTGAGTTTTGCTCATAGAAATGACAAGTAGGCTAATCAATGTAAAAGTGAACTTTAAAACAACAAATGAAACTTTGTGCATTTCGGTTACTCGGAACAGAGATAGGCCCAGTTGGAATCGAACCCTCGACCCCTTGGTTACAAAACACCAAAATCAGCCATATTATTATTATTATTATTATTATTATTATTATTTGGATCTCTATTTGTGTATCAAGGTTACTCTGAAATGGTAACACACATTTTTTTTAAAAAAAAAAAAATCAATGTTATTGTGCAATTTGGAAATATTAGGAATCGAACTCGGAACCTCTTGAATACAAAACACCAGTGTCAGCCATCTTGCTTTTTGAATATCTCTTTGTGAATAATGGCTAATCGGGACTATATTTAAAAGTTCATTTGAATATCCATTATTTGCCAACATTAAGAATCGAATCCGGAACCGTTCATTAAAACATCAGCTATACCCAATTTATTTTTCAATTATTATCTATTTCATGGGGGAAACACCACGCCACCGCTGCATGCAAAATGTGGCAATACGATACGATACTGATTCTACCAGGAATTGAACCCTCAACACCTTTGTTTACATAGCAAAAATCTTAGCAGCTAGGATTTTGCGGTACGGAATCGAAAATCAGGTTCCTTTATGTCCTTGCATGTTTCACGCTGGATGCGCGTGCATATCCTTCACACATATACACACATGTTAGGTTAGCCCAGACCAATGAACAACATCATGGGTCAATTACCCCCTCCTCCTTTAAAATCACCAGGGGGCTCTTCGATGGATATCTTTAAGGTCAACAGCCACGTCAAATTTCTGCTGAGGTTTCAATATATCCAATCATACACGGCTGTTGTCAAGGTCATCGGATGTAACATAACATCAGATGTGTCAGTTTTCTGCTGACTCAGAGGAATATATGCCGGCCTTTCTATTACGGCACTGCTCCAAGGAATTTCCAATCTTTGCACATTTTATGCTTTGCTGAGTACAGGAGCCTCGAGATGACGCGTCCGAAATAGTCTGCATCTGAAACAATTTATAAAGCCAAAACCCAAATATTAACTGAAAGTTGTTATTTGTTTGTTTTGTATTTACATATGGAACAGAACGTTTCCAAATACTCTTCCATATCTTCATTTGCAGATATTTAACGAATAGATTAATAAATAACATATTTACACACTGAACTTTTATTTCAATGTGTATTGACCACACATAATTTAAATAAAATTTGGCATTTTTAAACAAATAATTGCTCCAAGTACAGATAATTGTATATTCTGGAAATATTTAATAGAGAGTACATAATTTATTAATGTAAGCCAAAAAAACCGAAGGTAATTTAGAATTGCATGAAAGATTTATTCTTTTCTATGAATTCAAGTTCTAATGGTTTTATTAAGAGAGGTAGCATAGAATTTCTTTGAAAATATGCACTATGTATTTGGAATAGTAGATTCCAATTTGTTGCTTGATATGATTAATGTGAATAAAAAAATTCATATAGAATTAAATTTGAACTCACCTTGTTTATGAATGATTAATTTCAATTGTATAATTTGATTCAAATCGAACTCAAAATTAAAGTTATAATTATGCTTGTCAGTGTCACGCAATATTTTAAGTTAAAAAAATTATACATTTGACAATACAGCATATTTATATTTTAATATTTAATACTAGAAACTTTCATTTTTTGAAGGAATAGCCTTTTGTATTTAAGGATTTCTTAATTAAGAAGTTTGATTTTCATTTTTTGAAAAGTTTTCCTTTTTAATTAGAACACGGCTCTTACTTTAGAATTAATATTTTTCTGCTATCTCGTTATATAATCCATATTCTTCTAGGCTGTAGCACTGCTGCATCACAGTAGATTTCAGCTTTGTCTTCTTACCCATCATAGTTTTCACCATCACCATATTCACCACTGCGGCTTCCACCATCACTGCTTCCACCATCACCGCTTCCACCACCATCACTTCCACCATTTCCACTTCAATCTTTGCTGCTTCCTTCAGTGTCATATTCACTACCATTTTCTATGCTGTTCCTTCCTTCATTACTTGTTTCCTGGCCGTTGTCCTTGCCTTCATCACTATTTGAGACTCTTCCATGTTTATTGCTTCCATCGTTGTCTTCCACTTCATCCTTGCCAGTTCCCTCAATGGGTACCTCATTATCTGGCTGAAAACAATAGAGAAAGACGATTAGCATTGAAAATAATCTTGGTCAGCTGAGAATATACAGCTCTTCCGAACATAAATTACACAAATTATAAACAATCGCATGTGGTTTAGTGTATTATAGTTAATAATTGTATGACAGTACTCAATTTGGCGCATAGTAGCTACCTATATAAAATATCCTATTTTATATAAATAAGAGCCCACATTCAGGAAAACCAAGGAAGAGATGTTATATTTTTCATATAACATTGGGCGACCACTGAAGTATTTACATGATGTCTTATTTTTTTAATTAGAGACCCAAGATGAAACTCGATGGCGAAAGACTCATTTTGTGGTTTTATAGGATCTCAAGTTTTATGGCCAAAAATAGTTAAAAACTGCCGAGATCGAATTTAACCTACACCCAGAGAGTTATTCTGTGTGTAAATTTAGCCAGCCTTAGTGTTTCTTCCAGTCTTCACTCTGAAAATTGATTAACTTGAATATGGATTTTAATTAGGATATTGTATAGATAAATTATAATAATAACAACCCGGAGCTCTACAGAACGTAAGGGCCTTGGCCTATCTCACGAGTGCCAGTCTCCCTCCCACAGTCCTACCTAGAGGTATGGAGTTCTTCAACCAGTAATAGCGTGGCATGGGATAATAGGGTTACGCTACTCACTCGTAGCTCCCCAATTTTCTCATGATGGTGGGTTCCCACCATTCCTATACACAGGCCAAAAAGCCAGTATCTGAACCCAGGCAGACTAGAACCTCTTGCCATCCCGCAGTCGGAGCCCAAAGCACAGAGCCTTAGACCAAATGTCCACAGAGGAGGACATATTGTTAGATACATTGTGAAAATTCCATACTGAGCTACACAGCACATTTCTTGAAGTACGAATGCGTTCTACTAATGTTAGTATGATCAGCAATACATAAGCAAACTTAGATCATCTTAACAGATAAATAAGAGTATAAACTCAAATGTTATATTGAAGAGATTTATTCCAGCATTCTGAAATTTGAAACCTTACACTTCCTTCATTTTCTATACATACATACACTTGCGTCAATTCAGCTGGAATTGCACATGAAATTATATTTGTCACTAATCAGAAGTTCCCCTTTTCATTTGGTCAGATATGATTCATTTTCTTCATAAAACACTTGTAAATTATATAGAAAGTACACAGAAAGTAAGTTGATATCCTTAGGAAATCTTGCACAATGAGGTCTGTTGAACAATTTCCAATTTAATGCCTCCCGCACTTAGAGTACTACCTCCCGCTTACAACTGAAATGGCCACAGTTGTGTCTTGGAAAACATAGGGTATGAAGTTGATATAGGTGTAATAGTGACGCGGCATCTAATTCTCCAGCCTAGACAGTCAGAAAGCATCGGCGATGGGACAGGTCTGAAAGTGATCACTTATCACCGAACGAAGAGGCACTCGCTGCCCATCAAAGTGCTAACTGTTGAGTAACTCTCAATCCCTCGTGATTATGATTACTAGTAGAAGATAAGTGATATGTGTGTAAGTGGATAATTTTTTTTATTTAATTAGTTAGTTAGTTCTTCAGAAAACATAAGTTTTAAAATAGTTGTTCTTGTACTTACTGCCACGTCATTAGACCCCTCACGATCACATTGTTCACACGCGAATGAGATTTAGATGACCAAGAACCATATAAGGAGAACTATCATGTTATCCAGTGCATTACTGAAGAATCGATTCATATCATTCATCTTGACGGAATTTAAAATCATCTTAAAATAAATTAGCAAAAATAAAAGAAAACAAAAGTTTTCTGTGAATGTTCAGAAGCTTAAATAAGTAAATAAAAGAAGGTTCCATAAAGGGCATCGTGCATCAGCTCCAGTCAGGGACGTCGGAACCGTTTGACAAGCTGTTTCTCACTCATCGCCCAGGAGAGGCATTGTCCCTTCCCCCTCCAGTCGTGCCCTGAAAGTTAAGAAATATATTAGTTTCTATAAAAATTTTGAGAGAAGCTTCTTCTACAAATTGTTTACAAGAACATCAAGAAGTACAATACTAAAACTGATAACAGTTCCTGAGTTCCTGTCATGGACGGCTAAATGAGGAGCAGAGGGGAGATGCCAGTCAGTGGTGTGCCGTAGACTGTAACTCGTGCATGAGCCCTCCTCATGGGGTATAAAGAGTGACCAGAGAGGGATGCTAGTAATGTGACGTAGTCTCTATGGGAGCCTTAAGACTGAAGCGACATGTGTGTGCCATGCACCAGACTAAGGCAGCATGATGCATGCTATTGAGAAAACAAGCCAGTCTGAGCGACACGCAAACGACACGTGCAGTTTGCGTTGCCACTTTGGAACGAAATGTTGCATTATTTCTGATGATTGGTTTCCAAGTGACTGGTGTTTTGTTTCTGTCTGAAAATACTTTTAGTCTGCATCTAGATAGGGTTGTCGGAACTGGAGGAGCAGAAATCACGAGGTGCATACAATCGAGGTTGGACATTGTCGTCGTCGTCGTCCCTCCCAGTATTCTGAAAAACTAAGAAGAGACTTTTCTCACCTCTGAATGGTTACAAAAAATGTAGGACACATGCACAAATTATACTCACCAGACCCACCTTCGCCCAAGAGATTTTATTTCGCAACCAGCAGTATGAGAACCGAATCTACAGGTGGAGAGGTGATCGAAGGAGTAACAGAGGGAAATGATGGTAAAAGAGGCAAATGTCATAGTTCCCTGTGAAACCCTATTAAATTACAAGGAAAAAAAAAACAAAACACATTTCTTGCTCGCGTCGCTCGCAATATAATACACTTTTACAAGAAGACATCAAATTTAAAGTTAGTGCTTGGAAACAGCAAATATATTTGTTCATGAATATGTGGTATGCACGATACTGGGTAATAATTAATGTAATACTGTGTGCAACACTAATTTTATAATATGGAATATATGCACTTTCTTCAAATAGAGGTCACAAAGAATTTTATGGAACGAATTCATTTTGTGGACAAGGCTCGTCAATGGAATGTTTATTGGGCGAAGTGTTTTCATGTTTCATTACAGCTTTGTATCCGATTTGAAATAGAAATTGTTGGGTGAATGTTTGTTCCAACCTTGGGGCATATATATATATATATATATATACCCATACCCTTGAATGCATGCGGGTGGGGGCGGGCTTATGTATTTCACCCCACCCCCTTATCTTGGTATTGAACAATGAGTGAGCATTCACCAGTCACTCGCTAGCATGGTCAACATCATAATTTTTAACAAGCACAAGCTCTACTTTATAAAACACTACCTAATGGGAAGATATATATATATATATATATATATATATATATATATATATATATATATATATATATAACTGGGAAATTTTAGAATGTCTTCCTTCCTTTCTCCTTCAGTTAATTTTTGTTGCGTTTTTACATCTTGAATTAATTGCTATGATGAGGATGAATGCTGAACTGGTGAAATGGATGAAGGGGGAAAGGAAAATCGCAAATATACGTGCATGCTGTAATCAGGCTTTAGGGCATTTCAATTCGGACACCCTGTACTTTATAATGACCAACTGTTATTTATCAGAACCGCTCTGGAAAGACAGAAAAGGAATCAACTGTGACTAAACAATAATGCATGCCTGTTTCAGAGTCCAGAGAAATGTTATTAATACTGATGTACGTTTTAAATTCAAGAGTCGAACCCAGAAACTGTACAATAATGGTAAGTGTTGTATTTTACAGTACACTAATGGTTTTTTCTAAAAAATGCACATGTAATGTAATGTCACTCACGAGGTTCATGTCCTCTGCTCTTGATCCCAGAACAGATATCATACCACATATTGTGTTGTATTCACCAATTATGTTATATATGTGTATACCTATGTATAGTATTGTAATCTATTATTATACTTATTACAAAATGCAACCAAATTGTAATAAATGGAGAAAATAAATTCGTGGTAATTGGTGAATTCAGAGCAACTGACATCCTAATATATTTTTTTGGAACCTGGATAATAAGCGCATACCCTTGAATGCATGCGGGTGGGGGTGGGCTTATGAATTTCACCCCGCCCCCCTATCTTGGTATTGAACAATGAGTGAGCATTCACCAGTCACTCGCTACCATGGTCAATATCATAATTTTAACAAGCACAAGCTCTACTTTATAAAACACTACCTAATCGGAAGTTCGGGGTTCCCACATGGAGAAAGTCGTGGACCAACAGTTAACACAGCATAACCGGGAAGTTACGATCATATTTACCGTACAAAGTACGGTATTATTGAGATCATGGAGAGGGTTCGACTCACGATCTCACTACCTAAGGTTCCTAATTCTAGTCTCGGCCTTGTCCTTCATCAATTTCATCTAATCAGCATTATCCTTATCTTTGCAATTAGACAAAGTGACGAAAAAGCAACATAAAGTACAGAAAATATAAATTAAAAGCAAACATTGAAATACAGCTGGCGCAATTCTCCATTCTGCAATGTCCTTGTGAGCTGATTGCAGTCAATATTGGAAAAACGAATCTCTTAAACTTTGGTAAGTTAATAATTAAAAAGCTGTAATTCATTGGAACTAAAGTGTAAGTAACATTCCAGGGACCTAAGCATGTACGTATATTTGCTGGGTCAACAATGAACTTTAACTGGGAATTGATCCCAGTAACACTCGCACAGGAGTAAAAGAATCTTTGAAACATAACAAGCCTTTATGCGTGTCTTCTATCAACTAGATATTTTATTACTCTTTAGGTTCCGTTAATACAAATTTATATTTTAATAATTTTCTCTGTATTTTTGTAAATATATTATACACGATCCGAAAGAATTACCAACAGAAACTCCAGTAGGTAGGATACAAATGAACGGGAGATTTATCCTTCAAATAGGCTTAAATACAGCCCCCCCCCCCCTGAGTTGTTCATCATACCCCCCAAAAAGTTTTGATAAATATGCAGTAATTGATTTCTATTTTAATGCAATAGCTTGTTAAACTGTCAGTAATTTCTATAAAAAGAAAACAAGTTTATTTAAAAATACGGAGAGCAACCACATGGATTGGTTAAATACTTAAGTTTATTTGTTCGTGGGCAGAGAGTAAGATTTTAAAATAACAAAATTTGATTGTTTAACACGAATTGTTTTCAACTTAAGATATCAATTTTCAGTCTGGGAATAAAAATATTCATGCTGCAGTTGTCTCTTTAACCAAAATTGGTTTGTTCATGTGAGCGAATCATTCTGTTTCTTGAGGCATATACAGAGCAGTAGCCTAAAATTTCTAAGGTAGGAGCAGGAATATGATAAGGTTCCTCCATCCAGTAACTTGCCCCTTCTACTTAGGGTAAATTCCAAACAAAGTTTCACTCACGAAACTCTTATGCTTCTACACTGAAAACGGATGGCAAAGGGGTGACTTATATTACAGTGACTGCAGTTGGGAAATAATAGGATTATGTGTATAGTAAATCAATGATTCTTGAGAATTCCTGGATATTTTACTCATTCCTTGCAGATCAGATGTTACTGAACAAATAGAGTAAGAAAATCGAGTATTTTTTTTATAAACACGCCAGCAATTTATACAAATAATTTATATGATTTCTTTACATGTAGTAGGTATGGGATAAACCTTGTGCTTTTAGGTAGGGTGTCGGGATGGATTTGCTAGAGTTAGGTGAAAACAGGAAATGCATATTTATATGCATGGAAATTCTGCTACATTATTATTATTATTATTATTAATAATAATAATAATAATTCAACCAAAAGGTTAACATAATGAAAACCTGACCAAAAATATATTTTGAGAATTGTTATTGCATTTTGCTACAAGTGTATTCGTTATTTTCTTGCTCTACAACGAATTTAACTATTTTTGTGAAACCAATTAAACTAGCATTTGTTGAATTATCATAAATGTAATGCAGAGAAAAGTTAATTCATCAGCTTCTTGTAGAGGAATTCATACAGGGGTGCCCACAGGCAGGTTTGTGGATGCAGTTTGCATCCAGCCAACTTTTTTTGGGGTGGGAGGCGTGATGGAAATTTGACTTAACAAAGTACTGTATACAGCATTGGAAGGCAGGCAATTGAACCAGCATTATCATTTAAGCATCACTGCCTTAAATAGCAATTAGTAGACTGCCAAGGTGATTATAACCATTAGGCTAATAAGAATTATTCTGGTGGGGGTTATATCCAGTTCTTACACATTATGCCTTAAATTTCCACATGAATTCTGATGGGGGGTTGAAGGTTAAACTTCTGGGGAAGGGACAAAGCTTTTGAATATAGTGCTAAATCTTAGATTGTCAAGAGATTTCTGTAATGGGGGAAATCGAACATTACATTTTGGGTGATTATCATTTATCAATATGGTACAAAATTATAAGTGTGCCCAGCGAGTAAAAGTTCGTAGTGCAAATATCAATGTTCCATTGGAAGTTAGGCTAGCTATAATGAGTCAGCCTGCAAGGTGTCATGGCGTAATCTGATGTAGTTACAGATGTCTGGAACAACGAAAGTTGAAACCATGATATAACTTTCGTTTATAATCTTCCTAATGTAATATTTTGATCTTTTGCAAACTGTATTTTGTAACAAGAAATTGACTTTAGCAAATCATTGAACACATGTTTCGAGTAAGGCACTTGTCGTGGGTGCCACAAATGCAATAGATGGAAATTTAAACTGAATTATTCACAATGTGACGACGAGAGATGTCACTTGCATCTCCTTAGAAAAATTAAAGAAAATGTTTACTTCTTCAATACTTTTGAGCATGCAACTGTGCTGCACAACGGGACAACCTACATTCAATAGTCTATACATGCATGCCCTGTGGATCTCCATGATGACTAGAGCCCGGATTTTGATGACATTTCATATTTTTTCCTTATGTACGTAGCATGCATTGCTCTTAAGTATTAAAATCCTGAATACCAATCTCTGGTTTTGGTTTGGTTTGAGGTTTTAAGTCCACTTTGTGCACAGTAAGGCTAATCGGGACTGGACTTAGAGTTTAAAGTGGAATCCGAACCACTATGTGCTTCCACCGGGTATCGAACCCGGGACCCCTTGATTACAAGGCGACGACGCCACCACTGCGCCATGGGGAGGCCCACAAATCTCTGGTAAATTTTATTGTGCTTATTATTTGTCATATTTTTGTTTTTTAAAGTTTCAGGTAATTTCTTTACGTTTCTTTTTAATTCCATCACGTTTCACTCACTCATTTTCAATCAGGAGCTGACATTTATTGCTTTGATGTCGGTAACAATGAAACAAGAATTCTATCCTCACATGATTGTTGGAAAAAGGCAACATGCCGCTCGACATTGAACATGTTGAAAGTCGGTGTCTTCGCTACTAATTGTCAAGGCAAGCTTTCGATTCGTTATTTTGACTGCCACACTTTTAGTTAGTGAAAGATCTTGAGAGAGGAAAGTTTGCTTCTCTGTTTCCGTAGATTCATTCAACCATAGCTAAAGTAAAGCCACATATTTCGTGTTATTAAAGACAGATTGTATTTGAATTCGGAGAAGATGTTTTATCTAAAGTAGCAATTATTTGTAAGATTTGCAAAACAAACGTATTGGCTGATAGAAGATTCAGAGTGCAAAACATGGGTCATGATAAGCATATACGGGCAGTGTAACTTGCAAGTAAGTAGAAATCCTAGCTACTTTTACTGCAGCAAAGTGTAACCGTGAAGGAGAATAAATCGTCAAATTTTCACAGTGAAGCTCTAATTTTTGCGAACATCACATTTTCGACAGTGAACAATGCTAAACTTAAGAGCTTTCTGGAACTGCATTTTGGACGTCCTATCCCAGATGAATGAACTCTTCAGAAAAACTACCTGTTACAATGATACAACGACAACAACATTTACCAGATACGGGGAAAAATGCATGTATCCATCGACGAAAAAAATGACGTAGAAAATCGTTACGTTGTCATTGGTACAGTGGAGATAGACGGACTAGGTGAAGTGTTTCTGTTCACTATTCAAGTATTAGAAACTGTTAATCACTCCACAATTTGTATATTTCTGAAAAGTGCATGTTTTTGTTATGGCCTGAGGGTATCAGATATGATGACATCTCTTTTTGTGACCGACACAGCGACATATATTGTAAAAGGCTTATTACCCAAAAATGGTGCACAGAAACTGTTAATCGTAAAGGCACCTGGATAGATTCAGCAATTTATCGTTATGATCATTTCTTGTGGTAAAACTTGTTATCTGAACACTAAATTCCGACGATACTAGTGTAATTGAAGCTGCATATACATTATTTTCAAACAGTGAAATTGAAGGACAGCTAACCTTTATAAAGGCAAATTTAAGTTACTTAACACATGATATCACAAGGGTAAGAACACGGTGAGGCACAAGGACCCTTGCTCATGGCATATTTTCTTGATTCTGTTCTCCATATTCTTTATAAAATTTATTTTTGTCACCTAACTTATATCACTACTTTTGTGGCAGAATACAACTGCTGCACACTTCTTCTTTCTTGTCCTCTCTTCCTTTTCATCAATATATCTAGGTAGCTTATCTTGTCTTCTTCTATTTCGAGTTCCAATAATATCCCTCTTTCTTCATCTTGTATTTCTT
This sequence comes from Lepisma saccharinum, assembly GCF_977018435.1. Classification (NCBI taxonomy): domain Eukaryota; kingdom Metazoa; phylum Arthropoda; class Insecta; order Zygentoma; family Lepismatidae; genus Lepisma; species Lepisma saccharinum. The sequence goes on from NW_028142983.1 coordinate 326,654, forward strand.
TGGCAAATATGTCGAGCTGCCTCTTCGCAAAGATGCAAAATAAATAGCCTATGGAAACAGCTGGAATAGAATGGCTATGAGAAGCAGGATAGACTGGACATAAACAGAAGAAGGAAGAAAAGTGGCAGGGGAGAATTGGAAGAGAAAGAAAAAGAGAAAGAGAAATAAAAATAGAGGAGGTTTGGAATAAGGAGTATGGGGAAGACCACAGAAAAGATATGCAAAGTGCTTAGGAAAGCGGGCATTAAATCTTACAGGAAGGGAGGGAGAAGCATCTTAAGAATAGCAAAGAATGCAAACAAGAAAAAGGAAAATAGAGAAGAGGAAGAGGAAGGGATTATCTATGAAGTGAAATGTAAAGAATGTCAGAGTGTGTACATAGGAGAAACGAAAAAGAGGCTGAAAGACAGGTTGAAACAACATAGGGATGATGAACGACTTAAGAGAGAGAGAAATGCGATATTTAAACACACGAGAGAAACAGGACATGACATAGAGTGGGATGAAGCTAAGCAGATAGGAAGGGAGAAGAGAATACTAGTGAGAAAATGGAAGGAGGCCAAGGAAATAGAGAAGAAAGGTGAAGAAGACACAATGAACTGGAATGGGGGACTGAAGATAAACAAAGAATGGAAGAAGGTGTTAGAAAGAGTGGAAAGGACAAGAGAGAAAGAGGAGAGAAGAAGGAAGAAGAATGAAGGAAGAAGAGCGTAAGATAAGGAGTCCAGCCACATTCTAGATGGAAGAAAAATGTTTAGCCTTTTAGGTGAAAGTACAGTTGACAAGGGATAGCCACCTGCTAGAATGTTCCAGAACAACTTTCTAATAGTCTGGAGGGGAGTAATGTTTGTGTATATATATCGTCCTGTTTTGTACCTTGTTACATTTGTACTTGGTGCAGAGTCTGAAGAATACCTTGCCAGAAGGTTGAAACGTTACGTTTTAGTATATGTTTTATAATAAAATAAATTTCTGCCTTGATCAGCATATTGAGTTTTTCATATCATGGAAACAAGGCTTAATGGTGTTATAATATCTAATGGTAGATATGCTTGTAAAAAAACTGGTAGAACTGGTGTCAAGTGTTGGAGGGTAAATAATTATACATTGCTATTTTCATTCTCCTTTCCCTCACCTGAGAGATTATGAGGGAAAGAGTTGGACTGGTGTTAGAGAAGACGCCATCGTCTACTTCAGTAGTCATTTTTTTTAAAAAAAATAATTCTTGCGCTTCATATTGAAAGAACAAATGGAATGATCATGATGTTGGTCCATTTGGTGCTAACAATGTCTCCTTATTTGCTCTTTATATGATAGCACATAATATTTACAATGGAATGTTTACAACTTTTAAACTCTTCGCTGGAATTTCCTGTGATGAATGTTGTCGAAGCAAGAGAATGCTTCATTAGATTAATATAACTGTGTGGGGGGTGGGGGGGGTGGGGGGGTGTTTGTTTGAGTGACATTTTGACATTCTAGCATCGCAGTCAAGGAGCACGTCAGTGCAGTGTACTATACATGCCGTTCGGGCAAAGGAGTGTCAAGCAGGGGTTCGAATCCTGGTATTGTCATGAGCGTTCATTTGAAGGTTTCTGGGTCAGAAAGCACTCACTCAGATGTCAACCTCTCTTCAACTTAGCACACCCTGAACTGCTGCAGGCTAACGAGGCATTTGCGCGTGGATCCACATTCAATATAATCCTCTGTGGGACTCATCTTGATTGATTGATTGATTTGTTTGGATTATTTTACTTCGCCCCTGCTACTTTTGTCTAATCACGAAGATAAGGATGAGTGATGATATGATGAAATTGATGAAGGGACACTCGCAAAGAACACACATGCCCAGGCCGGGATTCGAACAGTTGTACAATTAGTTATAATGTATACTGAGAAATTCATCTTCAGGGCGTCTACCTCCTATCCTTTTTTGGCTTATTGATGGCAGCTGCTGATAAGGGATGACCGCCCAAAATAAAATTCTGGCTACAGGTGCCTGTCCTCCCCATTTTCGGCACACAATCGCCGCCATTGATTTCCTATGCATGGTAAATTTATTCTGCAAACAATAACAAGAAATTTGCTAGAAAATGAAGTTAGGTAGTTCAATTACATAGGAATAATATACCCCTTCAATAGTTGGCTGGAACTTTCGTCAGCCTTGAAAAATACTTAATTCTTTAGAGCGTAGCTACTATTATAAAATAAGGGTGATAATATTCCTCTGCACTAAATTTCCAAGTGAGATTATTAATGGGACAACTGGCCCTCTTGCCAGCCCCCCATGCACACACCTATGACGTGCAAGTTGCTCTTTCAGTACACTCCCTCCCCCTCACATATTTTATGATTGAGAGGGAGAGGCAATTGCATTTTCACCAAATATACATCCAACAAGAGGTACATCTTGAAATTAATATTAGTTTCGGGCCAAGTTCCTTTTGTGTAATTGAGATTTCATCATGCTTTACATATATTTTTACATGTTTGATTTCTATTGATGTCAGCTAAGAAGGCTATTAGCCATACCCAGAGGCGCCGAGACCCTGGAGGAAGGTCCCTCCCTTACATTTTGCCTAATGGGCTCCACGTATATCTATCAACATTATTTAATTTTGCAACAAAATATTACTTGTGTGATGAGAATTTCAAAAATTAATCGAGGATTCTGTGTGAGAAGATTTTAAGTCTTTATTTCCTCAGATTTCTAATCCTAATGAATTATTTTATTTAAGATTACGAAACTTTTGCACATAGGAACTTTGCATACAAAGAGGCGGTAAATTTTGCAGCACTACCTTTCGAAATGGGCATAGTAACAATGTGGAGTCTATCACCCAATTGAGTCTTTGTTTTGTAGTGTCCAGCATGTTGTAATTTAGTATTTCTTTTCTTTCGAACACACATTGAATCTTGAAAAATGCATGTTGTATTAAGATCTTGCTCTTCTCTTAATGGCCCTCCATTCAATTACAACCAACCTTAGAGCAGGCTGTACAAAACATGAAATTACAATTTTTTATTTTCTTTAGGCAGTTTAATCCTCAACAAATTTAACTAGGGCAAATTAAATTTATTACAACAACATACAACAACAACATGGGCAGGGCAACCGCCATTACTGCTGGTCACACCAACCAATCAGAGCTCTCCCAGCAGTCACATGACTTCAAAAGTGAAAGTCTGTAGTGTGTGCAGTGGCTGGGAGGCTTGTTCAGTTCTTTTGTGTTGCTTGTAGTGTGAGGAAGTGAGAAAGAGTGTGTCCTGTAAATCCATTTAATCAGTGATGCATATGGTAGACAAAGCCCAAGTCTGTGCAGTGGCTGGAAAGCTTCACCAGTTCTTTTGTGTTGCTTGGAGTGTTTTTGTGGGTTGCTTAAACCTCTTTGTGTGATATAGAGCCGAGTGATTCTTGTTTTCCTAAATAATAATATACTAGCCCACTCATTGTAATTGTGTGATACAGGTGCATCAGGAGGAAGCTAATGATTGTAAGTACAATAATTTTGAATATATTGAATAAATGTGTTAATTGAGAGATCCTGTGTCTTTTTCCATATTGAGAGATTAAATGCACCAAGGTTTGTAAGCTCCGACCTGCTATTGAGGCACTGATTGGCTCGGTTCTGGTTATGGAAACCAGAGGCTCCCCCTTAAGGTGTTGAGAGACCTAGGGTGGTCTAATAATAATAAACATCTTTTACCAACAAGGTGCCTCGCCTCGTTCGTGCTGCCACCAATTTGAACAGGGACGTCATTAGGGGGGGCAAGTGGGGCACTGGCCCCGGCAAACGTTCACGTGACCCCGGGCAACTGTTCTGTATTTGCTGAAAATTTTACTTTGATGACAAATATTGCAAAATAATTCTTCAGTAAATTTTACTTGCAGTTTGAAACACTTCTTCAATTTTCAGTAGCATGAACCCAACCAAGGCATTTCTTTATTTCCCTGTTTCTTGCTTGTTGAACACAAACAGATGTATAAGCAGATAGATTGTGGTCCGCTCCGGTCAGGGAAGTCTGACACCTATTGAAAATGCACTTTTCCTCCCTGCTGTACACCAGATCCAGGATCCCCCAAAACCCACACTTTCTCTTCATCTGGCCCTGCACTGGCACCATGGGCGCCTAAAGAACGACACAAACAATAAGATTTAGCTGCGGGTGGCTAGAACGTTCTGGGTTTATTATTTTATGGTTCAGAAAAGATATCCCTATGTGTTTCAAATTACAAGAACACAATTCTATTGCTTGTCCCTTTTTCGGCGCCGGAATGAATGACATAGCGGTTCTTCTCACATGCACTCAACCCTCCTGCTAATGACCTGCCCTGCAAAGGAGGAAAAGGCCACTTCTGAAAATTCAGAGAAACATCGAAGCGGTCGTTCATCTGTTGATTTGGTGGACAATTGATATCTGTCAGATAGTTTGAAGTAGGGTTTGTGGTCTGATCATTGGTTATCTTCTGTAAACGCGAGAAGATAGAATCACGAAGTATTTGTGATCTCGTTTTCCTACATCATGAGTGAAATGTCGAATGATAAGCTGCCAGATTGTCTTCCTCTGGAAACAATGGATCAGGATCGACTGATCGACCAAATGTCCAACGTATTGACATTCTAAAAGAGTTTGACTACCACACAAAATCCTAGGTTCGACTTCCAGGGTGGTTGATCTCATGTATAGTGAAGAATAAACCATGTTTCAATTAAGGAAGAAAACTAGGTATGTAGCAATTTTATTTACAACCGTCTGCATGCTCTATAAGTATTATGTTACAAAATTTGTATATCTTTCTGACTTTCTGTGATTTTTTCATTTAGCCTCCACCTGCAAATGTGGAAGCTGCTGCTGCTTGGCAAGCAAGGTTGGCTAGACATACAAATATAATTAATCCCTAGTTGTACAGTGAATAATACTTATATAATATAATCATGACTTATGGAGGAGCAAATTACTTATCAAGCATTATCTGTTTCTATTTGTTGTGCTGTGGTTAACAATGTACACTTCGATGCCAGGTGTCCTGGGTTCGACTCCCGGACTGGGCATGTGTGTTCTTTATGATGGTCCTCTCATCAATTTGACATCACTCATCTTCATATTCATGATTAGTCAATAAGTGTCAGAAAAGCGAAGTAAAATAAACCAAATCAATCATTTATATATTTCTATATTACGCTGCTTTTCTACCTCTAGGGTTAAATGCTACGATGAGGATGAATGATCAGCTGAAGGAATGGCGATGGGACAGACATGATGCAACCATACCTGTCCAATTTCCGAACTTTGGACCTCTGGTTTCGTAGCATGTTATACTCAGTGGAATTCTTAGGAACAAAAACTGTAAAAGTAGGGTGAAAAGAAGCAAAATTGTACGATGCATAAAAAGCCATGTTTAGTTCTTCTAAAACCTTCCAATTATCTAGTTTGTGTTTAAGTCCACTGTATGCACAGTAAGGCTAATCGGAGATTCGAACCACTATGTGCCTTCACCGGGTATCAAACCTGGGACCCCTTGATTGCAAGGCAGCGACGCTACCACTGCGTCATCGAGGAGGCCCAGGAAAACTTACAATTACTCAGTAAAATTAATATTGAGGCCTGCGAAGAGTTCTTTCATTCGGTTGCACGTGGTCATCACATCGAGTCCCATAGTTTCGAGAGCAGAATTTGCTTCCATATATATCACTTTCAAGTATTTCCCAAATTGTCCTCACGATGTTGGAACAGCACAGAAATTTTGGAACTAATACAAGCAGGCACATACCCAGGGAAGGGGCTCGGGGGCTTTCCCGAAATCCTACAGATATCTGATTTTAATAATGTGTAGTAGTAATTAAATTTACTTCATTAACAGGTTTAAACATCTTGTATATGGCTAGTTGCAATATACCGAGAAATTCATCTTCAGCAGATTTACACCCCCCCCCCCCCCAACCTTTTCGCCTTTAGATGGTGGCTGCCAATAAGGGAAAAGCCCTTCCAAAATCAAATTCTGGCTACTGGCCTGATCGCCAGGGATCGAACCTTGAATCTTTCAATTGATTGATTATTTGAACTGGCGTTTTAAGTCCACTTTATGCACAGTATGGCTAATAGGGACTGGACCTATAGTTTAAAGTGAGATCCGAACCACTATGTGCCTCCATCGGGAATCGAACCTGCGACCCCTTGTTGAACCTGCTGAATTAAAGACGAGAGAATAATCATTTGAGCATGTGGGAACTTTGTTTTATCCAGTGCCATCATATATTCAGTTTTCCACACACAAATAAGATTAATTTTAAGAAATTAGACGTGTGCATAAAATTTCATATCGTCATCATTTCCCAAGTGAACAATCTGATGCCATAGAAGACTCGGGCCCGCCCTTTAGAATAGTGCTTAACACGGGTCGCCTTGAACTAAGAAATACTGCATTTGATTCCGGTATGAATTGCATACATGTGATGCGTACTGTAGCTTGAACTCATTACACACACATTTCATATTTGCACTGTTGCCAATACTTGTAAACCTGGTTCCAGCACTTTATATCTAAAACCAAGAAAAAGGGTTTTATCTACTTCTCAATTTTCTTCGAGCAATTTACAAATATAAACACTAAATAACATTAACAGCCATTAAGTTAATGAGTTCATTCTGCATTTACTTTCCTGAATAATGGCTGTGGATTTCGCAAGTATCCGTAGATTGTTGGGGGCTACAAAAGAAAATTATGTTCCTTTCGAATTTATTGATTGATTGAGTTGGTGTTTTAAGTAAACTTTATATACAGTAAGGCTAATTGGGACTGGTTCTACAGTGTAAAGTGGGATCCGTACCACTATTAGCATCCACCGGGTATTGAACCCGGAAACCCTTGATTACAAGGCAACAATGCTACCATGCGCCACCGAGAACGCTCTTGTTCCTTTCCAAGACTATATATATATATATATATATATATAGGGGAAGAGGTACAAATATGGAATACCATTATATCTCGCCTGGTAAGTGCTGCACTCTAGAAAGAACTACGTGAAAAGCTGGGCAGTGTCCCTCCCCACCTCAGGAAGCAGTTAGTTTGCATCTCGAGGTTGAACGGGGCGCGTTAGAACGATTATTGTGGTTCCCGCCCAAAGTGAAAAGTTTGGAGTTAAGTACCTTTTTGCCTTATGCTTCTTATTAGTACACACAATGAAAATACATGGTATACAGTTTTGTAGCATATCAATCAGGCTTTATTCTGGTATTTTCCGTATATTGTTGAGGTGAGTTTGAATACACTTTTGGCCCTCGATACTCGAAGGTAACAGTGGCTCAAATATGGAATAGTAGTTTCCATATTTATACCCCATTTATGTACAAAAATTATTAACGTGGACTTGCATCTGGATAGAAACCCAAAGATGGAGCAGGACCTTCTGCTAGAAGTGAAGTGGCCACCTCACCTGTTCCTGCAATTAAGAAGAGGCAAGGGAGAAGGGGGAGGAAAGCTGGGACCTCTGATATCCTGACTTCATCACCATATAAGACTTCCATTGAAATGTCCACTGCTGTTAAGAAACAGCCTGTTAAAAACAGAAGGGAAATCGCCATTAGCAAAAGACTGCGAATCATCAGACTCGGACAGCGACGGCATATTCAGCGTGCAAGATGACTCTTCTGATCTCAGTATGTCAGATGCCAGAACACCAAGTAGTGATAATGCTGAATGTCTCTTCTGTTCTGGACAATTTTCTGATGATAAGCATGGAGAAGAATGGGTTAAGTGCGAAATGTGTGATATGTGGGCTCATACTGAATGCGCAGGATATGATAATGGCCTTTACATTTGCAATTTTTGTAAGTAGGTAAATAGTGCCCTCATAATCATAGTAATACAGACATGTACAGTTCAGAAACTTTCTCATATTTGTGACTTTACAGTGTTCGTTTATTTCATGTTTTCACTACAATGGTGTTTATTGTGTTTATATGTTCATTTTCTGCACAATGTTGCCAGTATTCCATATCTGTACCCCATTTTCTTTTGGAGCAATCATGTCAACTTTTAGAAAAATGTTATTTGCAAATACTTACTATAACGTTACGTAGTCTAAACCTTATATTCTATTAAAGAACTAATTAAGGAAGAAGAGGGTAGTTTCTCACATACATATTTCAAAAAATGTGCCATTGAATGGTCAAAAACAAAATGGTATTCCATATTTGTCCCCCTTCCTCCATATATATATATACAGGGTGTTTCTAAAGGTCGTTTACAATGCTTGGGAGGTATTCCTCACACGAAAACAAGCAAAAAGTGTGAGTTCCATTTTTAAGACTGAGGCTTCGTTTCCGAGATGGGAGCCTCGCAAAAGGTGACAAAGTGAACGTCACACCTAACTGGGACGAATACTATCACGGATAGAGAGGCGATTCCAAGGGATTCATCAAGGAATCGTATGTGCTCAGTCCGGAAGTCACAATGAAAAGTTCACTGCACGCATGTGCAATGGAGTCCTCAAAGGAATTGGGGATTTCCAGTAAGAACAATGCATGGAAAGTGTATGTAATGCAGCAAGAAGGACCGTGACAATGAGAAATGCATTAAAGACAACACATCCCGACCTCAAACATCAAAACATGAGCACGGAACACAAAATCCAAAAAGTTGAGCATGGTTGCATACCCTAGTTACACGCGAGGAATGAACGAATCATGTCATGTGGCATACGAGAGACACATTACTCCACCAGGAGGAGGGAAAGAAAATCACAATATCAGATGATTGCGACAACGTGTATTTTTACATGCGACAACTACGTAATATCCCCCCCCCCCACACACACACAACAATCATGAAATGCTACAATGTCTTACACACAGACAGTGCATGTCAGTGTACACCAACTGAAGATGTCACTTTCACCACACAAAGGGGGTGGGGAGCAATACCAAGTGTGTTCTCACTGGGATTTGCCGAGGGCGATAATCACAGACGGTTTTCAAAATGTCTGCCATTCACTTCTACGCAGAGATGACAGCGACGAATCAAGGATTGTCGAGTACGAGCAAACAAGCCAGGTGTATCTGCTACCGTCGCAGCGGCTATGTTGATGCAAGCAACGAGGTCCTCAGCTTATATGTCAGGTGTGTCGTACACGAGGGTTTTCATTTCTTCCCAGAAGAAAAAATCAAGTGGGTTGAGATCTGGCGACCTCGGTAGCCAAGGCACAGTCTCATCCCTACCAATGAACCTATTGCGAAACACGTCATGCAGGAAATGTCGTACATTACGATCGAAATGAGCTGGTGCCCCATCGTGTTGGTACCACATTTCTTGCCGCAGGGCTAAAGGTATGGTCTCCAACAGTTCAGGCAGAACCTCACTAAGAAATGCATGATACCATTCAGGCAAACAGGGAGAATGTATGGTAAAATTAAATGATCATGAACTATCCCGCACCACACATTCACTGAAAACCTGTGCTGGTGATGGGCCACAAAAAGTGCATGTGGGTTGTCAAAGTCCCATTCATGACTGTTTCTACTATTAAAGACATCCATCCTGGTGAAAATGGCTTCATCTGTCCACAATACCTTTGCCCCAAAGTGAGGGTTTGTGTCCAGCTGATGCAACAACCATTGGCAAAACTCCATACGAGGGCGAAAGTCATGAGGTAACAGTTTTTGTACTTTCTGCAGTTTAAAAGGGTGCATTCCTTCCTCTGACAACACTCACCCGAACATTCACATGAGACGTGTTTCATGCCAAAGCGAGCACACGCGTACTGGTGCCAGGATGTTCTGCGACCGCTGTTAACACATCTTCTGCAAACTGATGTGTGCATACACTTCGGGGTCTTCCAACTTCTTGCCATGGTGGTAACACTGACCCTGTTTCATGCAGTTGACTGTCCACTACCTGAAAGAAGGCGTGAGACGGTAAAGTTCTATGTGGAAAGTGTTCTCTATAAAGACGCCTTGTCTTACGGCTATTACCACGTGCCTCCCCATGCATGAGATGCATGTCTGCTAGCTGCTGGGTCATATACGGAGCCATCTGTGTAATAGGGAGCTGAAACTGCAAAGTATCGTTTTTGTTTAACACTGACACACTGCACAAATTGGCCGTATCATCGTATGAACACCACAGACCAATTGTTGCGATACTTGACTTGTCCACTCGACCACGTCAACTTCTTTCAATACAACATACTAGAACTCTTCAATGCGTATGACAACCTAGAGCGAACTGCTGATCATATCCCAGTACCTGCAACATGACTGGGATGACTGCCAGAGAGAACCAACCCTTCGAGCTTCTCTCGCGGGTACAGCAGTCATGAAAGTCAAACGTAGACTACGAGAGCAAGACTTGCTTGCGCAGCGCTTCCAAAACTGGTCTCTTTTACATCACAGTGATCGCGTGCGAACACTCTTGGTATTGCTCCCCACCCCCTTTGTGTTATGAAAGTGACATCTTCAGTTGGTGTACAGTGACACGCACTCTCAGTGCGTAAGACATTGTAGCATTTGTTGTTTGTTGTGTGTGTGTGGGGGGAGGATATTATGTAGTTGTCGCATGCAAAAATACACATTGTCGCAATCATCTGATATTGTGTTTTTCTTTCCCTCCTCCTGGTGGAGTAATGTGTCTCTCGTATGCCACATGACATGATTCGTTCATTCCTCGCGTGTAACTGGGGTATGCAACTGTGCTCAACTTTTCAAATTTTGTGTTCTGTGCTCATGTTTTGATGTTTGAGGTCGGGATGTGTTGTCTTTAATGCATTTCTCATTGTCACTGTTAATCTTGCTGCGTTACATACACTTTCCATGCATTGTTCTTGCTGGAAATCCCCAATTCCTTTGAGGACTCCATTGCACATGCGTGCAGTGAACTTTTCATAGTGACTTCCGGACTGAGCACATACGATTCCTTGATGATTCCCTTGGAACCGCCTCTCTATCTGTGATAGTATTCGTCCCAGTTAGGTGTGACGTTCACTTTGTCACCTTTTGCGAGGCTCCTATCTCGGAAATGAAACCTCAGTCGTAAAAATGGAACTCACACTTTTTGCTTGTTTTCCTGTGAGGAATCACCTCCCAAGCATTGTAAACGACCTTTAGAAACACCCTGTATAGCTACAGTGCAAATTTCAGATTTCAAACTATTTACAGCAGTTACTGGTTTCACAAAACTGATGTTCTTCAGTATTCTCCCCTGACCCTCCTCAAAAATGCAATATATTTCATCCCTCCTCAAAACTGCAATATATTTCAAAGTTTTTACTGTCAGGTTGTAACACAAGTGATGTACTAGCAATCATATGAGTTTTGTATCATAATCTCAAGAAGTATGGCAAAATCAGAGCCTTTAAAAAAAACTACAAAATGGTGGAAAATTTAATAATATTACAAAAGACATTTTGAATGACACATGTATGTTTCCCACTACTCTTGATCAATGCACATAAGTTGGTCTGCTCAGTGGGTCTCACATTCCACAATTAGGATATCTTAAAATGGTGTATTTTTTCCTATAGAAAAATACACTGACTGCTACATACATAGTCAATGAATGGTTTTCTGAAAACAACTAAAATTAATCAATAATGTTAAAAGTAACTGCCAACTTCCAAAACATAAGAACCAAAAGTTAAAATTAACTGAGTGTCATATTAGTCAAAGAAAACAATAAATCAAATGAGGACAGTCATATTCTTGGGATTACAGATACCAGTGGCGTGTTTTGTGTTATCATGTTTACTAGTGATAATCCAAATTCTCTCACAATGAGGAATATATCTAGAAATATATTTCATGGTTAGAGGGGGTGGAGGGTTCCCAAATCAAGTGTCTCAGAAATCATAATAAAAAAATTTCATAATATGTAAAATATCTGCCTACACCATTTTAATTCTGAAGTTTCACAGCCAGCAAGGGAGAGACTTTGCTGCTTGCTTGTGGTAGGTTAGAATAAAATGGAGAGGGAGAGTAATGAAAGTAATAAAATAACTACAGATTCCATGTTATCGCCAGGAATTTTAAAAGTTACAACCTGCAGAGGGAAATATAGAAGTGGCAATTCCAGTTTTGCTTTGTTTTGTCACTCTCTGTCGGAGTGAGTGCATTGGTGTGCTGGAAACTTTCCGTTTATTGAGGAATTTTGGAGCAAATAAACTAAATAAATGGGTAATCTAAAATGTGCAAGGTACTGGGATATTAGGCCACCATACATTAATGCCCAACATATATTCTTATATCTATGCTAATTTCCTTTTTTTTCACATTTACTTCTGTTGTCTTCTCATAGTATAGTATAAAAGGTAAAGGCATCCCTGTGAATGCGCACACATGCCACATATGGGGGTGATGTGGAAGTATAGAGATGCACATATTCTTGATCTCAGCCATAGTTTAAATGATGTGATCAGCATCATACCTGGCTGCTTTTACCGCCGAGGCTTGCTCCCGTTATGAGGCTGGGTAGGTCTCAGAGCCACACAGAAACAGGGAATTGACTGGAAAATTTCCTGGTGCAGATCACCTGCCCCAGGATACAAGCCCAATTCTTCAGTGTGGTAGCCAAATGCTCTACCAATTCTTTGTAGTGCAGTATGCATGAAATATTTATAATTTCTATTACTGTAAGTGGGAAACACTTTAAAGTGGTATCCAAACCACTATGTGCCTCCACTGGGTAACTCACCTGGGACCTCTTGAGAGCACTTTCAGGCCATATACATCTTATATGAGGTAGTTGCACTACAAATGTAACAAACGTCAATATTTTATGACTGAAGGTAAAGAAAATTTGATAAATTTTATTTCAAAGTGAAGTATTTAACTACTTGCCTTATTATCCCGAGTAAAGTCAGGCACGTACTTGGTGCATTTCATAATTTCAGAATAATTACTGCAATTTGTAAGATTTGAAAAACATGTGTGCAACATTTAAAGGCAACATTTTCTTTTTATGTTTATTATGACGATAAAAATGTATATCCTTCATTAGCTAGAGTATACTTGGAATAATAATAGTTGTTCATTACATATACATGTGCATAACGTTTATAAGTGAGTGAACAGAATTGTTTAAACTTTCAATTTGTGTATACAATATTTAGAGGAAGAACATTATATACTTTTTGTAAAAATGAGTTTTCTTACATTATGTTCATGAAAAATGAACATTTTTATGCATGTGTGTGTAGCCTGAGTTAACTCGGGATAATAAAACATAAGTTATATGTATGTGGATATTCTATCTAGCAATATTTCAGGTAAAAATATGTATTCTTAGTAATGAGCATACAATATAGAACAAAGAAACGAGATTTCAAAAATTCCAAAATTTTGGATCGAATTTTGGAAATTAATTTGTAAGGCAAGCTGTTAATTTCATGTACACTGATTATTTATTTTTTATTTAGTTTCTTGTGCTTTAAAATGTTCACATGGTTATTTCATTACCTATATGTTTCTGAAGCAGTGCATGTATCTAATCAACAGATTTTCTTCTTAAGAGAATAGGGAATTTTAATGTGGGGAAAAGGAGTTTCAGGATAGACATTTCTTGGTATCTGTTACAAGAAATTTGTCCGATGAAGCTGGACAGCCATGGATGGTTAGATTTTATTGATTCTCTCACTATTGGGCTTTGGTGCTTGTTGTGTTCATGTCTTATTTGTGATATGAGTGTAATATGGCAAGTGTATCTAATAGTTCTTTGGAATGTCATATTCAGTTCAACTGTGTTATTGAGGATGTGCTTGAAAAAAAAGAGTTTTAGAGACTTTTCAGAAAAAAATCACTATAAAAGAAAGAGGCAGACCAAACTCAACATTGTCATGGCTATTAGCATTGTACAGAGACAGGAATCGGAAATACACGAACATTTCTGTGCTACCAATTATGAGATGGACAAGTGGCTAAGAGGTTGTCTTAAGTTAAACAAACTTTTATGTTGGCTGCATCTCCTCTTCAGAAAGGAAAGTTCCAGCTACATTACTGGTCTTATGCATTATCTGAGCAGATTCAAAAAAGGTCAAGGTGTTTCAAAACATTTTGTGCCTTTTTCCTCTGTACATTTGTTAAGACTTTCATTGAACTACAACTGATTGCTCAAAAATCCATTCAAGTCTTGGAAAAAAACAGGAAAAAGTTGCAATTTCTTTACAGAGAAAGCAAGAAGATTTGAATTAATCTGCAAACAGATTTGTGGAACAAATCAAGATGTAGACGAGAGACTGCAAGACTGCAGGAATATGGTAAGTTTTGAAAAATGTGGATTAATTTTTGTGATAATTGCCCTATAATAACAATTGTAATGCTTTAGTTTTCAGTGCATGATCACGGGACTTAGAGCTTGGAAGAATGGACAAAAACACCCAAAGGTGAAATAGAATTCAAGTTACAATTTCTGTTTCAGATTTATTTCCATGATTTAAATGAACAATAAATACATATTCCTTTACAAGCAGGTATACAAAATTCAGAACTCAACTGTTTAATACAATATGTTGCATCTGTGAGAAATTATGAATTGTACAGTTTTCTTTTTTTCCATTCTTCACTTTCCAAGTTTTGAATGAGGTTCTCTAGCATGCTGGACCACCTGCTTTGTTTGTCTAAAAAGAGACATAGTACAAGAAATGTTGCGGTGAACAGGTCAGATTTTCAGGATATGTCACTGATAGATAGATACATGAATGTCTTAAAATATGACCATCATGGAGATCAGCTCTCACAGAACTAGGCAAAATTGCTTTAGATCTTTGAAATCAACATCAGGTGTAGATAAATAATAAAAAAAAATAAAGTACTGCAACATATTTAAATCTCTAATAACATTCTGGGGTTAGCACATATCACAGAAGACTCTTTGTATATAAATAAATAAAGTAATAGCAGGGCTAACAAATATGAACCCTAGAGAAAAGTTTTAGATTTCTGTGCATCATACTCTTGTCAAACCATGTACAACATACTTCCTCAGTTGATGTACATTAAAACAGAATCAAACAACACATGTAACAATCATTCATATACACATTATGCAAGGAACAGTATCACCATTACAATAACATCATACAACTCCAAATTATTTATGAAAGGCCACTACATCCGAATATTATAATACCTGTTATGTAATCACAGAATACAGTTTCTTTCACACAATATTAGTGCAAAATCAATAGTAACTTCAAATATTGCACAACGTCCAGGATAATTAGGCTCTGCGAAAGTGTTGCACTCCAGAAATGATCAAAATGACAGAAATATATGGGGCAGTATCAATAAATAAAATCCAACCAATACATTCTAATATACATCTTTATAAATAAATTATACACTCCCTGTATTGCTTGCTAAAATGTCATGTATCTGTTGATATGATTAAAATCAGATAACAATTAAAGGGATTAACTGTGTGTGTGTGTTTTTTTGTACATTTTGTAACCAATATCAGTAAGAACTTAAGAGAACCTACAGAATCCTCAATCAGTCACACCAATTAATGCACTTTTTGTTGTTTTCCCCTAATTTCATAGGCTATTATTACTATCACACATATCTGTTTGTTATATATTTGGAGATAACAAATAACTGTAATCTAATGTACTGGTATGTACTGTATCATGTGTGGGAAAATACCCATTGTTTAACCTTCAGAGGAATGCAATAATCATATCACACACAGGATTTGAAACAAATTTGAAGGTAAACTAGTTTTTGTATGAAAAGAGTGTAACCAAGATCAAAAATAAGAGAGAAAGAGAGAGCCTGTTCAAAGTCTAGTTGCTGTTTTCTTTATTCTCATACAGGTTATCAGGACTGAATCTAGAGTTTTAAAGTGGAATCTGAACCACTGTGCACAGTACCTCCACTGCATGGGGATCAAACCTGAGAACGAGGCAACAATGTTACCTTGTATGCAAGATAAATTATTATAAGAAGAGAGCAAGATGAAAAGATAGGGAGAAAAAGAAAAATGATAATAATTTTCACAAGTTACTGTTAATCAGAACTAAAAATATGTTGATATAACTGGCACCAATTCACAAAGCATTCAGAGATTTAAAAAAAAAAAAAAAAACTACAATAAATAGTAAAGATAAAACTGTGAATTTCATTATTACATCAAGATGCATAGCAGTATAGGGGTAAAGCTTGACACATTCTCGATCTCAGTCATAGAGGAAGCATCATGCTCTGACTCACTTTACCCACTATTGTTGTCCCCAGGTACTGACTGATGAGGTGTGTGAGCCCAAGAGCTGATGCAGGGATATTCCAATCATGAAACAATATTGTAGCTTGATTAATGTTCTAGACATTAATGTTTGTACTGATTCATGAACTTTAAGGCATGCCATTGCTAACTTTATAACTGGTATAGCTCTATGATGCAATTTCTTTAAAAAACACATTGTTTTGCTACATACGAGGAATATATTTTTCCAATTTCTCATACAATATCCCCCCCCAAGAATGTAATAATAACAATGCATAATCCTTTCCAAGAAAATGAAGCAGATATCATGAAATACATCAGTACTATTGCCAACTGTAGAAGTCTGGGCATTGTCTTGAGGGGACAGAGACAAATTTAATTTGTACTACAAAAACTAATATTTATGTCTTCTTCTTCATCTTCTTCTTCTTCTTCTAATTACTAACACAGGCATGTTTCTCATAAGCATGAAATTATAGCCTGGTCTATACTTACAAAAATTATGTATTATTCGTGACTTTTCTATCATCAGTTTCCAAGATAAAAAAAAATATTTACTGTAATACATAAATTCAAATTGTTCCATAAACAGCTTCAGAAATTGAGGCTAATACAATGCAAAACGGATTCTTTCTGTAAATGATATTATCCCATTAATGCCAATGGCATAAAATCCTGCCAGAAATTTTCAGTGGCCCCCTTCCTAGAGAAATGTACTTATTGAACTGAAAATGTAACTGTGTGATTGTTTAGACCTCCAACTTTCTTTATTGACCATGCCAAAGCAGTTTCATGACTTAGTGCATTCTCAAGTAGTAAAGAATAGGAGGGAGAATGGGCTGCAGCTCCTCAAATGAAAAATAAGTACAAATATATATTACCATATTTTTGTAAACTAGTAGATGAATTCTGATCTTGAAATGTTTATTTTTCATTGTAATAAGCTATTTGTACTTGTAGCATATAATATGCCTAAAAATATTAGTTCAAGTTACTTTGGCAGGAAATCCTGCCACCAGGCATTTAGATGCTTTAAATCTGAAGTCACAAAGAATTCAGCAAACATAATTTTTGTTTTCCTATTACGTTTTTTGTATTGCACATTTCTACAAACTTGTGCTTTACAGAATAATATTTAACAAACTGTCATGTTTGGCTTCGGTCATTCCACATCTTGACATCTCACTTCTGCCACATTTCTCTTTCCTATGTATTGCAGAAGATATTCATTTAGCACAAAGGCAAATGTACAGTAGAAATATATAATTTCCCAGAGTCCACAAAATTCTGAATTTTAATTGCTGGTTTACAGTTTGCATCTTAGTCCTCAGTATCACATTGATTCAATAGTAATGTTAAACTTTTATTATTATAATATTATAGGAGAAGGTCTAAATATGGGCGAAGGTTTAAATATGGGTTTTGGAGTTATCAGCACTCCCGGGTGCTGCAGCCTGGCAAAGGCTATGGGAACTGGATATCTGTCAAGGACAAAGGTTGCGACACCAATTTGCAAGAGAAAGTGGTGGTTAGTTTCAGCCTTGGACGCTGTTATAGAATTGCAACCTCCGAAAACATTTTGCAGGTATGTTTTAACTCAGCGTTTTCTGAATTCTCATCTGCTTTGTATAGGTTATGATATTAGCGGTACATAAAACAAATGTGGGCTTTTATAATGCCATGATTTGTTTGTGAGACA
This sequence comes from Lepisma saccharinum, assembly GCF_977018435.1. NCBI lineage: Eukaryota > Metazoa > Arthropoda > Insecta > Zygentoma > Lepismatidae > Lepisma > Lepisma saccharinum. Next base: position 344,569 of record NW_028142983.1, read on the forward strand.
TATCCCACAGAGAGCAAAAATAAATTGAAGAAGAAAAATAGCATGATGGTCTGAATAATGGCTATGACATGAGGTCTAATGCTGAGTTCACATTTTCAATAAATGTTTGGATGTTTTTCTTAATTTTTATTTTTCCCATTCCACGTGATTTTCAAAACAATAGATTATTCATAAATAGGAATTTTATAATGTTTTAGCTATAAATGACCGTTTTTTTTTAATTTTAATTGCTTTTTGTGATATTGCCACTAGTAGCCCATATTTGGACCACAATTTTGAAATATATCATTTTACCATTTTTTTGAAAATTGCTTTTTCTTTTTTAAAAAAATGGAGACCTTCTATACTGTAGCATGCTATTACATTTAAGTATATATTTCATAGATATGCATTTTAAAGGCAGGTGCTTGATATATTAATTTTTTTCTCCAAAAATGACAAAATAAAAATTGGGCACATATTTAGACCTTCCCCTCTATTATTATTCCATTGTATTACATGAGAGAATGTAAACAATAATATGTACAAAGACAAGTTACACTTCCTACTTGTTCTTACAGGTTCTCTCTCACTGACATTTATGACCTGCTGACTGAAGACTCAAATGAGAAGACAAAAAACTCAGTGGCATTCCTAAGGGAAGGGGGTTGTTGGTGGGATCATAACCTCCCCTTGGGAGAGTATCCCTAAAAAGAGATGTCAAAAGCAGGAAATTATGGCAAAATGAGGCCGACTGCTAAAACATGTATACTTAATCCCACCCCACCCTTCGAAGATCCTGAGCACACCACAGGAATGACTGTTATTTATATTCTGCGAAGAGTTGAAGACCCAGAAGCCGATACAGATGTTGACTTGGATAAAACATATGATGAAACAGAAGAACTACTTGAACACCTGCCAAGATAAAATCTCCGAACAAAGGAGATGTACTATCCCAGAGATATGCAGGAAGTTTGAAGAATCTTGGTATAGGAGATTCACAACCTCAAAAGCGCAAATGCAAAGAAGAAGGAAAATGGACATTGTCCGGGAGGCATGTTGGAAGTAAAGTACCAGATTTTCATCCATCGTTCTCTCCAACTGCTGTGGATTATGCAAGTACTCTTGGACCATTACTGGATTTCTTCCAATTTGTGCTATCAGCACATTTTGTTGATATGATTGTTGAACAAACTAAACTTTATGCAATTCAGAAAAATCTACATATGGAGCCAATAACAAAATTAAAAAATCTAACCTTTATTAGAATACTTCTTGTTTCTGAGTATTGTAGGTTACCAAACCACTGCATGTATTATAGTTATGAATTAGATGAAATTATATCTGTTGCCATGAGATGGGATAAATTTGATCACATAATTTGACACCTACATTTTGCTCATAATATGAAAGTGACCAATGATTGTTACTGTAAGGTAAGACCTACTCATCAAGCAGTTTGGAGTACCAAGAAGGATTACCAGGTCACCATTTTTGAGAAAAGAAATACAGCATGCACCCCAATATAACACTGGACATTGGATTGGGAACAGCAATAAACCTAATTCAAGATGCATGAAATGTTCAGGACGTACTACATATAATTGTGATAAATGTGTATCTGCTCTGCATCCTGAGTATTTCAAGGATTGGCATACATTATGGAGCAGATTTTAACTGCTGTTCAAGAGATTGATTGACAACTCTGCTTCCTGTTGAATTATGTGCTACAATATGTAACTTCTTAGAAATTCATTTAGAGCACATCTCTGGAACTATTGTATGCTTCTCTGTTTGTATATATTTCTTATAAATAGGTTTGCTATAGATACCAATGTATTAAAAATTGTTGCTAAGTAGCTAAATAAATAAACAAAATAGTCACAAAGACAAAGAAAGTTAAAAAGTAGTTGAAATTGTTATCTTAATTACCTTGTGGCAGAAAAATCTGCCAGACTATATTGGAGGCAAATGAACAATGTTTTTACGAAAAAATGTGTTTTTCACCTCATTTGACTTCAGCTATGACATTTCAAGAAAAGAATTTGAGAAAATACTTGAAATGCTGTTTCAGCATTAATGGGTTAAGGAAAAGTTGATGAGCTTTGAATCTGCATTACTTAATTTTTGTTTTCTTGTTCTGCTATACTTAGGTAGCTCTGCACTTCAGAAATATTTCATGTTGAAGGACATCATATGCAACATATTTGGAGCTACACAAGAAAGTATTAATTAAATAATTGTGCAAATATACCAAAAATACCACTACATTCAAATGACTTCTCCATAGGTAATATCTGGACAGGGGGATGAAATTCCAAGGATAAGACTAGAATATAAACATTTTTCCCCTCTGCTTCACAATATTCAATTATGTTCATTACTCTTCTCTTGCCCTTTTACTACATGCTTGAAGGACTCTGATGTTTGAATTATTTATACTTGTGGAGTTCGGCAGTAGTGGTGGTGGCAGTTTGGGAATGGTGAACACTGGAGAGGAGTGACTTACTTCAAGAATGGAGTTTTACACAGTGGTGGTTCCTCTATGGCACAGAGGAAACAGGCTCTTCATTTCTATTTGTTACCCTTTTAACATTTATAATAATATCAAAATAATAGAAATTAATCAATATTTCAAAAACACAGTACTCACAAACAGTTCTCTCTCCACACGGTTACCATCTCCTCATATTTTCCCAAACACACCAAACCCAGTGTGCCTGATGGAAGTATTTTCAATGACTTCCAAACATAGATGAGTGTGCTTCAAGCTGTGCTTTGAGCTATTCCAATTTTTGATGATTCACAATTCTTGCTTTGTCCCAGGTTTGATACCCGGTGGAGGCACATAGTGGTTTGGATCTCACTTTAAAATTGTTGGTCCAGTCCAGATTAGCATTACTGTGCATAAAGTGGACTAAAAAACACCAACTCAATCAATCAATCAATCAATCTTGCTTTGTGACAAATAATTTAGTTGTGAAAAAACAATAATTTGGAATGCAGGAACTTTCATGTGTCATCACTAAGGTGCGGATTTATAGGCACTAAAAACCTCTCAAATAGGCAGGCAAAAAGGCACCAAAAATGATGAAAATAGGCACTTGAAATGGTGCTATAAGATAAGAAAAGGCTCTAAAATCGGCACTTCCAATGCACATTTACACTCAGGACATGCCCAAGGGGGCATTGGTGGAGTCATGTCCCTCCCCCTCCCCTTAGTGCATTATTCCTAGATAGAAGAACATCAAAGGTAGTAGAAGATTGCAAGTTGAGGAGTGACTACTAGAAACGTACATGTAACCCTACCTTTCGAAAATTCTAGGAACGCCACACTGGTTATACTGTATTGGCAATACAGTTTATGCATAAAAGTGCGCTGACGTTTCACAAACTTTTAACACTATTTTCATCGGAATTCACATTTTCGGGGAATCATCAGTTAAAATAATTCTGACGTGAAGAGATTGTGCTAATGATAGGGCCAATTTGAGAAAAAATGCCCCAGTTTCATACCCAGTTGTTCACAAGTGATCGAGAAACAATTTGCACCCTTTTAACATTAGCACACTACCCTGTTCCAATATTACAGTGTAACTACTGCTACGTAAATTTTACGTACATGAAGGAATCTATAATTAAAACAACCTCTACATCATGAAAACAAATTTCTATTTATTGTGAACATTATTTTGTTTACATTTCCTTATATTGGAGTTTTATTCTTCATTTTAAAATGTATAAACATGACTTTATTAAACATAGAATAATTTAAGAGATGGTCTTGCTTGACAAGCCCGTTTGTACATTAAAAATAAAGGCAAAAAGTTCGAACAATGAAAAGCAAACAATAATAATATTAATAACACTGTAAATAAGGAACAAATGTAATTTTACAGTCTTACAAGAAAATAGTGCATGCTTCTAAACCTTCTTTTCAAAATCTAAGTATCAAATCGAATGTGCAAATGCCAAAATTACATGAAAGACTTTTCTCGTTTTACTACAGCTACGTAAAATTGACGTACAGTGCACAATATAACAAACCAAATTAAGACGATCAGTGCTTGCACCCTCCTTACCACAGTGCTGCCTTATGTCCGACAGACAACTTGAGACACTGCTAGGCAGAGGGGTGAGTAGATGCAAGGTGGGAGGTAGGGGAGGGATTTGAGTGCAAAGCATGCGTAAATTTTACATACGGTAGTGTTCTAGGGTTAACAAAAATCAATTAAAGGATGTTCCAATTAAAATTTCTCTTCCCTTTCCACGTCAAAACGAGTGTGAAGCTGGCGAGCAATGCGAACTCGGTCATCTTTTTGAGCAACATTCAGCAGCTTGGGAACCCACCGAGCTGTGATTTTGCGGAAGCCCAAGTGCTTTGTGATGATTGATTGGCCACTTCCATAGCTCACACCAAGTTCTGCTGCAATTTGCTTCACAGTGACTCGGCGATCCTGTTTGACAAGCTCACGAACACGAGCCATGTTGTCATTCGTCACACTGGTGCGAGGACGGGGTGCACTTCATTTGCAACACGTTCACGGCCTTGCTGGAATTCCTTACACCACATCTTCACTCTTGCCCACGAGAGGGTACCATTCCCAAACCGAGCCTGCAGTGTCCGGTAAACTTCGGCCGGTTTGACGTTTTCCTGGGTGAGGAACTTGATGATTATGCGTTGCACAACAGACACTGGCACACTCAGCTCACTCATCGTGAGAGCTACTAAACGAAGCATGCGACATGCCGGCTGTTCTTGTTCCTGACTCACGACAGCCCCACCTACTGGCCGCACATGCCCAATCATACCCTGCTACCCATTCCGACGCTTAGCCAATCAAGGCTCGTTCATATTTGATTCACCCTAGTAAGTTCTGGCTAACTTACAGCAAATAAGACTGCAAGTAAGCAGAAGTCTTGTACCTGTTCTGGGCCTCCCCAACTCCATGTTTCAGCATGCTCCAAGATGGGCAGGATTTTATGCATAATTTTGAAGAGGATGGGTATTTTTATGTGAGGATGAAAATACCAAAAGAAGCATACATTAGAAGTTTGTGGAAAATTTTTGGAAAAGTTTAAAGGAAATATGGATCTTAGTCTGTAAGAGTGTGTGGATAAATCATAGGCAAAGAGTTAGAAAATGAATCAATAACTTACTTTGCTCCTTGGTTGTAGAAATGGGTGTTTAGGTATATTTTATTTTAAAGTGGTGTAAAAGTAAAATCCCCTATTGAGAGTTCTTGTAGAATGTTCTTCATGAGTAAGATTCCAGAAGATAGTTGGTGTATGTGTTGGAAAATGACTCAAATCAATATTTGACCAAAAAATGTACTTCACAGAATACATTACAGGCAAAATAATAGTTACTGTTATCCGACCACTTCTTCTATATATTATTTGCATGCAATTATTTAACATATTTTCTCTACCTCTATGGGTTCCCACATAGCCAAAATAGTTAGCATTCTCATCATTGTTGTAAACAGTCCTGTGTTTGATTCCTGGTGGAATCTCCAAAATTTTGATGTTGGCCAAGGTTCATGATGGCAAATAGGTAGCGACTTGAAAAAGAAAAAGTAGGAGACTGCTGCACAGAGCAGGGGGGGTTTATCACAGCACTGGGCTCTTTGCATCAAAGGAGCCTGTGAAAGTGACTATGTGATGACTGATGATCCTTTTAAATATCTGAGTAGAATTCTAATTTTACATCTACAAATGTACAAGGTACAGTTAAAACATAGTTGGAAAAGTGATACAAAATTCTGGTTTATTGAGACAATGAATGCTGTAGATAGTTGGCTTAAGATGGTTTTGTAGTAATACACAGTAGATTCTGCTGGTCACAGTTTGGGCCTCGCCTTCAACCATGCAAGAATTCATGATTGCCAAGCTTGGGTGTATCTTCAGGGCCTGTGATGCTATTTTTTAATCTCCCTAGCAACTCATATGCTTGGCTTCATGACACAGTTCTCACCATAAATCACTGATATTACTCAACGAATCTCAATTGGTTTTAGAAAGGGCTGAGCCAATAGCTCTATTTTCTGAAACCTGAATGATTCCTATAGATACGAATAACAATACTTGTATACCAGATTAAAATAAGAAAGGTTAGTTTGCATTATTATCATATGAGCAATGTAACTTGAGTTGTACCCCCAAAAGGAATGGTCGGTACGCCACTGATTCAAGCTTCAAAATGCAGTGGTACCTTGAAATGACTATAGCTCAGAAACTAAATGCCCTAGAGATATGAAAGATATACAGTTGTACGCAGAATGAATCACAGATTTAGACGATATATAATTTATGCGCATTCGGCGTATATATGGAGGGGGAAAGGGGGAAATCCCCTGAAAATACTTTTTTCTTAAAAAATGGTGTTTCGACACCCCCCCCCCCCCGCCCCCCAGAAAAAAGGATATGAAGAGTTCAAAATGCACGTAGAAATTATCGCTGGCATGTAAGAAACAGAAAAATATTTGCATCATTGTCGTATGACCAATGTGACTTGAGTTGTACCCCCAAAAGGAATGGCCACTGATTCAAGCTTCAAAATGCAGCGGTACCTTGAAATGACTATAGCTCAGAAACTAAATGCCCTAGAGATATGAAAGATATACCGTTGTACGCAGAATGAATCACAGATTCAGACGATATATAATTTATGCACATTCGGAGTACATATGGAGGGGGAAAGGGGGGAAATCCCCTCAAAAATACTTTTCTTAAAAAAATGGTGTTTCACCCCGCCCCCCCTTCCCCGAAAAAAATGTCAAAATGCACAAAATGCAAAATTTATGCAAATTTGGTGTATATATGGAGGGGAAGGGAGAAAACCCCCAAAAATTATTTTAAAAAATTGTCACTTCACCCAAAAAATGTCCTCGCACTTGGGCACAAAACGACACCTATGCACAACATTCACGAATGAAAAGCTAGAACGTAGTGACAAATGAGCGCCAATTCTTGCAACTGCTTGAAATTCTATTTTTAGACAATGCTGGGTAACCCCTGTTGCCACTTGTGCTAAAAAAAACAAAGGTTTCCTTCAGCGCGCTTTGAAATTCCATTCTCACAATGCAGATTCAACAACCAGTCTTCCCCCTCCCCCCACCCCCACCCACTCATGGAAAACTCATTTTGACATCGGATACTGATAAACAAGCTTCCTTCGAAAGCAGTTCACAGGCGGGAGTGAAAAGCATTGCTTTAGAACAACAAAGCCAGTGTTCCTTTGTCGGCAAAAATTTGACCTTGAAAAGAAACTCAAAAGAGAAGTCCCTTTTCCCGCCTTTCCCCCTCCATTTTCATGAAGACAAAATAAAATGCAAAAAAACATTTCTGTTAAATACATGTGTTAGGAGCTATATAAAAAAAATCGAAATTCTAGCCAAAAATAGAAAAGTTATAACGTAAAAACTACGACCTTGACACAGCGTCTCGATTGAGACGCTTGGGACAGTGAGGGTTACATTTGGGTATCTCGTTTGAGACGCTTGGGCGGCAAAAGGTTAAGTTTCAGTGAATTGTATCAGGTTGCATACTTTGCTCAGCTATTACCTAAGAAACGATCTTGCCCTCGAAAAATCCTTATATTTAAGTGCAAATAGTATTGATACCACCCATCCAGAGATAAGCCTCCAACTCCATCTATTAGCTGCCAACCTAAACTATCCACATAATTTTGAGCAGATCTGCATATGGTGCTGCCATCTAATGGGTAAATAAGAAATGACACTGGCGGATGGATACAATAGGAATATAGGACAAGAAATAATGGAACGGGGAGAGTGGGAGGAGGAAAAAAAAGAACGGGATCGTAATCTGGATTTTGCTTGAACTATTGCAAAACTTGTGATGAGATAAAGGATAAAAATTGCCAACAAATGAACATGTATGATTAGTTCATTGCTCAAAGTAAGGAGCACATATGGTTTTACCTTTGAAGAAAGGTATTCTAGCAAAGATAAATAAAGGAAACGTGATGTGTGTCTTATACGAAATTAGTGGGAACTACTGGAGGAATGATGAAGAAAGTGTGCGTTTCTTGTGTAATAGTGTAGCAATCCAACAAAATACGTAAGTAGAAGAATCTAGTGCAGTGATACAGTGTAAAGCGCAAGCAAAATACTAAGAAATGAGTAATTTTATCATTCACCTTCATTATTCACTGAATATCATAGCTGTCTTTCTGACACTTCGTAGTAAACAAATTTGTTCTTATACTTATATCAGCGACATTGAATACACGGCAATCTTCGAGGAAGTAAAAGTTGCTTATGTGAATTTAAATCTTACTTGTAATGTGATGAATTGGCACCCAATATAAATATAAAATATGAAAGTCAGTTCTGTTGTTATTGTTCAAGAATGAATCTGCTTCACCCTGCAAATAGAGGTCAATGCTGGTTCGCTCCTACTAGAAGAAATATAAGATAAAAATAAATACATACTTCACCATACTGTTGGTGATAAGATTGGTTACGAATTATTCATACCTTGCTTCAAAGAGTGCTCGCTCTTTATTTTCTGCAACACTAGTTGCAGTAGAGCATGTATTAAGCTAGAGATGGAAGGTTTCAGTCATGAACAAGAATGAATGTGCCATTCTCATTAGTTCATCATTCGCCTTCATTGATAGAACTAGAAAATTCAGAGGATGCGAGTTGAATTTTTCTTTTTCATTCTTTTTTATGTATGCCTTTCATCCAGTTCAGCTGGCATTTTATGTAATGGATATGTTTCTCTAAAAGTAAATGTATTTTTCCAAAGTTTGTTTCTTTGAGTTTTTACTTTAAGTAGACTTTATTCAAGGACAGGCAAATCGGGACTGGACCTACAGTTTAAATTGGGATCCAAAAATCACTATGTGCCTCCACCGGGTATCAAACCTGAGATTCCTTGATTATATGGTGATGACGTTACCACTACACCATCAGGGGAGCCCCTATTGTTCCAACGTGTTCATTATACAGATATAAACTGCATCTTTAAAGTTTATTTGGAAGTATTTTTGAATACTGACATGACATTAACTAAAATTATGCTTTATTGCTTTTCCTTTTCATTTGAACCAATTTATTTGTTCCAATGTCAGAAACAAAATGTCACAATAAATAAATAATAAAAAATAATATGTAACTTCACAATTTCATTTTATGTAATGTCTCTAGACCTGAGAGCTGGCCTCTGTGACAGAGTGGTTAGCAGAGTGTGCTACGATGAAAGAGGTCCGATATTCGAATTCCAGTATGGGCATGGATGTCTTTGTGAGTGTCCTTTTATCAATTTCATCATATCATCCCTCATCCTCATCTTTACAATTAGCCGAAAGTGGCAGAAAAGTAAAGTAAAATAAACCAAATCAATCAATTAATCAATCTAGACCTGAAAACCAACCAAGACTTGTCCATCAATATCATAACTTGAAACAAGAATGAGAAGAAGACAAAGATTAAAAAAAAAAAAAAGATCGATCTTTCAATTCCTCTGAATATCATTACTATTGTGCTTCCCAAATGGTGTAGTAAAAAAAATGTCTCATCATATTGAAGGACCCCTGGGTATGATTCCTAAAAGGAGGCACACTGTGTGGATCTCACTTTGAGCTGTAGGTTCAGTCCCAATTACCCTATTTTGTCTTGAAACTAACTTTGAATTTGATATCATGTCTGTAATATTCTATTGTGAGAGTCTCCTCATTTAGAGTATTAATTCTTTGGAAAATACAATAACATAAATTCAATACATTGTGGCACACATGCATTCAAATTTAGTGATTAATGTGATTTTGAAAAAATGTGAAATTGCACAGTATAGACTATCCACAGTTGATGTTGATTATCCTAATAATTTCATACATCAAATAATTTGTGAGAAAAGGCATGTTCAAGCATGGACTTCCGCAGGATTTTTTCCAGGGAGGAGCGAGCAAGGTATTTTTTTCAATTGAGGAACAAACAAGGTATATTTCCCCCCATAATAGTGTTGCCCCCTCAAAGAACACTCCTTCATGTTATCATGAAGTTATCATGTTCCTGCAACACTCTTCCAATAATTGACATAATTTACTGGGACTGGAATATAACGCTACTGTGTGTAATATAATGCTGTGCCAACATTCATTATCCTGCCCACACCCCTTTCCAGACATCCATGAGTGCATGGTACAATCATGTTAGAAAAATCTGTCGCATGGAATTTTTCAAAGTCCAACGTCTTACGAAATTATGTTGGTACAGAAACAAGGAAGTCTTGTGAAATATACGATCATCCAATCAGAGTGAAGTTTGATTCGGAGGAGCAGGAGGCGTGACTCATTGTCTTGTACACTGGAAGTTCAACCAATGCAGAATTTTCAATCATGAGATAATGTCCCCATTGGATAAATATTGTTTCAATAACGCAAATCAGCAGAAAGATTGCGCAAAAGTTTACTTTGTCACTTTAATTGCCTTTAATCGTTTCAAATTAGTATTAAATTGCCCCAATTATAATTCACGAACTTAATATATGTATTCATGTATATCTTTGACAATCATATGTCACTGACTAGAACAATTTTCACATTGTTTTCATTCCTTGAGATGACATTTCATTTATATTTATGATAAAATAGTGGTTCAGGTGTAATAACAGTTTTCATTAATTAATTTAGAGATGTATTTTTATTTGTTGAGTTAATGATTAGGTTAATTTGTTATTTTTTGTGGAAAGAGGGAACCACAGCTGAAAGAAAATACACGAATTGCATTATTGAGGTCAAGAGATCGTTTTAGCATCACTTTTTGCACACATAGGCTAATCACGATTCGGGATATATTTAAATTGGAATCTGAAACCTTATGCGACCTGACTGGAACTCGGAAAAAAAATAATGATTACAAGACGTCAATACATTACCACTATGGTCTGGCGAACACCAATAATATTGAGGGCTTGTGGGAGTAGGAGAGAGGTGACGGAAAGTAGAAAATAAATAGTATTTTGGGGGGTATTTAATGTTATATTTATACAATACAAACCTAAGAAAATATTTATTTTGATACATGTGTGTGGGAGGAGAGAAGGGAGAAGAGAGGAAAAAAAAATATTGGGAGAGATAGGGCGAAGAGGTGATTGTAGAAAATGTTTTATTTGACGTTCAGTAATAAAAACAATCAAATCAATAATGATTATCTTATAAATACCATATTTCATGTAAATTAGTTTTAGAAATGGGGGCGGGGAGCTGTTTGTTTAAGTTCAGTGCACGATTACAAGTGGAGACACATAGTGGTTCGTATCTCACTTTAAACTGTAGGTCCAGGCCGATTAGCCTATCTGTGCATAAAGTGCACCCACCCAAACGCTCCTTTGTAGCAAATGAAATAAAGGTGATATGAATGTCACAAAACATTTAAGCAAAATCTACTATATTTACGACGCAATCGTTTTACATGGAGAGGTTACAGCTTTGAAAATTGAGGATGTGGTTTGACTGTAATTGTGGGATACCCCATACGTATTGATAAGCCAAGTCTCTAGTGTGCACTAGATTCATTCATTTGTAGTGACATGCTCAGGAATTTGTAAAGATGTATGTGAATATAAAAATGTGTTAATGGTTATTTTTTAAACAGTGAACTCGTATTTTAATATCTCTCTGTCCATCTCATTATCTCACTTAGGAACTAATTAGTATTGCAGGAGTCATACTGAAAAAAATCTCACATGACAATGATGAGAAATTAGATTTACGGAAGCAATACGAGGGTCACTATTTATATTTTGAGCCTTGGCAACACTGATTGAAGTTAGGCGCGATTTGACGTTTGCACGGAATCGTCTGGCATTATTGACCATAACGTACTTCAAATGTTTTGTCAATAGCTTCATTTCTGTTGTTTATGTTGCCTTGGAGATTGCGCGACAACAATAAAATGGAATTAACTCGTGAACATTTTCGTGCGATGATTTTTTTACGATTTTCGACGTGGATTATCAAGACAAGAGTGCATCGATCAACTTACTTCCACATTTGGCGATGAAGCCCCATCCCTTGCCACTGTGAAACGCTGGTATAACGAATTTAATCGTGGCCGCCATTCGATCACCGACGAGATTCGCGAAGGTCGTCCAAAAGCAGTTGTTGTTCAAGAAAACATTGATGCTGTGCAAAACCTAATACTGCAAGATCGTCATGTGACATACTGTGAGATTGAGGCAACCATAGGCATTAGTTCCACCAGCATATATAAAATATTACATGATCGTTTAGCTGTGAGAAAGGTATGTTCTCGTTGGATCCCACACAATTTGACAAAAACTCAAAAAGACGCTCGCGTCAATTGGCGCAAACAAATGCTCAATAAATACAATCGTGGTGCTTCAAAAGACGTATATAAGATTGTAACAGGTGACGAATCATGGATATATACATATGAGCCGGAACGTAAACAGCAGTCTACTGTATGGGTGTTTCAAGATGAACCCAATCCAACAAAAGTTGTTCGCGCTCGAAGCACATCGAAACAAATGGCCGCCTGTTTTTTCAGGAAAACTGGTCATGTGGCAACTGTGCCTTTAGAGGAACGTAGAACGGTCAACTCTGAATGGTACACAACAATTTGTTTGCCAGAGGTCTTCGGCCAAATACGGAAAACAAACAAACGCCGTTGGATCATTCTTCATCAAGACAATGCCAGCTGTCACACATCTCGTCTAACAACCGACTTTATGAACAGTCAAAAAATCGAATTGATGGGTCATCCGCCGTACAGTCCTGATTTGGCATCCAATGACTTCTTCTTGTTCCCGAATGTCAAGAATAAATTGCGTGGACAACGATTTTCGTCGACGGAAGACGCCGTTGATGTGTTCAAAAACCATATTATGGAGGTGTCTCAAGAAGATTGGAAAAACTGCTTTGACAAATGGTTCGAACGAATGCAAAAGTGTATTGACCATAAAGGAGAATACTTAGAAAAACAAATTAAAAAAAACATTAAAGCAGTTTTCAATGCCAAATTCCTGTTTTTTCATTGTTAGGCTCAAAATATAAATAGTGACCCTCGTAGTTTTCATATTTTAAAACCTTGAAGGGCCTTGGGCTATCTCCCGACTGTCAGTCTCCCTTCCACAATCCTACCTAGAGATGTCGAGATCTTCAACTGGCAACGAGGTGACGTTGGTCAGCACCTCGAACCCTCAGCCATTATAGAAGATATCTGAAACCAGGTTACACCAGTCACTCGTAGCTCCCAAATTTCCTCACGATGGTGTGGGTTGCCACCGGTCCTATACACATAACAGGCCGAGAACCCAGGACCACTCGAATCCATGCCATCCCTCTGCAGTCGGAGTCCAAAGCACAGAGTCTTAGACCGCACCGCTATGGAGGAGGAGAGTTTTCATATTTTGTTTCTTATAAATGTCGACAATACATTAAATCTATTACGCACCAAAAATTAGTTGAAATAATAGGCGGTTCTATAAGAGATTTGAACCTTCGACTTTCACTCAACTAGGCCGCAATTCTTAACAATTTCCCATTTTCTCACTCAATAACCTTCGTTGAACGTTTGTCTTAAGAGACGTTAGCAATCCTGTGAACCTTATTAACCTATCTGCTGTCTATCATATTTATTTTACAAAGTGGAGTAGATTTTGATGTCTGCAATTTAGAACTTGACTTTCGTGGTAAGTAATTCTCTACCATCTACTATAATAAATAAATCAAAGTCTACATTATCTCATATTCTGTAAATGCGAAATGTCATTGTTAAATGTTACAAACGATTTCTCATTCCACCGTTTCTTCCAGATTTAGCCACAGCCACTGCGTATTTGAATTCTGGAAACCAGCGTGAAACGTGTTTCCCACATTTACAAGGTCAGGTGAACCCTTATCAGTTGTATTGGATGCCTGTGAACATGTTACTTCATACATCATGGTACTGTGGTGGATTTCTTCCCCTTGCTCTTTTACCTTGAACGATAGTAATCCCCGACTGGGCACAACGAATCAATCACAGAAAAGCAGACTGTCTAGTAAATCGCATGCCATATATTATTTCGAGCTCCTAGGTTTTGGAAAGTGAAATAATAAAAAGTATGTAACATAAATTCATAATGGTTGACTTCATGTCTCCTTACTACTTACTCCTCTGAAACTTTTGTCTACTTTTTTCAGTAGATCAATAGGTGCTTTGAAACATCTACTGTGTTCAGATTTTCAAAAAGATAATAATAATAATAATAAGGGGGAATGAAATTAATATTTACAGCCAAAATATTAAGCTTAACACATTATACACTATTCTGAATAAATTATTTTCACTTGCAGTTTCTCTACTGTACTGGTTTCAGTAGATCAATTACAAATTGTGTGCATCAAAACTTAGGGTATTATGCACCCGTCACGCTATACCGGACCCAACCCCTTATCATGACAAAAATAAAAGCGATTCTGAAAACTAAAATATCCTTACCTGGGTTAAAAGCTGAGCCTGTAAAGGGACAGTCAGCACAAACAAGAACAAAACACAGGAAAACATACACACACAGTCGTACGATATTATACTAACAGTAGGTCCAGTCTGCAAAATGCAGTTCAGGGTGTACTACATGGAAGTGAGGTTGGTTTAGATTTTAAATAGATATAAAAAAAATTGTTAATCAGGAGGAATAAAAAGTTATATTTACAGCTATCATGCTGAGCTAAACACACTACAAGGGTGTACACCCAATTGTTGCTTCCACGTAGTACACCCTGGACTTCAGTTTGCAGACGAACGAGGCTCTGGCGACTGGCCCCATGGCCAGTATAATTTTCTGTGTTGTCCTGTGTTTGGTCCTTGTGGGTGCTGAGTGCCTCTTTACAGCTCAACTTTTACCCAATTCAGAATATTTTAATATTTTAGTTACAACACGACATTACAGTTATGTTATTTTAGTTCTGGTAAGGTGCTGGACCCCGTATAAAGTGACAGGTGCAAAATAGCCTAAGTGCTGACGCACCCAAAATATTGAATTCAAATTCAAACACACTAGATGGAACATTTAAATGTAGTACTGAAGAGAATATTTAACTTGTAGTTCCTCAACTGTATTTACACATTAGGGCTACTGAAAGTGTTCAGTAGGAAATCAATGATTTTGAGTAGATTTCCGAGAGACACAGTAGAGTACTACAATTGATAACAGTAGATTCTGTCTACTGTAAACAGTAGAAATTACGTAGGTTTATAACGACGATGAGAATGAAACAGAGGTAAAAACAATGTTAATGAAATGCAGAAGAGACCTAAAGCAAACAGGAACGTAGACTGTCTGGCAGTGAGATGCAAGAGTTGATAAAGTGATCATAGTGTGAACTTTAGCTTAGAGCTCATAATTGATATTTCTACACGAGCTCAACATATAAGTTACATACAATGAGAGAATTGAATTGAGTTTACGTCTCACGTGATATGAGTTGAAACTATTGTTGCACATTGAACTGTGAAGTGGATCAATATTCAATTCGATTAATTAGTGAATGGTGATATGGTGAGATTTTTTAACGAGATGTGCCGATTGGCTGACAGTATAATAAGCATTGTGATAACTGGCAAAAATGAACAAATTCTAAATTCAAATATAAAAAACACCTCAAATGAACTCTGCAAATGTTGACGATAAATAAAAACAAAATTTTAGCAATAAAATTCCATCATTCAAGAAATAAGAACAATGAAGAACCAGTAATAAAAATAGAAAATGAACACATCAAATATACAAATTCCATAAAATTCCTGGGTATTTGGATACAGGAAAATCTCAACTGGGACATACATATAGAGCACCTAGCAGGGAAATTAAGAAAAACCATATATGGTATATGAACCTTAAGAACCATAATAAACAGGGAGACAATAAGAACAACACTATTTCAGTCATTTCCAGTAAAAACTAACGTATGGAATTGTATTTTGGGGGAATGCTAGAAACAGTACAAAAATTTTTATTTTGCAGAAGAGAGTAGTACGAATTATGGCAGGAAAGAAAATAAATGAACCATATAGGAAAATTTTCAGGGATCTTGGCATTCTACCATTACCTTGCCTATACATATTACATTTACTGTGCTATGTAAAACAAGATATGTCTAGTTCTCCAAACGTATCAAGGAAGTACATCAATACAACACAAGAAAAAATCACAATCTGGTTGTACAGTCTTGGACAGTTCTGCGTTGTAACGACCCTATTGAAAAAGCACTCAAGCAAGCCATCCACGTCTGACCACCAAGCGCCTTGCGACTAGACAACCCAAACAACATTGTAATTCTGCGGCTTGTATACCAGTCACGGGTATACATTTCAGTACATTGACCAGTGATGCCAATTAGAAATACGAGATGAAGATTGTCGGAAGTAATGTTTCGTGTTCTCGACATGGAATAATACTCGGTCCAAGTTACGTTCCTTTATTTAATGTTGTTTGGTAACAAACCTGACGGACTGGGTTTATATTTTCACTCCTTGCATTACACTAAGTTCTATATTTAACAGTTATATTAATGCTTTGAACGAAAATAATACCTAGAACAACATCCAACACACGTTCACACCACTCTTGTCACACACATGCACGTGAAAACGCACACACAAAGCTAAGTTTTAACTTCCAAGTGAATGTCCAAATGACAGTAAACGGAGAAGCATGATGTGCGAAACATGTGATATTTCACAGAAAGAATGCGTCTACTTTTGACATACGTGGTTTCTATTAATAGAGAATGAGACAATTATCAGAAATTAAGATGCATTTGCTTTTTCATGTGCTGAGGAAGGAAACAGACTGACTGGAAAAAAGAAAATGTAGTGCTATTGATAGTGTGTTGGTTAGCGTGCAGAACTTTCATCAGCGAGGCCTGGGTTCGATCCCTACGATGGGCAAACTTTTTTTATTATTCGCTTGCAGTGAACAAATTTATTATATTGTTTTCTAGGCAACTTAACGAAAGGATACACATCAAATTTAATATTTTATTCTGTCCTTTCATTCTTATAATAGGTTCTCTATCACAAGGGATATAGAGATTCTCTATCTTGACGAAGGATATTTTCTCAATAGTTCCGTAGCTACGATTCTCCAGTCCCTTCCCCCCACTTATTTATTTACTTTCTTCATATCTACTCACGAAATACCATGAATCTAACGAAAACACACAGATATAGTTAGAACAAGAAACACACCTCGCATCGAAGGTTCCAGGTTTGAGTTCTGGATTTATTGCGAGGGTGGATTATTCCTGTGTATCTATTTATCATCTTCGTCTAAAAAATATTTCTCACTATTCCCGTGATTAACTTAGGGAGAGACCAAAGCTACTCAAATAACAAAAGTACAGAAAACGCAAGACACACCTGGCTACGCATGTTACACCTTGGGAATTAGCAATCTGAAAATAAACTTTCGTTTTCGTGGACTACTTTCTAAATCGTTTCGTGTTTTCTCGTTTGTAGTGTTGGCTAGCGTGTCGGACTTGCGTGCGGGCAACCTGAGTTCGAGCCCAGCAGAAGGTAACTTTTTTTTTGTCAAATTTCATCCAACCTTATTTATAAAATTCAGATTTCTTTAAAACCTTTTGAATTACATGCCACTTCGTATGTTAGTAGATAATCTGAAAGCAGCAAAGATGAAAAGTAATACGATTTTTTTATTATTCCCAGAAAATGACAATGAAACAATTAATAACGGTTTTTGCAATGTGATATTGATATCATATATTAAAATACTAAAAATGGAGAATTTCCCTTAAACCAACTTATAAATAATCATATCCTGATGTAAGATGCACGATCAGAAAGCCTGAATGTTGCATTCAAAACTGCAGAGGACTAACTAACTAACTAACTCTCTAGGCTTTTTAAACCCGAAGGTTCATGGCTGCAGCAACACAGGCTTTATATATATATATATATACTCTTTACCATCCCTACAAATTTCCTTTAGGTCCAACTGAACGTAGTCCCTCCATCTTCGTCTTGGCCTTCCTACAGGTCTCTTACCATCAGGTGTCCCAACAAGAATCCTATAAACTCCTCATTCCTCTCCCATTCGTGCCACATGGCCTGCCCACCTAAGTCTTCTTCATTTCATTATTCTAATATTTAATAATATCTGGACATGAATACAAATTATGTAACCTTCTCCACTCACCTGTCTCCTCATCCCTTTAAGGTTCAAATATTTTCCTAAGGATCTTATTTTCAAATACTCTCAATTTATGTTCCTCTTTCAATGTAAGGGACCAAGTTTCACACGCATATAATACTACAGGCAAAATTACTGTTTTGTATATTTTAACTTTTAGTTTCTTAGATATTAAACGAGAAGACAAACGTTTATGAAGAGAAAAGTAACGTGCATTTCCTGAATTAAGCCTACTTTTTACTTCCTCTTTAATATAATTTTCACTTGTTAATATTACTCCTAAGTATTTAAATTTGGAGACTGGTTCAAACAAGTTGTTATCAATAATTAGATTTTGATTATTATCTAACACTTGGTTTCCGCTTGTGAGCATATATTTAGTTTTCTCTTTGTTAAGTTCCAAACCTATCTCTTTAGCAGTTTTGAAAAATATTTTAGCATTATTCTTAATTGTATTTATATCATCCCCTAATAAGTCTACATCATCTGCATATGCTAACAACTGAGTCACACAATTTAATTTAGTCCTTCGTCCTTTTACCTTCCTAACAGCATATTTTAAGGCAAAATTAAAGAGCAATGGAGATAATGCATCTCCTTGTTTTAATCCATCATGAATTGTAAATTTGTCAGACATTAATACCCACACGAATTTTAATTCCTGTTTAACTGGTGCATACTTTTATCATACTAACAAACTTCTTAGGTATTCCAAACTCGACTAATATATTATATAATTTATCTCTTTTGACAGAATCATATGCTTTTTTGAAATCAATGAATAGCTTATGGACATTTTGATTATATTCCCACTTTTTCTCAAGTGTCTATCTGATGTGAAAAAATTGATCTGTAGTTGATCTGTCACGTTTAATGTAATTACATAAACTGCACTTACTACACAAAACTGCAGAGAACAGTTAACAGTTAACAGTTTATAATGCATGACTTATGTATAGTGAAATTATTTTTTTTACTATAGTAGGAATTTAGTTATTAATATAAATAAACAAGAGAGAAGAATTAGTGATTAAATAAAATTGTAAACTAAAATAAAATATCTAAGTTTCTCAGGAAAAAGCACACAAGTCACAAACTGCGAATATCTGTTGATTCCATCTAAGAAGGAGAGGCTACGGTTTGGGACGGGACTTTGTATAGTGGTAGGGTACCCTGTAGTGTTTTTTTTTTATTAATGAATTAAAGGAATACACCTATTCGTCAGTATCCCCAGTTCTTCACATTTTTCTCAGTTGATATACATGTCAATTTTCTCTATGTTCGCTTTATTCTCATTGGGACAAACACAAACATCCATGCCCGAAAAGAGTATTGATAATATCGCACGTTAGCCAGCAATTTCCGAGGAAAAGTTTGATACCCCATTTATACGCGAGTGGTTAGGATCCCACTTTAAACTAGAGGTCCAATCCGGTATAAGCTTTCTTACTGTGCATAAAGTGAACTTAAAAGAAGAAAAAATCCGAGGAAAAGCGCTTGAAGGTTTCAATGCTTTCCAAGTGCCTTGATGAGGAGATGCTATAGTAGCGAATAAGTATCACGTCCCGAAGGTTATGGGTTCGATTCCCGTTCTACTGCCCAATTTTATTTTAATAACTCGAGCAACAAATGTTTGCATTTTATTTAATAATTTATTGAAATAAAGGTGAAATATATTATTACTTAATTTTTGGTGGAAATCTCTATTTTACCGTTTTCAATTTTATTTATGGAAATATTTTTTTAAGATAGTTGTCCAATTTTCTCATCATTGTACAAACATTTACATATTAAATTGTCGACGTTTTTTATTCAAAAAATGTTATCCTGGTGAAAAGTATACATTTCTTTCGAGAAAATGAACCAGGAATAAATATAATTCTATTTGCAAGTAATTATCGTAAACGTTTGGAAAATAAAATTCAATTCGAAATTCAACAATTCGCACAGCAAATAAAATAAGAATGTGTGTAATAAATAAAATGAAATAATTCGTTGCTTGAGTTAAGAAAAAAATTGGAGGCAATCAAATGGAATCAAACCAAGTACCTACTGCATGTCAAACTAACACGCTACCACCACACCACCGGGCCTTCTGACGGACGGACAATATATTCGTCTTGTGAGTACCGCTTGCTAAGTTTCCAAACATTGAAGCTCTTTTTTCTCGGGAGTGACTGACTAATGTAATTGTTGTTGTGTGTCAAAGAGATATGTTTACTGCAACATTTGAGCACACAATCAAAACATACAGAAAAAAATGTTTTTTCTGCACTCCATTACTTTTCTCCGAGTTCAAAAAATATCCAGAATCCAAACTCACTGTTAGTTACCCAGTTATGCAAAATGTCCTTGGCCTACACGCATGCGCTTTATCAAGGATGCGAAGGAACCTCGTAAAGTTACAGAATGTTCTCTGGGGTGCTGTCGGTTGGCCGCGGAGTCACGTGGTGTCTGGTTATCAGTCGAACATGACCTTGTGCAGCACACTGAAGCTAGCGAAGGTATTTCATGTGATTTGTAAGCTGGAACAGACTTTACCCGCGTTACAATCGACAGAGGTTTGTCTTCAGCTTATTCTTTAGGGACAGGCAAACCACACTAGGCATACAGAGTATAATGTAATATGGGAGGCATTTATTTCTCAGTCTCCTCACCCTGACAATTTTATTACCATTTTTGTAGTTAGTTGGCCGAAGAAACGGATCTTATTATTGAAGTCGTATCTCGTATGATGGCTTGGTTCAGTATGCTGATCAGGTTTTCTGACAAAAGCAGGACAGGTTACCCAAGAACAATCTGCTTCCTTCCTCATCCTGTATAAAGCATACGAGCACATAGCACAAATATGTAAGATAAATATTTGTTAATTTGGTAACTTGTTTGCAATTGAATTTCTATCATTAACAGCTGCAAAGAAACAAGGGGTTTCCTTTTTAAAGATTATAATAATAATAACCCATAGCTCTACAGCCCGTGAGGGCCTTGACTTACTTACCGACTGCTGGTCTCCCTCCCACACTGTTCCTCCGTCACCAAAGATTACCATAAATAATTTTTATTTGATTAGGAAACTAAGAATGACTTCAGTATTCTCATGCAGTACACAATAGATTCTAATCACTCTCTAAAACATACTACTGCTCGTTGCAACACATTATTTCTACAATCAAGACACAAAATTAAGGGCATGCTCATGTAAAATTACGTATATTTCTGTAATTATCAAGTGCTTTACGGGCTCAACGTCAAGTTTGGATTTGTCGGTTATCCAAATATTATTAATTTTGAAAATACTCTTTCAGTTGGTGGAATGTGCCTGAAATTGAATGACATATTAAATCGTGAACGTATTTTGTTTCTTTAATTAAAACTTTTAGTTTATAAATTAGTTCATCAAACCAACCTGTGTTCTTCTCCCTTGTTTATTTATAGTAATATCTAAAATCCCATTGAAGCATAGAAAAACTTTTCGCTGTTCATAAGCCAGCCAGTTCTCTGCAGTTTTCAATGCAACATTCAGGCTTTCTGATCGTCATCTTACGCTTCACATCAGTAGTATTTATAAGTTGGTTTAAGAGAAATTCTCCATTTTTAATCTTTCAATATATGATATCAATATCACATTGCAAAAACAGTTATTAATGGTTTCAATGTCATTTGCTGGGAAAGAAAATCATATTACTTTGGATTCCAACATGCAAACGCAAGTATCAAAGTATTTACTTTAGACAGAACCCACGATTTTGAAACTTGGAAAGGTAATCATTTTACGGGGAACGTTAAGTTGGTGTGTTGACATAATGTAGCTATTGCCATATTAGCACTGACAACTATGATCTCAGTTATAACGTGGCTGCATGCTTTTCGCTAATAAATAACTGTGTCTTTTAACTTATACACAAATACATCGTCGCTTCGGAACAAGAAATGTTCATCTTTGCTGCTTTCAGATTACTAACATACGAAGTGGCATGTAATTCAAAAGGTTTTAAAGAAATCTGAATTTTATAAATAAGGTTGGATGAAATTTGACCAAAAAAAGTTACCTTCTGCTGGGCTCGAACTCAGGTTGCCCGCACGCAAGTCCGACACGCTAGCCAACACTACAAACGAGAAAACACGAAACGATTTAGAAAGTAGTCCACGAAAACGAAAGTTTATTTTCAGATTGCTAATTCCCAAGGTGTAACATGCGTAGCCAGGTGTGTCTTGCGTTTTCTGTACTTTTGTTATTTGAGTAGCTTTGGTCTCGCCCTAAGTTAATCACGGGAATAGTGAGAAATATTTTTTAGACGAAGATGATAAATAGATACACAGGAATAATCCACCCTCGCAATAAATCCAGAACTCAAACCTGGAACCTTCGATGCGAGGTGTGTTTCTTGTTCTAACTATATCTGTGTGTTTTCGTTAGATTCATGGTATTTCGTGAGTAGATATGAAGAAAGTAAATAAATAAGTGGGGGGAAGGGACTGGAGAATCGTAGCTACGGAACTATTGAGAAAATATCCTTCGTCAAGATGGAGAATCTCTATATCCCTTGTGATAGAGAACCTATTATAAGAATGAAAGGACAGAATAAAATATTAAATTTGATGTGTATCCTTTCGTTAAGTTGCCTAGAAAACAATATAATAAATTTGTTCACTGCAAGCGAATAATAAAAAAAGTTTGCCCATCGTAGGGATCGAACCCAGGCCTCGCTGATGAAAGTTCTGCACGCTAACCAACACACTATCAATAGCACTACATTTTCTTTTTTCCAGTCAGTCTGTTTCCTTCCTCAGCACATGAAAAAGCAAATGCATCTTAATTTCTGATAATTGTCTCATTCTCTATTAATAGAAACCACGTATGTCAAAAGTAGACGCATTCTTTCTGTGAAATATCACATGTTTCGCACATCATGCTTCTCCGTTTACTGTCATTTGGACATTCACTTGGAAGTTAAAACTTAGCTTTGTGTGTGCGTTTTCACGTGCATGTGTGTGACAAGAGTGGTGTGAACGTGTGTTGGATGTTGTTCTAGGTATTATTTTCGTTCAAAGCATTAATATACTGTTAAATATAGAACTTAGTGTAATGCAAGGAGTGAAAATATAAACCCAGTCCGTCAGGTTTGTTACCAAACAACATTAAATAAAGGAACATAACTTGGACTGAGTATTATTCCATGTCGAGAACACGAAACATTACTTCCGACAATCTTCATCTCGTATTTCTCATTGGCATGACTACTCAATTTACAGAATTGTATACCCGTGACTGGTATACAAGCCGCAGAATTACAATGTTGTTTGGGTTGTCTAGTCACAAGGCGCTTGGTGGTCAGACATGGATGGCTTGCTTGAGTGCTTTTTCAATAGGGTCGTTACAGCGCAGAACTGTCCAAGACTGTACGTACAACCTCATAATACCACTCTCCTTGAAAAAGGTCCTAAATTCGTAGGTATCCACCTGTATAATAAATTACCTGATCACATGAAAACAATGGAATCAACTACCCAATTTAAGAGGGAATTAACAAAATTCTTATTACGACATTGTTTTTATTCAAAAAATGAATTTCTAAATTTGTAAATATTAAATTACGTAAATTGTCAACAAAGAGGGTTCGGTTGTACAGAAAATGGAATTATACTATTTATATTATCATGTACAAAGTATTCACTATATGCTATTATTGTGCTTGCCTTAAATATTGTATGTAATTTCACTCCAATAGTGTATTCTTCCTTTATTTGGATTTCCTTCATGTAGAAGTTCTTCAAATCATTGCAGTAATTCTTGTCTATAATTCTTTTAATATTATTAGTGTATTTGGATTTCCTTCATGTAGTAGTTCTTAAAATCATTACTGTAATCCTTGTCTAAAATTGTATTAATATTTTATTACTGTATGTATTGTTATCTGATGATTTCCATACCTATGGACATGGGTCAACGGAAATAAAGAATATGAATGAATATGAATATGAAATTATGAACACATTGATTTGAGTTAATATATTTGAACAATCTTATAATGTGCGATTTGGCATCTAATTGTATTACTTGAATCTACATCACTTCATTGCAAATGCTACAAGGCATTTTATGGGGTTTAAAATTCTGTGTTCAATTCCCGTTCGGTTAAACCTGCGATTTTTGTTCTTTATTTAACCGAAACATTATTTATTGCATTTTAGCCTACTTATTACGAAAATTCGTATATTTTCTTTGCGAAATGTAGAGAATGCTGTTTTTCATGCTTTTACAAGAATGCAACTATGCATGGTGAACAAAAGAATAATGTAAAAAAAAAAAAACTATTCACAAAATGATATCAATAGAATTTATTTGTTTTGTTTCTTGATAATTTTCCCTTAAATAAAAATGCATAACACTCGATGTACATGACATTTCGTCAAATATAACACGTGGATAATTTTTATGGAAATATTTGTAAAGTGATGAGAAATTCAAAAACATATTCTGAAAAATTATTTTCAAAAATAACATTGAAAAATCATTAGAAAGGAGTGTCATTTTTTAAAAATAGATAACATTTTTATTTCTTTAAATTATTAATTAAATACAATACTTAGTTGCTGTATATAATAATAATAGGGGTAATCGAACAGAAGTCAAACCTATAATCTTCGGCGTGTGATACTTTACATTCTTAAAAAAAATTGAAGTTTCTTTCTCTGAAATTACTGGCTAGTGCACTCTAGAACTTTGCCATATCAATATCTATCTACCCTAACACTAAAAGAAGCCACATCACAACCTCAATTTTCGAAGCTGTAGCCTCTCCATGTAAAACGATTGCGTCGTAAATATAGTAGATTTTGCTTAAATGTTTTGTAACATTCATACCACCTTTATTTAATTTGCTACAAAGGAGCCTTTGGGAGTGTTGTTTATAAAGAGGCGGGTGGGGATTATATTTCTAATTCATATTGAACAAATTGGTCTTAACTTATAATTATGCCATGTTAAGGAACAAACTCGTGGGGTAGTGGTTACCGCAGTGGGTTGTCACTCTAATGGTCGTAGGTTCAAATCCCCATGGTGGCAAAAACTTTTCGTAAGCTTTATTCGTTCCCATTGTTACTATTTGAATTAATCTTCTTTGAAATTAACAACGAAAGATTATACAATTATAACTCTCTCTCTTTCGAAATGGTAATATGAGGACAGGTTTCTTATTATAAGAATTGGTCATTTTAGTGGTCTCAACGCATCTAAAATCCAAAATACTAGATCGACGTTATTTTCCTACTGAATTCTAAGTCCACTTTTTGCACAGATAGGCTAATCGGGCCTGGACTTACAGTTTAAAGTGATATACGAACATCTATGTGTCTCCACTTGTTATCCTGCACTGAACTTAAACAAACAGCTCCCCGCCCCCATTTCTAAAACTAATTTACATGAAATATGGTATTTATAAGATAATCATTATTGATTTGATTGTTTTTGATTGTTGCAAGAAGTGGTGTTAAAACGAACTCTTGAACCCAATAATGCAATTTGTGTATTTTCTTTCAGCTGTGGTTCCCTCTTTCCACGAAAAATAACAAATTAACTTAATCATTAAATCAACAAATAAAAATGCATCTCTAAATTAATTAATGAAAACCGTTATTACACCCGAACCACTATTTTATCGTAAATGTAAATGAAATGTCATCTCACGTAGTGAAAACAATGTGACAATTGTTCTAATGAGTGACATATGATTGTCAAAGACATACATGAATACATATATTAAGTTCGTGAATTATAATTGGGGCAATTTAATACTAATTTGAAATGATTAAATGCAATTAAAGTGACAAAGTAAACTTTTGCGCAATCTTTCTGCTGATTCGCATTATTGAAACAAAATTTATCCAATGGGGACGTTATCTTATGATTGAAAATGCTGCATTGGTTGAACTTCCTGTGTACAAGACAATGAGTCACGCCTCCTGCTCCTCCGAATCGAACTTCACTCTGATTGGATGATCGTATATTTCACAACACTTTCTTGTTTCAGAGCTACCAACATAATTTTGTAAGATGTTGGGCTTAGAAAAAATTAGTGCGACAGATTTTTCTAACGTGACTGTACAATCTGCTGAAGAAAATCAACTTCAGAATTTCCCTAATGCTCAAAGAGCATGATTGAAAGTCACCCACAATGGTGAACTTTCCATTCATGCCTGCAAATGGAACAGTAATTACCTTCTGCTCCACCGCCTTGGAAGAAAATTTGCTTACAGTATTCTGTTTGCAGATGGCTGAACTTGTAGGACTCCCAAAATGAAATTTTGGTAGAAATTTAGCGATTTTTCAAAATGGATATTCATTTTTGAAATGACATATTATGACAATGTGCCACTCAATTTGAATACAACAAAAGCAAATTTAGCCAGAAAAGATGAAAAAAAAAACTGCAAGGTTCACTCTTTTACATTAACTCAGCATCAGCCTCTGTACACATGTTCAAATATTGAGATATTTGACCTCAAACAGGGACGTCGTTAGGGGGGGCCGGGGGGGCACTGGCCCCCCGAAACGTTCAAGTGGCCCCGGCAAACTGTTCTACATTTGATGAAAATTTTACTTTCATGACAAATATTGCAAAATAGGTTCTCGGTAATTTTTTCTTTCAGTTAGAAACACTGTTATTAATTTGAGTGGCACGAACCCAAAACCACATTTCTTTCTCACTTTCCTGGTTCTAGCTATAGTGGATGTCAGTGTAGGAACCTAGAACTTTGTTGTTTCTCGAAATTTTGAGGGAGCGGTCTTTCCACCGCTAGCAGTCGCAGGTCAACAACAGGCAGGGTTGGGCGTTGAGTGTTGCCGTTGCGTCCAAACAATGTTTTGAGCTTGAGTAGATTGAAGAACGACCGCTTTGCAGCGGTAAACCACATATATGCAAACAGTTACAACTGGTCCCGAATCAGAGCGCAATAAGTATAATGGTGGCAGGATACCTCATATTTCCGGGTAAGTGGTATTATTCGCACCAAATATCTATTCTACTATTGAAACAGTCTAAAACACGCAACGTGTTAAAAGTAATTATCTTCACAAACTGTACGATTTATTTCATATTTTTCTCGATATCGTGAAGACCGATTTTGAGAATCCTCCTTAACAAACGATGCCTCCCCGATTGCGCAGTGATAGCGTAGTTGCCTTGTAATCGAGAGGTCCCGAGTACGATACATGGGTGGAGGTCCACAGTGGTCCGGATCTTACTTTAAACTGTAGGTCCAGTCCCGATTTGCCTTACTGTGCATAAAGTGGACTTAAAAACGCCAACTCAACTCAACTCCTTAACAAACTTTTCGAAGAATCGAAAATTTAAACAAGAACAAGTAAATACATTTTTGTAATTTTGAAGTAAATTATTATTATTGTTGTTATTATTTTGGGTATTTTTGGTTCGTATGAATCTGCCTCACACAGTAAGCTTATTTTGTTGAGTCAAGTACAATAACAAACCCTTGCAATAAGTCACTGGAAAGACATGTAAGGTTGCACATATATTTAAGCATCTATAAATATATAATAACCCGTGGTTCGACAGCCCTGGAAGGGCCTTGGTCTATCTCCCGACTGCCAGTCCCTCCCACAATCCTAAGTAAAATTTTAGAGGTGTGGAGATCTTTAACCAGTAATGGGGTGACGTGGGGTCAGCACGTCGAACCCCCAACAGTTATAGGGGATATCCGTAAAGAATAATTATATTCTTGTGGTAAGGAGTCGTTGTCATTTAACAAACTTTATTGATTTATTCCATCAGCATTATTTAAAATGTAGTGGCATACTGAACTTACCAACTTAACAAAGACATATTGATTGCTAAATGAGGCATTTTCCTTGTCTTGCAGAGCAGGTTCAGTTTTTGGAGTATTGAAATGTTTTACACAGTCCGTTCGAAGAATTTTGAGAATATTGATGTTTTGTCAAAGGGACCACCCCCGAATAAATATCTGTTTCCTCCGAACAACATGTCTTTTGTCACTCAAGCTGAAGAGCAGATTCATAGGTGCAACGACCTTGGCAGAAAGAAACTCTGATTGGCACCATGTTGACAAACGACTCAAGAAGTCCCGCAACCGACAGAACTCGAAGTGCTCGGATCCTACGGTGACATACACTTTGGTTGAACACAAACGGATGCATTGGTAGGAGATGCAGTGATTTTTTATGGGCCGTCCCTTTCTGGGAAGTCGGGGACCTTTTGAAAACACACTTTCCCTTCATGCACACCTAGGGGGCCTAAGCCAGGTCACCCCTTCCCACAAAATCTTATCTTCATCTGGCTCTGGTTATCGGCCACGCCGAAACGCACTGCAGGTAGCTAGGACTTTTTGGGTTAATTACTTTATGGTTCAGCATGGACATAGGCTTTTCAAATTGCAAGAGACAAAATTCTACTGTTTGTCCCTTTTCTGGCGGGAGATAAATGACAAAGATGTGGCGGTTCCTTCAGGTTCCCAGACTCAATCCTTGTGCTCATAACCTGCAATGAAGGGAAAGGCCATAATAAGCCTTTGTAATGTACCAACTTTATATCCTTCCTTGGTAACTTTCCACTCATTTTCAAGAAACATCTGCTTCATTTTGCCCTACTGTGTTGATTGGTCGACAATTGATAACTGTCAGCTAGTTCGAAGAACAGTTTGATCCAAGAAGTGGTTTCATAGTTAGCTTCTGTAAACGTGACATTCCGGTAGGATCACGGAGTGCTTGAGATCTCATTTTCATGCTTTGCGAGTGAAATTTCGATCGATTTGGTTCATTTTACTTTGCTCTTCTGCCACATTTGGTTAATTGCGAAGATGGGGATGAGTGATGATATGATTAAATTGATCAATGGACACAACAAACACCCATGCTCAGTCCGGAATTCAAACCCGGCACACCTGGCATCGTAGCACAATGTGCTAACCACTCCGCCACGGGGGTAGGTGAAGTGAAATTTCGAGTGTGAAGCTGCCAGCTTGTTTTCCTCTCGAAAAACTTGCAGTAGGATCGACTGATCGACCAAATGTCCAACACATTGACTTCTAAATTGGTGTCCTACTACCACACAGGAGAACGGCTTTGACTCCCAGGGCGGTTGATCTCACATGTGATGAAGAATAAGTCACATTTCAATTAAGGAAGGAAACTAGGTATGTAGTAAACATTTTATAGTAGCGTGCATGCTCTAGAAATAATACCTTTCAAAATTCTGCATATATTGCGATTTTTCTTCATTTAGCCTCCACCAGGGTTGTCAAAGGTCCATCTACCGATAACTTCTGTCGGTTTTATTGGGTTCTGTTGCAGGACCGGAACCTTTCTTCTCGACAATTTAAATTCGGTCCTAGTAGTGTATTGATCCATTAAAAAAAGGTTACTCGATCGTATTTAAATTGAACCGGAAAAATTTCCTGCACCGAATTTTCATTGATCCTGGAAAAAAGGTTCTTGGACAATGTTTAAATTCAGCCGCAAAACAAGGTTCCTGGACCGTATTTAAATTTTACCGAAAAAAAGAGTTCCTGCACCATATTTAAATTCATACGGAAAAAAAGTTCCTGGACCGAATTGAGGCCTAGAACCCATTTACACTTGCTGATTTTCTCTCCCGGATGTGAAATGAATTTATTTACAGTACCTGGACCATTAACAACCCTGGGATTGTTAAAGATTAGGGAAGGCATACATCCTAATTTGTTCTATAGGATTCCGTTATAGGACCAGAACCTTTTCTCTCGCAAAATCTAAATTCGTACCAAGTTGCGAATTGTTTCATTTCAATACGGAACTTTGACCCTATTTATACTGATCCGGAAAAAAAATGTTCGTTGACCGTATTTAAATTCTTCAGGAAATAAGGTTCCTGGACCGAAATTAAATTCATCTGGAAAAAAAATCATGGACCGAATTTAAAACGTTACAGATGAAGAGGTTCCTTACGGTCCAGAACCCATTTACGCTTGCTAATTTTCTCTCCTGGATGGGAATTGCATTTATTTAAAATTCCTGGATCTTTAACAACTCTGACCTCCACCCGCAAATGCAGACGCTGTGGCTGCTGCTTAGGCGGGAAAGTTGACTAGACATACAAATAAAATTAATCCAAAGTTATATAGCGAATAATAGTTGCTTACATAATAATATCATGAAATACGGAGAGCCAAATTACTTATCAAACATTTTCTGTTATTTGTCTATCCTAGTGGGATTTTGCCCTTGCTGGTGAACTCGGTTCCTGCAAATTCAAGATTAACTTTGCATTGCATTGAATCACTTCAAATGTACACTAGCCAATATTTTATGAATGCATTATACTTTCACTCAGTATTTTTAAAAAATCCACTTCATATTTACTTTGAGTTTATAGCAACCCGAAACTAATTTCTTAAAAGATGTGTTTTCCAAATTCATGGCTTTTTAAGGCGAAACACAGGTAAATTAACTGCAAGTTATGGTTGATGTTCTGCAGAAAAGTCAAGTGTTTCCAAGTGTTGCAGGACGAACTGTATGAGAAAAATATCGGCGGATTTTTGCTGATAATCGTGACTTTCAGCAGTGAAAAGACATGGGGATGATTCTTAGAGATGAAAACAATGTTTCAACTAATATTAATCCAAACATTGTAGTGCTGTTTAAAAGTTATCCAATAATACCAGTAGACACAGAAATACCATTTTTGGTACTGAGAAATGTATCGTAGGGAAGACGACGAAAATGGCAAGTTTGAAGCAGCATCTTGTTGTCATGTGCAATCAATGCCTATTTCTTAATGGCTGCTGCTGATGACTATTGTGTGCTCACAGTGGTGCTCTAATCAGAATGTCAAGCACGTATTATTTTCTTTGGATTCTGATCAATTACATGAAGTGTAAATTACACATGTTTACTAAAATACGTTATCCTATTTGAATAGAGTATGATTGAAAGATGTATTTTATTTGGTAGCAAGTATTAAGTGCCAATTTTGAAGATTCTTAATGCCTAACATCTGGTCTCTAGTTATGATGACTGAGTACATAAATGAACATGTCAACAGATTTTAAATGTTAACTCACCTTCCGATCTACCACCTCAGTTTTCCATAATGACTTCTCTCTTTTCCAAGATGCATATTTCAACCAAGCCTCTCGCAATGCCTCAGGGAAAACTGATTCGTCATCAAGATTCTTGTTGTTTGGGACCTGAGAAAAGAATCCAATTACAATCATGTACCAAATATTCAAGAATTAAAAAGCATGCAAGAAATGTTTTCTCTTTTTAAAAGGAATGCTCATGGAATCAATGAATTTATCATTGTAAGAGGGTGGATCATTAAGTATCGCACAACAATTTTTTCCCACGACGTTATTGTGGCTGGGACGTTGAAATTTTACAGATGTATAGTTTAAAGTTCACGCTAGAAACGGAATTTGTTCGATCAGGTATAACTCTTGTGGAAGATGTGTGAAGTACTTAAGAAAGATGGCGCGCATGTTATTGTCATCAATGTGTGAAAAACAAAGAGCTGTCGGGCCTCCCCCATGGCGCAGTGGTAGCGTCATTGCCTTGTAATCAAGGGGTCCTGGGTTCGATACCCGGTGGAGGCACAAGTGGTTCGGATCCCACTTCAAACTGTAGGTCCAGTCCCGATTAGCCTTATTGTGCATAAAGTGGACTTAAAAACAGCAACTCAAAACAAAGAGCTGTAGTTCGTTTTTTGTGGGCGAAAGGACAAAACCATAGTGGAATTCTCAGGGAAATGTTGGGCATGTATGGGGAAGACTTTTTGGACATTAGCAACATCTTCAAGTGGTGCACATTCTTTAAAGGAGGCCGTGTGAACCTTGTTGACTCTTCACGTTCCGGGCGACCAGTAACAGCTGCAACGGAACAGAATGTTACAGCCATTAAGCAGGCAATTCTCAATGACTGGCGAATCCATCTGAGAACCTTGTCAGAGCAGTTCAACATTTCAGGCTTCCATCTGTTTGGCCCAATGAAGAAAATTCTAGGTGGCCAATGCTTCAATTCGGATGAAGAAGTGCAATCTGTTGTGCGCAGATGGCTGTATGTCCAATTGACAGAGTTCTATGAACAGGGTATAAGGTATTGAAACTAGTGCCACACTGGGAAAAATGTGTTGAAAGACTTGGCTCCTATGCCAAAAAGTAGCTAAAAGATGTGGTTTCAATGTGTATAATTTATGTTGTCCTACCTATTAAACTTCTTTTTTAAAAAAAATGTTGTGTGATACTTAATGCTCCACCCTCATATTTACAAATCAGACAAAAAATATGGAACATTACACTTTTCCCCAACTTCTTCATTACTAGTGAGGTGTACTTACAGAGGCAAAAAGTAAGCATTACTCATAGGAATGCAACTTATTAAAAAATTCTTCAATGGGACTTGTTAAATTTTTTTTGATTTCCTGCAACTGGTCAATACTAAAGAGAACAGAAAATATCTTATTGGCAGGAATCATAATATGTGGTTCAATAGAAGGAAAACGTTGAGGCCTAATATATAAGAGAAGGCAGCTTACATAAAACATTGGGAGTTAGGAGTGTGAAAGACACAGACAGGCCCAGAGGTGAAAACTCTAGGCTCAATATATCCTTTAAAAGTACATGATTACCTCCTCCTAGAATTAATTCCCTCTAGTACAAGAAGGTGAAGAAATATCATGAACCAGGGCCCACCATAAACCTTTCACAGCAATGCCCATGGTGAGAACACATTAACTGTAGGAGACTGAAATTATTAAAAAGATTATGTCACTTCCCATCAGAATGAATTATGCCCATTTACAGGAGGCATTATGGCAGGATGCAAATCATGGTTTCCAGCACTGCTTCCAACAACCAGAGCTGGCAAAACTGTATTGTCACCCAAGGGGATTAATTTGAAGGTGGTTGTGTGTTGGTGTTATGTGGTCAGCATGGTAAGGAAGCATGAGCCAAGTCTCCAAACTTTTGTATTGTACACTTCGCAACATCTTATTTGACCGCCCCGAAAGAATTCTAAGTCCCGAATTCGTAAACTTAGCAACATTGCACTTCGGCTCCAAGTGAGAGTAGCCAACTTTGAGTAGGTCCTTCCACTAGACGAAAAACGCTGCGGTGATAGGTTTTCAATTTAACACTTTCCATGAACTTAGAAACTATAAACCGCTATTATAATACACAATCAAACAGAAATAATAAATTGGAAAAAGAACCTTGAATGATATTTACGATACTGCTCGCTCGACTTGAAATTTGGGGGGTTTGAAACACTGAATAGAGTTTTTCTTCACCTGGAGGAAATTGCCATCAAGTTTGTGCAGAAAGAAGCAAATTTGTGAAGAGTTTATGCTACATTTTATTTACAATACCTTGCATAATATCGAACAGTTCTCTAAAACATATATTTTACACGACATGTCGAGAAAATGTGCTTGAAACAAAGGAAGGTGGGAGTCTTCATAAACGTCAACATGTTTTTAAGGGTATCACGTCATTAAGTTAACGTAGAGCAGTTGGTTACGTGCTGCTGTCTTTTTTTTCATCAAGCGTGAAAACTCGCGGGTTCAAATCCCACCCTCTCCTCTTTCTTTTTTTTTCTTATTTTTGTTTGCTGAACCTAGACCGTTGATATTAGAATATTTAAAAAATGAATCCGATGCACACTTGAGGGACGTCCCTTCTGCGCATATTTCCCCTTAGAAGTTGGAGATTTCCAGGATTTAAAGTTAAAACTTTTCTTTTTAGTTATTGTTCATATGTTGTGTTAACACACACATCATGATTAATTCACAAATCACATATATGTATTTAGGATGCAAAATGTAATAGTATTTAAGTTATGTATTGTTTGTTCTTCACTGACACCTAAAATATTGATTATTTGATTTTGATATACTAAAAAAAGATACACAGTTATGTTAAGTTGTGATGTAGTGCAGTACTGTAACGAAGGAGAGCGTTTAATGAGTTCAAATTGCTAAGATTGGTAATTTTATGTCCGCTCCTTCGTAATGACTGTTCTCAATCCCCTCACCACCATCTTACCATGTGTCTAAAACTAATAGTAAATCGCTAATTAACATAAATAAATTGTTATTGCGACGAAGGCCGATTCGATAAGAAACTACTAATAAGTATTTATATAGTGAGTGACAAACAAAAAATTCAAAACCTCAATGATCGTTAATTCCTCACTGCTTTGTATCTAAAATGTTTGTCTTCTTTGAACAGAAAGTACGAGTATCAGATATAACAAACTTTCCGCACTAACTTTGCAATATTCGAAACCACCATTACAGACTTAGCTCTATGTAACTTGATTCTGCGCATTCCACGTGGCATGTGACTTCCTCCTATCATCGAAATAACTTTCTCTTACTATTTCCTTTCCTCTCGTGAAATACAGAGATCAATGTTAACTTCTTAGCCCGGTGGATACACTTTACACCAAACGATATACTACTGAAAAAAATCTGCCTAGGTGAGTATCGAACCTACGACCTCCTTCGTAAGAATCAAGCACGCTACCTCTTCTCCAGATAGCTCATGTAAAAATTTGCTACCAGTTTGAAGAAACCAATTCACACATAATGTCAAGTCTATAATTTCCTCATGGCAATTTTCATGAGAAAACGAATTCAGATAAAATCGAGAAACGCTGAAAGGGAAAAATGATGAACATGTCTATTGGCGTTTTGTCATATTTTGTAAATTGTGTAAAAATTCCGTGTTTTGAACAAGCAATCGTTTACTTATGAAATATTTTGTTGTTTGTTTAAAGTAGGAACAGGAGAGCGAAAATGAGTCATTTGAACCAGACCCCGTTTGACAAGAAACTTCAGCTTTTTTCAAAGACTGTATGAAAAGAGATAGGAACGTATGAAATATAAAATATGTGTGAAATTAAAACAATGGAAACCTTGAAAGATGATACTAACGAACTTCAAAGTATGAAAAACATATTTTCGTGGAAAACTGCAAGTCATTTTCGAAATATGAACTTGATGTTTTTCTTTATTATGAAGTGGAGATATGGGACGATACGATCCCTCAGCAAGAAAATTTTAAGTAAGCTACCTCCAACTTTTTCAATGGTCATAATTACTAATTAGGGTCCGGAAGTTGAGGATAAATCAACTTTTTTCTGACCCTTAAAAACAATGCTAAACCTGATATCATGTCCGTTTCCCTTCAGTTAGAGCCGGAAAACACTTTCCATTTTTTTTATTTTTTTTGCATTTTTCGGCCTTTTTTGGCTTTTAGTTTATTTGTCAGTATTTTTAACAGTTTTTGTTGCATTTTTACTTATTTTTTGAGGTTTATTTTTCTCCTCCCCTGTTGTTTCGTGCATTTTAAATGAATTTACTAGTAAAACTTACATATTTAGATTTCTTGACATGGTCCTTCTAGCAAATTCACCATGAATCGAAAATACGGTCAATGGAAAAGCATAATATTATTTTTAACTGAAATGTTTGGCAAAGGATTAAAATACTTTGTGTGAAGATCTAGTTTGAGGTTCTTTTTCTGGACACTATTATCGCTTTGATCTGTAGTTTTAAAGTAAAATTAGTCACAATATTAAATGCAATTACACTCTGGTATACGCGAAGCAGAACTGTATTTTCGGATGCAGGCCGACTACAGTATCATAGAAGGCTCACTCTGAAAGAAGATGAATTGGTTGATTTGGTGTTTTAAGTCAACGTTATGCATAGTAATGCTAATCGGGACTGGACCTACAGTTTAAAGTTGGATCCGAACCGAGTGCATAAAATAACGTGAACCGTGTGGTGTAAGGGGATCGTTTTCTTATGGAATGGAAGGTCATGGGTTCAAACATACTTCCTTGCAAAATCTTTTTCGGGAAGTAAAGGGCTTTGGACGAGAATGCTTATCTACGTTTCTTGGATATTTCCGTTGATATTTATGCGATTTATGTCCAGCATTTCCGGATGCCGAAAGTTGACATGCAAGTTCTTAATATGTGTTAACTTATAACAGCTGAATGAAAGGAAAAGTATTTCCTAAAATCCTGCCAATCACTGAAAGATTAGGAACAATAATGGAAGTATTACTTGAGGCATGCACAGTGGCAACGATTCGGGGGGTGGGTGGAGGGACAGTTGCCTCCGCACTATGCTAAACCTTATCTACCAAGGGAAAGTATACTGTCCTTGGCCCTCCCTCCCCAGATTTGGCACCTTGCGCCGTCAGTTTTGGAACCCAATCACCGCCACTGAGTATGCATCACATAAATATTTACAGTAATATCATATAATATTATATTACGTTATTACAGCACTTCGTACTCGGTAAATAAAAAGAAAAAAATAATCAGGAAAGGGTGGGATTTGAACCTACGATGTTTCGATCTTGACAAGAACATTAAAAAAACCAAAGTGTTGTCATCTAACCAACTACTCGAGGAGATTGCTAAGAAAAAGCTCAGTAAAACACTTTAATCTCAGTTGAAGCAACATTGTGCCGGAGTTTCGAACCATTTTTCGCCAAGAACCAAGGAAAAGACACACTTTGCAGAATCGTTTGGTGTTGTGTAAGGTATCTTTACTAAACATTTCGCATAAAATCATCATAAATTTGCCTTCTTGCATTCAAATGTGACCGCAATTCTTTCCAGGTGGATGAGAACCTGTTCAGTGTTTCACAATGCACATACATTTTCCTATTTTCAAATTCAGAACGAAGAATCTTGAAATATTTTCAACATTCGTACTTCTACTTAACATTTTTTTGTTTACTCATATATTTTACTACTGCTTTAGGGTATTTTTACTTTATGAAATGTGAAATAATAACCCACAGCTCTACAGCACCTTGGCGGGCCTTGGCTTACCTACCGACTGCTGGTCTCCCTCCCACACTGTTCCGCCGTCACCTTGTTGGAGCGTGGAGTTCTTAGACCAGTAAAGGGGTGACGGGTGATCAGCCCGACGAACCCCCAGCCGTTTTACTGTAGGTCTTCTCGACCGGGTTACGCTCACTCACTCGGAGCTTCCCAATTTCCTCAGGATGGTGGGTTGCCACCGGCCCTATACGTAGGCCGAATAAGTTCCGACCAGAGCCGGATTCGAACCTACGCCGTCCCGCAGCGAACGATCTCAAGACGAGTGAACGCCTTAACCCGCTCGACTACGGAGGAGGACTATGAAATGTGAAATAATGAAAAAAAATTACGAGCGTTTTCATTCAGGAAGAAGAAATGTTGCAAAGTTGGCTACTCTTAGTTGGCTCTGAAGCGCTATGCTGCCAAATTTACGAATTCCGGACTTTGAAATTTTTCAGGGCCGTCAAATAATATGTTGCGAAGTGTACCTCAAATGTACACAAGGGTGGCTCTCATTTTACAACTTTTGAATTCCTTTCCAGGACATCGCCTCAACTGATGCAATTTGTCATGCAAATAAACCATGTAAAATTTCAATTCAATCCATTTGAAATGTTAAGAATCTTAGGCCTTCTTTCAAGGGTGTAATGAGCAAGTCAGTGAAGGGGGAAAAAGCTTCTAACGTCACGAATAATTTTCTGAAAGCTAAATTTTGGTCAGTTCCATGAATAAGATAAATGAACTATGGATTAGAGTTTGCAACTCTTGCATGCACATTGAGGTGAGAAGGCACAAGGGATTTCTTCACCATGCTCGGATGTGTAAACTTACCAGGAGAAACGTGGAAAAAGAACCGAAGTCCACGGAAACAAAAGAAAACATGGAATCGTTTCTCTTTCTTCAGCAGAGAATCAGTGCAGTTGAAAAGGAAGAACAAAAACATTCTAAGTGAAGTGGAATCAATAGTTTCAGAACTTGAAAACACTTTATCCTTTCATAGAACATGAAGAAAGCAACAAATACACAAAAATATTCCATGCGAACTTTTGAAAACTATGCAATGGGTGCCTGCCTCGCCTGTCCTAAGTGCACTCTACTACTACATAGTATTCCTCTCAAATCACTTCGGATTTATTATTGGCCAAAGTGGCCTGCTGAATGTTTTTTTTTATTCAAATTTCTTCTTCTTCTTCTTCTACTTCTTCTTTTTTATAACTTCCATTATTGGGAGGGAATATGGCCAAAATACACTTCCATTGGGAGGACTGTCATTCAGTACAAAGATAAAACCAACTTCCCCTCCCTACAACAATTATTTTTCCTCACATGATTTTTTTGGTACATTGCAGAACCTTTGAAAAGCACATGCCTGGAAAGACTGGCTCTTGAAAGGTTGAGTAGCAAGTGTGCATTTGAGAAAAGTATTTTACTACTTGTTCTCATTATCATGTGTAAGATGTGTTCCAAGAAAAATACTCTGTTCTTTCTGTACCTCAAAGAAACAAGTATTTTGAAAATGGCGAATCAATTTTGGGAAACCAGAAGATTATGTCCCCCCCCCACCCCATACCTGGAAGGAGCACGACAAGGATATAAGGGAGGAAGTCCCTTCATCCAGTGTGGAAGAGCGAAGAAGAGCAGATGAGTTCCTTCGCTCTCAACCCGCGAGAGAAGAAGCAGCAATTTCACTTCCCTTCTCACTTGAAGAAAGAAAGAAAGAAAATAGGGAAGAAGAGGCAGGATCTCCCACTTTCCCACCATCTTGTTCACTCCCTTCTTTCTGCCATTAGAGGCCAGCCTATCTCTCGCGCGTTCCTCCTCTCTGGCCGAGCAGTATGTGACAGAGAGAGAGAGAGAGAGAGAGAGAGAGAGAGAGAGAGAGAGAGAGAGAAATGAAGTGTAAGTAGGATCATATCAATTTATTAGCTCGGTGATAGCCTACATGATTAGTTAAAAGACTTAATTGGGACATTTAATGCTGAAACTGTAATAAAAAATATGCAGTCTTGACAAAATCAGGACATCTAGTAGCCACATTTATGACTCACTCTTGCCATTCCAAAACAATGTATGCCAGCTGATATGCAACGAGAGTGTTGTCAGGTGAATAAAATTTTACACTCAAAAGTCAAATTTTGGTGCAAAATTATAATTTATGATTTTGAATGTAAATATATGGACGATACTTAGTCACATGTTGCACATGTCTGTTGACAAAGTTTTGATCTGCTAGTGTTGCCAGTGTTGTGTATTAAAAAAAGGCAAATTGCACTTGAGGTGTCAAGTTGATTCTTAAAAGATATGCATCACACAATCTAACAATAATTATTTCACATCAAACTGCCACTAAATATTTTTTACGAGGCACATGTCAAACAAAAGGGCCAATGTTTTTTTTAAAAAACAAGAAAATGATAGGAGAAGACATTTATTGTGATTGTTAAAAAGTACATACCTTGGCTATTTTTCGACGTAGTCACCATTAACCTCCAAACATTTCTGATAGCATGGCACAAGCTTCCGTATACCCTCTGCATAAAAATCTGCCGAATGAGAGTGCAGCCAGTCCAGAACTGATGTCTTGAACACGTCACTGTCATTGAAATGCTTTGTTGTAAGTCACTTTTCAGGTGAAGAAAAATATAGAAATCGCTGGGGGTAAGGTCGGGGCTGTAAGGGGGATGATTGAATAGTTCCCATCGAAATCTTTCAATTGTCTCAACAGTACGAGCAGCTATGTGTGTATGGGTGTTGTCATGGATTAGAAAACTTCCAGAGCGTAGCATTCCTCTACACCGATTTTGGATGGTACGTCACAGATTATTCAGTGTCTCGCAGTACACCTCTGCTGTAATTGTTTGTCTTGGTTCCAAGAATTCCACAAAAATCACACCCTTTTGGTCCCAAAGCACGGTTGCCATGATTTTGTGAACTCATTGTTTTTTGTTTGAATTTCTTCGCTTTAGGAGAACCAGAGTGCCGCCATTGCATTGACTGCTGCTTCGACTCCCCAGTGGCGTACGATATCCACGTTTCATCCCCCGTCACTATGTGCGAAAAGAGGTCATCGCCATCCTCCCCCCAGGGGGGCAAAAATCACTTGCAGCTGTCTTTCTTTGCTCTTTGTGAACATCTGTCAGCATTTTTGGTACCCACCTCGAACACAATTTGTGATACCCCAGGTTGTCAGTCACAATTCGATGCACTGTTTTTGCAGACACTTCTGGAAACTCTTTGGCGAGTTCAGATATTGTGAACCAGCGATTGGAACGCACTATCTTGTTAACGCCTTCCACCAGATCATCCGTCTGAACACTAGGCCTTCCGCTACGCTCATCGTCATGGACATTTGAATGCCCTTCCAATTTTCTTCACCATTGCCTGACCTTCCCTTCACTCATCACTGTCGGTCCATAAATGGCACACAATTCCCGATGGATGTCAGCTGCATTCTGTCATTTGGCATTCAGAAATCGTATGTCAGATCTCACTTCACATTTGGCAGGATTTTGTATTACGGCAGCAATTTCACCTTACTGCTACTAGCACGTACGCAACCCCACTCTGACGATTCTATCTCTGTTGGAAGCACAGAATACTGGAGCATGCTCAAATTCATCAGTGTTGCCAACCCCGCGTAAAAAAATTATCGGCCCTTTTTTCGACATGCAATGAACTCCACATAAAAAAGACAAAACACAATATGTTAACTCTAACTCTAACTCTCTAGCCTTCTTAAACCCGAAGGTTCATGGCAACACAGGCCTTCCATCTGTCCCTATTATGAGCAAGATCTATATACTCTTTGCCATCCCTACCGATTTCCTTTAGGTCCATCTCAACGTTGTCCCTCCATCTTCATCTTGGCCTTCCTACAGGTCTCTTACCATCAGGATTCCCAACAAGAATTCTGTAAACTCCTCTTTCCTCTCCCATTCGTGCCACATGGCCTGCCCACCTAAGTCTTCTTGATTTAATCATTGTAATATCTGGACATGAATACAAATTATGTAGTTCTAAATTATGTAACCTTCTCCACTCACCTGTCTCCTCATCCCTTTTAGGTCCAAATATTTTCCTAAGAATCTTATTTTCAAATACTCTCAATTTATGTTCCTCTTTCAATGTAAGGGACTAAGTTACACACCCATATAATACTACAGGCAAAATTACTATTTTGTATTTTTTAACTTTTAGTTTCTTAGATATTAAACGAGAAGACAAAAGTTTATGAAGAGAGAAGTAACATGCATTTCCTGAATTAAACCTACTTTTTATTTCCTCTTTAATATAATTTTCATTTGTTAATATTACTCCTAAGTATTTGATTTTGGAAACTGGTTCAAACGAGTTGTTATCAATAATTAGATTTTGATTATTACCTAACACTTGGTTTCGGCCTGTAAGCATATATTTAGTTTTCTCTTTGTTAACTTCCAAACCTATCTCTTTAGCAGTTTTGAAAAATATTTTTGCATTATTCTTGATTGTATTTATATCATCCCCTAATAAGTCTACATCATGTGCATATACAGTGCGTCCATTTCGATCTGCAGCCGAGAGATCGGGAGAAACGTGGCGGGCGGCGCTGACGGAGATGCCGACATTTGAGGCCTGTAATGCCCGCTTATTTTTGTGGACATCTTGCAAAACGAGCACTAACCTGTGTTATAACACGCAAAAGTTCTTCTGTAATTCTTCCAAGTTCCACCCTTATATACACAAATAAATACGCTTTAGAAATTATATTAAGAGCCACAGATAATACTCTGTAAAACATTTTAATCATAGTTTTGACCAGTAACGTCCTGCTTAAGTTTATATCCTTGAAAGAGTTTTGTGTCGATGGGGATCGTTTGGAGGTTTCGAATGTGCAACACTGTATCAAGATTACGCTGCAGACGAACCGTTAAAAGCTAATGGTGTTCGTGAGCTTCCTTGCAATCCGAAATCTCCTAGCTCAAGTTTTTTGTTCCTTCGCGACTACAGAGCTGTGAATATAGTGGCAGGCAGATGTAAACCAAGAGCGTGTTAATTTCGTACTGTGCGTAAGAGTGTTATTCTTGGTTACTTGCCGTTACTTGTTTGTGTTATTGCAGTGTGTATGTGTGTTGTGTCAGTCAGACGATTGGAATGCCAGCCGCAAGGTTCACGTTAGAACAAAGAATTTTTATGTATGACACTTACGTGAAAACAGACTCGTGTCGAGACGTGTGTAGGCAATTTGTACAGAAATTCCCATGCGTTTCACCTCCACATAGAGATACGGTTAGACGTCTTGTCCTTAAATTACGAGAAACTGAATCGTTAAATTTTAAAACACCTAAGCAAAAACGACGGATTCTAACCGAAGCAAAACTCGATGAAATTGGTGCAGCGTTAGAACGTTCTCCAAACAAACCTCTACGCCGTGTTTCACAGGAGATGGGCGTGTCAAAATCATCAGCACATACAGCCACTAAGCTACTAAAATTAAAACCGTACAGAGTTTCTATAGTGCAAGAATTACGGCCCCCTGACAATTTAAGTAGAGTAAATTTCTGTAATTGGGTTTTGCAGAATATTGTAGATGGTATTGTTGATCCACAGTTAATAATTTTTTCGGATGAGGCATGGTTTCACTTGCGTGGTCATGTTTGTTCACAGAACAATAGATACTGGAGC
The DNA here is from genome assembly GCF_977018435.1 of Lepisma saccharinum. Taxonomy (NCBI): domain Eukaryota; kingdom Metazoa; phylum Arthropoda; class Insecta; order Zygentoma; family Lepismatidae; genus Lepisma; species Lepisma saccharinum. Next base: position 387,257 of record NW_028142983.1, read on the forward strand.
ACTGAAAATCCCCGAATAATACACGAAGTTCCGTTACACGATGCAAAAATTGGTGTGTGGTGTGCTGTAAGTGCCAAAAGAATAATAGGGCCTATATTTTTTGAAGACACAATAAATTCAGAGAGGTACCGCACACAAATACTCGCGCCGTTTTTTCAGTTGTTATCAGATAATGAGAGACAATATGGGTATTTTCAACAAGATTCGGCCACAGCCCATACCGCCGCTGATTCTTTGGACGCTATAAGGGAGGTGTTTGATGACAGAATAATTTCAAGAGGTTTATGGCCTTCACGTTCGCCAGATCTTACCGTATGTGACTATTATTTGTGGGGAACCTTGAAAAATAGAGTCTACCGAAATAACCCTCATAGCATCGACGAACTAAAAGACAATATAAGGGCAGAACTAGGAAGAATTACGGAAGAAGAACTTTTGCGTGTGAATCAAAATTTCATCAAACGATGCCAGGAATGTGTGAATGTAGGTGGACATCACTTTGAACAACTCTTATAACACAGGTTAGTGCTAGTTTTGCAATATTTATATAAATGTCTGCATATGTCCATAAAAATATGCGGGCATTACAGGCCGCAAATGTCGGCACCTCCGTCAGCGCCGCCCGCCACGTTTCTCCCGATCTCTCGGCTGCAGATCGAAATGGACGCACGGTACTAACAACTGAGTCATACCATTTAATTTTAGTCCTTCGTTAGTTTCTTTTACCTTCCTAACAGCATATTCTAAAGCAAAATTAAAGAGCAATGGAGATAATGCATATCCTTGTTCTAACCAATCATGAATTGTAAATTTGTCAGACACATTAATAACCACACGAATTTTACTTTCTGTTTCACTGGTGCATACTTTTATCATATTAACAAGCTTCTTAGGTATTCCAAACTCTACTAATATATTATATAATTTAACTCTTTTGACCGAATCACATGTTTTTTTTTAAATCAACGAATAGGTGATGGACATTTTGATTATATTCCCACTCTCAAGTGTCTGTCTAATGTGAAAAATTTGATCTGTAGTTGATCTGTTACATTTAAATCCATATTGATAATCACCTATAATTTCATTAGCATATGGGGTTAGTCTTGTTAAAAGAATGTTAGATAATATTTTATTTGTTGTTGAGAGTAGAGAAATTCCAGTTCATTTTATCACCTTTTTTAAACATAGGAACAATTATGGATTCTTTCCACTGTTGAGGGATTTCTTTTTTATTCCATATTAAACAAAGTATTTTTTGAATTTGACATATTAACGAATTTCCACCATATTTAATTAACTCAGCTGGTATTAAATCTATGCCAGGTGCTTTGTTATTCTTTAGCCTATTAATAGCATTTTTAACTTCAGTCAAGTTATGTTCTGGAACTAAAGGTTCTGCTGTGTGCACTTCATTTACATCTGATTTATCTCCTACATGAACATTTAAAAGGTCATTAAAGTAGTTCTTCCATCTATTTAAAATATCGCTTGGCTCAGGTAGAAAATCACCTTCTTTATCTTTTATCAAGTTTACTTTAGGTTGCCACCACTTCCTAATTCATTTACACCTTTATATAACTCTGATATTTTTGGTTTTGCTGTTTGTTGTCATATTACATTGAATATTTATTGTGGTGCAAAATGTGGGATGGGAATAAAACTTCTTTTAAAAAAGATACTATATTCCACGACTCTTAAGACGATCATAAATAAAGGTTACAAATCAAATTTGAGATTTTATTCACTGTTCCTGAGTTTCATCCATGGTATAAACTCCAAAGTCTCTGTGTTAACCCACCACTGTAAGGATAATTGTGGAGCTGTGTGAAAGCAATGACAGCAGATACCAGTCTCAAAAATCAGCAAACAATGGTGATGCCACTATGTGCTGAAGAGTGTCAATCCACTTGGGACCAGAATTTAAGTTACTTTTAGTTTAATAACGTTTTAAATAGCAAATTTGAACCTGTTATTTTGGCCTTTTTTATACCGAAATTTAATTTATTTTTTGTTTGCTACAAATACATGTTGGCAGCTTCATGTTTTGTCCCCACCTCAGTTCTAAACACTGTATAAATAAGGTACCCTTTGAAATGCAGAGTCCTACTGGCAATGTTTAATGTTACAGATGGATCTTTCTTCAGATTTTCATGTGTAAAATTGAAACAGTGCAAGTAGGATATTTGATTTTACTTTGAATTATGTAATTGATTTATCTAGTCAATAAATGTACCAAACTATACATATATTTAAAAGTAACATTTGTATAAATATGCTTTTCAAATAATGATTATGTTCAACTGTGTTTGAGATAATGACACAATATGTTAGCATAAACATATTTCTGTTTCCAAAGATGTTATAAATTGTGCAAATCATTTATACTCTTTGAATGATCGTAGCATCACACACACCATTCCCTACATTTGCATGCACAAATTTTAGTTATATTGTTATATTGTGAATCTACTTCTTGTTACCATAATCACTCAGTTCTAATCTGTCAGGTTTTCTTCTTCTTAATACACTTGACCCTGCTGTTTTGCATCTATCCACATCCATGTTCCCTCTTGCAACTTATTTTACTACTTCATGATTGTCCCTTCTTTCATATTCCTTAAAACATATCATTCTCATCAAAAACACCTCCAGTCGTCATAATTTAGAACTTCATAATATGTATTCATGTCCAGATATTATTAGAATAATTACATCAAAGAGACTAGGCTGGGCAGGCCATATAGCATGAATGAGAGAGGAAAGAACAGTTTACAGGATTCTAGTTGGGAAACCTGATAGTAAGACAGGGATGCCCGTCCTCCCCCAAAACCCTGGATGCAGTTCCCCCCAAATTCGTTCATCATAATCCCCCCAAAATTATTTTGACACATATATAGTAACTGATTTTAATTTGAATGGTGTCAAGTGGTCGACAGTTTTATCTTATATACGTAAATTTTTGACACACAGAAAGCTAGCAAGCACATTGGTTACATAATTTGAAATGTCAGAAAATAAATTATGTATAAACAGTGTTTTTGGAAGGAGAATAAATGTTAAAAATCCCACAACTTAATGATAAGATAGAAAAAACAAGGGGAGGAGACAGTATTAGAAATTTCGTAAATATCATTTTTTACATTCATTTTAAAAGTTGTTCAAAGACAAAAATAGTAATCAGGGGCCGTTGTGAGGGGAGTTTGCTTCTATCATTTTGCCATTTCCTGAGTTCTTTACTGCTTTCATTTGAAAAACTTGATTTTCTCTAAAGAAGGACCTGCAGTGCCATCAGCTTTCCCCACCCCCCACCCTGCCTAAGCAAGTGGGGCACACCAAATATTCGTGCTGCAGTTGTCGTAACCAAAACTGTTTTGTTCGTATGACTGATTCGATTATTGTTTCATACACAGAGCCATAGATAGTGAAAATAGAATTTGGTATCTCCTGCAACAAATTCTCCTCCTATGCTTAGATTATTTCTTAGTCAAAATTTTCTGGTCGTATCCCAAGTGTAAAATGCACTTGCTGCGGCAAGTTAGAAATACACATTTTAGATTATTTATTTTTCTGTTCTATCAGTTTATTTACAATGCATTACTATGTAGTATATTTTGTACAATTATTACAGCACAGGGAATAGACAATACAGTAGTATTTCTAATAGAACAACATAATCATCGTTAAAATGCAAAAGCTGCAGGAAGAAATTGCACGGGCCAAGACCTTTGAATAGGTTGGATGGGCATTAAATTAGAAGCAAAATTCATGCAATTTTGCCATTACAGCATTCGATTTGTAGGACTACCATTTAAATGTTGAAAAAGCACTTTTTGGGCTGTTGGTAAAGAGATCTATTCACCTAATGAACCGCAGCATCATCTCCTGAAAATTTACTAAACAACCCTCATATAGCAGAATACAAACACTAAGGATTATATTTTTAAAACTGATGTTATTAATCAACATTATGAACATTAATCATGCAGCAGCCCACCTTTGTGGCAGAGTGGTTAGCTCAGCGTGCTACGATGCCAGGGGTCACCAATTCAAATCCCGTGCTGGGCATGAGTGTTATTTGTGAGTGTTCCTTCATCAATTTTATCATATCATTACTAATACTCATCGTTGCAATCAGCTCAAAGTGGCAGAAATGAGATGCTAAGCAACAAAACTCAAATCAAATCAAATCGTTATGCAGCTATAGAATAATCCTTCACAATCATCTTATCAAAACATCAAACATGGATATTTGCAAGTAAAGCGATTAATAAAATTTTATATCTATTTCTTTGCAAACTAACAAGAATAATAATTTCATTTAATTTGGCGTCAACACTTTCACAGGATGCCGTTATATTTAATTTTTCCCAACTTTTTCTCCATTTGCTCATGAGCGCCAACAACAAAAAGGGTGCATCACTAAGAAATGGGGTGGGAAAGTGGTGCAATATCAGTAAATGGTAAGACAATCAAAAACTCCAATAAGGGCCTTCCCGATGGCACAGTGGTTGCATCATTGCCTTGTAATCAAGGGGTCCCAGGTTCAATACCTGCTGGAGGTACATAGTGGTTTGGATCCCACTTTAAACTGTAGGTCCAGTCCCAATTAGCCTTACTGTGCATAAAATGGACTTGCAACACCAATTCAACCAACCAACCAAAAACTACAATAACTTTTCATACTTAATATTATCAAAAAGTGTGAACCATGAAAATTATACAGGTTTTCAAGAGAGGTGTGCCCCTTCCTTCAATCTACCCTAGTACACCATGAGCAACAATACAAGCAAAGCTCGCAAAATATTTTTGGGATATTTATTACGAAACTGGCAATAATACAATTTAATAAGGAGTCAATATTTTCAGAAGCGGCAGCGACCTTTACTCCTTCCAAATTTCTTAATTTTTGTTCAGTCAGCATCCACTTTGCCTCTGTGCTTGTGGCAGGTGCCCCCTTGCCTTCCCCTGCAGCTAATGCTTTGTCTAACCATCACTCATCCTCATTATTCCAAAATGGCAGAAAAGCGAAGTAAAATACCAAAAAAGTTGCCCGTGGATTTTTTGTTAAGTTGTTGATGATATATTTTACTACACTACTTTTTCATGTATCCAATGTTAAGTTTTTGGAGTGAAGGAACAAAGGCGGATGGTTATGACACCCACCGCCACCCCACTTAATGAATATTTCAGAGTAAAATTCACTTGATACCATATGACTTCCAAATGATACGGAAAAATGATCATCATATGAATATTATACCAATGCTCTAAATATCCCTCCCCTCCCCTCTGAACTTTGATCTCCCTTACTATCAAAATTCTGTGCCAATCTAAGACCTAACATTGATCTCCACATCTGGATATTCCCCCCAATGTAATGTTCAATCTCCCACCCCCAAAACTAGTAGAATTTCCATGACAATCTAAGACTAAACATTGATAGTCAAAGTTTTATAGTGTTCAAAAAAAAATTAATGCTTAATCTCCCCACAATAAATCGCCTGACAATTTTAAACTTCATAAGAACTGGACGCTATCCTCTCCTCGCAACAAATAATACCTTTTACCTGTCTCTTAGTAGTATATTAACTGCATACAAAGTGATCATTACATGTTACAACTTATGTCCAATGCTGAAATTTTTATTCAGTCAAATTTCCATCACAAGAAAGCATATCAAAAATCCCCCCCCCCCAAAATTTGGGTGGACACAACCTGAATCTGCAAACCCACCCATGGGCACCCCAGTCGTAAGAGACCTGTAGAAAGGGCAAGATGAAGATGGAAGGATAACTTTGAGATGGACCTAGAGGAAATCGGTAAGGATGGAAAAGATTGGATTGATCTTGCCCAGAATAGGGACAGATGGATGGCTTGTGTTGCTGCAAGTGTAGAATCTCTCCCCTCCCCCCCCCACTGGAAATTTCTTAAATACCACACTGGCCATGACTTATGTGCAGATGACTTACCACTTCATTGACAGTCAATCATTGGTTTGTCAAAACTTAAACTTTGGGTTTAAGAAGGCTAGATAATTACTTAGTTAAACATTTGTCATGCAATTTTTCCTCACAATTAATTTCGAGTAAGAAACACTAATCTGTGGTTAAAATCAAATACTTACTTCTAATACGAATAACATGTTATTATATTTTACAATAACTTTGTTTTCTTCTGACTCTCTGCTATACTATCAAGATTTATGCACACAGAAGACCATAAAATTTTAGAAACTATTACACATTACCAAATGCCATTATTTTTAACATTTGTATTTAGTATCATTGTCTGTGCCATGGTAAAGATAAAGTTTCCCATGCCATGAAGGAACATTTAGAGGATGTGGTGGTAGGGCCCCACACATTCTAAATCTTGGCCCTTCTGGAGGTGATGTGATCAGCACCATACTTCGGCCACCTTTACCCTCAACGGTTTACCCCAGGTACCCATTCATTTGAAGCTGGGTGAGCCCTGGAGCCACTTTATGTAGGGACAAGGCCAAAAGAATTCAAAGCTTAGATCACCCACCCTGGGAATCAAACCCAGATCTTCCAAATGGCAGTGAGACTAGACCACCATGGCTCCTCGCTGCCATGGTCATGATAAATTATATCAATTATTCATAAATGTAGAAAATAACTTGATTTTATGTCAATAATTGAAAAATAATTAATTTTCAAGGTCAAAAGTTTCATTATCTTTCCAAAATTTCTAGTGAGTATTTACATCATTAGTTAATATTAATTAACCATGGAGATTTCATGACAGTGTTTGCAATTAACCTTATATTGAGGTAATACACATTCATATTTTAAGAACTTGAACAAAAAGCGGGGTGTAAGGGGTGAATCTTCATTGTAGTACACCAAATTGTCAACCTCACTTCCACATAGTTGACCATAGACTGCATTTGCAGACTAACGAGGCTCTGGCATCTGAACCTTTGACCAGCATAATCTTTGTAGGATTGGGTGTGTTGTCCTTGTTTGTGCTGAGTGTCCCTTTACAGCTTCAGCTTTTAACCCAGCTAAGGATATTTTCGTTTTCAGACACGCTTTTATTTATGTTATGATAAGGGGCTGGGCCCCATATAGTGTGCCAGCAAGGACGTATTTAGGGGGCTTCAGGGGGGACTGCCCCCAGAAAGATTTATCAAGTACTAAAATTAAATAATGAAAATATACTCGTTTAGCATTTGTTGTATAATTCCCTGTGATTTATTGGAAGAGAAGGGTTATATTGGGATTATAGGGCTTTGAAAGACACAAAGGACATATTTAGGGGGTCCGGACCACCCACCTGAAAGTCTTATTAAGTACGAAAATTAAATAATGAAAATATACTCGTCTAGCATTTGTTGTATAATTTCCTCTGAACTTATTGGAAGACAAGAATTATATTGAGATTATATGGCTTTGAAGGACACGAAGGACATATTTAGGAGGTCCGGACCCCCCCCCTCATCCGAAAGACTTATTGAGTACGAAAATTAAATAATGAAAATATACTCGTCTAGCATTTGTTGTATAATTTTCTCTAAACTTATTGGAAGACAAGGATTATATTGGGATCATAGGGCTTTGAAGAACAGAAAGGATGTATTTGGTGGTCTGAACCCACCCGAAACACTTATTAACTATGAAAATTAAATAATGAAAATATACTTGTTTAGCATTTGTTGTATAATTTCCTCTGAACTTATTGGAAGAGAAGGATTATATTGGGATTATAGGGCTTTGAAGGACACGAAGGACGTATTTAGGGGGGTCCGGCCCCTCCCTGAAAGACTTACCAAGTACTAAAATTAAGTAATGAAAATATTAGCAATTTTTGCAAAATTGATGGTTATTAATTTCCTCTGAGCTTTTTAGAAGGCAAGGATTATATTGGTATCATAGGGCTTTGAATGACATTACAAAGATGATTTATGTACACTATTACTCAAAATAATGTGCACAAAATTTTAATCAGAAACTTACTTTCTCCAACTACATTGAACACCATTTTTGTTATTGGATATGTATTCAATTATTCATCTATTTTACATTTATTTCATTGCCATGGCACTTGCTTCTATGTAAATTATTCCGATCTCAACTACAGGCAAGCTACGTAATGAATATGCAAGAGTTATGTCTACAACCATAAAGAATGAGTTTGTGTTTTAATTTCACTTTATGCACAGTAAGGCTAATCAGGACTGGACTGGCCCACTGGGACACCAGGCAAAATCCTGGTGCACCCTTTCATCTTGGCACCTTTCCGAAGACAAACATTCGGTGCCTTTTTTCTACTGCACACAATTGGTAACAGATTTAGCAGTGGTGAATAAACCTTTTCACTTCTGTTCCCTCGTGGACTTACACGGGCCGAGCAACCTGGCCGACTGACCACAGCACCACCCTCAGAGGGAGGCACTGATATGGGGACGTCTCCCTCTGATTAGCGCCAAAACCTTATTTCTGATTACATAAGCATATTTGTTTGAGTTTATTTTTAAGTCCAATTTATGCACTGAAAAGCTAATCGGGACTGGGCCTTAGTTTAAAGTGGGATCCAAACCAATATGTGCCTCTACCTGCTTTGTTGCTAAAACAGTTGGATTAATTGAAGTTGCTGCTGCATAACATATTAATTATATTGGGAAATCACGTAGCAATTTAAGTTAAGATGATTATTACTGATCTTTTGATGGTCATGTTTTTATTTATTTTTATTGAGGAAGTTGGAAGGTTGGAGGACCAGAGTAGAAAGGTTGGAGGGGGGATGGAGGGTGGAAAGTATAAAGGGACGACAAAAATCCATCTCGCCCTGAACAGCTTGGTGTGTACTAAATAGAAACAATTACTTCAAAAGATTAGTAATAATCGGGAGAAAAAGAACACAAAAGTGGCTCGTGCCGATTGTAGAGAAAGAAAATTTCCTAAATTCAGCCAGGACCATCCGCTCCTCTCCCCTCCCATCCCCTGCTCATCCTCTGTCTCTGGCGCCCTCATTTTTTTATGACCCTCGCAGGCCGAAATAAGCGAAGGTCGAGTATAGTGCTGTACACGAAACGTAAAATCCGTTTCATATGTGAAATTGTTGTTCTTGTGGATTATTATTTTATTTTACTATATTTTACTACTTGTTTTAATGTTAACAACAGTACAAGAACTTCCCATAAGCAGTCCGATATATGAAAAAATTGCATTGTAGGAGAATTTCCAGTTCCTTCTTTTGAAGCATTGATTTATTATATAAATATTATTCAATATATAATTAGTGTGGTTGGAAAACAAGATAAAGTGGAATAATATTTCACTTCCGGCGGAGAATGTGCCCTTTGGGGGGTGGATACTACATTAATTCCCAAACCAAAAGTGCCCCAGAAACCAAGTCTTTAAGCCCTCATTTGTCTGTAATGGTGTCTTGAAAATGGCGGTCGTCTCCAAGATTCTATTCCTGTTCATTGCAGTTATTTATCATTCATGACATCTTATTTCCACCGAATTTGCAGTTTATAACTGTATTATGATAATAATAAATTAAAAAGATCTACTTTATCAAATATTCTTAGATATGGCAGCGAAAAGTCTAAAAATAATCATTTCAGCTATGTGATCATGTTTGAGATCAAACCTTATGTTTTGGAGGTTCCAGAACTCAACGGTGGTATCAAAAGTAGTGTCAGACTAAACCCATGAAATAATATTAGTTCATTTTTTTATAATCTGTATATGTACAGGGTGTTTCAAAAGTCTGACACCATAGAACAAACTGCGTTATTAGCGTAGAGGGCGAAAAATGGAAAGAGGGGAAAGTTGTTGGAAATATGAGGCTTTAAATATAATGTGCTTGAATTTTCTACTTTGCATGCACACCCCCAAAGGGCACGTTCTTGAATTCCCCCCACACCCCTTCACAATTTTTGGGACTGGCAACATCCATATTCGTTTTCCTTGTTCCAATACCTTTCAGAAAAACTAACTCCCATTATTGTACCACAAAAATCCCACGGAAGGCGAATATATTACCATTTGCCCCTTCCCCCACTAGTTCCAAGAAACTGAAATATATCTGAAAGTCTTACAAACACTTGGAACTTTATTTGCGACAGAATCTCAGCGTTAGTTTTGCAGCAATAGGAACCACAAGATGGAAAAGCAGAAGTGATGACACCATAAAAATACTGTATTTGGTCATCTGCATTACTGGACTGAAGATCACGAAAATCAAGGCTGGATACATGAACGTGTATTCTGTCAGCTTGTTACAACACTTTTTCTCATTGCCCATTGCCCATGGCACTTGCTCTTTTGTTATCTGTGTTTGTAGCAAACAATCTCTTGAATTTCCTATGTCTACTTTTAATAGACACTATATAATATAGGTGTATGTGTCGATTCATCCTTTACTGTAATGATTTTCTTGCGGGCGCCCTCTTAAGGAAAATTGCCATCGCCCTCTTAGAAGTCCAAGTCTGGCCCTGCCTACAGTTCAAAGTGGGATCCAACTGCTATGTGTTTCCACTGGGTATTGAACCTTGGAGCCCTTGATTACAATATGATAATGTTTCTTTTGCAAACAAAATGATCATTGAAAGTGTTTTTTTTTTTTTTCATTTTTCATGGGACTCTTACAAATGATACAGCGATGGGTCTGAATGGTCATCTGAATCAATCTGTCCATCTATTGAGTCACTTTTCCTTCGAATATCCATTCTGCTTCCTTTCTGCCCATCTTATTACACCAACTGATCAGTTATTGCACAAATATCACAGTTTAATAGCAATCACAAACACACAAATAAACAAAAAACGGCATTCTTTGTCAGTCACACATTGAATGGAAGATCCAATATGGTGGATACAGAGCAGTCTCTGTAAATGACAATTGCCGAAAGTGTTGCTAGAGTCTGGGGTTGACAACAAACTCAGATGTAATAATCAAAGCAAACCCACTAACTGCTGGAGGTCATTAATTTATGTGTAACATTCACATTTCTGAGCTAGGGATTGTCTTTGTGTAACCTGTTATTTTTGTGTGTATATTTAACCATGTGTATCACATAAGCTGAGGGTCATTGTACAATAATGCCTGCAAAACACCAAAATGTATGAAATTACAAACTGACAAGGGGCTACGCTCCTCGACATGATAGAATAGAATGGAATGGTCTTTATTTAAGTAGGCGTGTTTCGACCTCATAGGCTATTCTTACAACCAACCCTTGTCAAAGATACAATAAATGAATAAGAACAAAGAAAGACAGAAAAACACATTGATCATGATAATACAATAAAGATAATATAAAGATTTTACAATAATAAAATGATACATGGAATTGATTAGTATATGTATACTGTGGAGAAAAGATAAGTAACAAGTCTTCAGTAGTTCATTGTGTATGTGCATGGGGGGGGGGGTGTTAGGTATGCATTGTGTGATGTGTAAGTGCAGGTGCAATTGTTAACATATGAAGGTTAATGTAGTTGTTGGGACAATAGTAAGTTCTTTAGTCTTTTCTTAAAACTTTGATAGCAAATAATGTTAGTCAATGGTGCAGGCAGTTTGTTCCATTCCCTGATCCCTGTAACAATGAAGGACTTGTTATGGGTGGCAGTTTTATGTTTGGGGATTTTTAGATTTTGTTCCTTGTGGATATTATGTTCTACGAGAACAGATTTTATCGGGTAAATATCTTGGGGAGCTACTCTTAAGAATTTTGTGCATCAAGGTGAGTAGACTATTAAGTATTTTCTTCTATTGTTAATGTTTAGCCAAGAAAGATTCTTTAAATAGGGGGGATGCATGTTCTTTTCTTCTTAGGTTAAATATGAAACGTAAACAACAGTTCTGAATTTTTTGAAGTTTATAATTTAGGCCCTGGGAGATATTACTGTACACTGGAGTGCAATAGTCTAATGTGGATAGGATGAGTGCTTGCATAAGGCGATCTTTAAAATTAGCATCCAGAGTATGTTTTAAATGATACAAAGATTTAAGTTTCCCATACAGTTTTTCACAATATATTATACTTGTGCCTCCCAATTTAAGTGCCTATCAGACACAATCCCCAAGTTTGCTTCTATCCACTTGGCTTAGCAGTATACTGCCGAGAGTTGGAGGAGAAGTCACGTTTTTGTGAATTTTCTTAAGTGTACCATGAGTTCCTATGATCATGAAGCAAGATTTTGTTAGATTTAATTGAAGGGAGATTCTCCATGATGAATTTGTTATAGCATCAAGATTGAATTAGAGTTTGGTCATCGCAATTATCATAGTTTTCTGTATTACACTGAATATAGATTTGAGAATCTGATGGAAGTAGCCACGGTTGCTCAGTCGTTAGGGTGTCTGATTACCATGTGAGAGACTGGGTTTGATCCCTGGTGGGGGAGAACCGGGACTTTTTCAACCTGTTCAAGCAGCTCCGGCGCCCACCCAGCATCATATAAAGTGGGTACCTGGAGGAAACTCTGGGGGGTAAAGGCAGCCAGGGACATGGTGCTGATCATATCACCCCCAGCTTGGCCAAGATCAAGAAAGTGTGGGGTCCTAAACCCACACCCCCTATATGCCTTCATGGCGTGGTGCAAAGCACAGGCGAGCACTTTACTTTTTTTACAGCATACTGATGGTAGTGGCAATATTGAACAGCTCGGTCGAAATCAGCTACATAAATCATATATAGTAGTGGACCTAATATACTTCCTTGGGAGGTGCCTTGTTGAACAGCCAACCATTTAGAGTATGTAACTTCCGGTTCCCGATATTTTACACATTGTTTTCTGTTGCCTAGATATGAACAAAACCAATTTAATGTGTTTCCGGTAATGCCATAGTGATACAATTTGGATTAGCAAATTCATGATTGATCGAGTCAAACGCTCTTGAATAGTTCAACAAGACTAAAAGTGTAAATTTATTTTATTCCATCCCTTTCCTTATATTGTCTACGATATCTACCAGCGATACCTATGATACTCCGTAACCAGATTTCTGTGGCATTGTTAGTGTTTCTGTGCATAAACTATTGTGAACTGTTAGTGACAAGTATGTGACAAAGGCATACTCTGCTTAAGAACTTCATATCACATTACATTAATCAGTATTGCCATTCGTTTTCCTCACACGTGAGTCATGAACAAAGGAAAGTGATGTCATCGCAGTGCGGTGTTGGCCATAAGAATCACCTCTGTTACCAGTGTGCAAGTGTTACCGTTTGCCTGCTTTTGGTTGGTTCGTGGTGTGTGAAATCAATGTGTCATAATGGAGCAAATTATTGCTGAAAAAACAGTACTCAAATAAGAAATCATGCATCTAAAAAATCGAGTCAATTCCAGGACTTTGGACAGTGCAGCAATGTTATTGTGTGTTGATAAAGTGACACAACTTTCAAATGACTGCAAGCAATTGTTAACTGATCTTGCTGCAAGGAGTTCTCATGATTTTGAGAAATATCAAGGTGAGTTAGGTGTTGAAGAAGATTAGTTTGTAGCAGATTTTTTACAAGCTTCATTCATTACAATTAGCAGCATCAGGAACAGTTACATCAGTGACGTCATCATGACGTCTCCACCCAGCATAAAGTAGGTGAAGATAAACTACCAAAGTTGGAAATTACCTCATTGAATGGATCACTGCAGGACCGGTTAAGTTACTATGATCTTAGCAACACTAAATTAGTATAAAATTGAAATTACTCACGTGAGTGAGTATGAAGGTTTAAAAACAACGTTTCAGGGTACAACTGCCCCCTTCATCAGGTTCATATTTTCTCTAGGCACTAATCATACTGCCAGGTCACTAAGTGTTAAAAAAGGATTAGGTTAAAGGTTTGGTTAAGAAACACTTGAATCCCTGACAACATTCCTGTCTAAAAATAACCAGTTAAAAATCCCATTTTAAAAAGTTCCCCATTTCCCATGAGACCTCTTAGAACCGGGGTCTTATAAAATCGATAAAACACGTTTAGTTGCACTAAAAACCTCTAACCTAATCCTTCTTTAACACTTAGTGACGCGGCATTATGATTAGCGCCTAGAGAAAATTGAACATGATGAAGGGGGCAGTTGTATCCTGAAACATTGTTTTCAAATCTTCATATTCACTCACGTAAGTAAGTTCAATTTTATACTAATTTAGTATAAATTATTGCTTATATTATATAGTGAATAACATGCACAATATGCAAATATGTTTCCATGATCTGTTTAGTGAAAGTGTCGATAGAAATGGGAACTTAAGTGGTGAACAGAAACTTCAGTATTTGAAGGCTTTTCTCAAGGGAGAGGCAGCCTTGCTCATACAATCTTTGGCAGTGACAAATCAAAACTATCCACAAGCGTGGGAATTGCTCATTGACTGTTATTCAAACAAGAGGAAATCAGTTAGCAACACTTTTCAGTGACTCATGAATCCACTACAAGTCTGTGAGAATTCTCACACAAGTTTATGACGACATCTTATTGACACTACTAATGAGCAAATTCATGTTTTGATAGTGTTTCGGATACTTGTTAATCTTGAAATGTGGTTCTTGGTTTGATTTGGAATAATAAGCCATCTTTAAACTCCACCTCTTTTTTCTTCACACACATCAGCTGTTTTTCCCTTGACCCAAATGCAACAAACAACATGGCTTACATAAGTGTCAGGAGTTTTCTTGGTTGTCCATGCAAGAAGGGAACACTTTTGTGTAAAACAAGATGTTCTGCTATAATTGTTTTCAAGAGCAGAAAGTGATAGAGTGTAAATCAAGTGAATGTCATATCTGTGGTAAATGGCACCACAGTTTAATTCATTTTGACAATGCTAATAGGAATGTGCAGTGAACCAGTTCTTCTCCCCTGCAAGTATCGTTTCCTGTTGCAGAAACAAATTAAATAAAGCAACTGGTGTACTACTGTGTTGCTTTGTACCATTATTATTAATGTTAAAAACAAACATGGCTAATGGCTAATGTTCATTTTGTGTCAAAGTGGAAAATGCAAGTGTTCAGTGTAAGGGCTGTCATAGCAAAGAGGATTACAGGTAATTCAGCAAGGGGTACAAGCACCAGGGAAGTTCACATAGTGACACATACAGGGTTTACATTTGGTTAATCCTAATGTGAGTTCTGTGAACATTTTATTGAGCTGATATTTTTCCTTTATTGTTGGGAAGTGTTCCTCCCTCTTAGTACTCCTTCAGCATTGGAACAGTCTTCAGATGGGTGTTATCAGGACAAATTGATGGTAATATTGGTAGAAAAAAATACTAATTCAGTCTCACTCCTTCATGTGTCTTGTGTTTTAAATACTAATGTACGTATTTTTTGGGAAATGTAATAGTTGCTAACTCTTAATCATTTAACATCAGAGGAAAAATGTGAGGTACATTTCATAGCTACTCACCAATGAAAAAATGGTTCATGTGTAATTAATTTACCATTTAAGAATGAGGATGTGGAAACAAGAAACTGCAGTAAAGAGAATTTAAAATCAAGAACGCAGAATTTCTAACTCCCTTCAGCTTGGTGAACAGAATAATACATTCATGACCAGGGATGTCGGAACTGGGGGGCAGGGTAGCAACCTGCCCCCCACTCATCATCGAGGGGGGGCAAGATTGTCTTTTTACCCCCCCCCCCAATCCCATGCTAAAAATGAAACTATGTTTTCTCCAACTTATGTTTCATTTTGAAAAAAAATGGAAAAATATTTTGCACTATCTAAATGAATGTAGACTCAAGTTTTCGGTACCAGCAAAAAGTACGTGGTTCACGTTCAGATTAGAATCGCAACCATGTTTCCGCAAATCAAGTGCAATGTGGAATAATTCCCCCTAGGAACTCGCCGCTTCTGTTTCCAGTTTTCCTTTGTATCTACCAGGTGTTGTATGTACAGGTGTGGTCAGTGTCAAACAATAAACCGAACAAACCCTCATGTGAAGGAGGGGGAAGAGAACGGTTTAATTTTAAATCTCTTTCTCTCCGTCTACAACTACATTGCACAGATGCAAGGATTCCGAACCAGGGGAGCAGATGGAGATTGAGCCTTCTAGGTAAAAAGTTGAAGGTGGAAAAATTCGAAACGAATGCGAGACGACACGGTGGTCTAATCGGTAGGGCCTCTGAATGCCACGCAGAGACAGGGTTCGACACCCGTGTTGGGTGATCTAAGGTCAGAATTTTTCCGACCTTTTTTTGACCCCGCATAAAACAGTTCCGGGGCTCACAGAGCCTCAAATTAATTGGTACTGGGGGCCAACCCTGGAGGAAGGGGGGGAATGCGGCCGGAGTGATGTGCTGATCAATCACCTATAAAATGGCCGAGATCGAGAAGGTGTGGGGCCTTACCCCACACATCCCCTGAATGTGCCTTCATGGCATGATGTTACTATGCACGGGTAAAGAAACTTCTAAAAAAAATAAATCATACGTGAACATAAGAAAAGCCACGGTAGCTCAGTCAAGGGAATCTAACTACCATGTGAGAGACTTTCATTTGATCTTGGCGGGAAAGAACCGGGCTTTTTCCACCTGATCAAGTGGATCCCACACCCACCCAGTGTCGTACAAAGTGGGTACCTGGAAGATACTCCGGGGGTTCAAGGCAGCCAGGGCATGGTGCTGATCACATCACACCCATCTTCGGCTGTGATCAAGAAGGTGTGCGGGCCCAAACTCCACACTCCCTGTACGCCTTCATGGCGTGGTGCAAAGCACAGGATAAACCTTTACTTTTTTACTTTACGTGAACATAAGAATAAATGGTGCTACCTCTCTCAGAGGTCTAAAACTGAGCAATCTGCCCTGAACATGATGTTTAAGACCAAAAAATAAAATTTTAATAAATCTAAATGTCCAAGAAACAAAAGTTCCTCCCTTGGCTGTTCCCCCTCTACCCACAACACAAGTGCTTTCAGTATTGCTTGATGTGAAGAAACCACAGAGGAGGGACAAGATTGTATTTGTGATTCTTCACCCCCCTCCATCCGTCACACCCTAAAAATGAGACTATATCTATTTCAACTTATCTCAGTTTCGAAGAACATTTTGAAATTTTTTTGCACTAGATATGTGAATGTCCATTTCCGTTAACAGCAAGAAGGCTAACAGCAAGAAGTACGTGACATAAAAATCCTTAAAGCAGATAAGAATCGCAGTCAGGTCTCTGCAAATCAAGTATCTTGGTAGGAAGTCGTTGCTTCTGTTTCCAATTTTGCTTTGAAGTCTGACAGGTTTTGTAAATGCAAGTGAGCTTGAATAAAACAATACACTGGGGGAGGAGGACAGAGGAGAGCTTAACTTTAAATCTTCTGGTGCACTTTCTATACATGAGCTTTCTTTGAGTGCCCCTTGCAGTTAAAAAGGTCATCGGCCATGAGAAAAGGTGAGGTTCACATTGTAAGTTCTTGGAAATTCAAGTCTAGGCTAATCTCCCCTTCCCTTTCCAAATTTAGACCTAGTCAGGCGACACAGTTATTGTTCAGAGTAGAATAACTGCAGAAGGTGTGTTTTAGTGCAGTGATGAGTTTGGATTTCCTTCCACACCAAGCGATATAACTGTGCATATGTGTAAATCATTTGCAGAAAGTACGCTGACTACAAGGTCGCCTGATATAGAATCAAAATACAGGTAAGTTGCACTGCTCTCCTTACGTTTTCTTTACTAATTTACAGAAAAAGAGACATTTTAGACAGACAAGCATGGTCTCGATGTACCATCAGTTCTCTGCTCTTTCGAGTTTTAATGCTGAAAGTTTTGGAGTGTATAAACCACCTCCTTTAGATTGCCTGGTTAATTTATTTATCGCTACTTGTTTGTACTATTATAATGTTATATATACATATTGTAATGTTCGCCCAGAGTGGAGAGGATGATAGGAGGAAGGATAGAAACAAGGAATCTGAAACTGTGCCATCAGAGCATTCGTCTCGGTTGATTGTGAAATTTCAAGAAAATCTATTTGTTTGTCAGTGGTGTAGCTGGAAGGGTAAGCACAGGCACGTGGTCGAGAAAGGGAAAGGGGAGTGAGTTCATGTTGTTATGGCTGTGATTTTTTTAGAAGCAAAAATGTTCTATGTATTAAAATATGAAAAATATAGCACCTACAAAATAAAATATCCCACACCCCCTATACGCCTTCATAGCATGATGCACAGGGGAGCACTTTACCTTTTTTTACCATATTACCTCAATCTCATCAACTGCCTTCACAATTAGCCCAAAATGGCAGAAAAGTGAACTAAAGAAAACTTAATATCTCATTAAATTGTTTATTTTTAACTCTTTAATTCATGAAATTCTTCTTTAATATGTGACGTTTTGGTTAATATTATACTACGATTTATAAAATGATAAAATGCTAAATTAGAGCATGGGCAAATTTCTTTGCAACACAACGATCAGAAAGTTTCAGAAGCATGGATTTTCTCAATATGCTTGCATGTGTACTTCGCCCCCTTTTAAAAGTAGTGCGTTTTCAGTTATGTTACTAATCAGTAAAGGAATGCCTCAATATTCATACCTCACTACATGATAAGATCGAGTACTACTCAGGAATGGAAATTTGCAGTAAATATGGTAAGACATAATATTTCAGTTTTCTTGTATTAAGAAATGGAATTATAAGTAATAAAGTAATCTGCAATAGAGACCTCTGGACCTCCTCTTATCTCTTATGAGGCTTCACTTCACCACTGTGGATATATTTAAATATAATAAATATACCGGGTGTCCATAAATGTTTAACCTGATAACAAAACAATGTAACTCTTAATTGGGTACAGTAAATGGAACATGCGTTATACCACATATGCTTCTACTCATTAAGTTTTGAACCATACATAAACATTTAATACAGTTAATACACTTCAACATTTAAACCACTTCAACATGTGCACCCCTGGTAACACGCAAAATATCAAGCCGGAATTCAATCTCTTGCCACACATTCTGCAATGTGTTTGGTGTGATTGTGTCAATGGCATCTCTGACGCGTTGTTGCAAGGTCACAATATCAGGAACTGCTGTTTTGTACACAACAACTTTCACATACCCCCAAAGAAAGATATCTAAGGGGGTAATGTCAGGTGATCTCGGGGGCCATGGAATTGGGCCATCTCTGCCAATCCACCGGTTGGGGAAGGTTTCATTTAGAAAATCGTGGACTTCAAGAGCCCAATGTCGGGGAGCTCCATCTTGCTGAAAGATGACAGTGTCCTCCAGATCCTGTAGCTGGGGAACGGCATAATTCACCAACATGTCTAGGTAAACATATCCATTTACATTGCTTTCAAGGAAGAAAAATGGGCCAATCACATGATCACACATTATCCCACACCACACGTTAACCTTTGGACTGTCCCGAATGTGTTCTCGTACGACAAGAGGATTTTCGGATCCTCTGATCCGGACATTATGGTGGTTAACTGATCCAGAGACATGAAATGTAGCCTCATTGGAAAAACACACACGCTTCAAGAAATCATTATCCTCATCCAAACGGTTCAGCATGCCATTAGCAAATTGTTCACGTTTTGGGCAATCATCTGGTTGTAATGCCTGAACAATTTGGACCTTTCACACATACAATTTAAGACGTTTGCGAACCACTTTATGCACTGTACTCCTTGGCACTTGCAGCTCCCACGAAGCTTTTCTAATCGATTTCTGTGGCGACCTCGTGAATGCAGTTTGAACTGCCTGCACAGTCTCCTCCAAAACAGATGGTCTGCCGCTGCTTGTGCATTTGTGAACTGACCCCGTTGCTAAAAAAGTTTTCATCCATGTTCTGATTAACTTGACATCAGGTGCTTTCTTTCCATAATGGGACCTAAACTTTTGCTGCATAGTAATTGGTGATTTGGTTTCTGCAAGCCACGCAACACATTGAGCTTTCTCCTGAGGGGAAGCCATTTTTACGAATAGCTCACACAGCGCTCCTTGTGGCGAAAGTGTTGAATGAGACACACCTGTACAGAAACTTCATGGGTTCCCAAGTAAACCTGTAATAAAAAACCAATGTTAGAATCATAAATATAATAGTTATATAATCCTGAAATCAGGGTAAACCTTTATGGACTCGGTGTATAATATACATATATATAAATATATATATACCTGGCCCCCCCACTTCAAAATAAGTTCTGACGTCATGTTCATGACAGAATATGAAAAACTTGGACACATGGAGCTTGTCCCCCTGAAGAAAGAGACAAGGTGATGAATGAAAGCTACTATTTTCCTCATCAGCCAGTGTTTACATGTCTTTGAGTTGTTTTTTTATGATAGCTGTATATCTTCTACAGGTGTTTCTTGAATTAATTTATTGAACATTTTTTAAAGAAAATAGTTATGACTAAAAATAATTGTGTGTCCTCATCCCATAAAATCGGACACCCACATGACCAAACGGATGTAGCTGATTCCATGGAATATCATGCGATTTGTATTGTACAGAAAATTTCATTGATTAGTCTATTTTTATCTTCCTCTTAGGTTATAAGATAACTCTGTTGATAAATATTTTAACAGCAACAATTTCGAGCAGCAATTATGAAGGAGGAGCCCCAGAGGGCAAGGAATAGTTACAGTGGGAAAACAACTTTCTCCTTGAATATTCTCAAAAATCCGCTTCCATACTCAGCATGAAGGTAAGCTTTGAACTCCTCGATGGCGTAGTGATGATGGTGTTTTATTGTACATAATGAGGGGATGCTAGGTTCAAACTCCAGTTGAGGAACATTGCATAGTGGTTCTGATACCACTTTAAACTGTAGTGCCAGTTCCGATTAGCTTATCTGTGCATAAAGTGTACTTTAAAAAGAACTAAAAAAAAAAACATTAAAAATAACCTACTTTCAAATGTTTTGTCCAATAACTTGACTGCGAGTTCGAGAACAACATGTGGAACAGAATGTACGTGGGTAAACAAGACAGTTTTATCTTAGTATTCTGTCGAGTAATTATGACGTAAAATATGTTCCGAAATCTTGGCTAACGATTTTAAACAAAGAACTTTCTCAAAATAGGTAAGTTGTCTTCAGATGTGATCACGATGAAACGTACACGCTGGTTTATGGTTTCTAA
This sequence comes from Lepisma saccharinum, assembly GCF_977018435.1. NCBI lineage: Eukaryota > Metazoa > Arthropoda > Insecta > Zygentoma > Lepismatidae > Lepisma > Lepisma saccharinum. The sequence continues at coordinate 408,322 of NW_028142983.1, forward strand.
CTTCATGGGATGTGAATGAATGAAATGAAAAAGTCACAAGAGTTGTTTTGTTTTACAAAGAAGAACGGTTGGAAAGTTGGCTACTATATGTTGGCTCTGAAGTGCCAAATTTATGAATTCAGGACTTTGAATTATTTCAGGGCAGACAAATAAGGTGTTGCGAAGGGTACATATATGATTCTCAACATATATGTACTGTAATGAATACCAGTGATTTGGATTACATCATGATCATGGTCAATCTTTTGCTACACAAATACTAAAATATCAGTATTGCTTCTATCCTAATCAAAGCATTAAAATTTCGTAACAATATTGGTCTAAGGAAGCAGGATAACTCTTATTTAAAAACCACAAAAATCCAGCGACGACACTGAGACATGGCGAGTAAGTGCCGCCATTAAATAAGCACTGCCCCTGCTGCCTTGCAGGTAAGAGTGGGATCTCAAAAGGCTAAGGGAAGGAAAACCCTGACAGAAAACCAAGGGGTAGGAAGAGCTCTTAGGCATGGTGAAGCCCGTCTTCCTAGGGGTAGGAACCTCGAATACAAATCCCTGGTCCTCCAGGTTGGGGGTTGGGCGTAAGGCCAGCACCCTTACCCCGTAAAACAACCTCCCGCTACGAACTCTCAGACAAGCAAAGCCGGACGGATCTATAAGAGACGACTCACGCAATGTAAAAGGCTAAGGAATGTGGATTTTAACGTGGCAACCTGGAATGTCCGTACCATGCTTCAACCAGGCAAAATGAATGAAATTGCAGATGAACTAATAAAATATAACATGCAAATAACAGCATTACAAGAGATAAGATGGAATGGGGATGGATGGATTAAAAAGAAAGAATTCTCTCTTATGTATAGTGGGCATCCAACAATTAAAGGAAGAAATGGCACAGGTTTTTTAGTTACTGGAAATGTGAGGAAATGTATACTCGGATTTGAACCAATAAATGACCGAATATGTAAATTAAGAATAAAAGGAAAATTCAACAATTCAACAATATGACCTTTGTATCTATATATGCACCAACTGAATACACAAACAAAGAAGATATTGAACATTTCTATAGCGAACTGTCAGATGTATGTGATAGAGTACCAAAACATGATACACTAATTCTACTAGGCGATTTTAATGCGAGAATAGGTAATGAATCCAGCAGCAGCGGAGTGTCAGGCAGATTTTCCCTACACAAAGAAACAAGTGACAATGGAGAAAAGCTGATACAATTAGCGCAATTACAAAATCTTGATATCAGTAGCACTAGATTTAAGCATAAAAAAATCCACAAAGGGACCTGGAAAATACCCGGTGAACAACGATGTAATCAAATTGATCATGTATTGATCAATAAGAGGAGAGCTACATTAATAATTGATGTCAAAACATATAGAGGACCTAGTTGCGATACGGATCATTATCTTGTTAGAACTAAAATAAGACAAAGAATTAGCATGGTTAATGAAGGAATATACAAGAAAACTAAAAAATGGAACATAGAAAAATTGAAGAAATCTTTTATACAAAACACATACAGACAAGAAATACAAACGAAACTTGATGAAATAGGAGAAGAAGATGATGTAGAAGTGGAATGGGATAATTTAAGAAACATCATAGATAGTACTGCTAATCAGGTTTTAGGAACCAAAGCATATGAAAAAAATGAAGATTGGTATGATGAAGAATGTAAAAAGGTGGTTAAAGCAAAAAATGAAGCTAGAAATAGATGTCTTAATAGAACTACAAGAGCAAATAGAGAAAAATATGAAAATCTGAAAAAGCATGCTAAGAAAATGTGTAGAGAAAAGAAACGCCAAGCAGTAAAAACACAAATAGAAATGTTACAAGAACTAAACACCAAAAAAGAATATAGAAAATTCTATCGAACCCAGAAAGTTATAACACAACAGTATAAACCAAGAACTAGAAACTTAAAATCCAAAGACGGTCAAATCCTAACTGAACAAGCAGAAATAATGAATAGATGGAAAGAACATTTCCAGGGAGTTCAACACAACCAGGATTTAGAAGTGCCCTATAGGAATATGATGAATCAGCAGGATAATGAAAGCATATTAGTTGATGCACCAACATACGAAGAAGTAGAGACAGTAATTAAAAACTTCAAAAAGATGAAAGCACCAGGAATTGACAATATGAATAGTGAACTTATACAAGCAGCTGGAAAAGAAATGTATCGTCGAATACATAAACTTATAATTAATATATGGAATCGAGAACAAATGCCAAATGATTGGAACATAGCACTAGTATGCCCTATACTTAAAAAAGGAGATAAAACAGTCTGTGAAAATTATAGAGGCATATCACTATTAAACAACCTATATAAAATACTTGCAGCAATAATTAACATCAGACTAACTGATTATGCTGAAGACATCATAGGAGAGTATCAAAGTGGATTTAGGAACAACAGAAGTACTACAGATAACATCCTGATGATGCGTTTGATTTTTGAGAAATGCTATGAATATGATATAGATTTGCATGTCTTGTTTATTGATTTCAAACAAGCTTTCGATTCAATATATAGACCAACAACACTACAAAGGCTACAAGAAATTGGAATACCAAATAAATTAGTAAGATTAATTCGAATGACAATTCAAAACACTAGAGCCTCAGTTAAAATTGAAAATGCAAGATCGGACTTTTTCGATGTCATGACAGGAGTGCGCCAAGGAGATCCTCTTTCAGCAACATTATTTAATTTAGTTTTGGACTCGGTGATTAAAAAATTAGATGTGAGAGGAGACATCAGTACGAGACTAAAACAAGTAACAGCATATGCTGATGATGTAGCTATTGTAGCAAGAACTAAGAAAGCTCTTTCAGAAACGTTTATAAGCCTAGTAGAGGAAGCTGCAAGAGTAGGACTCCAAATTAATGAAAAGAAAACTAAATACATGAATATTAATAGAACTAACATGAATAATAATAGATCAATATTAATAAATAATTACTCCTTTGAATGTGTTAGTAATTTTACATACCTTGGATCTATACTTAATGAAAACAATAAAATAGAATCTGAAATAGATGAAAGAATAAGGAAAGGTAATAAGGCCTATTATGCAAATGTATCCCTGTTAAAATCGAAACTTCTGAAACGAAATACAAAAATGAAGATATATCTTACTATGATAAGACCAGTGGTTACATATGCTGCTGAAACCTGGACCCTAACACAGAAAGATAGAAGCAAACTAAGTATATTTGAGAGACAAATTCTAAGGAAGATCTTTGGCCCGGTACAGATAGAACATGATATATGGAGAATAAGAAATAATGTGGAACTAGAAAAATTAATCAATGGTGCAGACATTATACGATATATTAAAAGTCAAAGAATTAAATGGTTAGGCCACATACAAAGAATGGATAACATGAGAACTATAAAACGTATACTAGAATGGAAACCTATGGGAAGGCGACCAATTGGAAGACCTAGGATGAGATGGATTGAAGATGTATGCGAAGACTTAAAGATTCTCAAAGTTAGAAATTGGAAAGAAATGGCAAAGAAGAGGAAAGATTGGAATGATTTGTCTGAGAAAGCTAAAACCCACAAAGGGTTGTGATGCTAATGGAAGAAGAAGAATGAATACCAGTGATTTGGATTACATCATGATCATGGTCAATCTTTTGCTACACAAATACTAAAATATCAGTATTGCTTCTATCCTAATCAAAGCATTAAAATTTCGTAACAATATTGGTCTAAGGAAGTAAAATGCATAGGACATACTTGTAATATGAATACTTTGCCCAGACCAATTCACCACACATCAGGGATCTACCAGACTGACAATCTTGGCAGTGGAAACTTCCTTCTGGATGGCATATCCCAATACACTTTGCATGGTATGCAGCTGGACATGTCTCACAGTTGATTAAGGATCCACCTGGAAGAAAGCAATGGAAATATTAGATTACTAGTATTATACTTTCAGAAAGAACAATACCAATGATTCTAGAATCAATTTTCAATCATAAACACTCAGTGACATTGGAAGCAGTGGAGCAGGAAGACTACATCTTTTTCAATTTGCCATTGGTTTTGAAAAAACACTGGAAAGATAATGTTGTGGTAGTTAATGAACGTGGACTAAAGTTTCAGCTAAGAGAAACTAGTATGTGAAAGGAAAATCCATATGCACATAAGATTCAAAGACAAATCTCAGTAAATTAAGTATATTGAGGAATTCACTGCTACTGTTTCTAGTATTCCTTTGAAACCTACCATATGTACAGGTGTGGTTGCATGTAACAGTAAGTGCAGTGTACCCCAATGGGGAAGGAGGGGAACCAGAAAACAGTTTAACTTTAAAGCCGTTCACTTCTATCTTCAATTGCATTACATGGATGCAGTGGGCATCAAGGGGCACTGAGTGAGATTGAGCTCTCCCAGTAAAAAAAAAGTTCAAGGTGGAAAGAAATGAAAAAGATAGTCTTGCATAACTAAAAGTAATATGAGCAATATTTGCATATGTTTTTTTTTGGATTTCTGTTATAGCAATGATGTTCACAACAAATTTAATGAGACCCCTAATTCCTTAGGTTTACATCCCAGATGTACTTCAAAGATAAATCATTCTTCCATGTATATTTTTCCAAAGTTTTGTTACAGTAGTTTACATTGAAATGCCTGGACTGATTTCTTTCAAATGCAATACCAGTTATCTGGATGCTATGAAAATTATAGATCAAATTGTGTGATTTTTAAGGCAACTGACATAGTCAAAGTATTGATAACTTGCTCCATATTTGATATCCCAGCACAATCCAACTATGCACCATATTCAAGGTCTCCATTACTAAAATGCAGCCTAAGCAGATGACTTAACAATTGCTGAGAGTTTCATATTATAATCTGAATCTTTCAATATTGGTATACACATAGATTTGAAATTATCACTCAATACAGAGAAAATCCATCCATCATCTTGAAACATGATTACTGATTTTACTCATATGCCATAAAAGAGTCAACTGATGTATCTAGTGGCTTTTAGAATTCAGTTTAAAATCTTTAAATTTGCTGAATTTACGGTTGTCAGAAAATTAGTAATGCCTCCATTTTGAAGAGACCACTCCTAAACTGTGTATTATAGTAAATAATACAAAGTTCTTTTTCATTATAAAATTATGGCTCAAGTGATGTGATAAAATTGCTAAGATTTTCATTTCTGATTGCACTAAGCTTGAATGTATTATTGCAGAATGAAATTTTATCTAAACAACTAAACTTGTGACAGTTGCAGTTATCCTCATCGCAGAATTAGTGACAATAGCTAAAATCACTCACATTCCTTTCTCTACTTACTTTCCCCCGTAATCTGCTCATGAAAAGATATGAACAACATGGAAACTCTTGTGGTACAATAATAGTAACTGGCAAAGGAGAGATATATTTATCATCTCCTTGTCTCCTTATCACAGATTAGCTGTAAGTAAGAATAATCACCATTTAAACAGAGCATCTATTGGTGGATTAATTTAATGATCGTTACTTGTCAGAAATGAATATATATCAAATAAATATATAAATTATATAAAGGGTCACCCAAATGAAAGTGAGATTTTTTTCCCAGCATGGTTTGTTGGTTGGAATATGTGAAGTAACAGTGATGCATGGACTACATATACACTACACATAGTCAACTTGTTGATTCAAGCAAATGTCCTAGCAAGTCACTACATTGTGGATACCTTGAGAGAAGAATGTCTGTGGTTGGCTGTGTAACCAGACTTCAACAGCTGCCCAGACCCAAGCATGATTAGTGAACTTGTGGCCCTTTATAGCCCATTAGAATGAACTCATTAACTTAATGACATCTAGACAGTCTTTAAAAATCCACGTATTTTCTCTTATGTTAGATTTGTGACACCAAGAACAATATAATTAGTCCTTACTTCTTAGATTTGTAAATTTTGATTTTGAGAAGTAGAGAAAACCCTCTTCCGTGGGCTTAGATACGTGGGTCGTTCAATATATAAGTTTCCGTATGCTGTAAAACATTTTATTTTTAAGATACATAAAAAACTATACATGCATGTGTAGGAGGATCCTTCCTCACTTCTCCACATAATCCCCATAGAGATTCAGGCATTTGTCCCACCGTTGCACCAATTTGTCCATACCCTTTGCAAGAAAATCAGGGCTCTGGCTATTGAGCACTATACTCACATAACGCTTCACTTCTTCATCTGTTTCGAAAAGGTAACTTTGCAATTCAGACTTTAACACCGGAAAAAGATGGAAATCACTCTGCGCTAAATCGGGGCTATATGGAGGGTGGGGAAGCCATTCCCACCCCACTTCTTCAATTTTGTGTTGTGTTTGCACTGCTGAGTGGGGGCGAGAGTTATCGTCAAGAAGAATGACACCAGCTGACAGGAGACCTGGTCGCTTATGTCGAATTACATTTTTCAGTTTATCCAATGTTTGACAATAACGGTCAGCATTAATTGTTCTTCCTCGTTCCAAAAAGTCCATAAGCAGAACGCCCTTAGCATCCATGCTTCTGAACTCCTTATGATGAGAGCCTGCGTTTTCCGAACAAGCATTTACTTTTCGCCCTTGAGCGCATGCGCCTTCACTTCTGATAATGAATGGATTATTGTTCCTTGTAGACAAAGGATGGCACTTGTCAACCATGTGCTTCTTTTTCATGGCACTGCTTTATACAATATTTTATAGCACAGGGAAACTTATACAGGGTGACTGGTAATTAGATGTATTCCCTGAAAGGGGTTAAAGTAGAGACAATTTGCAATAAATTTGACCATATGATACCCCGTCCGAAAATTAGTAGTTTTCGAGATAATCGAATTTCAATTGTTTTTGAAAAAAATGACAATTTTCCACATAAAAAGATGAATTGAGAAAAGACTGCTCATTGTATGGAACTTATTTCAGCGTTTTCTGATAGCTAACAAATAAGTGGTTTGTTTTAAAAAAAGTTTTTCCCAAATAACAATCACATGTAAGTAACGGGTGGGTCTAAACTTACAAGTCATGATAAAAAAATGCACTCTTAGTTTACTTGGCAATGTATTAATAACAAAAATGGTATGACACGAAGTGCACAAATTACTTAAATTACTTTCCTGTGACATCTGCTATCCTACAAGGTACAAATGTTGCTAACATTTACATTTGTGTACAAGAAACAATACTTCATTCATCTTCATGTGAATGGAATCAATGAACAATACAATTGAAGAACATTACACGTATTGCTCAAAGTGGGCACCTCCGTTACGAATGCAGGCACGCAGGTTTTTACCGGTCATTTGGTCTCTTAACTCGTCATGTGATGGTGGCCTTGACGTGTTGACCAGCTGTTGAGATCCTCTCCCTGAGCTCTTCTTGCGAGTTTACCGGTGTCTTGTCATGTGGCTCCAAATGTGGATCGGGGGATCGAGCTGGGCAGTCATCATGCTGATAAATCATGTCACGTCTTGTAGCTAGAGGCACATCCTCCAACAACATTGCCATCCCGTTCAAAAAATGTTCATAAGTGATGCCATTTAAGATTTGGGGCAGGAAAAATGGCTCGATGAAATGATTGTTGATTACGCCCATCCATACTTCTGCCTGGGCGTGCGACAGTGGCTGGATGAAAATTACCCAAAGAAATGGATTGGCCGAGGCGACTTTTACATTTGGAGCCACATGACAAGACACCGGTAAACTCACAAGAAGAGCTCAGGGAGAGGATCTCAACAGCTGGTCAACACATCAACGACAACATCACATAACGAGTTAAGAGACCAAATGTCCATAAAAACCTGCGTGCCTGCATTCGTAATGGAGGTGCCCACTATGAGCAATACGTGTAATGTTCTTTAATTGTATTGTTCATTGATTCCATTCACATGAAGATGAATGAAGTATTATTTCTTGTACACAAATGTAAATGTTAGCAACATTTGTACCTTGTTGGATAGCAGATGTCTCAGGAAAGTAATTTAAGTAATTTGTACGCTTCGTGTCATACCATTTTTGTAATTAATACGTTGCCAAGTAAACTAAGAGTGCATTTTTTTATCATCACTTGTAAGTTTAGACCCACCCGTTACTTACATGTGATTGTTATTTGGGAAAAACTTTTTTTTAAAACAAACCACTTATTTGTTAGCTATCAGAAAACGCTGAAATAAGTTCCATACAATGAGCAGTCTTTTCTCAATTCATCTTTTTATGTGGAAAATTGTCATTTTTTCAAAAACAATTGAAATTTGATTATCTCGAAAACTACTAATTTTCGGACGGGGTATCATATGGTCAAATTTATTGCAAATTGTCTCTACTTTAACCCCTTTCAGGGAATACATCTAATTACCAGTCACAATGTATATTGAACATCCCTAGTATAAATGTGTGCTGGAATCAGGTGTACAAGTATGACAATGGTGCGAAAATGAAATGTTTATGTAATGAGTTCAAGCTATCTCATGTGGATATATAATGTATACCACAATCAAATCCGGCACCATTTAGTGCAAGGTGATCATGTTAACCACTATCCCATGGGACAGCCCGAATCTTTTATGCCATTGGATTGTACACATTGGAGAATGATGACGATACATAAGTAATTTTATGCACATATCTAATTTGTAATCTTATTTGTGTGTTCAAGACTGGATATATGATGGCAATGGATATAACAAAATTCCCACACGCTCAAATGATTGCATTCTCATCTTTGGTATGACAGGTTCAAGGTTCGATCCCTGGCAGGAGCTCCAAAACTTCTGTGCTGGCTCAACAATTGGACATTTGGGGAGCTACTTGAAAGCAATATAGAAGCGAATTCCACTCTCAAACTTATTTTTTGTTAATATATGCTCCTATGAAGTCAAATAATGACTTGCTATGGAAAATATTATTCAGAAAATTAATTATACAAGATAAAAATTGAAAAAGTTAATATTTTGAGAAAAACTTTTAAAAATTTAAGCTTAATGAGCAAACTGAAGATGTTACTTTTGATTATTTCCCCTCTACATTACTACTTGTATAATGCAACTTTCCAACATTTAGAACTTGAAGTGAAAATTTTTGTTGACCCACCTCAGCCTCTGAATAATTAGACAAAATACATGTACCCCATATAGGTGGTCCCGAAATCGACATATAGGAACCCAGAAATGTTGCAGCAAACCAGCAGTGATCATAAGAATAAACTCGTTTCACATTTTACCTTTACCTGTGTGTGTTTTAGAGAGAGAGAGAGAGAGAGAGAGAAAGATTCTCCATTTCCTTACATTTCAAATGAGCTAGAATGAGCTAGCTCTATGTCTTCACATGTTAACACATTTTGAAATCTCTGAGGGAGGGTTCATGCTGAAGTAACATGTGACACATATAACATAGGAACAAATGAATCAAAGAATTTGAATGTTGTCCTGTGTTTATGATAACAAGTTCCATGTTTATTTTTATTTACCATATCATTAGTGCATTTTCTATGTTTGCATCCATGCCAAAGACATGCAAAACCTCTCGAGAACCTATGGACTTCACAGCTTACAGAATCTGTGACTCAGAAGACTTGTCACAGAAAAAAAATCAAACTGGAACCTTTGGGATGAAAACTATTTCATTTTCATGTTACACTGAAATGAAACTGAATATGACCAGAAATAAGAGAGAAAGAGCTAAAAAAAAATCATAAAAGTTGTTTTTGACATCATTTCAGTTAGGTTTCAATTTCCTCCCCTGGCCAGTCTCTTAAGAAGAATCATCTATAACAATATTGCTAGACATGGTACAGTTAACTAATACTTGGTGCAACAAATACAGAGAAGCATTCACTTATACCTTTTACACAAACAAAACACCAATCAACATAGATGTGATTTTTTCGGTTAGTTTCAAAATGTTTGATGCACAAAATCTGTCCTTCTTTTTGATCTAGAGTTTCAGTACCAGCAGGAATCCAATATGCATCTGGAAGAAAACTAGGTCTCTAAAATATGAAATACGGAAGCATTTGCAACTTGCTAAGAGTGCTAAGAATACAAAGTCTAATTTGCAAGAAAGGAATAAAAAATACAAGTTAAGTGGGAATGAATTCCCATCCTGTGCAATTACTGATATACTGCATCTGGAAACATTTGCTACTCTGTTAAGTTGCAATGAAATACAGGGAGGGTGTGGGGTAAGTAATGGGAAGAATATTTCCACAATTCGTGTCAATAAGCATTTTGAATTAAAAATAAACAATTAAACCTCCTGATAGAAGTACGATAGAAACTAATTGATTTCCTAATACAAATAGTGTTCAAACTGAGAGGGATGCACGGGGATAGTATTCCCCTCCAGCTAGCAATTTTTTTATGAATTATCCCCCCAAGCTGTCTTATTGTCACCATGTTAAACCATAGAAGCTCCCCTTTGGCTAACCTCAAGGGTTAACACAAGCATCTGCCCAGCGAACATATTCTGCTTCAAATGTTGAATATAAGTGATTATAAAATGGATAAAGTAAATTAACTTCAACTATTTATAATCTGATTGAAGTAAATTCATGTAGTTGTACCACAAAAAAATATAAAAACTGGTTTCTAAGGCATTCTTAATCCTTGATTTTGCAATTCTAGAAATTCTAAATTAGATTTAAATCTATACATTGTTCAATTACTTGATGTAAAAATTAACTGCATGTATTTCTGTTGAAAGAAGAAATTTCCAAAATAATCACAATAATGAAAAGGGGGAGGGGAGCAGAGTGTTGATGCATGGTCTATATGCAAATACATTTTTCTTGCCTAAGTGATATGTAGTTGGACATTTAACACAAGTCACAAGGTCCAAATGGGAGAAATTTATATTTACATCTCTTGATATGCATATATGGCACAGATGTCTGGGGCATGTAACTATCTTCCCACTAGACTGAACATGTGGAATACTCTTCAAGCAATCCAGATGGCAGAACTTATCACAAACTGCATCTTTAAATCTGAGGTTGCAGCTGCGTTCTTCTCCTGTGTGTGTGTCACATACAAAACAGAAATGAATAACTTCTTCTACTTTCATCTCTGCCTGGCTTGTCATAGCAGAATTACGTCTCTCTCTTCTCTCCTTGCTCTCCTCTCAATTTTTTGAATTTCGTATATTATACTGGGATATTGAATATCAAAAGGAAGAACAGGAGGAGTGCGCCAGAAATTAGCAGGGTAGCTTCACTTTGCTGCATCACTCAACATAAACCAATTACCCTCCATAAATCTAAATAGTTCCTCGTCTGATGCTTTGGGATAATCTAGAGCTAGACTGTCCTTTAACCTATAGTAAAAAACTCTGCAGTTGACTGAAATTTTCTCTTTTTTACTGGAGTTGGATTTTCTTCAGCTACTTCTTCCTTTTTAACTGGAGTTGCACTTTGATTCACTACAACCTCTTTTATTGGTGTAGAGTCTTTGTTGATGTTCTCTCACTTTCTCTTCAAAGAACACTTTGCCAAATTTTGAGGCTCTTCATTTGACACTTTCTCTACTTTTACTTTTACACCATCTTCCTTCCTGATTTTTTTTACACTGTCTTTCTTCATGTCTGTCTTTACATAATTATCCTTTACATCTTTATTTACATCATTTTCCTTCATGTGTTTCCTTATATCAACTCCCTTCATGCATTTCTTTGTATCATCTGTCTTCATGACCCTCTTTATAGATGGAGATTTAGATGATTTACTCATAGCATCACTTTTGGTTTGTTCATTTGTTTCAACAACAATTGGATATTTGTCATTAAACCATTTCATGTGTTAATTCCTGCAAGAAAATACATAAAATTTAGTGTTCTTACATTAATTTATATTCATGTACATAAAAAGAGCATGAATTCAAAAATCTACAAATATCATGAATACCAATTGTATATCCATATATTTAATAATATCTCATGCACCGGGGTAAAGCAAGGAGGAGAAGTAAGACATGAAATTCAAATAAGTTTTATCTTTGGCATCCATTGAATTTTAAAATATCAAAATTTTGGGATTCGACCTTTATACATAATGAGTCATTCCCTTACAAAATAGAAAACACACTTATATATTAACTATGCTTATGTGATCAATTTATTTTTACAGTTTCTTTCAAACTATTCATATGTAGTCACTTGCTAGTCAGCAGATGGCATCAGTATGTCGGTAACACTTGGCAAGTTTCTCGACACTTTCGGGAAGAGGAGCAGTTGGCATCCTTTATAGATTTTCAGCAAAGGGAATGAATCAGCCCTACTCATTCCACAGCCTTGTTGTATCTCGAGCCAAATATGCCTTAAAAATGTCATAATGTAATGTTGTTTTTTTTCTTTTTTTTAATTTAGAACTATTTTTTGCTGTGAGTTATTCCAATGAATTTCATTTGTGTTGTATGGAATTTGAATCAAACAGATATGTTTAAAAAATCATACTTAACATTTGACTAAATTACTGTGGTCCAATTGACACAAAAGGAATGAATTCACAGAACTAATTCTGGGGAGAAACTCGCTTGGAACAGGAGCTCGAGAAGTTTTGAAGAAAAGAGGAAGATTAATTTGCTGGTGGAGCACTGCTTGATTTACCGGGTGTAAAAACTAAATCAAAATGATGTGTTCATCATTTTAATTCAGACCAATATACAGTGATCCAGAAAACACTGCAAAAATATTATTGTTTCTAAGTGCTGTAAACGGGTGCATATTTCCTCTACGTTACCATGTTCAATGTCAAAGGCACATTTAAATGTTTGCATTCTTGTCATCTGTCCCTTTTGAGTTCCCCTTTGATTTACCAACGTTTGTAATTCTTCCATTCTTGTGTGTGTTTATTACGGGATACAAGGAAAACAAAGAATTGAAATTGACGTAAAAAGAGACAGGCATAAAAATTATCATGCAAACTGACCTCCTTGTTGCCAAGTCGCTGAAGTGGTTTCTGGGGCGCTCTACGATGCTGTGTGAAGCGATGCTTTCCGGGTGTAGCTGGTTGTCGATGCGGCAACGATGCTGGATGAAACTGCATAATCACTGAAGTCTGCTGAATGATCGTTGCACAATCGACTTGTACCTACGCGTGATAATGTTTGTGCACTGATTCGAATCACTATGCGGCTCGACGGAGGACCATATGTTTGTGTTTTATTGCTATTACGAGTACAACACATAACAAATATTCTGGTATATATCACAATGCACACCGGAGCTGCCTTTGTATAAACGTCTGAGCAGCCACACTGCTCGCGAGCTCTCGCCTGACTGGCACAACTTTCTTACTGGCGTGCGTATAAAGAAACAAATGCATGTTGCTATGCATGCAAAGCGCTGTGTGCAAAGCTTCTTGATGTGACATTTCAAAGTTAAAATAAACACATGATTATCATACAACCACGATACCAAAACTGTTCACGAAAATAATAAATTATAAAAAACACAATAATGTCGGCAGGGCCCAAAACAAAGTATAGCCCAGGTACCCAAATTTTATAAATACCCCTGATCACCTTCATATATCACCATTAAAACAAACCATAAGTGATAAATAAGTCAGTATGAACTTGATTTTGCTTCTGTAGAAATACTGTCTCTCCATGCTTACTACGTATCTGGAATTAAACTACACCATTCATCACCTTCAATTATGAAGATAAAAATTAGTAGTGTAAGGTCAAATTTATATATTTCTTTTACGCATGCCTCTCGTTTTAAAACCTCAGCGTTGTCCCAAGACACTCAGGTTGGGTTTTACTTTATTACTTTTTTCACCTCTCTGTACAGTCACGGACAGAGCCATGGAGGTTTTGCAAAGAGCTCTCCATCCTTCTCGGTCTCTGGCTAACATTATCGCCCTGTTGGTATCCAATCCTCTTCTCCTCAAAACTTCTTCCATCCAGCCGTCCCAGGTCTGCCTTGGTCTTCCCTTTGGTCTCTTTCCATCTACTTTAGCTTGCCATATCTTTTTAGGTATCCTTTCTTCACTCATTCTGTGAACATGACCAAACCACCTCAACTGTGACGCTTCTATTTGTTGTTGTAAAGGTTGGGTCTTAAGGCTCATTCAAATTGTCTGATTCCTTACTCTATCTCTTTTTGTTTTTCCTTCTATTCTTCTTAGGTATCTCATTTCAGTTGCTTGAAGTTTGCTAGAATAATTAGTTGTTAGTGGCCATGATTCACACCCGTAAATTAGTGTAGGTGCATACGTTGTTTTGTAAACTGTCAACTTTGTTTTCTTCGTAATTTCCTTTTTATTTATGAAGTTTCTATTTAGAGCATGATATAATCTTCCTGCTGCAGCAATTCTATTATTTACATCTTCATCTATTTTCCCACTGCTGCTTATTGTAGACCCTAAATACTTGAACTTTGTTACTTGTTCCAAGCTCTCCCCTTCTATCTTAATGGTATGAGTTCTATGTTCTCTACTTATTATCATTGTTTTTGTTTTATTGGTGTTAATTCTCATATTTACCTTTTGTAGTTCTCTGTTCCATACATCTAAATTATATTGTAAGTCCTTTTCAGTTTTAGCAAATAAAACAAGATCGTCTGCAAAAGCTAGTTCTGATATTTGTACAGGTCTCATGAGCCAATTCCCAACAGTAAAGGGTTTAATCTTTCTTTTGCAAATTTTTGTAATTTCATCAATTAAAATTATGAACAGAAGTGGACTTAAAATGCAGCCTTGTCTTACTCCAGTTGATGTATAAAATTCATCAGATTTTATGTTACTTGTATGGATGTAGTTACAACAGTTATTGTAAAAGCTCTGTATGCTAGCGATCAGGTTATCATTCACTTTTCTTCTTTGTAGCACTTCCCATAATTTAATCCAAGGTACCCTGTCAAATGCCTTTTCCAAATCTATGAAACACATATGAATTTCTTTATTATATTCTATCACTTTTCCTGATATTTGTCTTAGTGTAAAAATTAAGTCCTAGCAGCTTCGATTTGGTCTAAATCCACTTTGGCTTTCTTCTAGTTGGTGTTCAATTTCTTGCCTGAGCCTGTATTCCAATATTCTTGCATAGATTTTACCTGGGACACTCAACAATGAAATTCCTCTGTGATTTGAACATAATCGGTTGTCTCCTTTTTTGAATATTGGTGTGATCACTGCAATTCTCCAGTTTTTTGGTGTCTTTTTGTATTTCCAAGCAAGGTTAATAGTATGGAGTAATAATTTCTTTCCTATACTTCCATATACACTGGTCAAAACAATTAGGGGAGCAAGCAAGAAATCGGTGGAAGCGGCCCCGGTGCCCACCCAGCGTGGAATAACATGGGTACCTGGGGGAAAACCTGGGGGGTAAAGGCGGTCAGGGGCATGATGCTGATCACATCACCCCCACTCACGACCGGATCAAGAAAGTGTGGGGCGTTACCCCCACACCCCCTATACGCCTTCATGGCGTGGTGCTATGCACAGGGGAACACTTTACTTTTTTACTTTTTAAGCAAGAAATCCCAAAACCAAAGTTGGAAAGTCAAAAGTAGCAATGTATGTTGATGAAGTGAGTGTGTCCTCAACCAGTACAATTCATCTGTGATGAATCATCAGTATGAAGAGCTCTCTAGTGACACCATAAGGCATGTGGCAGAATTTGTGATATGAGGAGCAATCACGAGGTCACTTGGGAACACCGGTTGTGTGGTGCTGGCAGACCGTAAGTGCAGGTGGGATTCAGTTGAGTAGTGTTGAATAGGAACGATGGCAGAACAACACGATTTAGGGGAATCTAGCGCATGGAGAGCCATTGGGAGGATGGAAGCAGGGCAAACACAACGTGAGGTGGCTGCAGCCCTTGGTGTGTCACGCAGTGTCATTTCCAGGTTGTGGACACGATTTCAACAGACAGGTACAGTACGTAGGAGGCCTGGGCAAGGTCGCCCATGGTCAACAACAGTTAGGGAAGACCGGTACTTAGCATTGTCGGCTCGCAGGAATAGGCAGCAAACTGCAACTGACTTGCAAAGCGGCCTTGTTTTGGCAACAGGACGAAGAGTCTCGGGCCAAACTGTATGAAATCGCCTGCGGGAAAGGGGTCTTTATGCAAGAAGACCAATGGTGTGTGTCCCTCTGAATGCCAAACACCGTAGGGCCCGCAGACAGTGGGCTGTGGAACATCGTCAGTGGGGACATGGAGAGTGGAGTTCAGTTCTCTTCTCGGATGAGTCGCGTTTCAGTCTCCAGTCAGATAATCGACGCATTCTCATCTGGAGGGAACATGGGACTCGCAATTATCGCGCACATGTGCGCGAAGTGTCTCAGTATGGTGGCGGTGGCTTAATGGTATGGGCAGGGATCAGTGTTGGTCGACGTACCCCCCTGCACATTATCCGGAACGGTACTTTGACAGCCTTACGGTACCGGGATGAGGTCCTCAGGCCTCATGTTGTCCCAATGGCTGCAGATATCGGTGATCGTTTCATTTTTGTGGACGATAATGCCCGACCTCACCGAGCACGTCTGGTTGACGCCATGCTACGGGATAGGGGTATTGAACAAATGGTATGGCCAGCGTCCTCCCCAGACTTGATTCCCAATGAACATGTGTGGGACACACTCGGAAGATGCATTGCTGCTCGGCCAGCGCCGCCTACAACTCTGCAACAGTTGGAAATGGCCCTTCTGGAGGAATGGGTGAATATCCCGCAGGCTGTCATTGATAACCTTATTGGTTCTATGCAAAACAGATGTGCAGCTGTCATAGCAGTTCATGGCGACCACACGCCTTATTAGAGGTATGGATCTGTTGTGTATCTGTCCATTTCTGTTGTCTTATCACTGTGCTGTTATCCTGATTTTGTGCAGTACCTTGCAGAAATCACCCCTAGAACTCTGTTGTGCTAATGACTCAATAGACATGTATTGTACTGGTTGAGGACACACTCACCTAATCAAAATACATTGCTACTTTTGACTTACCAACTTTGGTTTTGGGATTTCTTGCTTGCTCCCCTAATTTTTTTGACCAGTGTATTTAACCATTTCTGGTGTAATCCTGTCATGACCTGCAGCTTTACCGATTTTTACCTTTTTTATGGCATTATTAAGTTCTTCTTCCTTAATTGTGTCAATTTCTTCCAATATAACTTCTAGAGTTGTTTCCTCAGCTTGTTCCTCCATATTTGTACCTTCTAACAATTCCATAAAATATTCCTTCCACCTATTCATAACTTCTGTTTCTTCTGTTAACATTTTCCAATTTTTATCTTTGATGAATTTCAGTGGACATTCTTTATCTTTCCTCATATTTTTTAACACTTTATAAAACAGTTTCTTGTTTTCTTTATAATTATTTTCCATAAATTTACCAAATTCTTCCCATGCTTCTTTCTTTGCAAGAATGACCATTTCTTTAGTACGTTGTCTTTCCAATTTGTATTTTTGGTAGTCTTCTTTGTCTTTTGTTGTTAAATATTTATGCCATGCTTGTTTCTTTTGTTTCACTTGTTCTCTTACTTCCTCTGTCCACCATGGGGTCCTCTTCTTCTTTATTCCTATTCTGTATGTGCCACATACTTCCTTTGTTGCATCTAGCACTATTTTCTTGAAATTCATCCAACTTTCTTCCAAATCTATTGTATCCCTTCCTGTCCCTATCTTTTCTATTTTATCCTTGACTTTCTCTTTATAGATATCCCGATATTTCTTCTCCTTCAACTTATAACTTTTGAGGGATTCTGACACATGCTTTTTCTTTGTTTTAAGATTCTTTTCTTTAATTGTGTTACTAATTTCATTGTAAGAAGTTAGTGGTCACTCCCAATTTCGGGGCCTCTCCAAACTCTTGCATCTCTTACATATTTCATTTGGTGTCTGTTTATGATTATGTAGTCGATTATTGATTTTTCGTTCTTAGAGGGTTCAGCTCTTGTATATAGGTGTATCTTTTTATGGTCGAATTTTGTATTTGTAATTATAAGGTCATTTGCAATACAAAGATTTATCAGTCTTTGTCCATTGTCTGAATAGTGTTCTTCACCGTATTTGCCAATAACCGTCTCAGCCTCTTCTGGATTGTTGCCTACTCTCGCATTAAGATCTCCCAGAATGATGATATTTCCTATTGTGATATCATCTATGGTACTCTGGAGTTCTTCATAAAAAGTCTCTCTTTTCTCAACTGTTTCATCTTCGTTAGGTCCATACACTATTATTAAATTCCTTTCATGGTTATCGTCGTTGATAGATACTATCATAATTCTTTCGTTAATAACTGTCCAGTTGGTTATGTTTTTAATATTGTCCTTGTGAATGATACAACCTACTCCTGCTCTTGCCCTCTCAGATCTTGGTACTCCACTATATATTAGCATATATCCATCCTCTAATGTTATACATCCCTGCCCTTTCTTCTTAGTTTCTGTTACTGCCAAGTATTTCACTCCTGTCTTTTTCATTTCAGAGACAATTTCTACCTCTTTTCCATTTAAACTCCTTACATTCCAAGTTCCATATATCATTGTCCTTTTCTTTCGCCAGTTCGTCGTCTGATGTTGCCGTCCGGGGATAGCTCTTTGATTACTTTTAACGAGATAAATTTTTCCAGGGTGGGGGTTTTGGCCCCACGCCCAACTTCCAACCTGGGGGACCAGGATTTTCTTTCAGGGTTTACTCCCTTAGCCTTTGGGTCAACACCCTTTCCTCAAGGCAGAGGATTTTTGGTTCTTCCGCCTCCTTCGCCGTTGGGATGTTTATGTATCTTCATCCGTCATCAGAGCCGTTGACCGATTGGTTGCTTCTTTGTCTGGCTCCTCCCCTCTAGTCTGTCTGGCATGGGTGACCCTACCGGTAGCTGTGCTACCGCCAGTATAGCCTAGAGGATCTTTAGAGCATGCAAGCCCCACCACCAGCGACAAGGTCATGCAACCACTAGGTGGGGCTGAGAAGTGTCCCTGACTGTAAATAAGCTCCCAGGCAGGTGTCTGGGAAACCGACCCTCAATCATTGCAAGCCCTTCGAAAAGTTACACTTTTCCCTTCAGTCTAAAAGCTCCATAAAATGCATTTATCTTTCAGTTTTCCCTAGTTTATCGACAGTCGTAACATTAGCTTTATCCTTACATTCACTTTTGCAATTCTTCCTTCGTGCCACTTGGTGGCTGAAGGCGTTGGGCGATCGGTTTTCCATCTCACCATCATAGGCTGCGGGTTCGAGTCCTGACCTTGAAGTGAGTATTCTTTCGTAAGTGTCTCTTTACCGATTTTATCTAATAATCATTCAATCTCTTCGTTCCGATCAGCATACGGATGGAGAAATACAACACAAAGTACGAAAAATGGAATAAATGCTAAAATAAGTTCTTCCTTCGTTTACTTTCCTCCATAAACATATATATTTCTTTTGAGGGATACGTATCCGATACTGGCCCATATTACACATAAATCTCAGGCAAGAAATAGATATTTATGAAAAATTGAATCATCAGTATATTCAAAAGCCTATAGAATGCTATAGTATGACCATGCGGTGCTTACCATTCTTAATAAAAGATAAATAACATACATCTATTGATTCGGATAACATACAGTTAGAAAGACATTTAAATTCAATTTTGAATGCACAAATATGACTATATCGTTTTTGGTTGTGCTATATAGGAATGCAAAAAGGCGATGAAATACATGTTAGAAAAAAAGTCCGGCCAAGATAAAAACCGCCGCGGAGACTGTTTTTATGACAGTGAAACATTCCTGCGAGGAAACACACACAGACACACACACACACACACACACACATATATATATATATACAGGATGGGCCAAAAGTCAGGTGACAGCATTGTCATAGGAAAGGCTGGTGTGTTGGAGGTCCACTTTGACTACATATGATGTTTGGGGGGAAAGGCAAACCCCAATGACACATATGACCACCCCGGACGCTATCTTGGAATCCGCCATCTTGAACGCAACTTAGGTTTCTTAAATGGAACCATAGGAATGTGGCATATCATTTCCAATTGTTTTTTCGTCAGGAGTTAAATGCCGCAAACCGTTTTGTCCTATCGTGAACCTTTTCCAAATTATGGCCTGTTTTATCTTTGAAGGTATAACCGACTGAATAATGGTGCTGAAGACCGAAGAACGTGTGGAGATCATCCTCATGTGTGGAAATCGGAGCTCGCGTGTGGTGGCTGCAGCGTTT
The DNA here is from genome assembly GCF_977018435.1 of Lepisma saccharinum. Lineage (NCBI taxonomy): Eukaryota > Metazoa > Arthropoda > Insecta > Zygentoma > Lepismatidae > Lepisma > Lepisma saccharinum. Next base: position 428,507 of record NW_028142983.1, read on the forward strand.
AATGCATTACACCACGATAGGGAGCCCATTTCCCACAATGGTGTGGCCAAACTCATCAGCAGATTCCGAAAGACGGGATTTGTGGCCGATAAAGCACGCAGTGGTCGCCCGAAAACGTCAACAGATGAGGCAACCACTGTCGCTGTCCTCGCATCCATCTCCAAAAGCCCCCAACGTAGCACCAGACGTATCGCCCTTGAATCTGGAGTTAGCCGAACGTCCATACGGAGGATACTTGTCGTTAAAAAGTGGCACCTATACAAAATTCAGATGCAACAGCATCTGACAGAGGGCGATCCTGACCGTCGGGTACAGTTTGCCGAATGGGCGACGGAGGAACTGGAGACCAACCAGGATCTCCCCTTGCGGGTGTTGCTCTCTGATGAGGCACTTTTTTTTACATAAACGGAGAAGTGAACAAACAAAACCACCGTTACTCGAGTGACAACAACCCACACTGGATTGATGCATCGAGGATCGTTGGTTCCGAGAAGGTTATGGTATGGCGTGGTATTTTTGGCACGAGGATCATTGGACAATTTTTCATCTTCGGCACGCTGAACGCCGACCACTACAAACGACTGTTGGATGAGGAGATTTTTCCGTCGGTTTTGTCGGAGGACGGTTCATACCCAACGTTCTTCCAGCAGGATGGAGTCCCTCCCCACTACGGACATTGTGTATGGGACTATCTGGACCAGCAGTTCCCTGGGAAATGGATCGGGCGTCGGGGATCGGTAGAATGGCCACGGTCACCGGATCTCACGCCTCTTGACTTCTACCTGTGGGGCCACCTCAAGACCATGGTTTACGCCGTGAAAATCCAGAATTTACAGCATCTAGTGCAGCGGATTGTGAATGCCTGTGCTGCTGTGCATCCGGAGACATTGCTGGCTGTGCATGAGAACTGGAAGAGGCGTGTGGCACAAACCATTGTGCACGAGGGTGGTCATTTCGGGCATGTGTTGTGAGGAGACACAAAGAGGGAAGACAGGCCATAATTAGGAAAAGGTTTACGATAGGACAAAACAGTTTGCGGCATTGAACTCCTGACGAAAAAACAATTGGAAATCATATGTCACATGCCTATGGTTCCACTTAAGAAACCTAAGTTGCGTTAAAGATGGCGGATTCCAAGATGGCGCCCGGGGTGATCACATGTGTCCTTGGGTTTGCCCCACCCCTCAAACATCACACGTGGCCAAAGTGGACCTCCAACACACCAGCCTTTCCTATGACAATGCTGTCACCTGACTTTTGGCCCACCCTGTATATATATATATATGTGTGTGTGTGTGTGTGTGTGTGTGTGTGTGTGTGTGTGTGTGTGTGTGTGTGTGTGTGTGTGTGTAAAGGTAGATAGGTAAAGGGAGCCTTTGGTAATATCTTGTGAGGGGGGCCAATACTTTTAGATCCGGCACTGATCCTACCGTTACACAATTCGATTGGGAACACATTTTTTGAGCAAAGTATCATTCCATAGGTTTTTGAAGACACACAGAGAAAAAATAAAACATTCAAATGCTAACGAAGGCAAAATTTATTTTAAAAGAAATACACACAAAACAAGTAACGTTTCCACCCTCTAACAGGGTCTTCTTCAGACGAAGACTCACAATGAACTGATGAAAGATACAACCATCATCTTATAGGCTATATACACTCCCAGTACAGGGTCCACACCTCCCGTTTCGCCGAATGCACCAGAGACAAATATCTCGCCTAAGCAAATTTTCGGCGAAATGGGAATTCCCATTTAATTCTTTCGCCACATATTCTGAGGCGATGGAATTTTCGGAACTAAAGTGAAAAAATAACCTCCCTCGATTCGGTCCGCTACCAGCTTCCAACATGGTAATTAACCCTTCATTCTCGCGTTGCAGCTCTTTCATAATTCGTTGTTCTTTCCTCATCATTATTGAAATTGTTCCACATATCACTGAAAAAAATGGACCTGAAATTTCCATGTGTAGGGAAAATTTCCTCCATTCAAAATATTCGGCGAAAGGGGTTCGGCAAAACGGGAATTCCCCTTTCGCCGAAAATGTTACTTAGGTGTGAAATCTGATATTATGCGCCTCCGGGTCATTTGGCAAAATGGGAAGACATACACAAAACAACATGAAGGCTCCAGTCCATATCTGAGAACATTTCCTGTCAGGAATTCCTGAGTGTGGAATCTCCTGACAGGTATTTGACACAATCTGAAAGGTAATTGACACAACCTGACAGGTGAATGACAGGTACAACCTGGTGAGAGCCTGTGCCTCATCAATTCCTCAAGGTCTGGACATGGACAGATTCCTTCCCTCCTCTTTTCTTTCTTCCTTATTCTTCCTTCTTCTTTTCTCCTTCCTTTCTCTCATCCTTTCCACTCTTTCGAATACTCCTTTCCATTCTTTGTTGATTTTCAGTCCTCCCATTCCAGTTCATTTCCATTCTTTGTTGATTTTCAGTCCTCCCATTCCAGTTCATTTCCATTCTTTGTAGATTTTCCAAGGCCGTTTATATTCCTAAAAGTTTCTGCAAGGAAGGAGATTTGAACCCATGACCTCCCTTCCCGCAAGCGTACACGACCCCCCTACACCACACTGCTTACTCCGCTCGAGAGATGAAGAAATACACATTTCTGTAGTGTAGTGTAGTGTAAGTGGAAAGTTTGGGAATGCTTGCTCGAGCCTTTAGGATAGCTGATAAATGAATGCTCGTAGAATTAAACGTTATGGCCATTTAATAGGTTATAGGGAAGATGGCGGCTTACATAAATTTTCCTTGCTGAGGGATAATATCGTCTCATATCTCCATTTTATAATACAGAAAATTCAGATAATTTCGAAAATGACTTAAGTAATGCTGTTTTCCACCACGAAAATAGGGTTTTCATAGTTTGTAGTTCCTTAATACGCACTTATAATGTTTTCCATTGTTTTAATTTCACACATATTTTAATTTCAGAAGTAGAACATCCCTTTCCTCTCTCTCTCTCTCTCTCTCTCTCTCTCTCTCTCTCTCTCTCTCTCCCCCCAGTGCAGTCTGTGGAGAAAGCTTGAAGTACCTTGGCAACCGGAGATCTGGGGTCTTTCTCAACTGCAATCATTTCTCTTTCCAGATCCTACTTTCAACAAACAAGTAAATACTGGGGCCCCTGTGTTTTTCTCTCTTCATGGATGACATTCACGAATATATTTCTTCCGAATGTTCAGTATTATTGTATGCTGATGGCTGCAAATTATTCCGAAACATTACCTCACTTCAGGACACATGCTATATCCAAGACAATCTCAAACACATTGAACGCTGGTGTCAAGATTGGAATCTCAAATTAAATCCAGATAAATCTGTTGTCATGAGGTTTACCATAAAATCCAATAACACAGTGCCATCCTACAAGTTATGCAACCAGGTTATTCCGTTCGTACGACAGCACAAGGATCTTGGTGTAATTTTTTATAGCAAACTGACTTTCAACCATCACATAGACTACATAACTTCGAAAGCGATGAAAACACTTGGACTAATTTACAGATTTACAGACATAACACACGTTTCTGCCCTCAAAACCTACTTTACAATGTGTGTTGTTCCTATTCTTGAATATGGCTCCTGTATTTGGTCAATGGCATGTGAAAGCAATTTAAAGAAAACAAACAAAGTAGTAAGTTTCTTCGTCAGAATAGTCAAACACAGATGCCCAGCCCTTGCAAACTTCTACAAACAAGAAATTATATCCACTCTACAAATTCATGACCTTTCTCTTCGCCGTTAACTCTCAGATTTAACACTACTCTTCAGAATCATTAATGGACAACTTTTCACCAGCGAACTCTTGCCACTTCTTAATATCAGAATCCCACGTCCCAACAGTAAATGCAACAACTTCTTTTACATTAAATCTTCAAGGCTATCCTTAGAAAAAACATCCCTTCTCTACAGGCTACAAACCATTTACAACTCATTAAAAGACGCTCCGGGCTTCCATTTATCAAAGCAGACTTACAGAACGGCGTGCATAAAGCAGCTGAAGTATAAATAATATTATTTTTGCCCTAGTTGTTATTATTCTTGTTATATATGTATATGTGTGTGTATGTGTCCATCTTATTATTTTGTTTATTTCTTTTCCGGTTGATATCCTGATGTAAAATGGATTTTTCTGTATTCAGGACTTTTCAAATAAATAAATAAACAAACGATTGCTTGTTCAAAATACTAAAATAAATGTTAATCATTCTTCCCCTTAAGCGTCTGTAGATTTTTTCTAAATATCTTTCCACTTAAAAATTCCCATGAGGGATTTATAGAGTGCATTGACTTATTTAAATTGTTAGCTAATTTTAATGTGAGCTAGCCTATTTGGAGAGGAGGTAGCGTGCTTGTTCCACCGAGGCTGATTGTAGGTTCGATTCTCCGTCTTTGTAGGATTTTTTCTGGAGTATAGAGTTGGGTGTCAAGTTGGTCTCTGTATTTCATGGGATGAAAGGAAGGAGAAAGAGGTGAAGCATTTCCGGATGCTATTTCGATTGTAGGATGCAATCATCATAGACCAATGCTGAGACTGGTTGTTTTGAATATTGCGAATTATTTAGTGGAAAGTTTGTTACATCTAATACTTTCTGTTGAAATAAGACAATTATATTGGATACAAAGCAGTGGCGAATTAAAGATCATTTTCAGGTTTTGCATTTTTTATATGTCACTCACTGTGTAAATATTTATTAGTAATCTTTTGTCGCATCGGCCTCCGTTGCAGTAGCCATTTCCTTACGTTAATTTGCAAATTTACAATTAGTTTTAAACGCATCGAAAGATGGAGGTGAGTGAATGAACAAAAGCTATTACGAATGAACCAGAGGCGTGGCGTGCATGTAGCCGCTGTTACCGCAGGTAACGCCAATATATAAAGAATTGAAGAACCTGTCTTAAAATATTATTACATACATAAACTGGTAATATTGTCGTAAAGTAAACATTGCAGACTGACATTTTTTCTGACACCGGCAAAAGCGAAGAGGAGGACTGATCCGGTACCCTCCTCAGGCAACATAAGGAAAGGGCCCTGAGCCCACCCAAGGAAGACTTTCCGTCGCGGCAAAGACTGTTACGGCGGGAAGAGGAGGCTGGTTATTGGCATGACTGTTTAGCCGCCGCAGTTGCCGGTGATCCTTAGCGGATACAGATCAGTGTTGCCATATTCAATTGACAGAAAAGAGCTAAGTCGCCTAATCGGGTCTATCTTACTCTGAAGGTGTCCAGTCACACTGGGGAACGATGGTGCAGTGCCGGTAGTTTGGCTCGAGCAGTGGTCTGGGACGATTGTGTTTGCGCATCTCTCTAATAGCTCGAAGTCACGTAGCATGTATTACTCGCGAGTCCGGTTGAAGTGAAACACGGCGACGCTGCCAACATGGTAATCAAGAGATTGAATACACTAAAACTGAACTTCAGTCAAGTGCGAAGGAAACCGACTTCGACGGAAATACACAATTGGATTAGCAAGACGATGAAATTGAAACCGGAACAAGTAGTAAGTATTGAAGTAGACAATTATAGACGTTGTATCTTTCTGAAACTACTATCGAAAGTAGTGTGTGAACAGTTGTTGCTGCAGTCAAACGGAGAGTATAAATATAGTGACGAAGACGGGGATTGTCCAGTGCTTGTTACGTGAGCGGATGCAAATTACGTGATAGTTAGAGTGCACGTTGTACCGAGTGAACTGTCCGATGATGCCATTCGACTGGTGCTGAGTATGTACGGTCAGATAATATCCCTGGACGATGAACGGTATTCCAGTGATCATATTTATCTGGTAAGAACTGGCCGTAAAATCGCCAAAATGAATCTAACTCGTGCGATTCCATCATACGTCACAATCAGTGGAGGACCATACTGGGTGACATATAGCGGTCAAGACCGTACTTGCAGTTACTGTGACCTTAGTGACCATTTTTACGTTACCTGTCCATCCCGACGTCGTCAAATGGAGAAACCCGACGATACGTCCTATGCCGGGGCGGCACGTCTGCTGAAATGTGCCGGCTGCTGAGAAAATTATGACCCCGACACCCACTATACTGCCTGTGCAACTGAAACGCTCCGGAGACCAGGACAATGAGGGCAACGTACAAGCTTCACAAGACAACAGCAGACGTTCCTCTCCCCGTCAGTGTGGACCAAGTGAATGTCAACCAAGCAGCCCACGTAGCAGAGAAGAATGGGAAAGAAACAATGGACGATACCCTAGAGGTGCCCCATAGGCCAATGCAGCAGGCAGATGATGATCATGCAGTTGAAGGTGGGAACTCCGAGACGGCATCCCCCGCATCAGGCACTCTGCCGAAAACAACGAAGGAACCAAAAAAGAAGAAGAAATGCAGTCTCCCTACGAACGATACGGTGTCGACACGGCGGCAAGATGGCCATCATCTTCGGTGTCTCCAGTGTCTCGGCGACTGCGTAGAACGATGAGTGCTACAAGAGAACAAAGTGAGAAATCTGGCGGCAGCTCTGATTGGTCGCTTGAAATCAATGTGTGATCGATGTCTACCATATCATCGTTATGAAATGTGTTGTCCTCGTTATAATGTTATTAGGGTTAGGTTTGTCGCATGTCGTAGTGAAATTGAAAAAGGTAAATAGTTTAATGTCAGTAACTGCACATAACATTCCCACCGGGTACAATAGCACAGAATCCCACATGACAACTCCCATATATCATTTTGCAACAATAAACATTAACAAGATGAAATCTAGTGTCAAGCATCATGCATTCTTAGATTATATTAAGGAAAATCAACTGGATGTAATTTTCCTGCAAGAAGTCGGGACCGATGATTTCTGTCTGGGCAGTGAATATACCGTGTATAACAATTTAACTCATAATTCTCTAGGAACCGCCATAGTTGTGAAAGAAGGCCTACATATATTGGAAGTTTACCATCACCCATCTGGTCGTATCACATGTATCCAAATAGGAAACATATGGTTTTGTAATGTTTATGCACCATCAGGTACCAACGCTAGAAATACTCGGAACATATTTTACACTACAGAAGTGGCGAAGGCATTAGGTGGCTCCCGTCAAAACATTGTGCTGGTGGGTGATTTTAATTGTACGCTAAGTAGACAGGACCAATATCCAGGATTCCATACATCACCTAGCTTGCAGACGCTAGTTGAAGGGTTTAAACTGCACGATGTTTGGGTGGCTAAAGGTCCGAATATAGATGGCTACACATACATACGTGCCGACACAGCGAGTCGGCTTGATCGTTTTTACATTAGTGCACACATGATTAGCAAAATATCTGCGATTAGAATTTTCCCAACGTGCTTTAGTGATCATTTAAGTGTCCAACTCGACATGAGTTTGGATGTACCTTCAGTTGGACGAGGGCGGGGATTTTGGAAGTTCAATGTACGGTTATTGGAACATGAACAATTTTGTACCGAATTTAAACAAAAATGGAAGAAGTGGGAAGAAATGAGCGTGCGTCAAACTGACATTATTATGTGGTGGGACACTTTTCTAAAACCTTCCATTAAAAATTTCTGTTTAGCATATAGTCGCGAAAAATACTCAGATTTCAATAAGAAATATAACTTTTACTACAGAGTGCTTCACGAACTAACGATACAGCTAATACAAGGGAAGCCAGTGCGTCAAAAAGTGAAACGAGTGCAAGCAGTGCTGCTGAGCATGCACAGAGAGCGTATGCAAGGTTTCAATATTAGGAGTCGTCTTCCTGTGTTTGACGCACAAGAAGAAGCCTCGTTGGTGCAGGTGTTAGCAGAGAGACGCAGTGCACAGCGAAAGAGGATAACGTGTCTAGATACAGCCACGGGGAGACTAACCGAACCCAAGTTAATACGTAATTACTTACGGGACTTTTATGCAGAGCAGTTTAAAGAGAAGGAAGATCAACGCTCACATCGCACTCCACTGCAAGGGATGGACCTCCCCATGTTAACGGAAGATGACCGTCGCTATTTAGAACAGCCATTCTCAAAGGAAGAAGTGTACGAGTCTGTTCACAGTGGAAAAATAGGTAAAGCTCAGGGAATCGATGGTGTCCTGATAGAATTGTACCAAACCTTTTGGACAACGGTGGCTCCACTGTTCACACGCTGGCTCAATGCTGTGTTTACGAAGAACGAGTCTCACGGGTGTTATGGTTTTGATTCCCAAAATTTCTCAGCCCAGAAAGCCAGAAGACTTCAGACCAATCATATTACTATGTGCTGATTATACAATCCTTGCACGTTTGATCACCCGAAGGTTGCAACATTTTTCGGATACTTTATTAGGGACGTATCAATATGTATATGGTACAAGTGGTAAAATATTTCACATTCTAACTAGTGTCGTGACATCATCACTTCTATGCAAGATATTGAATGCCCGACCCTGTGGCCGAGTGGTTAGCACATCACGCTGCGATGCCAAGGGTCCCGGGTTCGAATCCCGGTCGGGCTTGGTTGTTTGTGAATGTCCATTCATCAATTTCATCATTTCATCACTCATCCCCATCTTCGCATAATAGCCAAGAGGCACAAAACACGAAGTAAATTAAAACAAATCAATCAATCAATCAATCAAGCAAGATATTGAAGGTTCTCAAGCTGCTTTAGTGGCGTTAGATTTCAAAAGTTCCTTTGACTCCCTCAGACATGACTATCTTTTCCAATACTTTGGAAAAGTGGGATGTGGCGATTTCTTTGTACAGTCTATACAGAACTTATACAGAGAAGCTCGAGTTTAGTTATCTATCGATGGTTTTCTGTTCCAAGCCTTTCTATTCAGCGTTCTGTCCGTCAAGGATGTCCATTTTCCTTATTTGCATTGTGCGAAGCTCTGGCTCCATTTTTACGAATGATGCATGAAAAACTTCAGGGGCTCCGACTTCTTGGGAGAGACCACAAAATATGTGCGTACGCAGATGATGTGACAGTAATCGTGAAAGATCGGCTAGACTTGACTCGAATGGAGACAGTACTTGAAACGTTGCGAAAGCAGACGGGACTTAGTTTGAACCAGAAGAAATCTAAAATCTTACCCCTAGGGTGTAACCCCACTCTGTGGACTGAACCTGTAACTATACCCATTGTAGATAAAGTGACAATTTTGGGAATAAACTTCACTACGACCATCACAGAGACTGTCTCCAGAACCTTTACAACTATTCTCCCAAAAATCCAGGCAGTGTTGAACATGAATCGTTATAGACAATTATCCTTACGCTCTAGAATCCAGTATGTGAACATGTTTGCATTATCGAAGTTGTGGTATGCTGCGCAAGTTTTGCCTGTCCCTGCGAAAGTACGAAAGATGATAACACGCTTCATATGGCATGCACATTTGTTTCATGTTGCACATGAAACGCTATGCCTCCCAGCAAGTAAAGGAGGACTGAACTTGCACCAAGTGGAGAGACAAGCTTCAGCCTTGTTTCTACAACGGAACTTTGAGTTGCTTCTGCACTACCCTGATAGTTTAACAGCAAGATTACTACATACTCTGATAGATGAAGTGGAACTGCGAACACCCATTTATCCAGGGAAGATCCCTTCCCACTACAACTATTTGAGGACAACTCTTGTCGAGTTTTGCTATCTCCTAATCGGTTCACCTCACATGGATGTCGATGGCATGACAGTGAAATTTTTCTATAATCAATTGACTTGCAGGTTACACCAGCAGCCACGAATTGTGCTTCTCCGAACTAATGTAGTGTGGTCAAACGTATGGAGAAATATATCTGCATCTCATCTTTCTAACCGCATTCGATCTTTGTGGTACCTAGTAGTTCACGATGCCATTGCGACCGGTGCCCGAAAGTGGCGATACCAAATGACTGACAGTGCTGTATGTTCCAATTGTCATCAAGCTGAAGACACTTTATGGAGTTGCCTCGTAACATGTCCTGCAACGGTAGATCAATGGAAGTATTTGTGTAAATGCCTTGCCTATATGTAGAACATCGCCCGATACATTTACTGTAGATCATTTATTGTTACCAGATTTTGTGTTCTTCCCTCTTACTAAAGTAAGAGCGGTCCAGTTTTTAGTAGCTCAATATATTTATTATATTTTAGGACATAATTCAGTGTCAATGCAAATTTCGCTGCAATATCACTACAGTGAGAATTTTTACCAGATGGACCAAGCTAAACGCAAAACACTCTATGCAAATTTCTTGCAGGCCCTTTTCTTGTAAGTACACCTAATTATGTAATCTAGATCTGATATATGTGTAATGTTATCATAGGATCATGTAAGTAGTCACTACTGCATAAAATAAAGAATATTAAAAAAGAAAAAAAGTGGTAGTGTCGCCGCCTTATAATCAAGGGATCCCGGGTTCGATACCCGGTGGAGGCACAAGTGGTTCGGATCCCACTTTAAACTGTCCCGATTAACATTACTGTGCATGAGTGGACTTAAATCGCCAAATCAAAATATTTAAATCACTCTGGGGGGAAAAGCAAACTACCAAGTGATATTTTGTATTTACTCTAAATATCAGCGATTACGAAAGTCCTCTTTGTCCTTCTTCAGCATCATGGGCGAGATGGAAAGGATAGGGATGGGTATTGTCAAGGGGTCTCCTGTCCTTCTAAAAATGTCAACCTAAAATTCTATATTTCACACATATAATATTATTTCTGTTACAGGAATTTGTGATAATTGTTGAAAGGGCCGATTGAGATTGACATACGTTGTAGCAGGAATGCGATAATTTCGGATTGAAGCAATGTTTTTGAGGTGGTAGAACTGTTTTTGGGTGAAAACATTACTTACAAGCATAATTTCCCGATTGTTATCTTAGCATGCTCTGAAGTTTCAGGTGTCGCAGGTTCGAATCCTCAGCAAGAAATGGTTACTTCAATGTTTGTTGTTATTATTTTACTTACTTAATAAAAATTAATAATTACATACACAAAGAAATAATAATTTTATTTCAATAATTCACCATGCATCCTCATCGTCACGATTATCCTATAAAGCGAAAGCCTTAAAGGTAGCAAGGGACGTAAAATATACGAAATAGTAGTGGTGTCAGAAATGAGATTTCTGTGGATTTAGCGAAACTTGGGAGTGGGAGTAGTTAGGAAACAGATGAAGACTAAATCTACTCTACATACGTCTTAGTTGAAACAAAAAGTTTTGCCATTTGGGCAAATCTGGTTTCAAAAGAACTAAGATGGCAACAGTAGTAGAACTGGACTTCTTGCAGGTTTCGAAGGAAATATTGGGGAAGCGTCGATGCTGAGAGGGGAGGCGGCAAGGAGGGTGCTTCACGTGTTACAAAAGCAAACAACGGTTTACGGGAGGGACTGTTCAGTGCGAGTTTTGTGAGTGGTGTCTTTCGTCTTTATGTTGTTTTCGGGCATTGTCAATTAATTAACAGGCGGAACGGAGCTTGCTCTGAGTTCCGAGGTGGTGGGTTCATCCTATCTGAACAGTGTGTGTAATTGTGCGATAGAAGATATTTTGAAGCAATCTTTTGGTTCGTTCTTTTGCAGCAAAAAGCGAAATTGTGACGAAAGGGAGGCCAAAGCCTATTTTGAACGATTTAAAAACCAAGTCGTGTGATGGATATGACCGACATTTCAATGTTTCGTGGTATAACGACTATCCGAGGTTATGTGGATGTGCGCAGTTGTCGAAACTGTTTTGTTGGCCATGTACTCTATTTTCGGGTGAAAAAAAGTGTGGAATTCAGGTGTGGATAACATGGACCATGACGCACCCAAAAATTCAAATTCAAATGAAAAACTTCACTTTATGACAGCATCATAGAACTTTTTTGATTTGATTTGATTGATTTTGCTTCGCTTGTGCAACTTTTGGCTAATTTGCGAAGATGGGGATGAGTGATGATATTGATGAATAGACATCACAAATGTCCATGCCCAAGCCAGGATTCGAACCCGGGACCACAGCATCATATAACTATTTTCAAAGAAGAGTCGTCGGATTGATCTGCTCTATAAGTAGCCTTCGATGTTTCTGTAAGTATCAAATTACGTATTATTGTGTCAACAACCAATGTTTGCGATTTCACTTCAGTCCTTATGTCAACATTTTTTTTCCTGATTAATAACTTTACCAAAATCTAGTATTGAATTGCAGACGTACCAGATTAATATTATATGAACTAATTGGAAGACATTGGGAGGGGGGAATGAGGTGGGGAGGGGCCCAAGTCTTATGGCTCTTCCCTTAAATGTCCTACTGATAACCGATAACACTTTTAAAAATCCCACGCCATGCCACTGGAATGAACGAACATACCATAACCTACCTATCTTAGCAATTTGAACTCATTAAGATCCACTATTTTGAAATTCGAACAAAGTGAGATAGTAGTATTTTTGTTTTGGCTTAATGTTTTTATGTGTTGAAGCAGGTAATGAGAAATGAATATTGTGCAATTTGACACACTTAAATTTTTCCCTCCCCTGTAGAAAATGTTGAAGTTCAAGGTCATACCCTCCATTTTTCATGAAAAGTGAAACGAAAGTTTGGAGTGCTGTATATTTGGAAAGCAAGAACATCCCAAACTTTTGTTTAGATATGCTGTTAATATAAGACTGTTTACTTATGTACATTCAAAATTGTCTTGAACAAGCTGCTTTCCATTGTTATGCATGCGACAACAAAGAGGGTCCAAAATGCAGTTTTTTCCTGTTTTCGTTATGGGTCAGTTTTCGTTTTTCTTTCTCTGTTGGATAGCGTAGTGGTAACCATGGGCGTCGGGAGGTGAGTCGAACGGGTTGGTCGACCCCCTGGAAATTGACATCGTTAATTTAAAGATGCAAGAAAGCCGAAAGTTTGTTACTCTTATTGTTAAAGACAGAAATAAAGTTCATTTAGTTAGTATTCGAACAGAATAATGAAATTAAAAATCCATTGGATCGAAAACATTGAGTGCAAAATACAGGAACAAGGTTATATTCTACCATTTCATCCAAAGAACAATGTTTCCACAGTTTTCAAAATTCTAATAATTACACTTGTAGCTGAGAGGTAACACAGCAAACTTTATGACAAAAGAATTCCCCCTAACATTCAAAGCCTTTTCTTGAACGAGACGTGCAAAAGTTAATATCAAAATGCATTTCAGATACTAACTGCATAAAATGAAAAAAGAAATAGGTAATGGAAAATAGTTGTGCTGGTATTCACTCGTTTGGTGAATTGAGTCTCCCCATTTATATAATAATAATAATAATATTTCGAATAAAATTATTTTTGTTAGCTTATAATATTTATTATTGCATAAAACTATTATAACCGTGATAGTAATATTTATTATTTTTATACTATTCAACTTTTCCACCCCACAGTTTGACGATCTGGATGCGTTCCTCAGTTGTTAACGGCATGGTTCAGCACCTGCAACAAACAGGTAAACATCACTTTCAGTTGCCAATAACTTTTCACCAAATGAAGTTACATGAAATCTGATTTCAGATTTGACATCCTGACGAAATTGTAGCCAATAAAAAAAGTTGAATTCAAGATGCCGGAACCGAAAATACATCACTGCGGAAGGGGTGGTAAGGGACTTCTGTTACACCCTGTAGTTACAGTTATATTTCTTCAAAAAAAAGTAACTGTTACTTGTAACTAGTTACTTCCAAACACTGATGTGCACCCATGATCAGAAAAAAAATGCCCACCCTTGAGAATTTCAAAGTCGAAATCTGGACAATGTGACAACAAAGCAGGGCAGCATAGCAAACCTCACCTACGAAAAACTAACATCACCAGTAGGTCGATGTCTTGGTGATGTTATAACCAGACCTCGGATTTTTAGGTTCTAAAAAGTGTGCTTTTAGGTTCCTAATATAGGCTCTAAAAACCCTAAAATAGGTCCTAAAAATCTTAAGTTAGGCTCTAAAAATCCTAAAGTAGGTTAAAAGAAACTTAAAATAGTTCAAAATTCCTGAGAAATGCTGATTAGGTATAGTCAGTCAGCAGCAATGAAAATGGGACACCTATATCCTGAAATACGCACTATCTTGCATAACGTTATATGGGTTGCCTAACCCTACGGCGATGGCAGAACTTACCATTGGAAATTTTCCATTAAAATCCACTCTTCACTGTATAGTTAGGCAAAAATATTTTTTCATGTTACATACAGACAAACTTCGCAATTTTGTGTGTGAGGACTATCTTATATGCTGAAAATAATCTTTCAACAAAAACATAGTCAGTGGTGCAAATTTCAATGCTGAAATGTTAGTTTGCAAGGCGTGAATGCCACAAAGCACCGAAGTGACGTGAAAGTGAGCAAGACCACTTTGGTTCAGTGGCAGTTCGTGGGGTTTGTAAGGGACAGGGCACAATCAAAATAGGACAAAATATACTTCCTGCAAATAGACAAAGCCAAAAGTACATTTTGAATTATCTTTGATGTATCTTTGAAGACACTTGAACCATTTTCTAAATGGTCTTTCAAAACATTGTGAAGGGTCGCGGTGTAATTAATGAGTCCTCTGTCTCGTCATGACCACGCAAAGCCAATTCAAATTCCCCACAAAATTTAATCGCATCCATAATACGTGACAAAATATATCTATTCTTGTGCACAAGCTCGTTTTGTCTTCGAAGAGAAACTTCATAACCATCATGGAGTTGCACTATCTGAAATCAAATTTCCCCAAGACAATGAGACTCATTTCATTGTCTAACTGATTTTTTGACAAACTACGTTTTCTCTTTTTTTCAGGAAAATGTTACAAGTTTCTTACCCCACTTTTAGTCCATGTGTCTTCTCAGTTGAATAAAATGCACAGAAAACGAAGAAGGGAATTAGCTGCAGGACACTCGCACATATCCATTCCCACTTTTCGTAGATATTTTAATTAGATTTTCTGTTGTATGTTCTGTTTTCTTTTTATCTTTTCAACACTTGATTTAGGCAAAGCTCTAGTATTGGCGGGCCTAATTCTTTGGCCAACAATCGGTATTGGTGATTTAAAATTTTACATTGTATTCTATCTCACCTGGTTCATTTCGCTTTATTTTCATGCACACGGTAACAATTCAGTAAAGAACTAACTAAATCACATCAATTTTTAAAAACTTTTCAAAACACATCGAACCTCGACAACAGACTTCCCTTCCCACCTTCCCTTAAGTAAGGTACGGCCTCTCCGATGGCGGAGTGGTAGCGTCGTCGCCTTGCAATCAAGGGGTCCCGGGTTCGATACCCGGTAGAGGAACATAGTGGTTCGGATCCCACTTTAAACTGTAGGTCCAGTCCCGATTAGCCTTTCTGTGCATAAAGTGGACTTAAAACAACAATTCAATCAATCAATTAAGTAAGGTACGGTAAATTGCTCCAGCCAGCATCTAGCGGGAAACCGAAAAACAGCGCCCACGTGTTGGGTCTCAGCGATAGTGTGACCATTCACAATGAAAACACCTGTAACCCCCGGACCTGTCCCACAGATCAGAACGTAGGAATGATGTTAAAGCAGTGAGGCAGGAAGTCCGCAAGCAGAATGTGACCATTGCTATGTTGCCAAGTTTCGTCCAACCCACTCTAGCTGTCTTCTCTCCGATGAAGACTGCTTGAAGCAAAGTAAATAAAATAGAAGCGTTGCAAACAAATTGTAGTTCTTTCTAAATACGTAATGGATAGAGGGGCACGTGACCGTGTGACCTAATGGTAGAACCGCACCTGCTTTGTGTTGTACAGGTAACAGTGGCACCAGACATTTTGCTTTGGTTAGAGCTTTGAAAATCCACCTTGGAGTTGGAGGAAGGGAAATCGACATAGAGTATGTTTCAAACACGTTCGTTACTTATTTTTTTCGTGACCAAACATCAAACAAAGCAAATGCCTCTGTGTGATATAAAAATCCTGTAAAACCTTTATAAATATAAAAAAACCTTAAAGAAGTCTTGTTTTAGGTGCATAAACCTAAAATAGGTTCTAACAAGCAAAATATTTTTTTAGGCACTATAAAACTTCATCAGTTTTTGCGTTTTATAACGAAACGCTTACATAACTTGTTATTTGGACGGGTTAAAGTTACAGAGGTGTAAGTCACTTTTTGTTTTAGAAAAGAGAGTCTGATTCACAGCACTTTGCTGATCAACACAACAGCTGTTTCCTTCAACACTAAACCTTAAACTGTCGTCTGTTGACAGTTGAATGAATCTTTGACTTACTTCACGCTTTCTGTTAAAAGATTGACTTATCTCGATCTGCTTTCTGTGTCTAAGTCTCTTTTTTTTAAAAGTGACTTACACCACTGTAACTTTAACCCGTTCATTTCTTATATAATAGTAAAGGAAAAAATAGGTTAAAAACCTAAAATCCGAGGTCTAGTTATAACAGATATATAATTTATGTATTTACTTATTATTCACCAATAACAACAGATAACTAAACAACTTTTCATTTATATATATTGTT
This sequence comes from Lepisma saccharinum, assembly GCF_977018435.1. Lineage (NCBI taxonomy): Eukaryota > Metazoa > Arthropoda > Insecta > Zygentoma > Lepismatidae > Lepisma > Lepisma saccharinum. The sequence continues at coordinate 444,949 of NW_028142983.1, forward strand.
ACACATTTTCTCCTCCTGCTTCATTATCAAAATTTCTACTGCTGCCGACAACTTGAAGGATGTTCATCCCAGTTTGTAACGCTATCATCCGGAATCAAATTGTGGCTGTCTTCTAGAGTCAGCTTTTGGCTTGTGGGAGGTTTTGAGGTTATGTTCTAGTCCAGGTGCTAAATGCCTAAAAAGTTTCATAACCTCGTTTTGAGGTATGAATAAAATGTTTTGACTGTTTTTGAAAGCTTATGTTATGTACATTTTAGATCCGATTGATGCCACTCTGTCACCTTAGGCAATTTGAGTAATTCAAGATGGCGTCTAATATGGCGGACTTTCCAGTTGATGACCTATATCTCGGTAACCAATGGTCATACACAGAAAATCTCTTTTTAATCTCATTAGATGGACAACGAAAAAGATTCTGTTTAGTTTTTTGCTAATGCCAGTAGCTTTACCATAATTTTAAAAAAATGATAGTAGTAGGAGAACGCGCTAAGGCCTGTTGCTGTTTAATATTCATAATTAATTTCCATGTACTTAAAATTTATTTGCATGTATTTAGAATAAATTTACATATCATTAGAAAAATTTACATTTATGTATTTGCATATTTATAACTTTTATGAATTTTTAATTATTTATTTTATGAAAAATATCTAAATAGAAGGTAATTAGAGGTACTAAATGTTATGCATATGATTTTACAAGTATATTCATTACTGTAAAGTATGTAATGTATGAAACGATAATAATTAATGTTTATAATATTGAAAATAAGATTTTACGGTTTATGAATCGCTATGAATGTTGGTAATGGGAAATTGTAATGGTACGAAAGAAGACGGTACCGGTCCCGGTACTCGAACCCACGATATGAAACGGTAATAATTATAGTGCACTAAGGAATAATAATGAATGTTATATGTTATGAAGGACGGTGGTCCGAGACCCTAGACAGGAGACGGTGAACTCCACGCAGGTAGACGAGAAAGAAATTTGGGGGATGTGCGGTCAAGGTCAAATAACGTCAGAACTCCAGAACAAAGAAAGAACCTGTTTTACCAATTAGAAAACGCGTCGGCAGATTTCCAGAACCGGTTTTTCCAAGGTCAACTAGAACGCAAGAATAGAGGAATAGTATGCAACGCCGTAGGGCAGGGGAGGGACTGAACCAGACACCAAATGATGTCTGGGACTGAGCGGTCAAGGTCAAAGCAATGAAGCTATGCTTCCCTTGTAGAACCGGTTCCCGTCACCAATTAATATTCCGCTCAGGGTTGCCCCAAGGCAGAGGATGCTGTAGCGCAGGTTTTAGGGTAGAACACTTACATGTCAAAACAGGTTTCTGTCAAAGTGGCCCAAGGTTACCGAGAACACAAGAAAAAAGGATTTTGGGATACACATTTAGATTGGAGCGAGAACTTTACTTTGAACATGGAGAACGAAGCGTAAGGGTATTTTATCTGTACTTGGAAGAAGGGAAAGCTATCTGGGAAGGCGCCTAAAGTTTTCACTATTTGCTTTTATCACGGGGTAACGAACCTAGGACCCTTTGATTATTGATTTAGTTAGTAAATTTATGTTTATTTTTACCAACCTTTGACTTTATGTCAAATATTTTACAAGTTTTTTTTTGTATTTTTACTCAAATAACACAATTTCAACTATTCAGGCAACATTTTTTATTTTCTTTTAGACTCGCAGACATTTTTTTCAACTTTTAACTTATTATTTTACAAGTTCATGCTTATTTTTACCAAAATAACGCAATTTCATCTATTCAGGAAACATTTTTTATTATGTTTTAGACTCACAGATATTTTTTAAACTTTTAACTTATTATTTTAAAAGTTTATGTTTAATTTTACCAAAATAACGCAATATCATCTATTCAGGAAAATTTTTTATTATGTATTAGACTCACAGACAAATTTTTTCAACTTTTAACTTATTATTTTACAAGTTTAGACCTATTTTTACTCAAATAACAAAATTTCATCTATTTAGGCAACATTTATTATTATATTTTAGACTCACAAAGAAATTTTTCAACTTTTAATTTATTATTTTAGAAGTTTATGTACCTAAAGTTTTCACTATTTACTTTTATCACTGGGTGTTGAACCTCGGGCAATTTGATTATTGGTTTATAACCAACAGGATGTTTGTTTAACCAGTGAATCTCTGTTACTGTGTGATTTTTAATATAATATTGAGTTTCTTTTTACTAAACTTTGACTTTATGTCAAACATTTTCCCAGCTTATCCTTATTTTTACTCAAATAACACGATTTGAACGTGTTTCTTATTACATTTCGACGCACAAAGTGTGTCTTGTCAAGTTTTGTCTATTTATTTTACAAGTTTATACATATTTTTACTCAAATAACACAATTTAACACATTCAGGAAAGATCTTTTATTATATTTTGGACGCACAAAAGGTGTTTCCTCAAGTTTTAATTTTATTTTACAAGTGTTTGAATTATTTTCTATTTATTGCGTTTTGTATCCAACATTCACTAATTTTTAATTTAGAGTTTTGTTTTTTATTTAAATCTTTTCAAAAACTCTGAAGAGAAAGTTGTTTTGGCTAAAGATTATTTTATAGTTTACGGTTTTCAGATTTTTACTATGCTATTTTTAGTTTTGTATTTCTATAATTTCTAATGTTATCCTCCCAGCTAGATCCAAGGGATCCGCTGACCAATGACAGGTGTGGTCCTATATTCATATTGGAGGTTAGGCGTAGAGCTGACAACTCTGCACTGTAAAAAGACATGTCAATAAGCAGCAATATGATGCCATGGATGTTCCCAAAGTAAAATATTCCAGAGGTAAAATAGTCCCCCATTCGGATCTCCGGGTTGGGACTACTTTGGGAGGTCCCTGGACTAAGGATAAGATCTACATTAGGAATAAGGATATTAAATTAGGCACCTGGAATGTTCTGAGCCTTTACCGGCCTGGGGCTTTTCAGTGTACAGTTAATGAGATAGTAAAGTATAAATTAGATGTAGTAGCTCTACAGGAAGTTAGGTGGCCAGGAGAAGGGAATTGCAAGAAAAAGTAAGCCATGGTTTGATAATGAATGTCATAATCTAATAGAAATAAGAAATCAGGCTAGACTTAGGTGGTTAAATAACTCTGATGATACAAATCTAAGCAATTATAATAGAATAAAGCAAGAAGTTAACCGCACGTTTAGACGTAAAAAAAGAGATTACTTGCAAAGCAAAATTAATGAAATTGAAACAAACAGCAAAAACAAAAATATCAGAGATTTATATAAAGGTGTAAACGAATTTAGAAAGGGATGGCAACCTAAAGTAAACTTGATAAAAGATAAAAATGGTGATTTTCTAGCTGACCAAGCAATATTCTAAATAGATGGAAGAACTATTTTAATGAATTTTTAAATGTTGATGTAGGAGATAAATCAGAAGTAAGTGAAGTACACACAGCAGAACCTTTAGTTCCAGAACCTAACTTGACTGAAGTTAAATATGCTATTAAAAGGCTAAAGAATAACAAAGCACCTGGCATAGATTTAATACCAGCTGAGTTAATTAAATATGGTTGAAATTCATTAATATGTCAAATTCAAAAATTAATTTGTTTAATATGGAATAACGAAGAAATCCCTCAACAGTGGAAAGAATCCATAATTGTTCCCGTATTTAAAAAGGTGATAAAATGAACTGCAATAATTACCGTGGAATTTCTCTACTCTCCACAACATATAAAATATTATCTAACATTCTTTTAACAAGACTAACCCCATATGCTAATGAAATTATAGGTGATTATGAATGTGGATTTAAACGTAACAGATCAACTACAGATCAAATTTTTAACATCAGACAGACACTTGAAAAAAAGTGGGAATATAATCAAAATGTCCTTCAGCTATTCATTGATTTCAAAAAAGCATATGATTTGGTCAAAAGAGATAAATTATATAATATATTAGTAGAGTTTGGAATACCTAAGAAGCTTGTTAATATGATAAAAGTATGCACCAGTGAAACAGAAAGTAAAATTCGTGTCTGACAAATTTACAATTCATGATGGGTTAAAACAAGGAGATGCATTATCTCCATTGCTCTTATTTTTGCCTTAGAACATGCTATTAGGAAGGTAAAAGAAACTAAAGAAGGACTAGAATTAAATGGTGTGACTCAGTTGTTAGCATGTGCAGATGATGTAGACTTATTAGGGGATGATATAAATACAATTAAGAATAATGCTAAAATATTTTTCAAAACAGCTAAAGAGATAGGTTTGGAAGTTAACAAAGAGAAAACTAAATATATGCTTACAGGCCGAAACCAAGTGTTAGGTAATAATCAAAATCTAATTATTGATAACAACTCGTTTGAACCAGTTTCCAAATTCAAATACTTAGGAGTAATATTAACAAATGAAAATTATATTAAAGAGGAAATAAAAAGTAGGCTTAATTCAGGAAATGCATGTTACTTCTCTCTTCATAACTTTTGTCTTCTCGTTTAATATCTAAGAAATTAAAAGTTAAAATATACAAAACAGTAATTTTGCCTGTAGTATTATATGGATGTGAAACTTGGTCCCTTACATTGAAAGAGGAACATAAATTGAGAGTATTTGAAAATAAGATCCTCAGGAAAATACAGCATGAGCACAAAAACACTCCCTGGTTTTGAAAGGGTATAACTTTAATACCAAAAGTAGTATTTTACAGAAATGTTCACAGTAGTTGTAAAAACTCATAAAGTTTTCGTGGTGTTCATTGGAATTACAAATGCTCAATGTGCGCGCCACCTGTTACGTGGGAAACATCGAGACGATAATCCAGCTCCAACCACACCTTCCCAAGCATATCCGGTGTGATGAAGTTGACAGCTGTACTGATGCGTTCCTGAAGATGATTCAAGGTTGTGGGTAGTGGAGGTACATAGACCTGGTCCTTCACGAACCCCCAAAAGAAAAAAGTTACAAACTGTCATGTCCGGTGACCGTGGGGGCCACTTGCATAGATTTTGATCATTGGGTCCAGCTCGTCCTATCCAACGGTGTGGGAGGTTGTCATTCAGAAAGCTTCATGATGCCAGTGTGGGGGCGCTCCATTTTGTTGTAGAATGTAGTCACCTCTCTCTGCAGTAAGTTGAGGAATTAACCAGTCACGTAGCGTTGTTAAGTAGCTTTCACCTGTGATTGTTGGCCCCTCAAAGAAGAACGGACCGTACACTCGACGCTCTGACACTGCACAAAAAACATTCACCTTGGGTGAGTCACGTTCCACATCAAGAGTGACATGCGGATGCTCGCTTCCCCAGATCCTAACATTATTCCTGTTCACTTTTCCACTCAAGTGAAAGGGTTCTATATATTTTGGAGATGATGCGATGAGCACCACTCTCCACCTTTTCATCTCAGGTACCCAATATTAATGAGGCTTAGTGAATTCTAGAGCCTATTTATGCAGGAAGGAGGGCTTGAAAATTTCGATCTCAAATAACCCATGACTATCTGTCAGAGTATTTTAAGGATATTTTATATTTAATACGTATGTGCCACTAGAATATCAAAACTTACTTAATTTTTATGTCTGTAACGCTGTTATTGTATATTTAGCTAATGCTTACTGGATAAAGTACAGGAAAAGTTTAACATTTCGACTATTTGCCCTTATACGAGGCCAAATTACGTATTACTGTAACTAAAATAATTATGTCTCTGAGGACTGAAGTTGAAATACCTTTACCGAAGGGTCCATAACTGAACGCTTACCAGGGCCTCCCCCATGGCGCAGTGGTAGCGTCATTGTCTTGTAATCAAGGGTTTCCGGGTTTGATACCCGGTGGAAGCACAAGTGGTTCGGATCCCACTTTAAACTGTAGGTCCAGTCCCGGTTAGCCTTACTGTTCATAAAGTGGACTTAAAACAGCAACTGAACGCTTACCAACATTGTTTTTTCCCTTAAATATAACCATCTATCAATATATTGACAATTCACAGGACAAGACGAAGTTCACAGACGGCTTCGGGGACCTAGGTCCACTTTCACATCAGACAAGATACCTCTATGCTACAAGAATAATTTAGCCTTATAGCCTTTTTCAAGTATTACTGTGATTTTTGGGTGCATCGACATTTGGGTTATTTCCAGAGGTCGGAAGTAGTGCGCTACTTGTAGCGGCGCTACTGTAGCTAGCTACAAAATTTGTAGCTGTAGCTGTAGCGGCGCTACATTTTATAAATTGTAGCTGTAGCTGTAGCGTCGCTACAAAATTCTTGTAGTTTGTAGCGAAAATCACCTCGCTACCGCTACTTTTCTTGTTGGAGTTTTGAGGTAAATGTTTACGTGGCAACAGTGTTTACCAGAGAAGAAGAAGAAGAAAGGTTGCCATGCAACTGTGTAGCGCGTTAACTTTGTTGTTTGTTCCTAAAGGAAAAAGTATAAATACCTTCGTATTTGGTCTCTCGATCTCATTTGTATTTTGTTTGTTAGAAGTAGTGGAAGCTCGTGAGCCCGTTAATTTTGTGCGTCGCCTTTGTTTTATAGTACCACGTGTTTTAATAATGAGTGATATCGACAGCGACGATTGTGGAAGCAAACCACGCGAGAAGTTGCCATGGGAAGAATACAATAAGTTTTTTACTTTCAAGAGGACAGGGAAAAATGGAAATTACATTGTAAGCTGTAATCTTTGCTGCATAGGAAACGAATTGTCGGTGACGAAGACCAGCACATACAATATGAAAATTCACTTACAGGTAAGTGTAAAATTAAAGGATATAATAATAATGAAAGGGGAGATATAAACTCGGTCACATGTTTCATTACAATTTCTTGAAAGTGTGTAAATGTAGAAATAATGCAATTACATGCCACGTTGTTTACCTGCCAGTTGGTAACCATTAACATTTATCATACAATTGTACATTTTACACAGTTTTTCTCCTGTGTGCTATTTGGACAGTCTTTCGAACAAAGGCATGTAGATAGTGCTCAGAAGGATTAATTGAAGCATGCGAAAGTTTCCGAAATAAGTTTTTAAAATTGTGCAGAACGTGCACCTAGTTTTAGTCGAAGAAACCTCCAACTGTGCGCCAATTTCGTACTGGAAAGTAATTTCCAAAGTTTCCGTGCCCATAAAATTGAGGTGTGTGTGTTAACCTCAACTTTGAAACATTCGCCCGTAAATAGCAAGACCCGAATACAAAGTTCGGTATTATCTAACCTTCTTGCTTGGCCGAATCATTTTCTCATGAATATAGTAATATTTTGGGCCTAATCTGCCGTTTTGCAAATTGTCCAACGTACTGTTATTTCAACCCTTTTGGAAGAGCAAAAAATATTGTAGACGAAATGTTTGTTGCTTGGAATTTTGATCGACGTCTTCAATCGAAGTAATTTTTTCCCCCGCTTAAATAAGAATTTTCAAAGGGATTGCAGAGAATTTCACAGTGCGAAAATTGAAATTTAGAGTTATAATGAATTTAATACCTTTTTCACTAATCAGGAGCTACTGCAATGTGGAGTTCTTAAGTCAGTGTGGTGTTCATTGTCATTTAATATCATGCACGTGTGATATGACCACAAAAGACATAACAAAATGGAAGTGACTATTTTCACCAGGTGGTGGCAATAGCATACGAGGCTATTTTCACCAACAAATGTAAATACTTGACCATAGCATTGTATTTGGCGCAAGTTTCTTTTGTTATGTTGCGATTTCATCATGCTACGAATGCAATTTTTATATGCTTAGATTTAAGTCTGTTAACACATACTGCGGAGTTTTAGTGATTACTTAAATATGTGTGCTTTCATAGTTATGTTAGGTGGGCCAGGTTTGGTTTTCTTAGCATTAAAATAAAGTCCCTAAATGCATTCTACTAAACTTCCGATTTACTTCTACTAGTCTACAATACTTAAGTTGCTTCACAATGGAAAATGCATTGTCCGTGGGAAGCACGCATGCTCGCCTAAGGTAATTTTTAAGTGTTTTTTTCAACATTTATAACTTTTACCGAAATCCAACAAAGGTTCAAATTTTGTGTGATAATAATTGCCAAAATTCTACGATTAGTCTTACTGCTAGGATAATTTGAAAAAACAACAAAAAATCATAAAATAATCTAAACCGTTACCCACATCCATGTTTGATACCCAGTGGAGGTACATTGTAGTTCAGATTTTAAAATGTAGGCCCACTCCCGATTAGCCAAACTGTGCATAAAGTGGACTTAAAATCTCATTGGGCAGTAGTACTTAAGTTACTGCTAAGGAGTTAATTTAAAGTAAAATTGGTGCAACTACTACTGTCACAAAGTAGTGAGAATAGCAGAAAGTGTTAAGACCAGAAATCACATGATCTGGTGTTGGGAAGTATTTACAAATAATTTTAATGCTGGAAGTGACCTGCCTAACCTAACAATGAAAGTACAAGGAATGCAATGCCCCTTTCATACTACATCATGTGACATATTAGCAGTACCAATTCATATTAGAACACCTTGTGATATTTTTCAAACTTCATAGTGTGAAGAAAAATTACTTGTTGTCCATACGAAAATAAATGCACACCGACATAAGTTTCTTACACATCAACAATTAAGGAATGCCCGCATACATGTAGTAGGCCAGGTTGGAGATCATACACATGAGAATTTAAATTCTCGTGAAAATACCTCCAAAGCTAGCTTCACCACCTGGTGAAAATAGTTACTCCATAAAAAATAAAAAAAATGTATAGAGAATAACTTTTTTGTATTGAAAATGTTGAGACTGTGAGTAAAGTGTACAGATAGGTATCCGAGTAGCCATAGCCTGGAATGATGTTGGAAGTGACATTTTCTCATTATCTGATTTCACAAACTTGGAGACATTTGCATTACTTTATGAATCTGGGGTCCTGGATTTTCATCGTGGAATAAGGTGTTTTGACATGTTATGAAAGAGTAGAGCTGTAGAAGGTGTGAATCAAAATTCTTGACCCTCGTCCTGCCACCCCCCCCCCTCCCCACAAGGGTTGGAAATGAATAAAAAAATTATTAGTTATTATTCTTATTCACAGCTTTCATTCTTTCTAGTGTAATTAAACACTTATTTCAAAATTTTACATACTGCTTTGATATGGAATTCATAGCTAGACAAAAAATGAAACTGACTAATCAGTTTCTTCAGTGCATTCTTCAAATTTCAGTTCCGTTATTAAATGGAATGTGTGCACATTCATAGAGCTAGAATATATCCATACAGATATCCTCTAGTGTTCAAACCCAGTAAAACTTGACGTTAACGTAAAAACAAACATAACATTTATGTTACCACTTTGCCATTGGGTAAGCACTAAGGCTGAGCCAATATCACTTGGATGCTTGGGAATTGCAATGATAAAAGCTTTTTGAAATATTGATTGATATCAGAAATTATACTGCTCTAATTATTTGCATAAATTTACCAAAGTTTTTGCTTTAAAATATTCATGAATATTTTATGTTATGCTAATACAAAATTCAATATTTTTGCACATAAATCGGGCACGACTTCCAATTTTGCATAATTCCCAGGATAATTAGCCTCTGCGAAAGTGTTTTGTGCCATTTATGTGGATCCTGCATACAATCAAACAACAAAAAAGTATCTGCCAGTATTGATAAATAGAAAAGATGCTTTCTGATACAGATACCACTTGTATCAGCTCAGCCCTAGTAGGCACACACATGAGGCAAAAACAAATTAATTCCTAGAAGCAATACCCAATGTCTTCTCTCATGACATGCTATTCACATTAAGGGAAGTGTTTTCCCACAAACACTAGGGACCAAAATTGTATATATTGTTTCCATTGCAGAATTATTTATCTCAAGACAACTTCACGTCTTTCGTTTCTGAGGTAACATGGGAGAAAGTTGCCATGGAATTCCACAGTATTTATGCATGACAGTCTCGGCAAGTTTTATTCTTATTAGAACCTTATAAATGGTCCCGTGGCATTTTACTGTATGGTAACATGTGCAAGATTTCCTGTGATTATTTTAAATCCCAAGTATTTTGTAAGAAGTTCAAAATTTCAGAGATTAAATCTTGTTACTGTATCACTGCACTTTCATTTGTGCACCTATAGTCATAATGTTTTTTTCTTTAGAGAAAACACGAGCAGAAGTTGGGAGAGTTGAATAAATCCATCGAATCAAGCAGAAAGAGAAAAAGAGAGATCTGCGATAGCAACCAACGGCAGAAGCAGTTAAAATTAAGCAGCCTCAAAGATGGAAGATTCTCTTTTTCAGGTGAGTTATTTGTGAGAGCATATTGATGTTTGGGATTTCTATTTTGGTTTTCATCGTTCTTATACCACTCATGAGTGAACTGTGACTGTGATGAATGGAGAGAATGAAAGAGACAGTCACATCCATACTTTACCCACGATCCAAACCAATTGATGAAGGACAGTGGCTACTCACCGGAAATTCTGGGAATTATGTGGAATTTTGGATTCATTGGAATCGCACACTCTTCATATTGTTAATATTTTTATTGAGGGGCGGTAGTATGTAAGGTTGGAATAGAGAAAACCTCTGCTTGCATCCTTGAATTTTTGGAAGGTTTGCCTTGAAAACCGGGAATTATACTTGAATTTTTTCATGGTCTTAGAGTGGCCACCCTGTGAAGTAACATGCTAATGCTAGCAAATCCACCATAGGGACTGGCAATTTCATAATTTTCATTTTACAATTCTTTTGTCTTCAACCATGGGCAGTGCGAGGGGGTGCTTGCGTGCCCCTTAATTTTCTTCTGCATCCCCTACGTTCAACTGAAAACCCTAACTGTTAGAGTGTATATTATGTCATGTCACATTGAGCACCGAATGTCAGGTACTGAATGAAGTAAGACCATTATTATTGTATGCAACGGGCAAGCACGTAAAGAGATGCAGCGGCAGCCTCTATAAAGATCAGCGGCAGATTTTTTTCTTCAGTCAGCATTGTTGTTATGATTGTTTTCTTCCTTTGTTTCATTAAGTGCTCTGTATGCGGTTTTCAATAATCGCCTATAGCAGAGATTCCCAAACTTTTTTTGTTTCACGGCACCCTTAGTGTTTCAAAATTTTTCCGAGGTGCCCAAGTCAGAATGTAGGCCTATCTAACACTTGCAACGCTCAGTTAGTGTGGTTAGGTTGCTTGCCTCAAGTAAAAAAAATAAGCACATACATTGGAGTGTCATTTCACTAAAATAGAACATTTCGCGGTGCGCCTGTAAGCCATCCAGTGTGCCGCAGTGAACTGTTTGGTAACCACTGCCCTATAGCTTGGTGTGAGTTATGTTTTTTTAATTTTTTTTTATTGTTGATAAATGGTTTATTTTTCACCTACTTGTTCTTCCTCTTACTGGAGCAAAAATTGCAGCTGCTTTCAAGGTATCACCAAGTCGTGCTCAGGAAGTTATTTAAGCAAGTTGTAATGTGAAGGGTAGTTTTCTTGTTAATACATTCTATGTATTTGTTCCACATTACAAGTCTAGTAAACGTACCATTTCAGGCTTTTTCAGAAACTGTTACGAAGAGGCCCAATGTTCACGAAAATATTTTGGAATAAGTTATTGGGGATGGGATTTTATCCTGAAGTGGCAGACGGAAGGTACAATGTACTATGCACTCGTATTTTGTAACTCCACTGGTTACATTAAAAAGGTTCAAGAATTGTGTTTTTAAAGGTCAGGATAATTTCATTTTGTATTTCACTACATAGTTCAATGAGACTGCAACGTGTATCTGAATGTTTACACTGTGTGACAAATTTCTTGGAGTATAAGTATCATCATGGACGTCCAGGGGGAGTGCAAGCTGGGGGGAGGGGGGCACAGCTTCTCGTGAAAATGGATGTCAATCTAAAGATATATAATTTCATTTCAGTCAGTAATTTGTTAATCAGTGGAGGCGATTAGGGGTGTAGTTGCCCCCCACTTTTCGCTATTTATGCTAGTTACTATGCTAAACCTTATCTACCAAGAGAAAGTAAACTGTTCTTGTCACACACACACCCCCCCTTTATTTTTGAAAGATTGCATGCATGTTAGTTGAATACTGATAATTACAATTATATATTGAAACTTTTAATTAATTCTTAATCTTTCATGGCATTAATCAAATTTCATATCCTTTCATTTGTAGGGGAAAATCAAGAGAGTATAGACAATAAGTTGCTTGAGTGGATAGTAGATGGGTTGCATCCATTCTCTGAGGTGGACAGACCATCGTTCAATGACTTATGGCAGTCTTTAACAAAGAAGAAGTTGATGTGCTCTGCGACCTTAAAGAAAAAGTTGGGGGAGCAATATGAAAGAATGAAATCTTCAATGTTAGACGAATTTGAAAAGGTCAGTTTTGTCTCAGCCACAGCAGATTGTTGGACTGCACATCATAGGTCCTTCTTAGGCGTAACCTGCCACTGGTTGGATCCACTGTCTCTAGAGAGGAAATCTGCTGCTCTTGCATGTCGGCATCTCATAGGAAGCCATACTTACGATGTTTTGGCAAAAGAGCTGCAGGACATATTTATCAGGTACCACATTCATAATAAAGTAGTGGGTGTGGTGACTGATAATGGATCAAACTTCGTGAAAGCCTTCAAGGAGTTTTCTGCAAGTGAGCCGGAGGACAGCCTAGAGTCGGATGTGGTGGAAGAAGAAATTACAGAAATTCTTGCCACAGGAGATTGCACTTTGCCACCACACATTCGCTGTGCAGCACACACTTTACATCTTGTTGCAGTGAAAGATTCAGAAAAGGCTGCATCATCAGATGCAAATTACAAAAGGCTCTTCCGAAGTGCCTTCGCTAAAGCACAGGCATTGTGGAATAAATCCAGGCAGTCTTCCCAGGTTGCTGACATAGTGAAAAAACAGCTTGGTGCATGTCTGATTGTACCAAATGCAACACGGTGGAATTCAGTGCATTCTGCTGTATTGGCACTATGTGAGCATTTTACAAAGCATGAGGAGAAAGTGCATGCAATTTCTGATGCAGTTGGCCTGTGCAGATTTTCTCCACTTGAGATTGAATTTTTGAAGGTAGGTCCGATATGATAAAATTACTTATGTAGTTGGCACTCATTTCATACTCTTAACTTATTCAGTCATTGCAAGCTGTACTTACAAACTGCTATAATATTCTTAATTTTTGCCTTCAATTATTGTAGTGTACTTTTTAAGATTCCAAAGTGCAGAATTTGCATAATATTTTTCTCATAAATTTTAAGTGATGCATACACTTATGTGCTGGAATCAGAAGAAATTATTAACGTACATTTTTATTGTGGAGATTAGAAACTGTTTGCTGTGTTTTTCCAAAATGGATTTCCTTTGAATGATATGCTACATTTAAAGTACATGAAGGAATCACGCTTATGAATTGTTTTTAATATTTTCACCATTGTTTATTGCTATAACTAACATTATATTTACAAATGAATAAATTAATTCCTACAATGTTTTAAAGTAATGTACATTTTATTTTTGAAGGAATATGCTGAGGTTACACAACCACTAGCCAAAGCAATTGACATTCTCCAGGGAGACAAGAAGGTGTCCATTGGATATCTCCTTCCCACACTCCACCAACTTCTTCGGATCCTTGGTTTGAAATTGGATTCTGGAGATGTAGCTCATTGTGATGCCCTTGCCAGAGCTATTGTTGATGGTGTCAAGCAAAGGTTTGCAGGCATTTTGTGGGATAAGGATACAGTGCTAGCTGCTTGTTTCCATCCAAGGTAAGAAGTTATCTGGAATTAATTCACTGCAGTGTCTTTTATATCTTGATTATTCACATGAAAGATGCATGATGTTTTACTTTACATAACAAAACATCAACATTGTTAACTTCTCTTATAAGATAACAATTACATGCTTTCATATGTGCACAAATCAGAATATAGTTGCTTTATTTGATGTTCAAAATAATTTCTTGGCAACCTGTATTTTATTTAGTGCATGCCAATGTTAAACTTGTCTTTGGTTGAGAGGCGGATATCTAGTCTTGGCCAATGATACCTTGTTATGTGAAGTATACATTTCAGCTGTTTCTTTTCACTATTTTTTTTAACATTTGTCTCATACTCATTTGTTTTTATAAATATGTTATTTTATGCAGTTTCTCAATAGCCTAAGAGGTTTTCTTTTATAGTTTTCAGAACTTGATAACATGGTTATTATTATTTCAGTGTTCAAATGTAAACCAGCTGTCTTCCATGGTGCAGTAGTAGTTATCAATGATACCCAGGAGTCTTGGGTTCAAAGCCCAGCCTGGGATTGTGTGTTTTTTGTGATTGTCCATTCATCAATTTCACCCATCCTCATCTTTGTGATTGCGATTAGCTCTCTCTCTCTCTCTCAATATGTCATTTATTGTCTCACTTATTGTGTCCCGTGCTGTACTTTTCAAATATCTCCCTCTCATTCAAAATAAACAAAATCAATTAGTTCAATGTAAACCTGCAATAAACTTGAAATTGTTGCCCCAAAGTGGACATCAAAGTTTTTTTTTTTTTTTGTCTTCAGTGTAGTTAACCAATACCCTGATATAGCACTTTTATTGTATTTCAGATTCAAATTGTCATGGCTTGAATCGGAAAAAAAGAGTGAGGCACGGAGATGGATGGAGAAAGCTGTATCTCATGATACGAAGGAAAGTTCAGCTTGTCACAGTGAAGAGAATCAACTAGATGATTTTGAAGATTTTTTCAAGTTTGAGCAAACGCAATCGGAAACCGAACTACAAGAACTGTGCAGATTTCTAAAGGATGGTCCCAAACCCGTGGAGACACTGCAGTTACAGTAACAACTTCAAAGAAATTTTCACAAAATTGAACACTGTTATGCCGTCAAGTGGAGCTGTTGAGCGTTTGTTCAGTGTTGGCGGAAACTTGTTTTCTAGCAGAAGGACACGGCTGACCGACCAGAACTTCGAAATGTAGCTGTTGCTAAAGTTCAACAGACAGTTGAATTTGGTTTAAAAAACTTGTATTGGACAAACCAAACATGCATGTTATACACAGTTAATAAAGTGGTTTGTACATTCGCAATAGGACTTTCAATAGTGTTATAAAATTAATATCTTATCTCATACCAAAAGTTTGTCAGCAACTAGCTTCAGGACAGGTTTTCCTTAAAACTTTATTTTTTTTTTCCCCAAATATCTATTGTGAAAGTTTAGTATATAGAACAGTAATACAGAATCATTAACTTGAGTTGATATAGAATGCCATGAGTGAGGGTGCAGCCCAATAGGTAGAGAAAAAAAGTGGACAATAATGCTTAGTTGTGCTGAAGGCTAGTATCAAGATAAGGACATCCAGATGATAGATGTAATGATATTACAGATAATGTATGTATGCACACTTTAGTTATTTGATATCTGGATACATTGACAAATAAGTATGTAGAGGATGTATAATCAAGTACTGTATTTGGATATTATACATCCAGGTGTATAGTTTACCAAGTACCTGAATAATTTTATTATCTATATATTAGGGCTAAGCCAATACTACTTCGAATCAATATCAGTGCCAACATACATCATAATGGCGATACTTGAAAAGATGTAATAATTCAAAGTAGGTCAGAATGTGTAATATTTTTTATGATACTGCCCCAGTGGAACTAGGCTATTGTCTTGAATATTGATTTTCACGCAAGATGATCGTTTGATCACCTCATTCATTTTACTCCCAATGTCTCTGGATATTTACCCTCTGCAGACTCTGGAAAAAGTATCAGTCAGCATCTATGATACCATTCAATGTATGGGACTCTGTATCAGTTCATTCCTACTATACATTCATGGTGCCGAAATGTGACTAATGCTGTCAGGTAATCCAATGACTATACAAAGGTACCTAGACATCCAAATTGAGGATATTGGATTTCCACTATTCAAATTACTAAAAATTTATTTATTAATTAAATGATTGATGTGTAGGAAATTTAGATATTGCTTGTCATAGTTCTCTGGGTTCATGCTCCTGATAATTCTCTTAGGAGTTTATGAAAAGATGCAATTGAAACTTTTTGTTCAAAATCCTTCCTTTATATTTTTCATTAAAAAATTAATTGTTGCCACCAAAAATGTTAAAACAAGTCAGATGGTAACTCAAAAAATATATCAATTGACTGGTATTGTGATAACTGCCTATTATCTAACTAACAGCTGGGAAGTTTCAAATATCTTCATGACTTTTTTGTTCATGCAGAAGTAGCGAAAAAGTAGCGAAGTAGCGAGTAGCGCACAGGAGTAGCGTAGCGAGCTACTTTTAGGTAAATGTAGCTGTAGCTGTAGCGAAGCTACATTTTGGAAGAGTAGCTGTAGCTGTAGCGAAGCTACTTTTAAAATGTAGCGTTCCGATCACTGGTTATTTCCATTTGGTTTATTATACGAGGCTACAATCACTATCTGAGGACTAAAATCTTCTGATTACAGCTTATGCTGTAACTAGGCACTTAGCATGTATATCGACAATTTATAGGACAACACGAACCTTACAGAGGATTGTAGGTGATGTAGGACCACACGCCAGAGTCTTATTAGACTGCAGGAAGCACTTACAGCTAATGTTACGAGGAAATAAGGTTGATTTTTTATTGTTTCATAAGAAGACTATCCTTTACACACCCAATATTTGCTTTTTCAAGTAACTATATGTACCAGATGCACACAAGCCTACACTAACTAGATTTTGACTGTATTATATCAGGTGCTAAATGTATCAAGAACTATGATTGTCTATATTTCTGAGAAATTACGCAAAATAATTTTTTTCTATATAAGTATCTTAAGTGTCTCAAAAGCAGATTTTTCTATGTAAGTATATTTTTTATTGATTTCTTTGTTTAACAGATCAAACAGAAAGACGGCAAAATTCACTAAATGTAGTTCTATATTGATTGCATGAAAATAACTAGGTCAAGGGGTGACCAACAGTGAGCTGAACGTGTATATATAGAGGGTCACTCTCTATTATTCTCACCTTCGCTGCATTGGTGAAGGAATGCACTTGTGGGAGGTAGAACCTGAACGGGCTCCACCAGGGCATCGAAGACTCGAAGCAACACAAGTAGGGTCATAGGCGCTAGGACCAATTTGGTCATTGCTTCTTATATGAGGAACCAATTTGGCCCACTCCCAAAATTAACCTAGATTGCTTATAATTTGAAGTCTGCACAAGATCCGATGACAAAATTTAAAAATTGTAAAAGCCCAGACAGGGACTCGAACCCTGGACAGATAGGTTAAAAGCCTAATGCTATACCAACTAAGCTATCTGGGCACAAGGTATTATTTTTTCTTGAAAAGTTAGTTATGTTAAGAAATATATTGAAACACTTGAGAATACTCTTGGCCTGGATCGACAGAGAAGGAGACAACATTTCCAAATTTTTACAGACTGTGTATTTTACCACTATAGAGGTCTTTACTATATGTAATTCGAAATGCTAGAGTTCAGCTAGCTCTCAAAATTGGTAAAGATTGTGTTTGGTGAGCTAACAAGTTACACTTATATCAAGTTACGGACAAATGAAGCTAAAACTCTCAGATTTACTGTGAACGCATGAACTACTAGCCTAGTTTTAGTAACAGTACTAGTCTTTAATTCACAAAGTTAGGTAAAAAAAAACAGTATTTTTTAAAAAAATATTGTTACTGCCTTCTAATTTTATGTTTTTTTATGTTATTTACAAGGTCTTAAGCTCTATACTTGATAAATGATGAATTAAATGTGTAATATAACAACTGGTTTACACTGTTTGGCATCCTTTAAATAACAAAAGAAGGAATTATTTGTTTAGTATATTTACTACTTTATATTTATTTAAGCAAACAATTCTACAGTTTAACTTAACTTTTAACAAATTGTTACTAATTTATATATCAAAGTTATGTTATTTAGTGTGTATGAAGGCGTATAATGTTAATATTTGTACCTATCAGTGCAACTAACAATTATATTTTACACAGAAAAGATAATGTTTACAGTTAAATTACTTGAATCAGAGAATAATATTTTACAGTAATTGATTCATTCAGTACTAGTCATTACTTTTATGCATCAGAAAGTTTTCTTAATTTTCTATTACGCATGCTATTTTGCAATATTGTTAAAATGTATTTCTAAGGCAAACTGGTTTAATTTTCTGCTTATAATGAAAAGTTGACACAGTTTTCGCACAATGCAATGTACATTTGTTATATTCACTACTTACAATTGAAATATTATGCTTATTTAATGCATTACTAACTAACTCTCTAGCCTTCTTAAACCCGAAGGTTTATGGCGGCAGCAACATATGCCTTTCATCTGTCCCTGTCCTGAGGAGGATCTATATACTCCTTTCCATCCCTACCAGTTTCCTTTAGGTCCATCTCAACATTATCCCTCCATCTTTGTTTTGGTCTTCCTATTGGTCTCTTACCATCAGGTTTCCCAACAAGAATCCTGTATACTTTTTTCTCCTCTCCCATTCATACCACATGACCTACCCACCTAAGTCTTTTTGATTTAATCATTCTAATAATATCTGGACATGAATACAAATTATGTACTTCTAAATTATGTAACCTTCTCCACTCATCTGTCTTCTCATCCCTTTTAAGTCCAAACATTTTAAGCATTTTATTGTGTTTGCAGTTTCATGTTTCTCTAAGGTTTCTTCTATGTAATCTATTATTTTTGCTATGACTGTGGCTATTGATGTCCCTTTCTGGATTCCATGTTGGCTTCTGTTTATTCTTGTTGCTGATTGTTATCTGAGTTAGGTTGTTTGACTTCAGTGCTATCCTTTTTTAACTTTATTGTTGATTGCTATTTGTTTATTTTCTTATTTTTTAATACTTTTTTTAATACATTTGAATACAAAGGCTTCAAAAGAAAGCACTTAAAACAAAGTACAGACTGTAGTATAGGGCATCAATCATGCAAATAATTTTTCAGGAAGAACTCCATAGATCAATAAGTAAATAGCGATTATTCTAAGTACTACAACTTGACCAAAAAATAGACAAATATACTACACAAGAAGGAAAGATGATTACTACCGTAACAATGAACACTCAATGTCTCAAAAGACCATGTAAGATATTCTACAACAACTGCCTCATAACATAAAACTGATAAGTTCCCAAAAAGTATACAATCAATGAAAAGAATCTACTTGAAAAGGGAAAGCACTCTACAGTCTCGCAGAATTAATGAAAAATAACAGCAAAACTTAGAAGCATACCTACACACTCATTAGTGCTCAATATGCATACAGTTCACATGCAGCTCTCACAAAAAAGGCACATAACAGTCTCCCAGCTCTGATCTCATCTGTACTTGTCCAGCAAAAACCAGTAAAATATTGAAGAAAGTCACATGTATGTTCATATAAGTGTGTGTGTGTGTGTGTGTGTGTGTGTGTGTGAGAGAGAGAGAGAGAGAGAGAGAATATGTGTGTATAAACCACAGTGTGCTCTTAGGCCCGTATTCGTAGTCGTTTCTCAAGAAAGGAAAGCGTCTTGAGACCTCTCTTAAGATGCCATGCTGTTTCATAAACGTTTCTCGAGATTTAGCCCAAGAGACGGTTTGCTTCACCATCTTGGATAAGAAGAGTCTGTGCCAAGAGAGTCTTCCGGACGTTTTTTCCCATTTCATAGTCCCCTCTCAAGATCCATCTTAAGATTCGCTGTTTCATAGACACTTCTTGGCAGCGTAAGAGCGATATTTGGTCTCTCAAGATCCTGTATTCGCCAAGAGAACGAAACAGGTCTCTTGAGATACAAAAAGTTCTCTTGAGAAAATAAAAATGGACGTTGCAGTTCAAAACTATGAAGAAGAGGATGGATATTTTGAAGATTTTCTCATTGCAACAGCTGTTTTGTCCAGTTTTTATGCCTCAGTTTTGCATCAGGTATGTACGTAAATTGAACTACTCTCTACGTAATGATCTTAGTTTGAGGAGACATAAACCTTGTTAATTGGTTGTACTGCCTCTCTTCCTTCTGTTTATTGATTCATAAAGAAAAGTGTAGTCCTGTATTATAATAATATTGCTTCTGCATGAACATTATTTGATTCTGAAGTAGTGCATCGATTTGTTACTCAGTTGTGTAGCAAAATAATGGAATAAAATAGAATTTCGGGGCCGTTAACCCACTGTACTCCATCGAGAATTGTGTTTGTTTTCTTTTTAATGGACAGATTTCGATGTTTTACATAATGTTAAATTGGTTCCAACTCTCGGAAAACACAAGTAACAGATGTATTTGATCCTAAAGTATGACTGGCGTAAGTTAAAACCTTCCATCTACGGTTACTTTCGTCGCCTTTTATTAGTAAAAAACCGTTTATGTGCACACAAAAATAGCGAAAGAACACGTCAACTCCAAACCTAACACTCCTAACTTAACGACGAAAAATTTCAGCTGCTGTTGTGGAATGTCGTGCTGGGTGCAATATTCACTTGCACGAAGCCCTCAGGCTGTTTCACAGGAAGGTAACAGACGTACTTTATTCCACAGACACATTTGTGCTAGCTAAACATAGTGAAAACTATCTACATTTTACATAATATTTATAAACCATGCAAGGCATTTACTTTGTTGAGGGAGTACAGATTGTTAAGGGTACCTAGTATTTCTATTTTGGGTGCAACTACGGGCACAATGTGGTGAGACCAGATATATCTTTCACACATTTTCAATGTATGTATGTCAAATTACTCACACTAACTTAGAAAAATAAACAAGACAATAACAGTTAATCAAACTACCTAACCTGTGCACTATAGAAGTTTCTGATTATTTTTAGACACACACATGGAATACCTAACTGCCCTCCCTAACATGCAGTGCAAAAGATAGAATGCAAGAAAATATTTGTGTCATAAAATAAATTTCCACAGTGACAAATCACGAGACCTGGTGGAAATAGCCCCAAAGCTTGGTTCATCACCTGGTGAATGAAGGTAGTCACTGATTTCATTTCATTACTACAGTATATATGATTACACAAAAATATATGATTTAACATAAACATATTTAAACAAGCATAATTGTGAAATCATGAATATTTCTCTTCTATTTTCCTTTCCAAAGGTGTACACAGAAGGGACTGTATCCCTTCAGATAATTTTTATTTGACATAAATTAATACAGGTCCAAACTCTGATTTTGTAATTTCGATATTCTCATAATACACACATGCATTTACATAAATCATATTCTACATGTGCCTATAAGCAAACACTGAACAGGTTTTCAGATAAGAACAATTTTACCATCCTGTTCGTGTGTACTTATGCGAGTAGTTTAGGCAGGTAAGGATAGGTGCTATAGTGACATTAACTAATTGTATATTTTTTAAGTATGAAGCAATTGTTTAAATTTGAATAATACTGAAAAACTTTTACAAACACAGTTATTTTCAAGTTATGAACTTCAGAAATGAGTATTTTCTGCATTTCAAAATGCATGAGATATAAACATTTCAGTAATCAGGTATGTGTATTGGGGTTATTAACTTCAGAAATGAATATTTTCTGCATTTCAAAATGCATGAATATGGACATTTTAATAATCAGGTATGTGTATTGGGTTAATTTGTGGTTAGGCATTAATTTATGTGGAATGAATTTTCTTTACAACTATCCATGTTCTTATTTTAAATTGTGAGATCAGTCTTAAGAATATTTTGTTATTATTTTTTCAGGTAGTGGTAGGTCCCAAAAAGGAGTTCTTGACTTTGTGGCTAGACAGGCAGGAAGTATTTATGATAATTAGATATTCCAAAGGACAAAATGCACTTCTTCATGGCAAGGGATATTCAGCTCAGCTCGACCATACTTCTACAGTCCATTCCAAGACCCACCAACTGATCCTGAAAGAGGTACAACTATGCCCATGCTCAGCAGAGGAATGTTGTGGAGAGTACCTTTGGGATATGGAAGCGACATTTTCCACGTTTGTCCAGAAGACTTGGAAACATTTCAAGACATTGTTATCGCATGTTCAGTTTTCCACAATATTGGTATCATATACAGTGACAATGTTGAAATTTTCAAGGAACCTCAGATAACATATCTGTAGAAATAGAGCCTACACGTGTGCATCATAACAATGGTGAGCTGCAAAGGAGCTTCTTGTGAATAGACTGTTAATATGAATATAACAATGTGGTCAGCTTATACTTTGATCAAAAACTATTCACTCAGTTCTCAATGTTTCTCTTTTTCTCTCGCACACAATTTTCTGCATCAGCATGTGTGTGTGACAGTGAATTATAGTGGTACGAATCCTAGTTTTATGAGATGCCACCTGGGTATCTCTTTGTTTGTGACTTTTATTGTGAACACTGTTTTAGCATTTTCCATGATGTTAAATTCCTATTCATCCAAGTGCTGTGTGCATTGATACTATTGATTGATACTAAGAATATCAAAAAGTTATCCTGCAAAACTGTATTTTCCTTAAAACCATGCATTTTACTAAATGGTTTTAGTGTCACCAAAAACATGTGTATTTTGTATATGTGGACAACATAATTTCATTTAACTTGATTATGTTCTTTCCCCTTTTTTTAGAGTCTAAGAAAATAATGAAAAGTGACATTCCTTTATGTAAGACCAGTGAACGAGATTATTCTCAAAATAAATTAGTGCTTTACCTGTAAATTAGTTTTGATTTTGATTTATTACACAGTTTAATGTTTCTCAGTGATGTCCATCCATCTAGGAAAATTAACTTCTCAGTGATGTCCATGCGTCTAGGAAAATTAACTATCTTAATTTCTTTGGTTCTTTTATGAATTTGTGCCGGACCCTGTGGCCGAGTGGCCGGTAGTTCCTCGGTGGACGCCGTTGGTGTTGAACGTGCTCATATCGTTCTCTGGTAGTGCGTTCCCCGAGTGCAGCTAGTGAGTCAACTACATCTGGAAAATTGGACTCGTAAAATAAGAGACAAATCGAAAAACCAGTAAGTACTATAGTGGCAAGTAAGAATAACGAAATGAATAGGTTAAATACGATAAAGATAAGCTTTCCAGTGAATTCTCCTAAACCGAGGGCAACGGATATACATGAATTTATTCCCTGACAATTCCGTCTGCATGTTGACGAAGTGATGGGAATACAACTTCCGACAATTTTACGTTGTGTGTATATTAAATTTGTGAGAGAAGCGACAATGAGAAAACTATTAGAACAACATGGGCCTGATATGGAGTTTCGTTACGCTGATGGCAATAGTGTGAAAGTGTCATTACAAGATGCGGGAAGGGAAGTGAAATTTGTGCGTGTCTTTAATCTTCCATTGGAAATGGACAATGATAGCGTGAAAGAGAAACTGCGAGAATTTGGAACTGTCGATAGTGTACACAAAGAACAATGGTCGGGGAACTTTCAATACCCAGTGTATAATGGAGTGCGAGTGGCAAAAATGGAAGTCAGAAAACCAATACCTTCATTTCTAGTAATCCGCTCGTTTCAGTGTCACGTTATCTATGATGGACAGCAACGGATGTGCCAGATTTGTCACCAGCCTGGTCACGAACGTAGGATGTGCGACCTTCGTCAACCCACTGTCCTGAGAGTTCCGCTCAGGCATCAACGAAACTACAGTCAAGTGGCGCAACAACGAGAAGGTGTCGTAGGAAACTCGGGACCATATCACGAAGTTCCATCCAGTGAAAAACCTTCTACTAGCCTTGAAAACAAGCTGGAATCAACTGAAATACCTACAGGAAGCCACCCTAACCCCCAGAAGGACGGAACTCTTACCAACCCCGTAGAAGACACGACGAAGGAAGCGGATGTTGCAGTTGCGGCTTCGAAGACCCCAGAGGAAGATGGTACACAATCATTGGTAATTGAGGAAGAAAACTCCAACCTGGAATCAGTGAGAGAAGTGGTCACAGAGGATGGCATGGTACGCACCAATGCCATTAAGGATCAGAAGACAGCGGAAAGACAGGAAGAACAACAAGACGCAACGGGGGAAGACATGGATAGTGAGTTGATTACCGATGAAGATAGTGAGAGTAGTAGTGTAAATATGAAACTTGTAGTGGAAAATGTAACTGGAACAAAAAAAAGGACTAAAATGCGGGGACAGTGAGCGACATGAACTTACCGAAATGAAGATCTAGGTGCAGGGTAGGTGAGTTTAGTAAATCAAAACAATTCATTTAACAAATAGTTTGACCTTGATAATTTGTGTGAAATATTGCATACATAGCCTGAGTATAACATATAGCTATTTTTTCCTTTTAAGAATCCTTGTGTGTAAGGTAGACCAAAAAACAGTATAACAATGTATATATTTACCAGTATTGTAAAAGCAAGTGTTTACATATCCATAGTGATGTTTGCCACTATTAGACTTGCTAATATAAACATAAACAAACTACAAAGCAAAACAAAACAAAGTGCATTGCTGGACTTTCTAATTCAGTCAGCTATAGATATTGCTCTCATTCAAGAAGTAGCAATAACTCATTATGAGTTACCCTCTAATTATATTGTCTATAATAATTCCACATATTCAGCGCAAGGAACAGCGGTATTAGTTCGAGACAATATACCTGTATCAAATGTAGAATACCATCCGAGTGGTAGAATTACAACTGTACAAGTGGAAAACCTGTGGATATGTGATCTGTATGCGTCTTCTGGTAGTAATCAAAGGCAGCAACGCAATGAATTTTTCGCAACTGAAGTAGCGACGGAACTTCAAGGTAATAAGCAACATATTATTTGTGGAGGCGATTTTAATTGTGTTTTGTTGCCAAAAGACCAGCGCCCCGGATTTAATACATCCAATGCTTGTTGAGTTGGGTTGGTGTTTTAAGTCCACTTTATGCACAGTGTGGTTAATCGGGACTGGACCTACAGTTTAAAGTGGGATCCGAACCACTTGTGCCTCCACCGGGTATCGAACCCGGGACCCCTTGATTACAAGGAAACGACGCTACCACTGCGCCATGGGGGAGGCCCTAATACATCCAATGCGCTGCAACAGTTGGTAAATGGGTTTCAATGGAAAGATGCATGGGACACTTTGCATCCAACAAGTGCAGGCTTCACATATGTAAAGGATGGGGGTGCTTCAAGGTTAGATCGATTTTATGTTTCACAATCAATTATCCCTAATATCACTAATGTTAATATGGTGCCAACTTGCTTCTCAGATCATAGTGCAATTATAATAGCGGTAAAAATGCAAATGCTAAATATACAATACGGGTATGGATATTTAAAAATGAATATATCTTTATTTGACGATCCACTTTTTGCTGACAAATTACAAGAGAAATGGAAGTATTGGGAACGATTAAGGGCGAAACAAATAAATATGATTAAGTGGTGGGATGAATATCTAAAGCCAGC
Organism: Lepisma saccharinum; assembly: GCF_977018435.1. Taxonomy (NCBI): domain Eukaryota; kingdom Metazoa; phylum Arthropoda; class Insecta; order Zygentoma; family Lepismatidae; genus Lepisma; species Lepisma saccharinum. Next base: position 470,347 of record NW_028142983.1, read on the forward strand.
TATCACACGATTTTGTAGACAATATAGTAGGGAACGGAACCAGGATTGGAATAATAAATACAATTTTTACTATAAAGTGTTGAGAGAGCTAACTGATGAAGGGGTAAGGGGGGGAAAAGTGCAACAGAACATTAAACAAGTACAGGCAATATTGTTGCAATTACACGCGCGCAAAAAGAGGTGGGTGCCAAATACGTAGTAAACTTTTACCTTTTGACCCTCTTGAAATGGCCAATATTAGTCATGTTCTACATGAACGTAATCGCGGAAAACGCCAAACGATTCATAAGATAATAGACGAAGATAATTCTGAACATAGTAATGCGACTGAAATAAAGGAAATCTTTTACCGCTCTTATGAAACTAGATTTCAAGGAACAAGTTATGATCCAGCTCAGGAACAAATATTTTTACAACAAGTTCCGGAAATTTTTTCTGTTAATGATAATTTGCGTGTTGAAAATACCTTTACAGCTGCTGAGGTGTACAAAGCGATTCTAGGAATGAAGAATAACTCATCACCAGGAATAGATAGTATTCCCATAGAATTCTATAAAAGATTTTGGTCACTTGTAGGTAATATTGTGACAGACTGGATAAATGCAGTATTTAATCAACACTGCTTGGGAAGGACGAGCAATACAGGTGTAATCGTCCTGGTTCCCAAAGTTCCTAACCCTACGATAGTAAAACACTATAGACCTATATCTTTGTTGTGCACGGATTATAAAATTTTTGTACGATGTTTACTTCATTGTCTTTTGCCTTATATGGAAAGAATGATCGGTGTCCATCAATACTGTTATGGTAATAATAGATCGATCTTTACTGTTTTACAGACAATTCGTGATGTCATAACTAATTATAGACATACGACCATACAAGGTCACCATGGTATAGTGGCATTGGATTCTCAAAATGCTTTTGATACTGTACAGCACGAATTTTATATGCTGTATTTTTAAGGATGGGTTGTAGTCCAAACTTTGTAAATGCGATTAAGAGTTTATATACTGATGCCAAATCGTGTGTAAAAATCAATGGTTTTTTAACTAAGACATTTCCTATACAAAGGGGTGTCAGACAAGCTGATCCCATGTCTATGATCAGTTTTTGTGTAGCGTTAATGCCATTTTTAAAGGTACTTGAAATGCAATTGCAGGGGTTAAATATTCACTCAGAAACGATAAAATTATTAGGTTATGCTGATGATGTCACTGTGTTTGTGGAATTGCCGACAGATATGGAAATACTTGAAAAGGTGATAGAAAAATACAGCTCTGTGGCTGGTCTAAAGCTTAACTATAATAAAACTCATTGGATGCACTTAGATGCTACAAACCACTCATATGAAAACGATAAAATTCAAAAAGTAAATGCACTGAAAATACTTGGAATAATTTTTACCCACTCTATACAAGAAATGATTAAAAAAAAAGTTTAAAAAAAGGTAAAGTGTTCCGCTGTGCATAGCACCACGCCATGAAGGCGTATAGGGGGTGTGGGGGTAACGCCCCACACTTTCTTGATCCGGTCGTGAGTGGGTGTGATGTGATCAGCATCACGCCCCTGACCGCCTTTACCCCCCAGGGTTTCCCCCAGGTACCCATGTTATTCGACACTGGGTGGGTGCCGGGGCCGCTTCCACCGTTAGAAAAGTTCCCGGATTTGAATCGGCCGGGGATTGAACCCGGGACCTTTAGCATGGTAGTCAGACGTGTTACCGACTGAGCCACTGCGGCCACTTACAAGAAATGATTGCTCAAAATTATTCAACATGTATTGCTGGCCTGAAAAGTGTGCTTAAACAAAACAAACTTTGTGCCCTTAGCTTGGTTGCCAGGGTAGCCTTTGTAAATATTTATGCGAGTTCAAAGCTCTGGTTTATGGCACGAGTGCTTCCGATGAGGAAATTGGATTTTGCACAGATAAAGAGTGCGATAAACTGGTTTGTCTGGGCACACCAAATGCTGCGGGTGAGTCATGAGAATGTGTGTCTACCGGTAAGGTGCTGCGGGCTTGGCCTGATTCAAGTGGAGTTAAAGAGCCAAGCTCTCCGTGTACAAGCAGATATGTCAATGTTAGTAAACTTCCCAGACAGTTTAACGGGTGTGATACTTAAGCAGATTTTGGACACCATACCATTGCAGTCTCCGATCGCTATGGCAACAGTGCCACTGCATTATAAATATTTACAAGAATCAGTGCTAGAAATTTGTTATATACTACTTTCAGCGAAAACTCTTGAAATACCAAAAGTATCCCAATTATACAAGTCACGCTGTTTGGCAACACTGCCTAGCTGCAAGATAATGATTAAACAACCAACCTATCCCTGGCATAAGATATCGAGCAATGTTCAAGCACCACATTTATCGCCCTTGGTAAAATCTGCGTGGTACTGTGTGGTACAGGATATAGTGGTGACGGAAGAGAAATTACATAAATTAAAACTGTTACAAGACCCACTATGTGGTAGGTGTAAACAAAATGGTTCGATTTCACACTGGCTAAGTGAATGCATACGGACACGTGAAACATGGAAATATCTATGTGTGTTATTAGGAAAAATTTGTCGCACCCATCCCACTGCATTTACTGTGCATAACATAATGTTACCTACGTTTTCGTATTTTCCATGTACCAAATTGCGTAGTGTGCAATGGCTGGTTGGACATTATATATTGTTTGTCTGCATATATAAAGGTATAGATTTTCATGATCAATTTTTAATATATGTTAAACAGGAATATCATAAAGTGTCTCAAGATAAAAGAAAAATATTATTCGCACATTTTTTAAAGTTTCTGATTGAATGTTAAAGTAGAAAGAGTTATTGTTACACAAAAACTGTAAAATTACTGTATGAAAGAAAAATTGTAAATAAAAAAAAAATTAAAAAAAAGTTGTTGGCACATTGCGCTGTGACGCCAAGGGTCCCGGGTTCGAATCCCGCTCAGGCTTGGTTGTTTGTGAATGTCCATTCATCAATTTCATCAGTCATCCCCATCTTCGCAAATTAGCCAAGAGGCACAAAACGCGAAGTAAAGTAAACTCAATCAATCAAACAATTTTATGAATTTGTAACATGTGGGTATTCTTGGAATCCATGGGACGGAGTATGTATGCACCATGTGCACACATGCACAGACAATCGATAAAAAAGTAACATAAAAATCTGTGGTATCAAGCCAAAAATTATTTACAACAGGAATGGTATGCTTTCAACTATTCAGTATAGCCTGGTACAGTTTAGAGTTACTCAGGTAAGTAAGTGCATCAAATTCTCTAGATATCATTCATTAATGGGAAAAAGCCTTATGATAGTGTACCATCAAGCTAATGTTAATCTAATTAACTGGGTAAAAATATATACTTTTTATACGATTTGAAAAGTAATGAGTAACTTATGCAAGAGAAATGTTCATAGGAAGCAATTGAAGGGCTCGGTGTGTAAAACATGCTAAGTGACACCTTAGTCATTTCTGAGTTCATTATGAAAAAAAAAATATTAGAAGCTATACAGTAGATAAATTGTTTTTGTGTTGTGTTTACCAATTTCAGAAGGCTTCACTGAGTCCAATGCAAATTGTATGACATGACAATTTCACTCTAAAATTGAAGGATGGCACATTTTACTTTGTAACTCAAAAATACCAAAATGTCGCCATGTTTTCCACCTAAGCCCTTCAATTGATCATAGCTCTCTGGAACATTTTATTGTGACCATGGACTCTTACTTTGTTTCTATGGCCTATGGTACAGCATAAATGAGCAAGGTAGAGAGGCTGTGATTAGGCAGTGGGATAAATTAGTTTGGTAATGTTTGTGCATCTCACATTTATGTGTGAATCCCATAATCTTGTACCTTCTGTTTTATGATGGAATAAAAAACACACCCAGTGTATTGTTACACACTTTTGCATTTAACTTTGATACATCTCAGATATTCAGTAGATTTCTTTTGTCTTCTGTTAAAAGTTTAGCCCTTAACATATTCTGAATATTTGATGTCCTTTGCTATACACTCATATTGTGCATAAATGCCAGGCTATAATCCCTCTGCATCTCTTGCTCACGTGTATTGTAACCACCCATTTCAAATTCCAACTTCTAGATGTTACGCTTTCTTCGTTGATGAATTTTACTTGTACTTGTGTCGAATTATGTCATTGCATTTCGCTAATACTCTTGAGAATAGGTAAAAAAAAAGGTAAAGTGTTCCCCTGTGCTTAGCACCACGCCATGAAGGCGTATAGGGGGTGCGGGGGTAACGCCCCACACTTGAGAATAGGAGTGAACAATTTATGTGCACATTGTGGAAATTCATTATGAGTATTCCGCTTCGGATTTCAAATCCATAGAAGAAGTTTTTAGTTTCTTTCATGACTTCTTCTATTTTATATATGTGGAAAGAGGACATCAAGTAGATTTCAGGAAAAAATTGTAAATATTAACAAAGTGAACAACATCTGTTCTATGATTTTCTGGAAAAAAAAAAAACATGACAATGTGCAGGTAAGTTTGGACTAGTTAGCCCTTTCTCGTTTGTTGCAATTTGATAGTTGGGTAGAAAATGGAGAAGCATCCCAGTATTAGACTGATGTAAGGAAATTACGTTCAAACAGATTGATGGTACAGTGAAAGAGTGGTAAGGTTGGTAAGCTTCAAGTTCATAAGATTCCTCAAATGCATGCCTGCAGCTGTAAATGCCCATTTTGCTCAACTAAAACTTTTTTTATCTTATGCTTATGGATGTATATTCACAAATGAATTGATTTTTCTAATATATAATGTATCAAATTTGTGTCCCAAAAAAAGTTGAATTGAAATGGTTCTCGCACATCTCAATGCAGCGATGTCCGTTGAACCATAGAAACTGCAGGCTCTTAGTGCTAACAGTGTTGGACACTTTCCATGTACATATTTACTCCAGGCTGTCTACCAGTCAAGAAAGTCAAGAAATCATGCTTGTGGTCAAGAATTTTTGCTATTTTTTTTTACAGTGTAGCGAGTTAAATTGTTATATACCTGTCCTGGGATTTGGAAATTTAAATTGAGTTGTGTTTAAAATTTGTTTACTTTGGTTCTTAAGAATTACATTCTCGTATGCATGCAGTTTTGTAAAAATATTACATAACTTAATGTGGCCATTCCCCATCTAAGATGAAATCTGGAGCATTAATTTTTACATGCATTAATAATTAAAGCAAGACAACCACAGCTTCAGTTTTCATCTTCACTGGCCTTCTGGTAAGGGTTTTTCATTGAATAAAAATATCTAAATTTGCAACTATGCCTAAGTAGTGAACGATTAAATAAGGTTACGAAAAAGGGAAGAAAGGTCAAGAATTTTGGATTTGTTATTTTGGCAGACACCCTGTACTCCGTTGATTAAAATTCTGTTTTGCAACGTGAATTGACAATGATAATGGATTTGAAAAACAGATGCAAAGACCTTCAAAGCAAGACCAAAATTGTATTTGTAGGACTACAATATTATAAGAGAAGTAGTTTCGTAAAAATCGTTAAGAATGGTTTTTTTGACAAATTTTAAAAATCTGAAAATTAAGAATTGTTGAAATTATTTCTGGTTGCACCGTAATAAAATTTCATTAGAATCGGACCACCCAGATCTTTTTTATAGAATTTCAAAGAGAGCTATCGTATGCAAAAAAAAGGGGGACACTTTTTTCTCAAGACAAAAAAAAATTGCTTAGCATAGATTAACGCAGAATTGAGTACGCTGAGTTTTGATGTAACTCGTTTCTATGTAGACTAATTCCTGGTTAATTTTTAATTTGAGTCCAAACTCGAGTATCTATAAGTTTTAATCCGTGAGTAGATAATTCTTTTGTTGTTGTTGTTTCTCTTTCATCAACGTATATGAACAACAAAATATGGACCTACAGTGCTGTGAATTTGCGTCTTGACTGCACACCGCTGCGTGATTTTCTTTTGTTTTACTACCAACATACAACAACATCACTAACAGAAGAAAAACATACAAAGCCAGGAAAGTAATTCATCTTCTGTACTTTTACGACTCTGTTCATAACTTCATGTAATTTATTAATGTATTTCAAAATTTGTTTTGTTGTTTCTTTTGACAATTTCTCTTGCAGTTCTTTTAAGTTGGTATCACTTCAGGCAATCGCATCTCAGGATCGTCGTCTTGGCGAAGAGAAAGTTTCTTTCCTTGGGAAGAGAGGCTCTTAGCCAAGAGTTTCTCAAGATACGACTATGAAACGACACTGTCTCAAGACGAGATTACCTTCCCAAGATCGTCTTGGCTAAGAATCTCTTACACAGTGTCTTGAGATTTAACTATGAATACGGCCCTTACATAAATTGATAATAATAGCAGTATAGTTAAAATCAAAGATTACACCTAATAATATTAATTTGAAAATTAACTGATAGAAAAAGATATAGTAATTATAAGCTTTTTAACATGTCAAAGTAATTAGTTTAGTTTGTTAATTACAAGAAATATAAATTATATATAACCTGTAAATTAAACAAAATTTGCCTTAGAATAGCTCAAAATAGCATACTTATTAGATTAATAACAAACTTACTGATGCAGTAAAATATTGACTAGGGCTGAATGTTTCAATTACTGTAAAATATTAGTCTCTGATTGAAGTAAAATATGCTTGTTAATTCCTCTGATAGCAGACATATCAATTTTATACATTCTAAATAACCTAACTTAGACACATAAATTAGTAAAAAGTCTTAAAAATTAAGTTAAACTGAAAAAGTAATTACCTTGGTTCTTTAAAATAAGCATAAGGTAGTAAAAGATATTGAAAGATTTTCCTCTTATTTGTTATCAAAAGGATGCCAGATAGTGTAAACCATTTGGTATATTACTAATTTAATTAATTAATAATCAAGTATAGAGCTTAAGAACTGACTAAATAACATAAAAACATAAAATTATGAAAGCAGTAACAATATTTTTTTAAAAAATACTGTTTTTTACCTAACTTTGCTAATTAATTGAAGAGCTCGGTGCAATAAGGAGCAAACCCTCAATTCTGTCAAAATTGAGATACACCATGCAGTACGTGCCGCATGAACGTCTGCTGCATACACCAAGAGGTGGTGATGGTGCTGTGTCACATTCGCGCTCAATCACATGGTACCCTTCTTCGAAAGTAATGTACGAACGGAAAGTTCAGTGCAACAAGGTGTCAAGCCACAGCAAAATGTCGTATAACGAGGAAGGTCTGGAGAGCACCTCCTCATATATTTGTGATTCTGATGAGGAAAATGGCCCTCTGTGCGTGACAACAGCTTTGATGACCCAGACTATGTGTGTGGAGTGTCGAGCAGCAATAGCACCGACTCTGAGGTAAGAAATAAGTTTTTATTTTTGGTATTTTTTGAAAATGTTGGTTAACACCTTATTGTCTCAGACTTGGGCACAGTGAAAACGGTTGGTAAGTGTGCGTCGTGATGTGCATGTTAATGCGCAAATCAGCTCACTATGCATTCGTCAGGCCTCGTGCAAGTTGGTACAGTAAAATCACGAACTTATTCTGATGACAACTGCTGCTAACATAATGAATGTAGGTTAGCACCATATTGCTGAAATGATTAATCACGAAGAAATCGACATGACACACGTACATGGTTCCCTAATAATGACAAATTCTGACAACATACCATCAAGGACATTGCGATAAATCTTATAGAATAGGAAAGGTGGCCTCCCGGATGGCGCAGTGGTACCGTCATCGCCTTGTAATCAAGGGGTCCTGGGTGCAATTCCCGGTGGAGGCACATACTGGTTCGGATTTCACTTTAAACTGTAGGTCCAGTCCCAATTAGTCTTACTGTGCATAAAGTAGACTTAAAAAAACAAATCAATCAATCAACAGGAAAGGTATTGTAGAAATAATGTAAAGATTAATAATCATAATTGTTTGGTCATTTGCAAAAATGATTTGTTTCGGAAATTTCTGTTTGTCGAGTGGATTGGACAGTTATTGCTACGTGCTAGTTTACATTTTTACATAAATGTGTTACTCTGATCCATTTCAGAATGACCTTCACATCACAAGGACGACAGAGCGATCTTCTGTGAAACATCCTCCAGCCAGAAAGAGATGATGCGACCAAGATAACTGGGAGAGAGTGAAACATATGAGAAGAAGAAATAAAGGGGAGCAGTACACATCCAGGAACACAAAGGATGTTGTTCCAGCCAGGAAGATAGGTGAGCCATGTACTTGTCCAAAGAAATGCTGGAACAAAATTAAGGGGGATGCAGAGTTCATTTTTCACACATTCTAGGACTTGGCTGATTATGCAACACAGAACACATACCTCATGATAAATATTAGATTGTTGTTGTTGTTGATTTGGTGTTTTAAGTCCACTTTATGCACAGTAAGGCTAATCGGGACTGGACCTACAGTTTAAAGTGGGATCCGAACCACTTGTGCCACCACCGGGCATCGAACCCGGGACCCTTTGATTACAAGGCGACGACGCTACCACTGCGCCATCGGTGAGGCCGAAAAATATTAGAATTCAGAATACGAAACGTTCCTACACAAAGGGACAATCTTCCAGGAGGTCATTCACGTTTTCCTATAATTTGAAAATTAATGGTGTAGATATGTGCAAGAAGGCTATGATCGTGATTTTGGCCGCATAGAGCTGTACGCAAGGAGGCATCATCCCATTGTGTATACAACAGATAAATGGGCAGATGTGATCAGCAGTTCAAACAGAAAGAAGAAATTTCATGTAACACGCATGCAGCAAACCGACTTCACGGATCTCACACCACTTGCGTAATCAATTTCCAAGAAAACCACCACAGTTGGTAAGGAGCCCCTCAAGTTTAAAGAGGCTGTGGTGTTCATGATGGAATCCGCTACTCGCCATATTCTGCATGCGAGTTATTCATACCAGATAGAAGCGCCAGTATGGGCTAGGTGCACCCTAAAGAAAAGAGACCATCCACTGCCAGAGGTACCCTTAAGTGATTTGCCATGCAAGTACAAGGAACAGATTCCCATAGATGTCTGGAAATATTCAGACATAATGTCCCTGTTGGAATGGATCCCTCCAATATACCATAATTTTTATCTCAGCCTTGTTCCGAAGGAAGTAACTGCCGCGGAGAGTGCAGAAACTCTGGATGGACTTGATGACTGATACATTAGGAGGGCCTGGATTAGTTGAATTCAGAATAGTTTGTGCGACCTGCATTCATATGCCACTATTTGGTGTCAGTGCTGAGAATATTTCGGCTGACACAGCATATGAATTAAACTTGTATGTCATTTTTTTCTCCCTATAAAAATAACTTCGACTTTTCATTCTTATGTATATTGTTTTGTTCACAATATAATGGTCATGCATTCCTGTTTGTTGTTATTCCACAGAACTGACACCGAAGATTGTAATGCAATAAGGATCTAACCAACAATGGGAAATAATGAACTGAAAAAAACAACTAATTGAATCATCTTTGCCAACATTGTACCACATTTGAATGTGTCCATGTAAACTGGAAACTTCAGACATGCTTTTGAAATCAACTATACGACAATACAAACAATATTCAGATTTATGAATTTTTTCAAACTTTCAAATGCTAAAATCTCGAAAACAACTTTTTGTGGGTTAGCTCCTTCTTGCACCGAGCCCTTCAATTCCTAGTATCTTTGTTAAGTTATAAATAAAATATAGCTATTTCTTTGGTACGTGTGCTTTAGTCAAAGAAATTGTTATTAAAATTAGCTAGTAGTTGGTGCGATCACAGTAATTCTGAGTTTTAACAATATTTGTCCTGAAATGGATACAAATGTAACTTGATAAGCTTGTCAAACAAAATAGTTAACAAACAGTACAGTGTGACCTCAATTTTGAAAGCTAACAGTACTCTAGCGTTTCTACATAACCTTCTGCAGCAGTAAGTTATATCCAGTCCATAAGATTATTGCCCTTCCATTAATCCTCAGCATCGCGATTAGTCACAAACGCAAAAAAGCAAAGTCTCATGTTTGTTATATTGTCTTCTTTTCATGCAATCACCTATTATAGTGGCCGTGGTGGCTCAGTCGTCGGCCCCCGTGGTGGAGTGGTTAGCACATCTCGCTACTATGCCAGGGATCCCGGGTTCGAATCCTGAAAGTCCTGAAAGAGAAATTTGAGTGAAATGATATGAGTAAATGAAGTGTGATGGGGAAGCTTCCGCTTAGAGGCTTTCCTTTATATAAAATAAAAAAATATATAAAAAGTCGGTATCGCGTATGACTACCATGCTAAAGGTCCCGGGTTCAATCCCCGACCGGTTCAAATCCGGGAACTTTTCTAAAGTCGGAAGCGGCCCCTGCGCCCACCCAGCGTCGAATGACATGAGTACCTGGGGGAAACCCTAGGGGGTAAAGGCGTTCAGGGGCGTGATGCTGATCACATCACCCCCACTCACGACCGGATCAAGAAAGTGTAGGACGTTACCCCCACACCCCCTATACGTCTTCATGGCGTCGTGCTAAGCAGAGGGGAGTACTTTATCTTTACATGCAATCACCTATACTATAGGGTAAAACGAGGAGAAACGCCGCAGGCGGAGAGATGCTGCACATGCTGTAGTTTGCCTAGTACACATCAGATGGCAGCAACATTCTGCATGGATGTGTAACTGTCGTTCATTCCACCACGCCAGTGCGGTAGAGACCAGTCAAGTGAAGTGGAAAGGAGTGGGGCGCCTTCATATGAAACTTTCCTGGTGAATTGACCGTCGAAATTTTATGAAAGGTAAGTGTGATAGATCGTAATAGTTTCTACGTGACAAATATTTTATAGAATACTTGTTACAGTATTGCGATTACCTTTCGCACGATTTTACACCGAAACTACAAAACCAGTAAAAAGCAACTGGTGCGGCATCTCTCCTCGCGAAAAAGGATTGTTGCCGCACATTTTTCTGTTTTGCACATCTATTGTAATCAAACATCAATTTATTGTGATTTTTTAGAAATTTATTACAGTCTTTATTTTGTTTAAGTTAACAACCTAGGCTGTGTCCGGATTGGCAAGCGCTCCGTCCCGTTCTCTCCCGTTGCTCTCGCGTGCCGTCGAAGTCACGTCCAAGTCGTCCGAATCTACATGTCCCCTTGTAGTACGGCTGTCACTTTTCCCGCTAGGTGTCAGCCCGAACTTCACCCATCGCACTCTGGGGCGCAGCGTTTTCACATTCAGAAGACACAACGGCGCTTATGGAGAAACCGCACAGTGTTGCCAATACAGCGCTAGCTCATGTCGCCGGGAAATGATGACCTTCCTTCACAATGAAGGTGTTACATATTTTGTATATATAATGATAATTATATGTAACTATTATACTGTGAACGTTACAGTTACCCTTTTTACAATGATCCATTGCGATCACTACACACGCGAGTGTAATGCACAAATATGACACTTCAGAAATCACTTAAAAAAGTAAAAATCCTGAGCGCTCACACAACTGAAAACACTTTTTCGAGAGAGGGAAAAAGTCTAAACACACCAAAGCAGATCTCTCACTCAGTAAGGGGAACCTGGCACATGGGTTAGATTCAAATTGCAACCCAAACAAACAAATGAGTTATGGCCCACGTGAACTGATAAGACGTGAATGACTCGAGCAAGGCATGTCATATTTCTATCTTGAAGCCCCATATTTTGTCATGTGTTGGAAAGCCTTTCAAAGGTTAATATGGTGTCTATGAATTTATGTGTACGTTGGAAACTGAAAGGTGATCTTCATTTCAGTATTAATGTCGACAGTAATGTAAACAAAATCAACGTGTATTTGCGACAGCACTAATGTTGCTCTCAACAGCAGCATTGGAAATAATTGTCAATTCAATTATTAAATTTAAGTAATTTCAATTCTATTATAACAAACTGCATGAAGTTCATATTTTTACTGAATTGAAATAAAATAACAACTCGAAAACTTGGTGGTGATTGGCCGGAATGCTGCGGTGAGCCAGCTCAAAATGGCCAGACAACGTCTCCTTACTTCGCGCGCGGTTCGGGTTAAAAGGAAACTCCAAATGCATGGAAGTAATATTTCTGGGAACCTTTGAGTGGTTATAAAAAATAATTTCATTATTTTCTCCACAACTTTGTCGCTGGAAGTTTTTACTTGGAATTACAGAACAAGAAATGGCCAGCGACGACATTTTCTACTGCACGAATATAAAAAATCTCCACATACTTTATTTGAATATTTTTTAATGCAAATATGCTTTAAAATATTGATAAATTCTGAGTACCACCATCACCTATGACAATTAAAAAACAGTGTCAATTTTTTTAATAATGAATGCTTCAATTTTACGGCATGTTTCAACGTTAGGAATGAAAACAATGTAAAAATTGTGTTTTCACAGAAAATTTGCGTTTTTAATTTATCTAAAATTATGTAAGCAAGTTACCAGTTTTTTGTGTTCACCATCGTATTCTCTACAAAATTTCCTGCAAAACTGCAGGTACCGATTTTACTTAAGCTAAATTTGTAAATCGAGAAATTTCACAACAGCGCGCTCGTATTTCCCATAAGAAAAGCATTGCCCATAAGAGCCCATTGTGTCTTCTGAACGTGAAAACGACTCTAGAATAACGTAGTGTGGAAAATGGCATGCTTCTGCGCTCTCAGGCTGGTTCCACTCGAAAATGATACCGCTAGAGGCGCTGGTGTTGGTACACGTGCTAGGCATTCGTCTGCTTATAATGGAAGTAAATGGAGTTTTTGCTGCAACGTCTGATTCTTTTACATGAAGCATTTCTATGAATGTGATAATTGCTATGATATTTGGTACAGTGGTCGCGAAGATATTAACGAACATTCTAGACAGTCGACCACGTCCTGTTATCGTCATACTTTCGTTAATAATACGGGAGAAAAAATACGCGTGGAATGTTCTTGGCAACTAAATTTTTGTGTATGAATTAGGTTCATTATTATTATCATCATCATCATCATTTCTTTTAAAGATATACACACTGAAGCATTTGTATTTTGGATATTTACTGTATCTTTTCTTCTGCTTTAAACTAATCGCGGCGATGATGATAATGATGATTGCATGAAACTACAAGGGGAACCCCACAAAACTTTCTTAGTGCCATCGACATGAGTGTAAGGCAACTTTCAAACCAATGGGACAAGCGACACGGGATGTTCACACTGTCACACTAGTGACACACACTTCCAGATTGTAAAATAGCATTCATTGGACATGAGGGTCCCAACTAAGTGACAAGCGCCATGGTGCCTTCAGTCTATTAGCAAGCGTTGCTTGCGAACAACAGATAGGCGACACGATAAATCGCACATTACAACAACAGATCTAGGCGACACGATAAGCCACACGTGTCGCTTTGTCGCTCAAACTGGGCCATTTCCTCAATACCTTGCAACATGTTGCCGTGGTTTGTTGTTCGGGCATACGCGATGCAATGAGTGTCTTGCTTTAGTGAGATTGCGCACCAAAGCGACAAGCGGCACGCGACACTTATCGCTTGAGGTTTTCACCTACCGAACGCTGGCCTGTGCTTCCCGTCATGCCGCTACGATGTGAAATGTTGCTCTTGATTGGCTCCTTTCCAAGCAACATGTGTCACTTCGGTGTGAAAGTTGCCTTGGACCGAATGACCCGTGTCGCTTTGGTGTGAAATCCTCGTATCGTTTGTCGCGTGTCGCTTTGGTGTAAAATCTCCTTGAGGAAACGGTGCAGTCAGAGCTTTTGTCCCTACGGTTCGAAAGGCTGCATTGATTTCCGACTGCTCGCTTTCAAGCGACATTTGTGGTTTGTCGCCTCGGTATGAAATATATCTCAGGATAGTATTTATATTCTAATAACATAGAAAAATAAACTCTAATACACAGTCCAAGACCTGACGTCCGGAATCACATTGCGATGTTTCTTCTTGTGTTACGCATGCTATTTATTTATTAATTTTATTTTACTTTTCTTTCCAAATTAATGCCATTTCTTGACTGCAAATCACTCCACAAATATAACTGTTTCCATCAATTCACTTACCGCCTTTCTAGAGAAACAAATCTACACAATATATTCCAAAAACTAACTAAGCCGCATTACTTTCATAACAAAATTAGCAGCTGTGTCGATCGCACTGCCATCTACTTGTCATCGTCTCGGGGAACCAGTTTCTTGGGTCGTTTTCCACACTACGTTATTCAAGGCGCTGTAGCGCAGGCGCATCGCACGGAAGCAGAAGGCAGACGCCAAACAAACATGACAATGATTTCCACCTATTTACTACTCATATTAAAAATGTAACACGCTATTTCATCATTTACAATTTTTCTACATTTAGTATTATTGATAAAATGTTAAAGTATAACTGAGTTTTACATCCTCTAATCAGTATATGTTGCCTGTACAAAGTGAAAGTTAGAATATGGCTGCCAAGCGCAGCGTCACAGCGAGTTCAAGCGTGCATCTGTCGCGCCTCTCTGCTCTTCCCTCCGACTCCAAGCTTGCCGCGAATTCGGACAACGGAGGTTGGCTGAATCCCCGGATGGTACGGTGCTCTAGGTGACATCTGCTGCCGATTCGGACGCGGCCTTAGAATGATTGGTGTGCTCAGCAAGCGTTGTATTATTTTATACAATGCAATAAAACCTGGAGGTACAAGCGGTGCTTCAAACTTTGGGGCCGCAGGGCCCCCCATCCAGCTTTTTCTTTAAAAAATTTAGAATGAATATTCCTTTATTTTTTTTTTGTTCTACACTTAAATAAAGATGAAATTGGAGAAAACAATAATATATCACTTATTAAGTAACACAGGCTTGTACTAAACGTACGCGCAGCAGGACGCCGCAAGATAGAGTACCTAGTGATCTTGCGGCCCTTTAACAAAATCGTTTCTTTGTCCTGAGGTACTATTCTTGCCCCCAATTTTGGCACCATGCCCTCTAGTTTTGGAACCCAATCACCACCACTGCCAGCGACGTTAGTTCTAATCTTGTATATCTAATATATTCAGACACTTTACAATGGAAGATATCACAACAGTCGCGTGTCCTGGATTTTCGAAAGGGGTGTTATGACTCCCATCAACCACCCTTTGGCACGTGTCTGATAACAAAACTCGAGATTATTCGCCACGTCACTACTTTCATCCTGGAACAAGACTATTACTTCTTTTCCGGATTTATTTACTGCTTGTGTGATTTTTCCTTACTTTACCCGTGACTTTCGTCTCTGCAGAAAGCGGACATTCCAAACTTCAGCCAATAAAATAGGCAGTGTCTGCTGCCACGTTCTTTTTCTGCTGGAACCTCAAAAAAGATGCGCGTGGCAGTAGACTCGGTCTTTGTTTTATCGTGATTTCATCATGCTATGTATGCAATTACGTCTGTAACACATACTGTGAAGTTGTAGCGATTACTTTCACAAAAATGTTTTAAGATTATGTCCCTCAGCATTCTTCTAATAATAAACGTAAATGCTCTCGTAGTTAGGTTAAGTTCTGTTAGCATTAAAATAATATCGCTAAATGCTTTCTAAAGAAAAATGTTCTAAATTACCTGTACATTCATTCCCACTAATCATAAACTTGCATTTCTCTCGTCTTAGTCTGTTCTTAAGATTTGTAACATCATCTTAGCAGACTAATTACGTGGCAGCAGCAAATTTGACGCTTATTCTTACTGCTGACACGTGCGTGGCAGCAGACTCGGCCAATAAAATATTATCTGTGGAACGCGTCTGACTACCATGCTAAAGGTCCCGGGTTCGATCCCCGGCCGGTTCAAATCCGGGAACTTTTCTAACGATGGAAGCGGCCCCGGCGCCCACCCAGCGTCGAATGACATGGGTACCTGGGGGAAACCCTGGGGGGTAAAGGCGGTCAGGGGCGTGATGCTAATCACATCACACCCACTCACGACCGGATCAAGAAAGTGTGGGGCGTTACCCCCACACCCCCTATACGCGTTCATGGCGTTGTGCTAAGCACAGGGGAGCACTTTACCTTTTTATAGTGCTCCTCAGCAAAGATAAACAAGCATATAGGTTTTGAACAATTAGCACAGGCGAACAGAGCAGCTAAACGTTGAACACACTGTGAAACACATTGCTCATGCCAAAGCACGCAAGCGAATGTTTTAGTTTTTTGAATAGCCTATTTTTTTACGCTGAATTTAATATCGATACATACTTCTTGAATTTTGTTTGTTCGATATTTGTTACCTACACATTCATTACTTGTTTTGCTGTAAAATGCAATTTTGTCTCAATAAACATCAGACACACGATGTGAATTTTCTGACTTAAAAACATTACAAGCATGCAATTCATAATTGTTAATGCCCTCATAGCGCAAGAAATAGTATGGCTGGCTGGAAGGCGGAGGGGAGGGTGGGGGGGGGGCAAAAACATGACACGGCTGGGCCTCCAAAGTTTTGGTTACGACAGGACCGTAGTTTGTGAGGGAAGTGTGAGGGCGCCGAAAGTTCAGGGGGCTGGGGGCGCCGAAATGGGTGTACGTCCCTCTCCGAGAGAACGTCCTTAATCCGCCACTGTGTGAAACTAAGAATTTTAATAAGACGATTGTTTACAACAGAAAAGATATCGGAACTAAAAAAGCCTTAAAATTTGCACAGCACTTATTTACGTCACTTGCAATTTACACAATTTAAGTGCTTTATTCTTGTGAATCTGGTAAAGAATAATACATAATAATTCTACGCGACTGTACTTTAATTTTTATAGTTGCTATTAATAACAAACTTTTTTTTTAAACTTGATATCATACTTTTCCTCATGGCTAGTAAGTAGGGGTGTGCGGGACAGAATTGTTTTGGTCGGGACGGGATCGGTACAAGAAATTTTCTTAATCCCGACATTAGGGACGGAAAAAATCGCCATTTCCCGAAAAGTAGGGGAATTTTCGGGACGGGAAATATTCGTAATTTCCCGAAGCTCTGAAAATCTCGAATTATACACGTCATTTTCAACTTAAGTGATTCTTTTTGCATTTTTGGAATAAAAACAAACAATTTCGGATAAGTTCCAGACACTTGCAATGCAGAAAACGTCGAGAATTAACAACTTTTCAAAATGACCATTCGGTATTTCTCGACTGCTCGGGATCCCGAAGAGTCGGGAAGTCATTTCCCGAAGTCGGGATCGGGACGAGATATTTAGGAAGTTTCTCGTATCGGACAAACGGCTGAAATTTGCTAGTTCATTTAATTTGAATATTCGTACTTACGTATTCTGCATTGAGAAACATTGCTGAAGGTAGCATTTCGATTATTTTACGGAAATAAGCTATATTTGCGACATATCGAGTAATTTTCTTCGTTTCTTTTTGCCTTTGGTAACACGCAAAATGGCGGTCACAGTTTCACTACCGTACTCGGCATGCAGTGTTTTCACCCCACTGCACCCAAAAATGCCCACAAACCATTGACGTAGAGCCCCACGAACCATTCATGCATAGACCCCACGAACCATATCCGGTAAGGTTAGGTTAGATAGGGTCATGTATAGGTTACAATAGTTAAAAATTGGTTTCGAAAAAAATATGTGTAGCCCCAAACACCATTCTCGCATAGCCCCACGAACCATTGACACATAGCCCCACGAAACATTTACACATAGTCCCACAAACCATTTGCGGAAACGTACCTTCTTCAGTTACAAAAACACGTGTTTGGAAACACTGACCGGGATTGACCGGGATTAAGTCATCACACACAGGCTGCATCCACCTGGCAGTAAATGGATGCAAGAGCTTTCGTGCATCGGTCACACATTTATATCGAAAAATAGATGATTTACTTGCAAAATTCAGTGAACGATGCGAGAAACCACTTCCCCGAACTTCCACAAGTATAAAGAAACTGCATTCGGTAAGTAATTTCTCCTGTAAATTTGAAGAAATCCGTTTGTATGATACGAGAAATTTACCAGATATTTTTTTCCCGGTCCCGGTCCCGACTTTTCGGGATCCCGCACACTACTAGTGAGTATGGTTCTCTATTTTATACATACACATTTATCGAGAAGAATAGTTAGTACAAAAAATATTTTATATTCTATTTCTTGTCTCGCAACCTCTAGGGCTATCTTATCTACAGAAATAATTATTTTAAAATTGTTTAAACCCGAAACAGAAAGGACAAAAATATAGGGGGAAAATGTCTGCTTAATCATAGGCTTAATACAAGGAAAACATATGTTAATATTAAGTTATCGGATAAGGCATAGTGTATAATAATAAATATTAAATATCGTGCGCTTACTCACTTAATATATTTTATCTTTGTAATTTGGTGAGTTTCTCCGATTTCTACCCCCACCTACCTACACATATTCGCAGGTCGCAACAAGGGGAAACATAAAAGCGTGGTGTAAAAATCTAAATTTTTGTATTATAGACCCAACCAAATGAAGTCAAGTTTAGTGCTCTTTGTGTATAAATATACTATATTTAGCCCGTCTGAGCTACCCTGCCGTTGCGCTTTAACATATTAATTCTTAGGTTCAGGAGAATATAATTTTCGGAAAATTATGACTTGCTGTATAATGTTAAAGGTTTGCTAAACACATTTTTGTTACCTATTTACACGAGAAATTCTTACCTTCGTTGAAAATAACGTTTGAATACCCATCCTATCGCTCTCCCATGTAATTTCCTCTAGCGGAAAAGTTTGGCAATGAACAGCCCCATTACGCCAGGTCAACCGTTGCTATGGCGACTAATTTTAATCGCTAATATTCTGTGCCTCTATATACTTTGAGTCTGTGCATGCATAGATTGTGCTTGATTCACATGATTCAAATCACTCGAAGTCTAGGAGTGTAGAAAATCTTTTTATCTTGCTTGATTGTGGTTACTACAAACTCATACCTGTTGATAGTATCAACTTAAAAGTGAATGGAACCCTAAATCGTCCTGTCCAGTTGTGTATCCATGTAAGTGTACTGTTGTACCAATTTCTCTAGTGTTAAATATTGCAGCAAAGATGCATGTAGCTTCCGGAAAATTTGTTTATCCAGTTAATGAATGCGTAGCTAATTACCACATACACGTGTGTATGTGGGTATGGACATCGAGTAATGTGAATAGAAAAGCGGCGCACTTGATTTCTATTCAGACCATGCACGCACCACTCACTTCTGTAAATAATAAGAATGGGCACCTTATCATATAGCAGGTACTCCGCAATGGACATTGTTCCAGTCATGAGCATATCCTTACATTTTGATGTGACTAAAATTAAAAAAGTTCTAAACCCCTAGCAGGTTTTTGGATATGTATGATTGCTGGTGTTCATGCATGTATGTTGCAAGATCATAAGAAACAAAAACTGATACACCTATGACAAAACTCTCGATAGAAAACTGGGGTGTAAGGGGTGCTCCTTCCACATAGTGCACCCAATAGTCAACCTCACTTCCACATAGTACACCCTGAACTGCAGACTAATGAGGCTCTGGCGACTGGCCATGGGCACTATAATTCTGTGTCGTCCTGTGTTTTGTCCTTATTTGTGCTGAGTGCCTAGTACTAGTTTACTATTCTTCGGACAGATTTTTTCATTTCTACAGAAGAAACTACTTACTGTAATAAGTTCCTGTAGTATTGTCTAACATCTGGAAGGTGTTTTGTGTGATGTGGGAATGTTTCATAGCGGAAATTCAACCACTGACGCATAACCCCACTAACCATTCATACATAGCCCCACGAACCATTTCCGGTAAGGTTAGGTTAGGTAGGGTCACAATAGGTTACAATAGTTAAAAATTGGTTTCGAAAAAATATGCGTAGCCCCACACACCATTCTCGCATAGCCCCACAAACCATTTGCGGAAACGTACGTTCTGCAGTTACAAAAACACTTTTTTTAAAAAAAAAATTGATCAAAAAAACGTGAATACACATTAAAAAATGATCCGCGAAGCAGATAGGTAAGTAGAAATGTCAAAAATTGATGAAACTCAGAAGTTATAGGTGTCCGAAGGATAGTAAACATTTACCGGTTATTTTATAAGGAATTCAACAAAGTAAATCCCAAGGCGAGGAAAAAATCGAGAAAAACAGATGTTGTCAGGATATGCGTGATTGAACGTACTGAGGACATTTTTCGATGATGAAGCACATATTTAGGGGTGAAATGAGTGCTAATTGAACCTAACCTAACAGGCCTAAACTAACCTTGTAGGCATACCTCGTTCCCGTGAATGGTTAGTGACAGAAAGTGTAAAAAGAAAAGCTTACTTACCCTACGGATGGCGGAGCATGGTTTTGTAAACGGGCAAGAAGAAGTGCGCCAGAAAGATGTAAATGGGCAAGAAGGACGTAAACTAGAGTCTAGCCAACAGTTCCGATTGTTTTATGATTTCTCCTAGCGCAAAGACTAATTATCGTAGAATTTTGGAAATCATTGTAACACTAAATTTGAACCTTCCTTAAAGTAATGAGTGCTGTTTGGACTCAAAAAAAGTTATTTATGTTGAAAAAACAACTTGAAAATTACCTTATGCCCTTCTCATGGACAAGATATTCTGCGTCGACAAGCGACAGTAAATATCGTAGAAGTGTGGGAATGAATGTAAAAGTAAATCGGAACCTTAGTAGAATGCATTTAGGTACATTATTTTAATGCTAAGGGAACCAAACCTAACCTGCCTAACCTAACCACGAAAGCATATATTCAACAAAGCCTAATTGCTAAAACTTTGCAGTATGTGTTAACAGACGTACATCGAAATCAAACCATGTAAATATTGCATTTGTAGCATGATGGCTTCGCAATAAAACAAAAGGAACTTAGGCCATCATGAATGTTTACCCAATCTTATTAATATGACCCACATGTCATGTTAGAGAGAAAAATGTTTCTCGGTTTTGCAGTTTATCAACAATTCAAAGCTGAGCCCATGTTCCAATTGTTTCATTCAAATTTATTCATGAGGTACATACATTTATAACATGATTCGATTTCTATTTATGCCTGTACACATGGACTTCTTCACCTTAGTGATTACTTACTGTGTGTTTCCTCAAAAAAATATTTTTCCTATCCATATGCTCCTATAAGTATGCTTGTTTGTGAGCAACCATTCATTTACTGTGGTCATGGATATTGACTGCTGTTGCCATCTATGTCATGTGTGTAAGTTACAGAAAGGTTTTCTGGTTCAGACCTGTTACCACATGATGGCCTATTCCGTTGTTTCCATTGCACTGTCAAAAATGTTTTGGAATCATTTGGGACAGTGCTGTTCTCTTGGCATTGTGGTCGACTACATTAAAATAACGCCCCTGAATGCTTTTGAAGTTGTGTTAGGGAAGTCAGGATTAAGTCTTATAGCATTATAAAGATGTCTCTAAATGCTCTTGGGGTTATGTTACGGCTTAGGTTTAGGGCTTTTAGTATTAAAATAATGTTCCTAAATGCTTTTGTGGCTGTTCTTATTAAAATAACATTGTTGAATGCATCTACTAGACGGTCGCAACCCCCTCAAGCTTCATATGCAGCAATAGTCCATATTCAACATGGGCAAGGGAATACTAATTATCGTAGAATTTTGGCAATCACTTTCACACGGAATTTGAACCTTCCTTGAAGTAATGAACACTGGTTGGGTTTCGAAAAAAGTTATTTAGGCCCAAGTTCCTTTTGTTTTATTGTGATTTCATCATGCTATGAATGCAATTTTTATGTGGCTCGATTTCAATTTATGTCTGTTAAAACATACTGCGGAGTTTTAGCAATTACTTAAGATTTTGTTCTATATATGCTTTTGTGGTTAGGTTTGGTTCTCTTAGCATTAAAATAATGTCTCTAAATGCATACTACTAAGGTTCTGATTTACTTCTACATTCATTCCCACTAGTCTATGATACTTACTGTCACTTGTCAACAGGACACCTTGCCCATGGGAAGCATGCATGCTTGCGTAAGGTGATTTTTAAGTTGTTTTTTTTCAACATAAATAACTTTTTTTTTTTAAAAAAATCGAAACGGTGATCATTACTTTAAGGAAGGTTCAAATTTTGTGTGACAATGATTTCCAAAATTCTATGATAATTACTCTTCTGCTAGGAGATTTTTTTTAAAAAAATCATAAAACAATCTGAACAGTAACCGTTGTTTATGTTAAAAGAAACCACTAACAAACTTCCCTTATGCAAGCATGCACACTTCCCATCGACAAGGGCATTTTCCATTGATAGAAGTGACAGTAAGTATCATAGAATAGTGGAAATGAATGTAGAAGTAAATTTGCAACTTGCTGAAACTCATCAGCAGAGTTCTCATTTGCAATAAGTCCAATCTATTGGCAAAAATAAGATGTTTGAGATACCCTGCACAAAACTCCCCATTTTGCATGCATGACACATTCCACAGACTGTTCCACTGCTACTCCCCTCTTGCTGAATGTTCGCAGGAAACTCAAAGGGGTTTCATGTTTGTAGCACTGTCAGTAGTGTGAAGCATTTAGGGATCTTATTTTAATGCTAACCTGCCTAACCTAATCAAAGAAATAAAATAAAAATAACTCTGATTATTACTAAAATTACTAAAATGCTAAGAGAATTAAACCTGACCTGCCTAAACTAATAACAAAAGCATTTAAGCCAGTTTTTCACTGTACCATTACCATTAAGATTCATGTTAGAACATAACTGGAAGTTTGTGATAATTTTGCTTTTTCAATGTACAGTTAGCTCGTAACTGGAAGTGTTGTGGCGATTATTTTAACCGCTACTCCTTCTTGCAGTTAACAGCCTAACTGGAAGTTGCGAAGCAACATGCCTGCCATGGAGTTATCAAAGTTCCATACTCGACAACTTCACCCCATCAGCTTAAAGATGTGATTCACTAAAAAGTTATAGCTCAAGTAATCAAGGAAATTAAGCAGTATGGTTGCAAAAATTCATTTTGCAATGTTGTGTTGGAGAATTTGTGACAAGAATATCTGCTTTACCAATTGCACCAGTGCTATAGAGTAATTTGCCTCAGTGTTCAAGAGGCACCACCTTGTGAAGTGCCTTACATTTATGATAAGAGTTCGAGTCCTGATCTCTGTCCTTTCCCTTTTGTCAATTATTTATTATGTATGTTCCCTTCATTTCAGGCTTTATTGTTGAAGGATCTTATCTCATAAAAATCTTACAGTAAATTTTAAAATTATATTTACTCTTCGTATACTTTCATATCTTTAGAAGTTTTCCTGCAAAGCATGCTCACTAAAAGGTTCTTTTCCCATTCTTGAGCAACGAACATATATTGCACAGAGATGGTATAAAGCTTGCAGTCAAATTACATGTACATTTTTTTTATATTCATAGTGTTTACATAAACAGACAGAAAATATTAATGTTTCAACCTTCGAGTTCCTGACTCTCCTTCCGTAAGAAAGTATGTATGCTTGTGCTCCATAACAGCATTTGAGATATAGGAAATTAGCCATTATTGAAAGAAAGCCAAATTTGTAGTGCTTGCTTTCCATAAATTTATTTCATAATCATACAGAATTAATGCAATTTGTAGCACTTGCTTTCCATAACTTTATTTCAAAATCATACAGGATTAATACATAGCCATTGTTTCAGTTGTTTCCAATGAAGAAACATGCTTTCTAGTGCATAAGTATTTGTAGTTCTACATTTAAACACCAGGCTGTGTTCCAATCCACATAGTTTGAAACTACACTAAGAGATGGCGTGAAGGTCGATTTCCTGTAATTTCCATGCTTCAGCATTGCCAACACACTATTTTGGAGAGCAAACTTAGGATTAGTTAACTGGCTGTTGGAGGCGAGATGGAAATGCAAATCTGAACACCTGATGCTAAACGAACATATTCCGTGAACCGATACCAGAAACCCCTTCATACATCACACATGTGACCTAGGTAGGAGGGGCATTTCATGTCTAAGATGATAGTAAACGAATGGTTATTGGCAAGTACAGAAGTATATGGAAGTAAAATACCAGTGTCAAGAAATGACGCAGTAAGTAATCACTAAAACTCCACAGTATGTGTTAACAGATATATATTGAAATCGAACCATGTAAAAAATGCACATGTGGCATGATGAAATCGCAACGAAACAAAAGGAACTTGAGCCATTTATGCTATCTGAAACTTTTGACTCTACTAAGAACTTTCTCAAAGCTACTAAATTTCCTCCACAACCATTTCCACTATTCCTGAAGTTTCCCTAATGTTCCTCAGGGGGTCCCCAGGTTCAAATCCTGGCCTGGGTATGGATGTTTGTGAGTGCCCATTCATCAATATCATCACTCATCCCCATCTTCGCAAATTAGCCAAAAGTGGCACAAGAAAATAAAGCAAATCAATAAAATCCTAATGGTCCTATAAAGTATTTTATAGTATTTCAAGATTGTAGATAAGAAATGGATTTTTCTTATGTTGAGGTACATTCCAAATTCTGATGACACTTTCAAATCTCTGCCTAAACTACATTTTTGGAGATTAAGAAAAGTGTCTTAAGAATTTTAGGGCTTCGCTTAAGCTATAATTTGACAATAAATGTTTTGAAATATAGTGCATGTTTGGGGATCGTTGTGGACCAAATTGGAGATCACCAATGTTTTGGCCATGGGAATTCCATTCTCATAGCAACCAGATATTTTGGAAGATTTATAAGGTATTCCATTTGGATGAAACACCCAGACAATTAAATATGGCAAACTTATAATTTATCATGGTTAATATATGGAGGAGGTATATTTGCTTGAAACATCCAGGAAAATAATAGGAAAACACAACTGTGATAAACTGAAGAGTAAAACCTGGCAGGCATTGAGGCCTGTGGAAGGGAAGCTCTTTTGTGCAATGTCGAACACCTGGCTTGACGTGTGTGTTGCATATTATTGTTGGCACGACTCCTTGTGGATGGGTTTCTTCCAGGTCTCGTGCAGGCCTCTGGCCAGATCCGAAAATGTGCAACGAAGAGATGATCTGAAATGACTGAGGTTATTTTGCATCGCTTTTCTGAAAAGTTTGTGTAATCAAGATGATGAGGATGAGTGATGATATGATGAAGGAACACACAAAGAACACCCAGGCCGGGATTAGAATCCGGGACCCTTGGCTATGTAGCACACTGCACCACTGTGGCCAGCGGAATGCTGTTGAAGTATTA
This sequence comes from Lepisma saccharinum, assembly GCF_977018435.1. Taxonomy (NCBI): domain Eukaryota; kingdom Metazoa; phylum Arthropoda; class Insecta; order Zygentoma; family Lepismatidae; genus Lepisma; species Lepisma saccharinum. The sequence goes on from NW_028142983.1 coordinate 495,537, forward strand.
GATGTGACAACAAATGATATGGTAATATTTCAACTAGAGCTAAAGGTACAATTATAGAGTTGCAATATAATGGTCCAAAGTAACTGTAAAAATTCGACTCACTTGTAGGGGAGGGTGGGTAAAGTGAGACAGGTTGGGCAAGTATGTCCAGCCTAGCTAAATTGTATACCACGACAGGAAATGACCCCGCGAAGAGATAGTTGGTGTCATAGAAGCTGGAGAGGCTGTGTGTGAAGCAGTACGCTACTCTTGAAAATTGATGATTTTATAGGTATATATATAGTATATATTTTGGTGTTATCTTTATAAAGATTATGGTGTATACAGAAACCTCAATTACATATCATCAATACATTTTAACACTTGTAATATATTTATTGCATAATATATCTCTTTACGAACCTCATACTTACATACAGTGAATGTAGCATTATTAGACTCGCATACAGAGGTCGAGTAAATAAAACATGTGGGGTGGGGTAAGAGCATCCACCTAGAATATTAGAGGGTCTCACATGCTCCAGGTTGATTGATTCACTAGTAGGTTAATTTACATTGCTTTACTACCGTTAGGTTATTCTCGACGACAATACCTCCATGTGTATGTGTTCTGGGGTATGCCCACTCATTTCTTTTGCCAGTTAATTTTTTAAATTTTTAAAATACAATTAATAGCTTAGGAGATAAGCGGTTGTAAATGGTAAGATAACACACGTTACATTTTTGAAAACCACCATAAATGCAAAGCTTTTGAGTTACATTTTTTATAGTTGCAAGATAACTTAAAGGATTGGTCTCACATTGTATTTGAAAAAAGATGGTCATCATGTTTAAAGATAGTAGACGACAGACTGTTTTAACATGTCTTGCGAGAACTTTAAATTATGCTCATATTTGACTGTGTTTTGAAATATAGTGCATGTTTGGGGATCGTTGTGGACCAAATTGGAGATCACCAATGTTTTGGCCATGGGAATTGCTATTCTCATAGCAGCCAGATATTGTGGAAGATTTATAAGGTATTCCATTTGGATGAGGTGGCCACAGTGGCTCAGTTGGTAACGCGTCTGACTACCGTGATCAAGGTCCCGGGTTCGATCCCCGGCCGGTTCAAATCCGGGAACTTTTCTGACATTGGAAGCGGCCCCGGCACCTACCCAGCGTCGAATCACATGGGTACCTAGGGGAAACCCTGGGGGGTAAAGGCGATCAGGAGCATGATGCTGATCACATCACCCCCACTCACGACCGGATCAAGAAAGTGTGGGGCGTTACCCCCACACCCCCTATATGCCTTCATGGCGTGGTGCTAAGCACAGGGGGACACTTTACCTTTTTTTTATTCCATTTGGATGAAATCACCCAGACAATTAAATACGGCAAACTTATAATTTGGCATGGTTAATACATGGAGGAGGTATTTTTGCTTGAAACATCCAGAAAAATAATTGTGTTACATAGTATTTTTGAATTATTTAATGGTCTATGGCATATGAAATAAATGAGATGAAAAATGTGTTTGTAGTTGTAGCATAATTCATTCCTACACATGCACAACACTGCATTCGCAAAATAATTTGTTTCCTAAACTAAAGTTCAGCATGGTTTTGATTGATTTGCTTTATTTAACTTTGCCTTTTGTGCCACTTTGGCTACTTTTTGAAGATGGGGATGAGTGATAATATTATGAAATTGATGAATGGACACTCACAAACATCCATGCCCAGGCCGGGATTCGAACCCAGGACCCCTGACATTGTAGTGTGATGTGCTAACCACTCCGCCACGGGGGCCGTCAAAGTTCACTAATAGTATTAACCCTCCGTAACCCACACTGAGTGCCGTCTTTTTTAAAAATTTGAATTATTTTCCTTACCAGCGCTATAATTGTCGGGAATGCACTAGGTAACTTATCTACACTACTCCCACGAAAACATAGAGGCATTGGCACCTTTTTTCTCTCATTGTTTCAGTTGCTTACATGCCTCTGAAGTGACCGGCCCCCCTTTGGCGGCACTCAGTACCACGCGCGGGAATGTTTCATATTTTAAATCACAGCATCAGCCATGAATTCGATGGAAATAAGAAGAATAAAATAAATTATTTGTATGCAGAAACCATTGCAGTACCCATACGTAATGTCGGAGTTGTCAAAATAACGATATTGAAAAGTGACAACATTTGGTTCCTTATACCGTGCGTTCATTTCGATCTTCGGCCGAGAGATCGGAAGAAGCGTGGCGGGCGGCGCTGGCGGAGATGCTGACATTTACAGCCTGTAATGCTCGCTTATTTTTATGGACATATGCAGACATTTATATAAATATTACCAAACGAGCACTAACCTGTGTTATAAGAGTACGGTTTTAATTTTAGTAGCTTAGTGGCTGTATGTGCTGATGATTTTGACACATCCATCTCCTGTGAAACACGGCGTAGAGGTTTGTTTAGAGAACGATCTAACGCTGCACCAATTTCATCGAGTTTTGCTTCAGTTAGAATCTGTCGTTTTTGCTTAGGTGTTTTAAAATCCAGTTTCTCGTAATTTAAGGACAAGGTGTCTAACCGTATCTCTATGTGGAGGTGAAACGCCTGGGTATTTCTGTACAAATTGCCTACACAAGTCTCGACACGAGTCTGTTTTCACATAAGTGTCATACATAAAAATTCTTTGTTCTAACGTGAACCTGGCGGCTGTCATTCCAATCATCTCACTGACACAACACACATACACACTGCAATAACACAAACAAGTAACGGTAAGTAACCAAGAATAACACTCTTGCGCACAGTACGAAATTAACATGCTCTTTGTTTACATCTGCTCGCTACTATATTCACAGCTCTGTCTTCATCTAGTCGTGAAGGAACAAAAAACTCGAGCTCGAAGATTTCAGATTGCAAGGAAGCTCACAAACACCATTGACTTTTAACGGTTTCGTCTGCAGCGTAATCTTGATACAGTGTTGCACATTCGAAACCTCCAAACGATCCCCATCGACACAAAACTCTTTCAAGGATATAAACTTAAGCAGGACGTTACTGGTCAAAACTATGATTAAAATGTTTTATTATGTGTGGCTCTTAACATCGTTTATAAAGCGTATTTATTTGTGTATATAAGGGCAGAACTTGGATGAATTACAGAATAACTTTTGCATGTTATAACACAGGTTAGTACTCGTTTTGCAGTATTTATATAAATGTCTGCATATGTCCATAAAAATAAGAGGGCATTACAGGCCACAAATGTCGGCATCTCCATCAGCGCCGCCCGCCACGGTTCTCCCGATCTCTCGGCTGAAGATTGAATTGAACGCACAGTATTTGAGTCAGAATGTATTTTCTTACGTATACCTCGTAAGAGTACGAGAAACAAATTGAGATTTTAACATTTTGAAAATATTTTGTAAGTTTCTTCGAGGTGTGTTTTCTACATTTGATTGCTTTTTCTGCGAGTCAGTAAGATTTCGACCAAGAGTTTTGGAACAAATAGTTCCTTTCTACACCCATATAAAGTTGTAAGATTTCAATTCGATTTGAAAAATATGTTGAACGTTTTTGGAAAATACTTTGATAATTTTGTGAATGGTGAGTTAATTTTGTAGTGCCTTTATTATATAGCAAAGTTTTAATTTCTTTTAAAATAATATTTTGGTGCAATTGCTTCAAGAGCCTAAGCTTGTAATTCTATGAGACTCTTTCATTTTTATTTTTTACTTTTCTTTTAATAGCTGATAAAAATTTCCAAAATGGACATGATGGTGTTCATGTATATTTCACCTGATTTCCAGTAAGTGCTAGTGTAATTCAACCTCGATTTGCATCAATAATTCACGTACATAACGTTGGTTTTGATGAGGTGGCACTGAGTGCCGCACGTGGGACATTCGTGCTGCAATAAGGATGCGGATGACCAAGGGTTAACTAAAAGTGTGCTTTAAAAAGAAAAAGAAAAGAATATACTTTAACATGCCTAAATTTGAGTATCATTATGGAGGAAGAAGGTAGCAAACCTGATTGATAAAATAAGTGTGTTAAATGTTAGTTATTTTTTTTCCTAGGAAGAAAGGTTCCGCACTATTCAAGTTGATATATTATGTTACCATGCTTGTTAATGTTTTTATCATAACAACTACTCAAAATTGTGTTATGTTCATAAACGATGATGCATCCAAGCACACGCATACGTGCATATGCATTTCTCTTGTTTTTTCACTGGTTGATTGATTGATTTGCTTTATTTTACTCCTCTTTTCTGCCACATTTGGCTAATCGCAAAGATCAGAACGAGTGATGATATGATGAAATTGATGAAGGCACACAAAGAATACCCATGCTCAGGCTGGGATTCGAACCCAGGACATCTGGCATTGTAGGCATTTCCCTTGTGAGACCCGCTTTAGACGAAAGCATTTATCTTAACATTTATGCCATGATCAAAAAGCTACTGTGTAAAGTGAGAAATGTTATGGCATATTTCATGGCATTTCTGAAGGATAGAACCAGCTCTATTTCCATAGCATAACCAATCAGAAGCGACCTCATGGTCAGGAATGCAAATGTAATGGTGGTCGTGTGAGATGTATACAACATATCACTTCAAACGACGGTAACTATTCAATCTAGAGGAATGTGACTTCGTATTAAATTCTTTCAGGTAGAGATGAATGGCGCTGATTAAATACATACTGTACAACATTTACTGTATACGTTTCGAAGAATATTTTAGCTTTTTCAATTGTAAACACCGTGCACACAGCATAGATGGTGTAACTAGACGTGCCTTTTGTGCTGTATGTATTGTAGATTGTAATTGAAACAGCTAACCAAAATGTTTCATAAAATGCTTTCGTGTAAAGTACTATCTGTTATAAGATTTTTGGAAGCATTTGCGATAAGATTTTTGGAAGCATTTACGTAGCATTTATGCTAGCAAAAATGTTAAACGAAATGCTTTCGTCTAAAGCCGGCTTTAGAATAAAATGTTATTAGTCCTCACCTATAAGGTGCCATTATGGAGTACCATTGTTGACTACCAGATAAGAAAGAAACACTGGTCATAACATATTTTTACCCTCCCCCCCTCCTCCCTGGTAGTCTGATTCTTGGATACACCAAAGTATGTGCCTCCTGAGGGAATGCAACAGTGAAAACTCATCACAAACCTCCAGGAAGAGTAGAACCAAACTGTTGGACAATTTTAGAAATGAATATGTTAACAGATGTGTTAAATAGCTTTTGATTCAGTCAACTATTCCCTTTCACAGATATCTCTGGAGCAAGGGTGCGCATAGCATCAGAGAAGGGGAGGAAATAGAGCGGGCAGAGTGAAGCAGTACATGCTGTTGTGAAGGCTGGTAACAGTAGTTGCTTACCCCCCCCCCCCCCCCCTTGCAGGCAATCTATTTCTCTCTCTGGTGTTCATTGGTGGAGCCATCTCTCGTTACTACTTGCGCAGAAACTTGTTTTCGTTCGCTTTCTCCAGAGATAGTTGGGACAAGGGTATGAAGCAATACAAATTGAATGTTACTGGTACATTACTACTAGGGGAAAAATCTATTTAATTTTTAAACATAACCTGAAGAAGCCCACTCAGGTTGGTTTTGAAAAAAAAGGGGAAAATGCCAACTTCTGTGCACTGGGGCCATTAAAACACAGAAGTGATCCTGACTCTACAAGGCAGTATATTTTGTTGAAGTTTTTTTCTTAAGAAAGAATGCTGAGTGCTGGGTACTTCTAAGTGAGGTATGTTGGGTTTCATGTTGTTACTAAACAAGCTCGTTGAAGGTAATTAGTGAGTCAAACTGACAACCACTTTCAGGTGTCTGTTTGGTTACATGGCATAATGGCTAGTTTACTTTAATTTCAAGGGGATGTTCCCAGCAACAGCTGCTTGTACCAGGCTCAAGGAGAGAGAGGGAAAGTGGCAATGAATCAATATTAAAACTAATAATTTTTGTGGGGTGTAATGTTGTCCAAGTGCTCATATATTAGTATAGTATAATATATTGTTTCTGTGACCCCAGTATTTGTGACGTTTTTCTGCGCGAGTCGTAATAAAAAGTATTACGTTTAAAGTATGCATAGAAAAGCCTCATATTTCCTCTTTCGTCGGTACGCCTTGCATCTGTCTTGTGGGTTATTGGTTGTGCGAGTTACCGCTAGAGGTCTCCACTGTTATTTGTTCAGTGCTGCGATTACGAGCGTGCAAGCTCAGTAGTCCCGATCCAGCTGGCACTCACGAAACCAGCCAGCGAGCCTTGAAGGAAAAGAGAGGAAGAGAGTATGACGCGTGTTTAGAGCGGAACAGAAACTTGCGGGACGAGACTTATCCATTCACCGTTGATTACACGCTGGGATATTGGACTCTCTCTATATTCGGACTACTACGCAAACTGCCTCGTTTTTTATTATGTCTCTTGGAGTAAAGACATGGAAGAACTGTATTTTTTTGTGAAGAAGTGAATGGGGATGAGCAGAGTTTCGTCTGGTCTTAGGACAGCTCGATTGCCGTATTCTTCAAGGTACCATTCGCCGTTAGGACCATTTAGTTACAGATGGGATTTTGACAGAGAAGGAAGTTTGAGCGAGGTATCCAGAAACTACGTGAGAGTATGATGACCGAGCGAGAAGGACACCAAAACCCTATTTGATTCCATGGTGCCGGAGTTTGATTGGTCAGCGGAACGAGTTTTATCCTGGTGATTGAGGTATGTACTTTATCAACCCCCTCTTTTTTGACATATTGTGAAAAGTGAAGTGTGCTGGATACATGTATCTTTCTGAAACGAGTCACGAGTTTGAATATTGGGAGGAAGAAGGTACGAACGGCGAAACCTTCGAATTACCAGACAAGTAACGATATATTGTTGGTCAAAAATGAGTCGTTGTCACGCTTCTTAATAAAGGAATGTAAAGGTGGCGTTCAAACTTTAAATGTTGAGCAAGCAAGGCGTACACTAGCGTAATTTAGTAAATTACTTCAGGGAAGGGAGAATACAGTTAAAGATAATGATTGGTTGGCACATGAAAGGATAAGATAAACGAGAGCACCAAGTTAAAAGGAGGAATTGGTTGCAAAGAAAAGAGTGAACATTAATGTACTGTTGAAGAATGACCTTGTTAAATTTTAGATGTTACGAATGCCGACGTGTTTTGATGATTGTATTTTTTCGTTCATTCTCTTACGATTTTAAGTATAAATCTCAGAGTAAAAAAAAGAGATAATTGTTGAATCTATTTGAAAGTTCATTGTGAGAGTTAAATGGGAAGGGTTGTTAATAATTGTTCAATGTATATGGTGTTTGATTGAAACGTTAATCGAGCTTCGATGAGTGATTAGCGTAATAAATTCAGACCTAGCGTCTCAAATTGAATATTGATCTATGTTTTGACCCTTTACTCCAAACAAACGTAAAAATGCATTATCTGAATTTGTAAATTAATTGATTTGTAGTGCAACATATTGTTCGGAGACGGACACGTGGATTTATATATATATATATATATATATATATATATATATATATATAGGTTGGCTCGTCAATCTAGTGTAAATTTTTCCAGTAATCTTGAATGTATTTTTGCTTGGTGTCTTTTGATAGATCCCATATTTTCGGGCATGTTCTACATTAAGTTTGGTTCTCGTTAGAGACTGAGGTGACAGTGCTAAACACTTGTCAAAAGCCTCAAAAAACCGCGACTTTTGTAACTGGTTGGTTCATTTGTTTTTTAGCGTACGTCTATTAAATTGATCCCGGACTCTTTACGCGCTTTCCAAAATTTTGATTACTTTCCTTACGTTCGCAACCACCACACGTTACATATTGAAGATACAGCATTTAATACAGTCCAGGTTAAGTAACAGAATGCTCATAGTTTTTTCTTAAGGACACACATTGGGTAAATGTTGCCCAGAAACAAAATTACTTTGTAAGTCTGAATTATAATTGTTTTAAAGCAATTCATTAACAATACCTTTATTAAACTAATTTTATTAATTTTGAACATCTTTATTGTATTACGCAATTGATTAAAATGAAAAGAAAGAGAATATGTTGAAATATCATACTGAAATGTTTGAGCATATATATGGGCAAGTGGCTGGATGAAAATTACCCAAAGAAATGGATTGGCCGAGGCATTCCGATTCCCTGGCCGGCTCGATCCCCCGATTTGAAGCCTTTCGACTTTTACATTTGGAGCCACATGACAAGACACCGGTAAACTCGCAAGAAGAGCTCAGGGAGAGGATCTTAACAGTTGGTCAACACATCAAGGACACCATCACATCACGAGTTAAGAGAACAAATGTCCGTAAAAACCTGCGTGCCTGCATTCGTAACGGAGGTGCCCACTTTGAGCAAGACATGTAATGTTCTTTAATTGTATTGTTCATTGATTCCATTCACATGAAGATGAATGAAGTATTATATCTTGAACACAAATGTGTATGTTAGCAACATTTGTACCTTGTTGGATAGCAGATGTCACAAGGAAGTAATTTACGTAATTTGTACACTTCGTGTCATACCATTTTTGTTATTAATACGTTGCCAAGTAAACTAAGAGTGCATTTTTTTATCATCACTTGTAAGTTTAGACCCACCCATTACATGTGATTGTTATTTGGGAAAAACTTTTTTTCAATGAACCACTTATTTGTTAGCTATCAGAAAATGCTGAAATAAGTTCCATACAATGAGCAGTTTTTTCTCAATTCATCTTTTTATGTGGAAAATTGTCATTTTTAAAAAAAAACAATTGAAACTCGATTATCTCGAAAACTACTAATTTTCGGATGGGGTATGATATGGTCAAATTTATTGCAAATTGTCTCTACTTTAACCCCTTTCAGGGAATACATCTAATTACCAGTCACCCTGTATAAATGGTTTCTGTAAATAATATTATATTTTTCTTCTTCTTATGCAAAGGTTGGTTTCTCATTTGAACTATATATAATTTTATCAATGACTTCAAAGCTTATTCTGATGTAGCAAACAATATTATAAGACTATTATTGAGTACATTGTTGAAGTTTCTGTTGCAACATTTTTGGCTTTATTTGTTGTTACTGTGAGCACATTGTTGCTTGATAAATACCAGTGATTGTTGTTGCGAAACAGTGGATATTCTGTGAATTGAGAAGGTACAGTACAGCTGTGTTCTGAACACTTGTTAGTGGGATTTGAAAATTGAAAGTGGAAGGAGAGACTTCCTTTTAGTTTTTTGTGTGTCTGTGTTTTTTGAACTCTGCTCGTTTATTACACAAATATAAACTAGTGCTAGTGTGTTAGCTAGTGTGTATTTTCATCACCTGCACCTGTGATTCCAGGAATAATGTTGGCAAGAAGCAAAAAGGGATCTGAACTGAGCCAAGGGCCCAGATCAGCATATTGCATCAAGAGGGTAAGTCAAAATCCGAAATTGCAGCCCAATTCAAGATAGCTCCAAGTACTGTTACAAAATCACTGAATAGAATTCAAGAAATTGGTTCAATCAAGTTTCGCACACGAAATGGCAGGCCACGTGTTTCGTCTGATCGAACAGACACAGCAATCGTTAGATTTTGCAAACAATCTCCCAAAACTACTTCTACTAAAATAAGATCAAACCTTCCAGAAGACATCAACAAACCGAGTTGCCGAACCATTAGACGTAGACTGTTTGATGCAGGTCTGAAATCCTACACTCCAGCAAAGAAGCTGAAACTATCACAAAAAAATATCACTGATAGTATAAAATTTTGTCGTCATTACATGGCTTGGACAGCAGAGGACTGGAAATCAGTGATGTTTTCTGATGAATCAACATTTACTCAGTTTTGCATTATAAATGTGTAAGACGCCACAAAAACAAAAGGTATGACCAACGTTATGTCGTCCCTGCTGTGAAGCAAGCAGAAAAAGTGATGGTCTATGGTTGTATTTCCGCAAAAGGACGTGGATCACTATGGATAGTGCCAAGGAACACTACCATAAATGGAAGGGTGTATCTACAGATCCTTCAACAGAAGCTTCCAGCTGTTATGGACATTCATCAGTGTACCTATTTTCAACAAGATGGAGCTACTTGCCACAGTACTAAGAAAGTGAAATCCTGGCTAACCTTGCGCGACTACCAGTTGCTCCATCCATGGCCAGGCAGTTCACCAGATCTAAACATCATAGAAAATGCATGGTCCATCATGAAGATGAAGGTCTCTGAGAAGTCCGCAACATCATACAATGACATGGTACAAAAAATCAAGGAAGTATGGGTCACTGAAATTACGCCAGATTACTGTCAACACTTGGCACACTCTATGCCCAAACAGATATTAGAAGTATTAAAAACAAAGGACATGCTACAAAATACTAGAGTATGGAAATTATGATAATTTGTATCTATATTTGTTCAAGTAATCTTATAGTATACATTTTAAAAATAAAATATAAAATTTCATCAATTGTATTAAGTGTGAGAGAATTAAAAAGTATGAATAATTGAAAGTTTTGATGATTTTCCAGACTTTTGGTAACCACTGTATTATTAATATATTTTTGGGAAAGTATTTCAGTCTTCAAGTGCCTTGCTTAGTATTACTGTTCTTCCAACTGTTTATTTAAATATACTTTTCGTGCAAAAACCTAAATAATCAATCTTGCATCAATGGATGATATTTTTTGATTCATTTGGTTTATTTTACTTCTCGTTTCTGCCATTTTTGGTTAATCACGAAGATGATAGTGATGAATGAAGTTCACAAAGAACACCCATGCCCAGGCTGGTATTCAAACCTGGGAACCGTAGAGTCATAGCATGCTATTCTAACCTCTTCACCACTGAGGCCAGCTATGATATTCAATATGATGTCAGCAGCACAAGGAATGATAGGGAATATGGCTGGAATGGCACATAGTCTGGCATGAGTGAAGCAAAGCAAATGCATGAAAACAACCCGGTGTTTAACACTTTAAATTGTATTATTGTAGATTTTCAATTGAAGTTTCCTTTTGGTGAATTAATGTGTTGTGTGTGTGTGTGTGTGTATACCATTGTTTTTGTATTAATTGTGAGAGAAAATCGTATCTTCAGACAGTTTTGACTGTGGTTAAGATGGCGTGATTTTTATCAATCTGGGGTGAAATATGAATTGTGTTTGAAAGGCAAGTATCAGTTTATGGCTCACATTGTGAATTTTATGCTACTCTTTACATCCTAATGCTTTGCAATATGTGTGATTGTTGTACGATCTAATAATGTTCACAAACAAAAAAAAAATGTTGAAATGTTGTTTATCAATCAGCAGATGCATTCCCAGTATGCCATATTTGTATACACTTTTCAGCACATCTTCTATGCATGTCTCGATACACACACAAAAAATGACAATTATCTGTTGCTGCCTTAAAAAAAATACACAATTCTTCACTTCGGAACATACCTATAAATTATCATTTTGACGTGACAAAGTTTGTTTTTAATTCAATTTATGCTCAGATGGACTAGTACCGTTAAAAATGTGTCTCCACCACCAATTAAATTTTGGATCGTTCCATTACAATGGGATAACATTAGCTTCTACACTATCGGATAGGCCAGATTAATTCCATGAGAACAGGCTCCCTAGCTCTGTATTTCTTTCAGATGTTGTATGCCTTTGTACAACTTTGTTTTGTGGCAGATCACATTTTTTTATACACTCTGGTCATTGGTACAAGACTAAGCAAAATGCAAAGGATTACATTTGGCATATAATTGTTGTATTTGTACCCCGAATCACTGCCACAAAAGCTGTGAGAGAATTACTTATCAAAAGTGTTTTCAACATGCTGCTCAATGTTTGTCGGAATCATGGCATCAGGCTTAATTTCACACAATGAATTGTGTGGGAAGTTTTTCACTGAATATCATCCATTCTGTGGTCCCAAAGTGTCAATTATTCCTTAAAATTGCTAATCTTAGTATTGATTATCAAATAGCAAGTTCCATATTTTTGCCTATTTTTTTTTTTTTTTTTTTTGGCATTTTGTATCACTGTGCAGTAAGTTCAAGCCCCCCGTCCCCACCACCAGTATAATAAGTGAAATAAAATATTTTTTCTATATATACACATTGTATTACCAAAATTTCTATTTGTGCTCCCATTGCAATATTTTTAACTGTACACCCTTTAGCAGATAGAAATGCCCACCCTTGAAAATTTCAAATTTGAAGTCTGCATGATGTGACAACAAAGCAGGGCAGTATAGCAAACCTCACATATGAAAGAGTGTTCAGAAAGTTACTTTTTTAAAAGTAACTAGTTACAGTTACAGTTACTCATTTTGAAAAGTAACTCAGTTACTTTTACAGTTACTATCTGTTCGAAATTTTCTTGCAAATAATTTACACACAATCAGTAATCTGGTACATATTATAAGTGTTCATATATTTATATTATCAGTATTGTATTTTAGAAATTTGCAGTGGGTGAGGGGAATTATACTAACTGTATGGAAATAGCATGAAATAATGATTTTATACCACCTAACATACCGTTACTCACTCACACTCTCACACACATATGATTGAATTAGGTTATGTTACATAGCTTTTCTGCCACTTTTGACTAATCACGACGATGAGTGATGATATGATAAAATTGATGAAGGGTCACTCACAAAAAGGACTCATAGCCAGGCCAGATTCGAACCTGGGGTGCCTGCTTCCGTAGTGCATTTTCCAATGTTTCTGTATTACTTTTGCTCATAAAGTCACAAAGGTAACATCATACATAAGAGGCAAAATTCAATTGGTGTGCCTGTCACCCCCCCCCCCCCACCTTTCCTTAGGATGTGTGTTCCGACATGACACTCAAGCCTATAACAATTATGGTAATTTTTGTAATTAATATAATTACTACATACCTGCACTTATGTAAACAAGAAAAGCATTGATTCAACATTAATATTTTTTCTGAGCTTTAGTGAATGATAAGATTTGTGTGTGCAATAATTGGTTCTTATTTGTTATTAATGATGGTAATTTTTGTAGCTCATATATCTGCTCACATGTAAACAATAAAGGAAGTGATGAATCAATAACAAAATTTTTTCTTGAAATTTAATGATAAAATAACTCTGAAACCCCACCACCTTCTCAGGCAAGTACGTTTCTTGAATTGCACAAGTAAACAAGGGTTCAGACACCTCACTACCCTCCACCTCCCCACAAAAGTCTCGAACAATTATAATTCAAGTACGAATTTATCATTTTTATATGCCCTGTGTGTGTCATGAGAAAAAAATCTATTTGGTGTAATATTTCTTGTTAGTTTGTTCAATTTTTGTTACCCATTACGAGTCCAGAATAAGAAATAAAAAAGTGCCATACTGTTGCTACAAAGGAAGCTACATATTTATATCTTATTAAATATATTTAAATTTTCAAGAACTTAAACACTATGAAATCATATTTTCACAGGAGGAAAGGGGTGGAGTTGAGGTATATAGGTATAGTGTGTGACAGGGAGAAATAAATTTCAAGTGCTTGTGCATTGCTTGTGCATTATCAATGAGGCCAAGAATTACATTCTAAACTTACCCTTCCATTCCTCCTGCAGAAGATTACATTAACAAGCATGTGTGATGGCTAGGTTCTTCTTCTTCGTTGGTTTGCCACATGTGTGTTGCAATTATCACACTGTTCTTAAATGATTTTGTAAAGGACTACTGTGCTCACGCAAAAAAATCAATGTAGGCTATCTTCCATGTACTCTTATTGTTCCACTCATTCATGCAAATAGAGGTTCTGCGGTGGATGACCGAATCAGAGTCACCATGACAACTCTCTCATTCATTGTGAAACTATTTTATGGCAGATTCCATGGACAGAGGAAAGGGATGCTTGCAACTTGTGCAGTTCCAAGAATAGGGTATTGCTCGAGGCTACTACTACTGTGTTCACCAAACACAGCTTGCAAATGAATGGCAAAGAGGAAAAAGAAAATTGCCAAATTGTCAGTAATTTACATCACAATAACAATTTAGTGTTGTAAAGTAACTGTTGAAACGTTACGTCTGCTGAAAAAAGTAACTCTGTTGCAGTTACTTGATTTTAAAAGTAACTAGTTAGTTACATTTCTTCAAAAAAGGTAACTGTTACTTGTAACTAGTTACTTCCAAACACTGGTACAAAAATTAACATCGCGATTATGTCGGAGACTTAGTTATGTTAAAACAGATATGTAATTAGATAATACAGGTCTGCAATGAAAAAATTGTTTCAACTTGAATGGCTGATTTCTGTGTATTTTTTGTGCTGATTACGGGAAAAATAGTAAGAACATTCCATCATGTACCATTTTTGCGCAAAACTCTATTTTTGGATTTGACACCCCACGTAGGCCCTTATATGGTAAGTAATATGAGCAGTTAGTAGCATCTTCTGTAACTTAAAATAAGCTGTTCCTCATAACTTTCAATTTATACTATTGAGGCAAGGATATATTAGTCAGTAACCTGGCAAACAGCCTTCTTTTTACCCTGAAGGCGAGGTTTCTCCGATGCATCATCCTAAAATCCCCATTCAACCACTCCTCCACTTAGCTCCATGAATCAATCTGTTCCTTGCCTCCGACCCCTGTGGTTCATTTCGCTTGTGTGTGTTCCGGTGAACAAGTTTTTTTCTTAAGTGTTTCGTTGTGTTCTTTTAAGAAGAAACAAAATGGTTGGAGGAGGTTGCAAGAATTCTCCTGACAGCTTTTGTATGTTTGTGGCAAGTTTATTGTAAAAAAAAACCAGCAAAGGAACATTACAGACTTTGTCAAGAAAGTTTACTTTTCTTATCTTGGAGTAAGACTGTGAGACCAAGATAAAACGTGAGCCCCACATAAGGTTTGCTCTGTTTGTGTGGAGAAACTTTGGCAGTGGTCACAAGGTAAGAAGAAATCTTTTCGTTTTGGTGTGCCTATGGTTTGGAGAGAGTCCCACAACCATAGTAATGACTATTATTTTTGCTCTTGCAACATACAAGGGTTCAATCTGAAACATAGGAAGGAAATCTCATATCAATTCTTACCCTCTGCAATGCGTCCAGTGCCTCATGGACCCGGGATTCCGGTTCAGTCACCTCCAGAAACTAGAAACCCTGGCTAGTGGGCTAGTGTGAAGACTCAGGGGATGACTTCCTCGACAATACTACCTCCAGTGAGCCTCAACTCTTCACCCAAATAGAGTTAAACGACTCGGTCAGAGATTTGGGCCTATCCAAAGAGTCAGCAGAGCTCCTTGGCTCCAGATTGAAGCAAAATAACTTGTTGGCTCCTGGAACGGAACTTCATTCTACTGGTATAGAAACAGAGAAAAAGATTTTGTCTCATTTTTTTCTCAAGACTGAGAACTTGTTTACTGTCATGACATCCTCGCGGTCTTATGTCTATGTCCAACATTCAGTATAACTCAGACTAATGGAGGTTCTTCATTGACTCATCCAAGAGAAGTCTCAAGGTGGTGGTTCTTCACAATGGAAACAAATACGCATCAGTACCACTACGACACTCTGTACACTTGAAGGAACGGTATGAAAATTTGGATCTGTTTCTGAAAAACATCAACTACAACGACCACGGATGGATCACATGTGTAAACTTGAAAGTGCTAAGCTTGTTGCTTGGACAGCAAGGAGGTTATATAACATAACCCTGTTTCCTGTGTGAGTGGGACACTCATGACAGGGCCCGACACGACCAAGATGGAGTGACCAGAAAGAAAATCCCGTTTTTCCGGAAGAAAAAATGTCCAACATGAAAGCTTGGTGAACCCGAAGAAAGTACTGCTTCCTCCTCTTCATATTAATTTTGGAGTGATGAAGCAGTTTGTAAAGGCTTTAGATAAGGAGGGAGAGTACTTTAAATACTTGGTAAAGAGCTTTCCTGGGCTGTCCGAAGATAAAGTGAAGGTAGGAATTTTTGTCGGTCAGGATATTCTCAGGCTCATGAAAGATGAACCCTTCGTTTCCACAATGAAGGACAGTGAGAAGGAAGCATGGACTGCATTTAAGAATGTGGTCATGAAGTTTCTAGGGAACCAGAAAGATCCCAACTTCAAAGGCATAGTACATAACATGCTGACACAATATAAAAATTTAGGGTGCTCCATGAGTTTGAAAATGCACTTCTTGGCATCTAACCTTAACTACTTTCCAGAAAACCTTGGTACTGTTAGCAAAGAACAGGGTGAAAGGTTCCACCAGGACATCAAAGAGATGGAACAACTGTATCAGGGCAGCTGGAACATCACCAGATGGTGGACTACTGCTGGATGCTTCACAGGGACCTGTCACAGGTGACTTACAAAAGAAAAAGCTCTTGAAGCTTTGAAGGGATGTAAAAACAGTATTACAAGGACTTGTAGCAATTCGATAAGTGACTGAAACTCAAATTTGCAGGTACAACGCTGGATATTTTATTTTTTATGTCCATTAAATATGGTCAAAATACACATTTTGAACAATTTTTCAGAGCAAATTTACAATATAGAGATATTCTCCAATTTTGTTAATATTTCGCATACTCACTAATTTAGGCATCAAAACCACGAATCTGAACTTAAAATTTGGGGGTCACGTCTAGAAATCGGAAAATAAAGAGGTCCATGATCTCAACCAAAAATGTAGAATTGCTCATTATTTATTGCAAGATCTATTGTTTCACAACAAAATATACATCTTCCTGATATACTACAACCACAAATTTTAACTATGTTTGCCTAACCCAACTGCAACTAACCTAACCTTACTGTGAATGGTGCGTGGGGCTATTTGCCAATGGTGCGTGACCTATGCATGCATGGTTCTACGACCCCAAATTTTAACTATGTCTGCCTAACCTAGCCTAACCTAACCTTCCTGTGAATGGTGCGTGACCTATATGTCCATGGTTCTACACTTTTGTAGCATGTAACTGGTGACCAGACATTTTGAATCAAAGGAATTGAATCACCGTTTTTCAAACTTACCTCTAATTAAAATCTGCATTCCACGTGCTCTTGTCCTTTCGGGTTCTCACGTTCAATATCTTCATTTTCCTCTTCCTCATCCCCGTTTGTGGCATCGTACAGCATTCCTGCAAGCTTGAAAAATTCTAATGTTCGGTCCGATTGTAACATAATGCACAACTTTAGAAACATATACTTAGCCAGGTAACTGGAGTATAAGTTTCTTTGTACCACTGGAATTTGTCACTTTTTCCTGTCTCCATGTAGATTGTATAGTGTTTGTATGAACCCCAGTTTCCTCATCGACAAAGTTAATACTATGATTCACTTTCAGGTGCTCATACCCCTCATCTTTGAGCGTATCGTATACCTTCCAAAAGTCTGAAGTAATTGTCGTTCCTGGCAGAATCCACTCTTTAATCAAACCTATTAAAGTCTCTGCATCCCTCTTATCAACAGGTACTAAGAAACACCATCCACTTCCCCTTTCTATCCCTCTGAATGCCCACTGTCCCTCCACATGATGACTGCCATGATACTTTCATTTTCCAAATTTAGATTCATCAATCTCCACGATCTTTCCAACACCTCTTATCTTCTGCCAGTTCTTGTAAAAAGAATGTTCCACAACTTCCCTACGGAAAGAAGACCAGTCAACTCCCATTTTGTATGAAATTTCAGCCTCCTCGCAAATAATATTCAAAGCACAGTTCGAGACCCACAATCTTACGAAGACACACACTTGTAACAAGGATAACTTGGATCTAGCGAAAAAAGTCCCTTTCCTTAGTGACACTGAGTAATTGCATGGCTGAGTTTTTTTCTTTCCATGCACAACACTTGTCAAACACTTCCACGCATACTTATCAATACACGCACGGTTTCTGTACAATTTCAAAATGTGGGCACATGTATCTACCCTCCTTCGGCAGAACACCAAATTCCTTCAATTTGTTAACCAAACCATGACCATCCTCTTCTACACTCCACTTATATAACTGTAGCACATTAACAATCTTTTCATTCCTCTCCGCCATTCTTCCACGACCAATGCTGTGAACCAAAGAGAATCACTCTGAACAGCATTGCAATGCTCTAGACAGCAGAACGGACGTTGATCGTCATTTCTTCACATCATCAAACATGATTCCTATGTTTCTTTATGGGGAATCATCGCGATAATTAATAACGTTATTTTACAAGTTCTACAACTCAATGTGCAATTTAAACACGTTACCCCAAATATTATATGCATATACGTAAGTACAACTGCATATTTAGTGAGTATAACAACTAGTAAACTAATTACACAATATCTCTATATTGTAAATTCTTACCAATTTTTCTTAACTTTTAACTCCATTTTGTGGAAAATCCTTATGTGATGGAGGAAAACGGGGGTCATTTTCCGATTCAGCGCACCTAAAAACATTAAAATCAGTTAAGACAATTTTCAAAAAGTCTCAAAATGCAGGCCTGTGTAATTAAACAATTTTCCATTGATCCATTTTACTTCACATACGCCGGCCCTCGTGGCGTGGATGCTAGGGGTCCCATGTTCGAATCCTGGCCTGGGCGGGGATGTTTGTGTGTGTCCATTCATCAATTTCATCATGTCATTACTCAACTCCATCTTCGCAAATTAGCCAAAAGTGGCACAAAAAAGTGAAGTAAAATAAAGCAGATCAAAAACAATATCAAAATATTACACATACTTTGCTCCTGCTGCTTTTGTCAAAAATTACTATAGCTGCATATAACTTGAAGTATGTTCTTCACTGTTTGTAACACTATCATCCGTAATCAAATCGTGGCAGTCTTCTTGATTGATTGAGTTGGTGTTTTAAGTCCACTTTATGCACAGTATGGCTAATCGGGACTGGACCTACAGCTTAGTGGGATCCGAACCAATATGTGCCTCCACCAGGTATCGAACCTGGGACCCCTTGATTACAAGGCAATGACGTTACCATTGCACCATCGGGGAGGCACCCGCAGTCATCTTTTGGCTTGTGGGAGGTTTTGAAAGCAGCTGCTTATGTTCCCAAAATAATCACACAAAGAATGTAAAAATTTTCATGGACACAAACTATGGGGGAAAATATATCAATGAGCCTATCAAGATTTAATGTTGCAACAAACATGAGATTTGCTACACCGCCCTGCTCTGTTTTGTCACATTGTGCAGATTTTGACTTTGAAATTTTCAAGGAGGGCAGTTTTTCCCACTCAAGAGTGTACATTCTTTATTATTCATAATTAGCCGATGAAACTTTTACCAATTATACATGGAAGATGTAAGTCCTTCAAAGCCTCCAGTGGCAGATGCCAGATTTCAAAGAATTCCTATTATGATGATTTTTTTACTGCTTATTTTCCTTTTTAGTTGGGGATGAAAGTGGTGTATCTTCCAAGTGTGGTCTTTTTTGTGCTTCACTGCAAATTTCAAAACATGGTTGTCCATAGGGCCGGAGCTACAACCAATTTTTCAGACCTGTTTTCAATAGTATTGGTACACTGTTTTTTATTCAGGTGCATTATGCATTTCGATTATATTTTCCCGCAAGAAGTATATAATGATTTTCAATGTGACTGTGTATGATTGTAGGAACATAATAGTGCTACTTACTATATTTTCATTCACTTTAGTATGTTGTGGTGGCAACATAGAACTGCCAAAGATGAACTTTTGTCTAAAATTTATATTTTATTCTTCTTAACTATTATTAATGGTAAGAAAATGTATAAATTTTATGGCTGAGACACCTTTCATTCACAAAAAGAAAAAAACCCTGATAAATAGTTCTCCTGCTATGATTTATTTTCTACATCTCAGTGCATTTGAAAAGTGGTCACCTGATAAGATTCCAGCCATAGAGAGACCATTCAATGTGAAATCAACTAACGAAGATGCACCTTTTAACCTTTCATATTTTAATTCATTTGGAATTTGGCACTCTGAAAGGGGCACTTGAGGTAGGAAAATAAGTTGTAGATCCATATTTTTTGTATTTCTGAAATTACAGTGGTGCAAACTGTGTGATTGATTTTGATCATTTCTTCCAACATCTTGTTAACTGTAAATTGCAAAATTTTGGCAATCAGGGCACCTAAGAAGTGATTGGGACGATGTTGGAAAGGTCTTGAGTGGCTATTTCACATGAGATATTGCATGCCTATGTCAGGTTTGATTAGCATATTGGAGCATGTTGTGGACTTAAATAATACTTTTTGTTAATTGTTAATTTTTCATCTCCTGACAAAAGTGTCAACTGCTGAGTTTTGATATTATATAACATGGTGTGAAATCCCGGGGGTGACAGGGTGGAATTCCCCCACCAACGGTCTTGTCATGAAATCCCCCCCACCAAACTCTTCCGGGTGGAGAGTTTTTGTTTTAACAACAATCATAAACAATTAGTTTGGGATTCAAATATACTTGACTGGAATAATATCAATGACATAACTGATAACAAAGAGCCTCATCTCTTAGGAAACTGAATCCAGCCAGCAATCCCCAGAACACAGAAATTAGATTGACTTATTTCTTCTCCATTTCTCACTGCCTTTCGTTAGCAAGCACAAAGTATATAAATATGTATATTAATAAAACATGTAATAGCACTTACATGTGAATTTTATGCAGGAAACTATTATCTTCTTAAAGTGTCTTATTTTTGGCCCTCCTCCCTTATGCAAATCATTGTTCATAGCATCAGTAGTACATCAAACTCTTCAATTTGCAATTACATTTTGAATGAAATAACAGTCGATATAATATATTGTATATTTTATAACATAATTTGATTATTTAATAATTGACATATATTTAATGGCATTATGCATTTATATATATATACTCTGTGATCAGAAGTATCCGGACACCCACCTGAAAATAAAGTACAAGTTTGGGCAACCCTCCATCGGGAACACTGGCAGTCAATACAGTGTTGGCCCACCCTTAGCCTTGATGACAGCGTTCACTCTCACAGGCATATTTTCAATCAGGTGTCGGGAAGGTTTCCTGAGGAATGGCAGCCCATTCCTCGCAGAGTGCCAAAATGAGAAGAGGTATTGATGTGGATCGGTGTGGTATAGAATGAAGTAGGCATTCCAAAACATCCCAGAGATGTTCTATGGGATTCAAACCAGGACTCTGCACACACCAGTCCATTAGTGGGACGTTTTTGTCGTCAAACCTCTCCCCCACAAGCCCTGCAGTATGGACGAGTGCACGGTCATGTTGAAAGACACAATGGTCATCCCCGAACTGGTCTTCGACGGTAGGCAGCATGAAAACTGTTAAAATGTCAACGTAAGCTTCTGCCGTGACATTGCCATGTAAAGCAACAAGGGGGCCAAGCCCCCTCCAGGAGAAACATGACCGCACTGTAACCCCGCCACCTCCGAATTTCACTGTTGGCACTATACAGGCTGGTAGATGTCATTCACCAGGCATTCACCACACCCACACCCTACCATCGGATCGCCACATTGTGTACTGTGATTCATCACTCCACACAACGGTTTTCCACTGTTCTATGGTCCAGTCTCGACGCTCCTTACACCACACGAGGCTGCGTTTGGCATTTGACTGTGTGATGTTTGGCTTATGGGCAGCTGCTCGGCCATGGAAACCAAGTTGCTGCACCTTGCGCCAAACAGTAATGGTGCTTGGAGTAGATCCTGATGCAGTTCGGAATTCCTGTGTGATGGTGGCGATGGATGATTGATGATAATGCTGTACGACCCTCTTCAACACTCGATTGTCTCTGGAGGTCAACATGGGAGGTTGGCCGGCACGCTTTTGGGTTGTACACATCCCTTCACTATAACATTGGAAACAGTGGACAGAGGGATGTTTAGGAGGGTGGAAATCTCTCACACATTCTTCCTTCACAAGTTGCACCCAACCAACTGACCACGTTGAAAGTCTGTGAGTTCCTCAGACCATCCCATACTGCTTTCTCACACTGTCTGCAGACTACCGAGTTCGCTGACTATGTGTTCCACGCAGTAGATGGCAGTACTGTGTCGCCCTCTATGATAAACACACGTTTCGCGGTGTGTCCGGATACTTTTGATCACATAGAGTATATATATATAGTGTGCATGTGTGTCTGTCTGTCTGCTCCTTCCCACCAGCCAATCTGCAGTGATTTTGCACCCTGTTATGTAATTCACCAAATGAGGCTATATTAATTAATTTCTCTATATATTTAATTCTTAAAAATGAGAGGATCATTTTTGATGTATACATGTGTCATATTCTTTCTTTTAAGGTGAAGCAGTGGTAATAAAATGGAAGAAGAGGAAGCAAATCAAGAAGAGTTGGATAAACAATTACAGCTCTTGCAAACAGAAGTCAACAAAATAACTGAGGAAATTGCTGTTTTAGAGCAACATACAGAATGCAATAGTGACTCATGGGAAATTGTTCTTGATTCCTTAAGTTGCAGGTAAAAAAGATAAAAAGTAAAGTGTTCCCCTGTGCTTAGCACCATGCCATGAAGGCATATTGGGCGTGCGGGGGTAACGCAAATTTTATATTCATGCATGTACATTTAATTCTATGTGTATGTATGTCTGTGTAGTATCTTTATGTCAGGAAGTTTAGTGTGTTGGTTAAGTATTATTCTACCATTTAATTTCATGTGTACATTGAAAGTATCTTTTAAGGTTTTTTCTTTGCCCATTTTTGTGTTGTATTTAATTTTTGAATTGATGTGGTCTTCTATGTAAATAAGATGCACAAGAAGCCTCTTGTTTCTTTCGTTTACAAATTTGTGTAATTTACACCCTTTCAACTGCAACTGAGAAATTTAAACTTTACTGCTTTCCACTACTCTGGAAAAATATCAAACTCAGATTGTCACTGGTTAGTAAAGAAAATTGTTCAGCCTAATCTCTTCTACATTTTTAAACTTGTGTCTGGCAGGGTGGCTACTTAATTCCAACAATTATACATGGATTATTGGCTCCGGGAATTATGCATGATTGTTTCTCTCTAGATGTGAAAAATTACAACCTTTATTAATCCAAAGCCCATTGAATTTATACAGGGTCATTGAGAATGATTGCCGGCATTTTAAACTGTTATTATAAAAGAAGTATTTAATGAATATACATATGTGGCATCTTAAAATGTTCAGCAAATTTTAAAGTTTTAGACTTACCTTAGTACACTTCGATATGGGCGCCATTTGTAGCTCTGGTGATGTCTAGACGGTATTCAATCCCATGCCACATCTTCTGAATCGTGTCCAGAGTTACAGTTGCAATTGCTGCAGTGACACTCTCTTTAAGGTATTCCCACGCATGTGCCATTTTAAACCTCATGGTAACACAAGGTCACACGAAACTTTAAACTTTTCTGAACATTTTAAGATGCCACACCTGTATATCCATTAAATAGTTCTTTTATAATAACAGTTTAAAATCCCGGCAATCATGCTTGATGACCCTGTACATATTTATAAATGCCCTGAGGCAAGTTTTTCACAGTTTGGCATTTATCTTTATCGAGGAAACAGAATTCCCCCAATCTGTTTACTTTGTTAGTGTCATCTGACAGATCGAAGATTTTTGCTGGATAAGATTTCTTGAGGATGATTAGGTAAATATGAGTTTGAAATTCATGAGCGAGCAAGTTTTTTTTTATTTATTAACTTTTATTAAAATCAATAGTAGAGACCTAAAAATAAACACTTGAGTTTAACATTTGAAAAATTGTGGTTAAAATTACTAGCTCCGACAACAAAAATAGACATATCAAGGTACATCAAACTTCATGAACTGGACAAATTATTCATTTTATTGTGATTATATGATTATGTAAATTAATACTTTATATGCAAGTTTTGGTTGGGAATTGATTATCATAATCTGTTTATATACTGTATTTTTTTCAGAAAATCCTTTATGGGAGTTTAATATCTTCACAGATATTCACACCAACATATTTTTTTAACATTGGTTATGCATTGTATGCATATGTAACACTAGTCACATTAATACATTATGAAGTAGCACACATATGTTAACAGATATAACCAAGAAAACCTACTAATCCTGAATAAATGATTGATTTATTGATTTGGTGTTATAAGTCCACTTTATGCACAGTAAGGCTAATCGGGACTGGACGTACAGTTTAAAGTGAGATCCGAACAACTTGTGCCTCCCTTAATTGCAAGGCGATGATTCTACCACTGCACCATCGGGGAAGCCCTGAATAAATGAAATAGTGGCATATTGCAAAACAGAATATTTTCAACTTCTAATCGACTTTTACGAATGGAAACAACATTAATGAAAAATTTCATGGCCCCTTTAGTGTCAACATTATCCAGTTTTTCCTTATGTAGTTGACACAGTGCCAGAGAGTTAAGATGCTTTTGTCCTATCATACTTTGTAATTAGTTCTTGAGGCGATGGAAAACACAAACTACTTTCAGCCTCGCAAGAAGAATACAGTGTCAAAAGCAAGTGGACTAGTCAGGCCCCAACCCAGAATTCTTTTAAGGGAGGCCAGGTCCAGAGCACTGCACATCCACAAAATACACTTACTTGGCCCTCTTGGGTGGCGAGCGAGCGAGTAAAACTGTTCGCCTAAGTTTGGAACTGTCAAGCATCGAAAGCCCACGGGTAACTGGCAGGCCTTGCAAGACCCAGCTCGCTTATATACAGCAAACACTCCTTCAGGTTTTGCACAGTCTCCAGGTACATGAGTCATGCAGTCACTGTTGCCAACTTTTATATTCTAAACTGTTCAAGGTGGACTTGAAATATTCATCACATTTATCAATTTGAAACTGCAGAGATTTATTCCGTGGTAGGAAACATTTGTATCACTCACACCCAGTAGCGGCAATTGGGTTCCAAAATTAGGGGGGGTTGGCTAGCAAGGTGCAAAAAGGTGGGGGGGGGGCAAGGACAGTCTAATTTTCCTTGGTACATAAGGTTAGCATGGTGCGGGGGCAAAAGTGGCAAGAAGTGTGTGGGGGGGGGGGGGGTCAACTGCCTCCTAATCACCTCCACTGCTGACACCTGTAAAGGAGTACGAACCAAGTTTCACAAAAAGTGCCATTGTAAATATTTTGGAACGTTGTGACTGGTCATGGTTTTACATTAAACTATTTTTTTTTGGGGGGGTGCTTTCCGATGTTGCAGTGGTAGCATCATCGCCTTGTAATCAAGGGGTCCCAGGTTCAATACCTGGTGGAGGCACATGGTGGTTCAGATACCACTTTAAATGTTGGTCCAGTCCCGATTAATCGTACATAAAGTCAACACCAAATCAATTAAACTATTTTTTCTAAAAACCTTGAAAACTGTTGTTACAGATTTTCTCTCTGGTGTAATTTTGCCAATTAAATATCCGATTTAGTTGAGAAAGATATCCCCCTCCTCTTTGAAAACTTATACTGCTCGTGGCTTGCTTAATGTTATTATCCCCTCTACGGCACAAAGATAGTTTTTTTTTTTCATAACTTTCATTCTGAAGGGAATTTTATACTCAATATAGGTGAAATGTAGTTCTTTTTCAACCATTACATTTCTGATATCACGTGATGCTGAACACTTAAGCACAGGGGTCCATAAAAATGCAACATGAAATCAGAATTTACATTAAAAAGGTTTTTGAATATTGCCATCTAGTTCAATGAATAGTTGTTCTCTCATATTGTCGCAAGTAATCTAGTTCTACAGAACACATTGATAGTAACACGATGCAAAATATATAGAAATTGTTAGCTTGTATCTTCAAATGGGTGCAAATAGTAGGGAATGCTATTTAGACATTTCATCAAACAACGTAAAAATGAAACAGAGAGAATATTTATGATTTCAAGACCAGAAATGTGACATAAAATGAGCAAAACACACAACCCTATTTCAAGATCTTCAAAACAAATTTTGAAAATATGTGGTAGTTTGTTTGAAATAATAATGAAACTAATTTGAGAGGTTAACAAAATCTAATAGTATAACCTCAAGGCACCTGCGACTAGAATAATTTGAATGTTTCCTTGTGTAGTGAAATTTAATGGCCATTGGAAACACTGACAATGGTGCTTGCGTCTGACTGCATCAGGTCTCACGTGACTTCTAGTGCACGGGTAAAGAGAAAAACTTTGCAGGCATTGAGGCCTGTGGAAGGGAAGCTAGTTTGCGCAATGTCGAACACCTTGCTTGACGTGTGTGTTGCATGTGATTGTTGCCGCGACTCCTTGTGGATGAGTTTCTTCCAAGTCTCGTGCAGGCCTCTGGCCAGATCCGAAAATGTGCAACAAAGAGAAGCTCCGAAATGATGTGGTGTTGATTCAATTAGGTTATTTTGCATTGCTTTTCTGAAAAGTTTGTGTAATCAAGATGATGAGGATGAGTGATGATATGATGAAGGAACACACAAAGAACACCCAGGCTGGGATTAGAATCCGGGACCCTTGGCTATGTAGCACACTGCATCACTGTGGCCAGCAGAATGCTGTTGAAGTATTAGATGTGACAACAAATGATATGGTAATATTTCAACTAGAGCTAAAGGTACAATTATAGAGTTGCAATATAATGGTCCAAAGTAACTGTAAAAATTCGACTCACTTGTAGGGGAGGGTGGGTAAAGTGAGACAGGTTGGGCAAGTATGTCCAGCCTAGCTAAATTGTATACCACGACAGGAAATGACCCCGCGAAGAGATAGTTGGTGTCATAGAAGCTGGAGAGGCTGTGTGTGAAGCAGTACGCTACTCTTGAAAATTGATGATTTTATAGGTATATATACAGAGGCTGTTCAGCGTATATTTGGCCAAACGCGATTCCTCCCCCCTGCACTCAGAATGAACTCACCCAACCTTGGTCGGGCATGTTTGTCAGTGCAGTGTGTGAGCTGTAAAAGAGTGGTTGTGTTTTCTCACTGGGCCAAAAATGCCGCCCAAACTGAGCCGCTTTTTGGGAGGAGTGCGTTGTATAACTTTCCAAGTGTTTGAGTTTTCTCGCTTGGCCGAAAAAGCTGCCAGAACAGTTGCTTTTGGGAAGGATATGTTGTAGCCTTTTATGACGCAAAGTTCAGTGTGTCAATAATCAGGAAGTAGTGTAAGAGCAAGAATTGTGACGTTAGTTTGACTTTATTCAAGAATGTGATTGGCAAGTATAAGGATTGCATGGCCCCAGCATTCGGTTCTCCAACAAAGGGGACGAGAACACGTCCATGCACAGAAGCCACCACCAGTATGCAGGTGCAAGGTGTGCGGTTAACAGTTTCCAAAGACATATTTAGATGATTTTCCATCTGTCTTTGGGTCGGTGTATTCTCTTGCATGCCCATTCTGCGAAGTTTCGCCTGCAGTGAGAAAACACAACCACTCTTTTACAGCTCACACACTACACTGACAAACATGCCCGACCAAGGTTGGGTGAGTTCATTCTGAGTGCAGGGGGGAGGAATCGCGTTTGGCCAAATATACGCTGAACAGCCTCTGTATAGTATATATTTCGGTGTTATCTTTATAAAGATTATGGTGTATACAGAAACCTCAATTACATATCATCAATACATTTTAACACTTGTAATATATTTATTGCATAATATATCTCTTTACGAACCTCATACATACATACATACTTACATATTAGACTCTCATACAGGGGTCGAGTAAATAAAACATGTGGGGTGGGGTAAGAGCATCCACCTAGAATATTAGAGGGTTGCACATGCTCCAGGTTGATTGATTCACTAGTAGGTTAATTTACATTGCTTTACTACCGTTAGGTTATTCTCGACGACAATGCCTCCATGTGTATGTGTTCTGGGGTATGCCCACTCATTTCTTTTGCCAGTTAATTTTTCTATCGGAAGGACTCTGTGCCCCCCCTCCCCTTCTGTTAAATTCACATCCTAATTTAGAGTTTCAAGTCTTCTAATGAAAATCCAATATGATAGTTGTCGTGATGTCTTATATCCCTGTACCTTCATTCAGATATGGTTCTTGTCTGTGTCTGAAACAGAGAGAGGAATGGTGTAGATGGAGGATGACATCAGGCATTGCATTGCAGAGTTTCAAGGATAGTTTTCTGTCATTGAGAAATGAAACAGTGGGATGCAGTATACCCCAGACAACTCTCATCTCAAGAATAGATTGAGGCACTGTTGGAAGGGTACAAAATATGGGAAGGTTTAACCTCACATTCATAGCTGAAATGGAAGAAGAGAATACTGGACAATACAATTTTGTGTGTCATAAAATGAGCTTCCTACAATAGTTCAGGCAATTTAAAACATTTTTCCATCCAACCTGGACAAAACTGCTTCAGACGCATTTTAAACAATTTCTAGTTCAGAATTCATTGCTGAATGACATATACAAAATCAGACCACCGGAAAACCCTCAAAAACGGATTTCAAAATGGCAGACTGGCTATTGTGAATTTCCTAAGATGTTATGTATATTTGTGAATAATTTTTAATATTTTGTGTATTATCACTTACAATTTGTGTTTTCTTGTTATGCCAAATTATATTTTGCCTTTTAAGAATGGTAATCTCTAAATTATGCATAATTTGTGAGAAAAAATGGACAATGGACAAGAGGTAAGGTATCTGGGGGGAATAACGTCTATTGAGGTAATAATGCCGGCTGGCTATATCTCGAAAAGTTGAAAGTGAATTCGATAGAGGGCATATGCAGTGTGTGCGTTACTAGCAAGTAAGTCACGTGATTCCTTTGTTCTGATGTTGCGCCATTCTTCCCAGTGTGAGATAGCTGTTTGTGGTGAAAGCGGCTATTCGGAGACGCTGATGTAAAATTGAGAAGGTAAGTTCTTTGCTCACGTTAAAGGTTCACACTCTGTATTATTTTTGTACGTGGGTCGTTATGTTTTCCAAACATACTACTAACTAATTCTCTTTGTTTTGAGGAAGAAGCAAAATGCATTCTGAAAGAAGAACTTGCATATTATGGGTAATAGTGCCAACTTCAATTTGGGGTAACAACGCCAACTTTGCTATTGTGTTTATTGTTAATATGAGATATCTTCAGCACGGGCACTTATTGTTTGCTTTCATTTTTTTTCTATTTAATTTAATTTTGTTTTCTCATTTAAAGTTAGATTTCAAGAGATAAAAAAATCTATCAGTACTGTAGAAAATAAATAAACGTGGAAAATAGAATCTGTTTTTGTGTATTACACTAATACTATGTTAATGTTAATATTATACGTTGCATGTTATGGCATCTTCTAAATAGTTGTAGAATGAATAATGCTTCAAGTGTGTATAAAGTGAGTAATTACCATTTATCTATTTTATTAGGACATTCTTATAGTATGGCATTATTACCCCTACACATGTGGCGTTATTACCCGGCTAAGTGGGAAATAATGCCAAAATGCACCTTCTTAGAAAACAGCTCTCAGTCTACTATTTGAAATAAAGATACCATAATTTTTTTGTTGCTAGCGAAAAAATGCATCTATTGCCTTATCCAGTTTTTACATTGCCAGATGTTTTTATAATGCCAGGAAAAATTGAAGCAGCTTAGCATGGCGTTATTCCCCCCAGTTATGTTAGTTAAAATGTGATCACCACGAATGGCCAGCATTGAATGTATCTTGGTAAATGCTGATAGAACCGGTTTGTGGACAATATGCAGTTGCAAGCTATGCTGAAGATTCTCTCCATCATTACAGCAGCCAGACATCACAATTGCCTCATGCCCCTATACCTGTACTTGCAGAAAACTTTGCTTGTCGTCTGAAAATCCAACCATGCAGAAAATGTTCCTGGGAGGTAAATTTGAGACGAGATGAAGCGATAGATTATGGGCCAGACTCGGATTGAGTTTTGCATTTTTGTTTTAAGTCCTTTATGCACAGAAAGGCTAACTGGGGCTGGACCTATAGTTTAAAGTGGGATCCGAACCACTATGTTCCTCCACCAGGTATTGAATCTGGGACCTTGGGTCAAACTCTGATCAGACCATGTAATAGAACAAGCACTACTGCATTCCCTGCAAAGCAAGGGAGGACTGACAAGAGGAAGTGGATTTGCAGAAATCCGGAAGGAGACATGGCTGGTTTCCATGCACCTGTGTTCCACTTACAACTTAGCAAAGCAAGAATATATCAGAGTTTAGTTGAAGAGTAGTGAACAACACAATGAAATGCGAGAATGCACAAACAAGGGACAATAGTGATATTTAAAAAGTAATCGAATGACTGGAATCCATATCCTCATTCCATTTTGACTCAAGTTTCTGCAACACTAGTACAGCAGTCACAGCTGATCCAGGAGTTAATTTTGATTAATTGCAATACATTGTTATGGACATCATCTTCAAAATGATTGAGAAAGAGGTATTTAAATATTCTGCCAAAAGGTTGACAAAGTGAAAAACTGTAGGGTTTTCTTCTGCTGCTGCTGTTGTGAGCCCTGTCGGACATGATAACAAGTAGATGCAGCTCTCTTTCAGAGAATGACGACTTTTGCCACCAGAAGATGTCATGCCTAATGAGCTTCGTGCATATCCTCATGCATTATTCGAATGACAAAGTATGTTTAGGAGAGCCAACAAATCTCAGTTAGGTCATGCAATACTAAAATAAACCAACAATTTGCGAATGGAAGAAATTCAGTGTGCAAGCCAGTGAGTTCTGGATCATGGTTTGATCTATCCTACATTGAGTTTCACGTAACAAAGAAACACACAAGCTCATTGCTCTTGTGTAGATATCACTCTGAAGACAGGTGGAAGGACTATCATTGTTTCTGATGGATACAGTGACTTTCCTGTGATCAAGGGCATAACCTCAGAAGTATCTGCATCAACTCCAGTAGGAATGTTATTTCAGTGTGGGCAAGAAATTACACTCCCAAGCTAATGAAGACAACAACCAAGCAATTATTTCCCTTAGATGTGAGATGTTGAAGAAGCAATGGTGTGCTGTGTACAACACAGGTGAGAATGCTCATGTGGACATTGTTTGTTCTGCAGTGTCATAACAAAATGCAAGTATTTGTACAACAGTAATAGAGGCAGGAGGCTGACTTGCTTCTGTACCAGGCCAAGGACAATGGTTTCAAATCATACTATCGCAGTAATATAAGGTGGGGAACATCTCCCAATAATGTGTTCCCATATCCTTGGAATTCAATCATTGTTGGGTCGTGACATCCACAAACTGCTCCTCTTTCTGTATGTTTCCACGGGCTGTAACACCACACCCAGAGTGTTTCTGGCCTCTCCGATGGCATTGTGATAACATCTGTCACCTTGTATTCAATGGGTTGAGGGTTCGATACCCGGTGGAGGCACATAGTGATTAGGATCCCACTTTCAACTGAATGTCCAGTCTTGATTAGCGTATCTAAATAAAGTAGACTTAAAACAAAAACTCAAAACCACATCCAGAATGTGTTCAATTGGAAAATCCTCAGCATTAAACAAACTGATGAAGGTAACTGAGCTCCGTTCAGCTGCAAATTCATTTTGTTTACATTCTTGCCAACATTCAGCTATTGAAACTGTTGGAAGAAAACGAATGCTTCTGTTGTATGACTGCGAGTCATTGGAATCCACAAACAAACTATTCATCGAAGATAGCTGCAGGTACATCATTGTTACTCACCTACCAATTCATCCACAAAGTACCATAGGTTTCGCACACACTTTCAATGAGAATGTGGAAGTATACAGAAGAGATGATCGATGCAGAAGGGTGGGGTTGGTATGTAAAGAATAATAGCTGCTTTGCTGTATCCACTAAATCCAGATTTCCTACTTCAGATGCTTTGCTGTTCCTGCATGATGTGGATGCAAGCGTAATCATTGTCCTCTTCAACAGCTGGTGGCAAGTGGTCACAATAATAATATGATGACAGTCACTAGCATATGTAGGATTCTGTTTTTTTTGGGGGGGGGGGAGGGAGAGCAAGTGTTGGAATTGTAAAAATAGTCAAACCTACGCTCTACTATTGGGGGATACACAATAAATATTTAGTATATTTGGAACTTTCACTCAAAATTGTATTCTGAGGATTACTTTAAAAGGCATTTGCATTTAGCACTTTCCCAAGTTCTTTCCTGCATTCATTTAAAAATTTTGATTTTCCTCAAAATTTCGGGAGGGACTGTACCATCTGCACCTCCTCCCACATGTGTACACCAGTGTTTGCAGTGATGAAAATGATTAATTAAACTTTGTCCATCTTAAGAAGTTGACTTTATAATTAAGAGAACTTAACAAATAATTTTATTAGAAGTAATTGTAATTTTCTCTTTCTCTATTTCTAACTTCTATAAATATCTTTTTAATATCAAAATTATGTAAGAAATAGTATATTGTTGAAATATAGTTTTAGTTTAAATATTATTAAATGTAAATAATAAAGCATAAATTACTTTATTTTTGCCTTTAGTAGAAAACAGTCAGTCCGCGACTTTGGAATTCGTTTTTGGGGGCTTTCCCGTTGTCCGATTTTGTTTGATTTTGGATATGTTATTCAGCAATGATTTTTGAGTAGAAACTCTTTAAAATCCTTCTGAAGCAATTTTGCCCAGGTCAAAGTGCAAATTGCCAGGACTACAAGGGTTATGTGACAGTTATATTTCCATTAATCTGAACACATAATTTAAGTGATTTAGAACGTTTGTCTGGTTAAAGTTATTTGTCAAGTTTCAGTGTCCAATTTCTGTATCTGGCTTCTCTCATTTGCCCCACCCTGTGGGGCAAGTGAGTCCACATGCAGACTTGAATTATTTAAATTTTTTAACAGTGGAGTTAATATTTTTTTTTTGTATTTGAACTAGATAAAATGTTCATAACTGTTCTATGTGTAGAGTGGTAAAAAGTTTATTTCCTTTCAAATAAATAATGTGCACACTATGACCTTTTTTTTCTTAATGGGTCTCACTTGCCCCCCTCTCCCCTACGACCCAGTGATCAGCAACAGAGTTGCTTACAGGCAAGGATGTCATAGGACACATAACTTAGTGCTCGAATAGTACTGTGTTCCACAAATTAACAATGATTTCAAATTTCCTTCAATTTTCTTACAGCAGCACCATTGAACAGCTATTATAATTCCATGTTTAGAAAATAATATATTTATAAATTAAATTATACATATTAACAATTATCATAAGTGTGAGTTATCCAAAGAATATGAGACATGAGAATATGAGACATTTTCGCATCACAAATTCTTCAAAGAAATGTCGAGACAGGAGTTAAAAGGAATGGATTGTTCAGACTAAATCCGGACATCTAGTAGCCTGGCATCAGTGGTTATAAAACTTAAACTACCAAATATGGCAAACTGCATACTTCTGGAGCCTGCCTCTTTCCACAACACACACATTAATTTATGCAAGGACAAAATCGAAATTTTTGCAAATTTGAAAATATCTTCGATGTTATTTTCGTAGCTTTTTATAGATTTACATTGAAATATTTGAGAGCTCAAGGAGGGGGGGCAGCGGGCTTCATGGCACCTCCCCTGGATATGGGCCTGGTACTAGTCCTAACTATGCACCATGAGTACTGATCAGAACATAGAATATCTATAGCATATTGTTTATAGATATTTTATGAACTTACTACTGAGGATAATATCAAATAAATTAAAAACATATATATTTTGTTATTCATTTTACCATCATAGTTCGATAATAGTTGAATATAGGTAATTAATGTTCCACCAAATTGTTATCTTATCAAAGTACTTTTAGTTCATATGAAATAGGGACAAGATTAGGCCACTCGAATGCCATTTACAGTTTCGAAACCATGCACCTGGTCACCCTGGGCTAAGACATCCCTTTTTTTTATTGTAGTTATATACCCCATCCCAGGCACATATGCAGAACTAATTTTTGGGATGGGTCAGAGCCAAGCATATTATGTGTAATAATAATGATAATCATTCCTTTCTTTTGACTTTTTCGAATGCATCTGATAGTATTCCAAATTTTGGTGGTTTAGAAGTTCATAAGGTGAGGTAACCAATACATCGACAACAGACAATGGAAGTTAAAAGTAGCTTACATTCATGTGGAAAACAAAGGCATCTACATATTTTTTGATGAACTGACTCATTCAAGATCACGAGGACTAGAGTATTCCCATGTATCTTCCTCTATTCTTGCACATAATCATAATATACCATGCATTTTCCTTAATTAACTGTGTATTTGGGAAATGAAATACTAATAGAGTAAAATGCCCATTTCAGAGCAGAATCCTGACTAATTTCCCACAGAGTCCTCAAATAATGTATGAAATTTCCATCGCACAAACAATATTCTGTTACAAAAAGAAATCGTGTTGAAAGTTAAACATTGGGACCATTATACAGGGGTCCCAAATGAGAACTGAGGTTCCCGGGCACCCCTGGTCCCCCACTTTCGGGGCCCTGGACATTTCTAGACTGTAAGGTGTTCACTGAATGTAGCATTTACAAATGTCAGATTCTTTTAATTTCTGTTCCCAAGCCATCCCAAAATGAAACTTACAGCAAAGAAAGATTACATTTAACTGAATAACATAACTTATTTCCACAAAAATTGAAAGTACCATTTTTAGGTATTCAAGGTCAAAGGTCACATCATGTGACGACCTAATGAAAATTTCAATGTTTTCATATGAAACTATTTTTATAAAAACTATGCTCCCTTATCTTCAAAATAAGCCCAATATGAAAGTTATACCATAATTAGAAGAAAAGTTGTGAATTGACCTTGACATAAATTTGACATTTGGCAACCCTCCTGTATGAGCACCATGTATCACTGAAGGCTAAAATTGTACACATGCTAGTTACTTCATGTTCTCTACCATCCTACCAAATTTCATTACAATCTGAGATGGTCGTTTGGGAGTTGTGATGATTCGGCATGGAATGAACTTGATTCTATACTTTTTGTAAACTTTGAAGTAAAAAAAAAACATCCTTGTGAATTTGATTGAATGGCAAAGAAAGTATTCAGATTTTAATACCTCATGATATTCTTTATGTTAAGACTATTTTCTAGCATTTTTTAAAATTATTTTTGAAAGTTGAAATTGTTGTTTATTTGCAAAACTGTAGATAGGTGGCATGATCTTGACTGGACTACTTTCATGCTGTTTACTACAGATGTTACTGCCATGACATTATTTACTGATGGTACCCAAATGAAATAATAGCTCTAATTTCATTTTCATTTGAGTTATTCGTTTCTTATTTATAAAATTACTTCTTTTATGTTGTGTGTAAGGGGGCTAACCTCTCTCCACATGGTACAATCTGAAAACTACATGCTAGAAGGCTAACAAAGAGATGACTCCAGGGTCCACAGTCAGAGTAATCACATGCATGGTTGTGTATGATCCTGTCTCTTGTCTATATGTCTGCTGAGTGCCACTTCACAATGGTGATTAGAGTTCTTAGATGCTTCATGTTTGTTCTTAATGAGACCAGCTTGTATAATGTTCATAGTTATTTTAGCTGTTCAATGTTGATTATTGTTATTATTTGTTCTTGATAAGGAATTCATCTCCAAAAAATGTTGTTCCTTCCATGTACTCGCTTACATGTTTTCCTAAGTAGAATAAGAGAAGGTTGCAAATAGTCTCAGTGCTGACAATATTGTTTTGTTTTTCAACACAAACAAATCTGTAACATTTCAATTTGCTAGTGGTGGCAAATTCAGTTTAACTTTTTCAGATTAAACCATGTTTCTATTAAATGTCCTGCAAGGCCTGTTTTCCTAATGCATCAAAAAAAATCCAAATTTCTTTCTCTTGCAGGTGGTTTAGTTTGACTTACATATTTTCATGTAAATGTCTGAAATCGGGTCCTTCATTTTGACTTACCCTGTATAGTGAAAAAAATGCATTTTGCAGTGCATAGTATAATACATTATCTTGTGTCACATCATAGGTGTGCTGCGTTTGCCGATAAATGTTTGGAACACATTGTGCTGAAAGGGACTCCTTATTTCTTATACCCTCTCCACTCCTCCTCCCCTCTCATGGGGCTGGATGAGATCTATACAAACAAAGAAGTGAAATCATAAGTCAAAGGTTTGATATCATTGTATTCGTTGTAGCATTGAGTGTCTAATAATATTTTTCCGATAAATATTCTCAAAAAATATGGGGAAGGGCTTCTGTACATTATTAAAAATATTCTTGAAATTTTGGAATGTATTCTGTAAAATCTGGAATTATTCTTGAATTTTGTCTTAACTGGTGGAATAGCCATACTGGTTGCAGAAACGTAACAGCTGCTTTTAGCAGTAGGTCATATTGTGAAATGTATTATTTACTTCTATTCTCCCCCCCCCCCCCAACAAGCAAGTGAGTGCTCATGTGACAAAAGGCTTCACAAGTAACAAAAAAATTAATTACTTATACTTAATAAATCAGGTCTGAAATTAAAACCACTGCCTCACTGGCCAAGCACCTTGAGTGATGAACTCAAGATTCCTCCACTGAATCTTACTGGTTTGAGTTCTTGCCAGGATGTGAGTGTTCCATGGTGAATGTCCCTTCATGAATTTCATCTAAGCATCATTCACTCTACCATGATTAGCTAGTAGAATCAGAAAAGAAGTGTAAATTAGAAAGAAAATCCTGGAAAGTGTCACAAAGTAGAATGCTAGATAAATGTTTTTTATGAACAGTAGAATTACTGTATGTAAATATTCATTTAAAATATTTTCTTGAGCTGATGCAAAATGGAACTCATCCAATTCTTGATCTGTGTTATTTATTTCATTATTGACTCCTAATGATGCATTTAGGCAATCAGGTTTTTCAGCATTTGAAATTAAAATTTATGAATACATAAGTATTTATGTCTGTGTTTGTGCGATTAGTTTTTATTTATTTTTAACTGGTAATTAATTGCATTCGTTGGGTTTCTTCTAGTGGAAGTTTTGAAGAACCAGATCCTTCTTTTGGACCCAACTTCACAGATGTGAGGGAAATGATGAAGCATTATGAAATAGTGAATGGTATTAAATTCACAAACTTTCGGAAGGAAATAGGAATTAAACATGTAATTGATGAAGATAAATGTAAATTAGATGCATATTGGGTATTTGGAGAGATTGGCCATGTGATGTTTCATGTGAACTTTAAACTAGGATCAGAGGTTTGTGAATTTATACAGTTCATATGAACTAACAAGGGAGGTTATCTAAGTGTCCCCCTCCAATTTCCATGAAACTTGGCAGGTGTATAGAGGGACCCAAAGGAAGAAATATGTGTTTTTTTTTGTTTTTTTTGTTTTTGGCTAAAAAACTGTTTTAGGGGGCAAAACGTCCCCTCAGGTGTCAAGATGAGAACAAATTGAAGTAGGGATCTGACCCCTGTGTCCCGCTCAGATTTCCATGAAATTTGTCAGGTGTATAGAGGGGCCCAAAGGAAGAAATATGTGATTTTTTTTTGTTTCGGCTAAAAAACTATTTTAGGGGCAAAAACCCCTCAAATGTCAAGATGAGGACAAATTGCAGTGGGGATCTAACCCCTGTGTCCCCCACAGATTCCCATGAAACTTGGCAGGTGTATAGAAGGGCCAAAGGAAGAAATGCATATTTTTTGTTTTGGCTAAAAACTGTATTAGGAGGCAAAAACCCCCCTCAAATGTCAAAATGAGGACAAATTGAGGTAGGGATGTGACCCCTGTGTCCCCCTCCGATTTCCATGAAACTTGGCATTTGTATAGAGGGGCCCAAAGAAAGAAATATGTGTTCTTTTATTTGGCTATAAAACGGTTTTAGGGGGCAAAACCTCCCCTCAAATGTCACGATGAGAACAAATTGAAGTGGGGATCTGACCCCTGTGTCCCCTCCGATTTTTATGAAACTTGGCAGGTGTATAGAGGGGCCCAAAGGAAGAAATACGTGTTTTTTTTGATTCGGCTAAAATACTGTTTTAGGGGCAAAACCCCTTCAAATGTCAAGATGAGGACAAATTGAAGTGTGGATCTGACCCCTGTGTCCCACTCCGATTTTCATGAAACGTTGCAGGTGTATAGAGGGGCCCAAAGGAAGAAATACGTGTTTTTTTGTTTCAGCTAAAAACTGGCAGTTACACAAGTGGAGCATTTGAGATATGAAGTGCATGTCACTGGGAAACACAGCTATCACAGACGAGACGAAGAAAGGCAAATATGCCACGTGAGAGCATACAATGTGACAAAATGCATTACATAACACACGATACATGCTTGACACAAATCATGTGCAACGCACCCACCACGATGTATCACCTATGGGCAGGGCAGTCTGTCAGGAAATACCTCACAAGCAGAGGAGATAAGAGTAAAGAAACATGAAATGGTGCCAGGAGGCTACAGTTACAATTATCAGGTGTGCTGTAGTGGGATGGTATGTACGATAAGACATCATGAATCCAAATTCCATATGTGTGACCCCGTATATAAGGACAATCGTTCTGTATGGAGGTACCATGTTGAATGTAGTGAATGTGGTCACACTTTTAATACAGGCATTTAATACCAGTAGCCCATCTCCTTTAATAGCAGAGGAGGGATATGTCACAGACGTTGTGAAGGACATCATTGAAAGATGTACCGAACATCCTGCGTACATCGTTGAATTTGCTACTTCCTTGGACTTTGACCAGCAAGACGATACATATGCACATGCTTTGGAAGGTACAGATGATGATACGTATGCACATGCTTTGGAAGGTACAGATGATCACACAGAAGAAGACTATACCGACCATTGTTCACCACATACTGTATCAATTGGATATAAACGAAGAGCAGTTGACTTTTGGAGGAGTGGACAGAAGTGACGTTTGTCTCTGACCACCGTGCAAAATCAGTATAAGAAGGTTACCTCAACATGGCAACTACGAAGATGGGAAGAGCAGGGGCAGGAGGAACACAGAAAGAAAAGCTGTGTCAGGTTTCCAAATACGTTTTAGAAAACTTTAGTGATGCCATGCAAGCACAGGTTCCAATTCATGATATTGATATTCGGAGATGGGCTCTGCAAGCTAAAGCTGAATTGGACGTTCCTCGGTTTATAGCATCACGGTTTTGGCTTTGGCAATTCAAGAAAGCACATCACATCGTTTCCCAGAAGGTCACCAGGTTTCGACATGTCTTCCAATACGCACGGTGTAAGAGTGGGTATCTTCCTGAAAGGCCTCCATTTGAGAATCCGGTGGCATTCTGTTTTGGGGGTGACAGTAATGCGATATGTGATGTTTGTGGTGCAGTGCAGTAATCAGATGGGCATGGTGTAACCGAACATTATGTTGAAATCATTTTTTTTAGGAGTACCATTACTGTGACAAGTATGTACATTGACACCGTGGAAGCAACAATGGGGGCGGTTTTCAATGTGATGCATGGGTGCTTGTCTTTACTTTGTGTTGGCAGATCGGTTACCATAACATTGTTTCGTGTTACTTTCTGATGGTAATAAATGTTTTATACATGCTGTGTATTCATCTGTGGAACTATCCTCTTGTGTCCTTGGCTATGGATATCACCTATATGATACCTAGGCCATGCTTGATAGGGTTATGGTTCCCGTGTGCGGCTATTTTTATGCTCCGTTACCCTGCTCTGGTCCATCTATTGTTATGCCCATCCCTATCCGGGAACAACGGTGTCTATGAATTCGGCATCTCCCTACAATTACACTGCGTTTGGTACCGACAATCCTACAGTTCTGTGCTGTGTGTGTTCCAATTATATGAGTGTGTTCTTCGTATGCCAGATTTATGTGGTTTCGGGGTCAGATCCCCACTTCAATTTGTCAGTGACATTTGAGGGGGTGGGGTTGCCTTTGCCCCCTAAAACAGTTTTTAGCCGAAACAAAAAAAAAAAACATGTATTTCTTCCTTTGGGCCCCTCTATACACCTGCCA
Organism: Lepisma saccharinum; assembly: GCF_977018435.1. Taxonomy (NCBI): domain Eukaryota; kingdom Metazoa; phylum Arthropoda; class Insecta; order Zygentoma; family Lepismatidae; genus Lepisma; species Lepisma saccharinum. The sequence continues at coordinate 535,397 of NW_028142983.1, forward strand.
AGTTTCATGGAAATCTGTGGGGGACATAGGGGTCAGATCCCCACTTCAATTTGTTCTCATCTTGACATTTGAGGGGAGGTTTTGCCCCCTAAAACCGTTTTTTAGCCGAAACAAAAAAAAACACATATTTCTTCCTTTGGGCCCCTCTATACACCTGCCAAGTTTCATGGAAATCGAAGGGGGACACGGGGGTCAGATCCACACTTCAATTTGTTCTCACCTTGACATTAGAGGGGAGGTTTTGCAACCTAAAACCATATTTTAGCTGAAACAAAAAAACACTTATTTCTTCCTTTGGGCCCTTCTATACACCTCCCAGGTTTTATGGAAATCGGAGGGCGACACGGGGGTCAGATCCCACTTCAATTTGCCCTCATCTTGACATTTGAGGGGGGGTTTTGCCCCCTAAAACAGTTTTTTAGCTGAAACAAAAAAAACACATATTTCTTCCTTTGGGCCCCTTTATACACCTGCCAAGTTTCATGGAAATCGGAGGGGGACACTTAGATAACCTCCCTTGTAAGTAATGTAAGAAGTAACATTTATAAATTACACATGTGTGAGTGAATGTACATATATTGAAACTCAATGTTGTCACAAATTATTAGGTGTTGAATAGTAAAGGAATGAAAGAACATTTCTGTTACACATCACATCAATAAGCTGAAACTGTTTCCAGTTGTTGCATACACCACTTGATGGCCATAATGCAGCATTCGAAGAATAGACTGGATATTGCACGAATCAAGTACCTATGGAATTAGTTTGAAATTTGATGTATTTTCAATTCTGATAACAGTTTGTGCATGTGAAAAAAGACTGTTATAACTTGTTTTGATTTGATGCATAATGTAGTTGTCCTATTCATCACTGAAAAATGCCTATTAATTTGTGACCAGCCTGTGTTACAAAACAGGCTTGTGGCATTTCATGGCTGCAATCAAAAGTATTTAAGTAAAATTATAAAGTTGGACATTTATGATAGCAGATTACCTAAATAGAGCATTACAATTACTTTGAACAAGCACCACATTTCCTTGTTCTGGCAATATATCAACATTTCTCTCATTGTTTTTTTAAAAGCATCTAATGACCATATTACACATACTCTGGGGGTTAAAGGCAACCAGGGGTTGTAAGTTGGCATTCATTGGCATGAACAGCTTCTTCAGGACTGGAGAACGTCTTCCATGCATATGATTTTTTACTGTAGGGAACAGGATATAATCACATGGGGCCAATTCAGGACTGTGTGGTGGATGAGTCCTACTCTGTGGGCTCCGGGAACTGAATGAGTATTTTGGCTGTGTGGGCAGATGCATTCTCATGGTGCAAGAGGATCACTCATAGTCCTGTCGTTGGTCGTCGTTCTTGAAACTTCTCGAAAATTTTTGGTATGCAAACTATTGCATACCACTAAGCGGTAAAAGTCTTTTGTTCCTCCAAAGGATCACATCTGATCCTTTGGAGAACAAAGTTGGAGCAATTTTCTTTTCGACACTTCAGGGCTGCTTCAATTTTGTTTTTGGAATTTCATGGAAAAAATCCACACTGTCGACCGACACTTATTCTCTGGATCAAACTGCTAAATCCAAGTTTTTGGGACTCATTTAGCCCACTTTTAAAATCATAGAAAATCATCATATGAAAGTGCTCTGTTTCCAGCTCCATAGCTGCAGGCGACTGATGCCACACAGACAGGAACAAATGAAACCCCCTGAACAAAACACAAATAAGCAGAGCAGATTGCAACTTGCATGAGCGCATCAGTAAAGATGTCACTGCTGACAATATTTCTTGGAATCGAAACAATTCACCATATTTCTATAGAAAACCCTGTATAATGCCCCATACCAAAATGAGGGCTCACTTAGTAAAGTTGATGTGTTTTACATGCTATGAAAATTTGCCAAAATGTATACAGCAACCCCTCCCCCCTGCCTCTGTGTTTGTTTGTGTGTGTGTCGTAAATGAGAAGGAAGTAGGAAACACTCACCAGGCACTAGAAAGTTTTGAATTTTTGCATCTGCATGCTGCATCTTCAGTTGTAGATAAAGGATGGTGGTAATGAAAGCGAGTGTTCAACTTTCAAAATTGCCAGTTTCAGAGCAGAGATAGTTGAGTGTTGGAAATGGGGTTCAGTTGGAAGTGTTACTGAGTGTCCTTATTGTGGCCAAGGGGTGTGACATTTTTAATGTTATTTTGAATCTGCAACAGTCTACATTGCTGATTCAATAGCCTTTTTTTGTTGTTTGTTTTGATTTTAAATCCACTTTATGAACAGAAAGGCTACTTGCTACTGGAACTACAGTTTAAATATGTATCTGAACCACTCTGTGTCTCCACCAGGTATGGAACCCAGTGCACCTTGATTACAAGACAACAGTATTACCACTGGTTTAATAGGTAATAACACTTTTTGAGGTGACCTGTCATATTCTGCACTACAATTATATGTCACAAACTTGAATTTTTCTGATTTCTTTCCAGCCTCTTTCATTTTTCACTTCTATATAAATCTTAGAATTGGCATTTCTTAACATGCTTGTACCAAATTTTCTTTTCAATGAAGAGGAGATACTTACATGTACCATTAAGTGTTTGGTCTATTATCCAATAATTTATTAACTTAAATGCACCTTCATTACAGTGTAGTTTTTCATATTTTTTTTCTTTTGATTTTAATGCAGGCAGGTGAAATAAAAATGATACCATTGAAGATTATTGTGAGTGACTATGATAATTTGAATGAGTTGAAAGAACTTATAGAAATATCTGAGCAAAAGAAGGATTTGTCTCTGTTCTTCAAAGGATTGAATGACTTCTGGACTCTCAGCCAACGCAGAAAAGAAGTGATTGAAATGCTAAGGGATTATGCAGCATGCATAGGTGTAAGACCATTGGGAGAAGGAGGATTTTCAATTTTGGCATTAAGCACAGAATTAAAAGAATACTTTGGTATGACATGGAGAATCATATACAATAGTCTGGAACAGAAAATGATGTCTGAAGTCAATATTAATGTTTCAAATTATGGTGAGTAGATTTTCAGTTTTACTCTTAGTTTCATCGCACATTGTTAAACTACATATAGTAATATTGAATTTAGTGGGGAAGAACTTGATCACATGTCAACCCTTCTCCCTCATAATGCATGTAGTACATACTGTATTTGTGCAGGTATACAAGACACTGGTGTCTGGAAGCACAGCCTAATTAATATTCCTGTGTAGTGTTGTGTTTTGGGCATGCCCACAATACTCTTGTGACCATCAGAATTACATTTTAATATTATATTGTAAAATTTACTACTTGAATAAATTCAATATTCAGATGAATATGTGGGATATACTCAAGTTTTATATTATGCGAGTAGTAAATGTTCTTACATGAGTGTGTGTGTGTGCATGCATCCTTATGTGTGAGGAAGAAGGGAGAGACTGTAATGGTCACAAAAGTAACATGGTGACATTCTTGTGTCCTTATGTGTGCTGAGTGTGTCTTAAAATTTCCAGCTCTTGGCACAGGTATGGAGGTTCTAGACATCAGTATATGTTTTCATTTGACATACGTGGCTTAATTTAAGTTATGATAAGGAGTTTATTTTCCCAAGACAAGCGTTAATCGGGGTGTAAGGGGTGCTCCTTCCACATAGTGCACCCAATAGTCAACCTCACTTCCACTGGACTGCAGACTCACGAGGCTCTGGCGACTGACACATGGCCAGTATAATTCTGCGGCATCCTGTGTTTTGTCTTTATTTGTGCTGAGCACTCTTTTAGCCTCAGCTTTAAACCAAGGTAAGGGAATTTTAGTTTTCAGACAAGCTTTTATTTTTGTTATGATAAGGGGCTGGACACCGTATAGTGTGATGGGTGCAAAATAGCCCCAAAATAGTACCCAAAAATTTTTAATTCAAATTCAAAAAATTCAAAAACAAGCGTTAATCCAGACACTTTTTTTTTTACATCACAAGATCTGACCTGTTTGATTTTAATCTCAATCAACCAACCATCTGTTATGTTCATAACCCACCATCATCTCTATGCTTTCCTAACTTGGCATACGTTTTAAATAAGGGAATACCTTCACATTCAGAGAATACTTGAAAGTTAATGAAAATTTTGAATCTTGCATAATTTTGAGACTATTTAGAATCTCTAAATGTACCGCACATGAATTTGCAGACCCAACACCTCATTCGAGGTACCCAGATTCCAGAAAGTTGTTCACTAGTGTTAGAGATTAAATGTGAATCAATCCTTCCATACTAGTATCTAACATACACTCATGTCCAGGTAATTCCAAGTCAAATCAACCAAGGAAAAATAAATTTTGGAATTTGATGTTATGGATTTGATTAATTTTTGGTATACATGTATCTTATCATCTGAAATATAGAAAACATTTTATTTTTTTATTTTTCATGTTGCCAGTTTGTAAGATATTGAAATTTGCAAATTGACAAAATTGCCCAAAAACTGCTCACCACTGAAACTTTAAAGACAATCTGCAAGAGACCTGTTTCAACTACAGGGCTGGTCATGGACTCATTTTAAAGCTTGTACAGTTAATTCACAATTGCTCATGATCCCCAGAAAAATTTCGATGTTTTTAATTTGACATTGAAAATTTTCCTCAGAAGGAATGGATTGCTAGTGAAAGTTGGAAAATCATAAATCCAATAGAATTTCATGCTCCTAGACATATTATTATGTGGTTTCATTTGTCTTTTCTTGAATGTACTTCACAGATGTTCTTTTCTGCTAATGACTTTTTGAAAAGTTAGGGCTTTTCAGTCACTATTGAACTTCAAAGTAAATTTCTATTCAGACATGTAAATGTAAGGCATGCTGTCCCGAAAAGGAAAGAAATAGGTTGCTCTCTATTCACACATAACGTATTAGCTGATCAGACATTGGTTACTAGAGTAACCAATCTGTCTGGCCAAGGAAATAATTGAGACATTTTGTATTTTTAGACTGAAAACAATTAATTTGACCTTGCAAATGAATCCCAATTTTTGCTAACCTTGTGTACGAATATGATACAATCAATATTCAACATTTTTTATTCCTTAAAAAGAAGTGTTTACAACATGTGTGCATTTTTGTTTCAAGCAAATCATGCAGTACTTGATTATTGTTTCATTTGGACTGCTGCTGTTGAAGAAAGGAAAATAAAAGTATTTATTTCCAAGAAAATGCAGTTAAACTGCCCCTTCCTCCAGTGGCCACCCACCCTGCATTTATTTACATTATGGGCATGAGTTGAGGTACAAGTTGCTGTCTTCAGTGCCAACAAAGATATCAGTTGAACTTCTTTCCTCTTGCCAGACATTGACTCATGTGCTTCTTCTAATTCACACATATAGCAAACCTGTTATTTTTTGTAACATATGATTGTAATTAAGAGAAATAATTGATCATAGAACTAAGTCATATAGTTCTTGTGATTAGTCTGATTTTATCCCCAGCAAACAAGAAAAACTAGACTGAATATGCTTTTTTTTTAGATCAGATAAACATTTCTTATGACATTCATGCATGCGTTAAATGTGACTGCCTCCAAACATAAACATTTTTTCTTTGCTACTGCCAGCTTATGTACAATGTATTAGAGTTGGAAGTGGTTGGAAAAGAAACTGGCTTTTTTCCCTGAAATGCTTTTTTGGAAGCGACTCCATATCTTACTTCTATCCATGTTTATTTTTCCTTTGCACAAATACTTTTTTTTACACCTTAGTAACTTTTTCTTCATACTGAATGTTCATGTAGAGAATCATTTTCTTGTTTCATGTTTTTAAAATATCCACATAGAAAGTTAATACCCTATCACTTTTTGTACAAAAGTTATGTAGGGTGGAGGCACTAGTTATGGACATCTTAAGGGAAATGTACCGTGCGTCCATTTCGATCTGCAGCCGAGAGATCGGGAGAAGCGTGGCGGGCGGCGCTGACGGAGAAGCCGACATTTGCGGCCTGTAATGCCCGCTTATTTTTATAGACATATGCAGACATTTATATAAATATTGCAAAACGATCACTAACCTGTGTTATAACACGCAAAAGTTCTTCTGTAATTCATCCAAGTTCTGCTCTTATATACACAAATAAATACGCTATAGAAACGATGTTAAGAGCCACAGATAAAAAAGCATTTTAATCATGGTTTTGATCAGTAACGTCCTGCTTAAGTTTATATCCTTGAAAGAGTTTCACTGCAGACGAAACCAATAAAAGTGAATGGTTTTCGTGAGCTTCCTCGCAATCCGAAATATCCGAGCTCGAGTTTTTTGTTCCTTCGCGACTAGATGAAGACAGAGTTGTAAATATAGTGGCGAGCAATGTAAACGAAGAGCGTGTTAATTTCGTACTGTGCGCAAGAGTGTTATTCTTGGTTACTTGCAGTTACTTGTTTGTGTTATTGTAGTGTGTATGTGTGACGTGTCAGTGAGACGATTGGAATGCCAGCCGCAAGATTCATGTTAGAACAAAGATTTTTTATGTATGACACGTACCTACGTGAAAACAAACTCGTGTCGAGACGTGTGTAGGTAATTTGTACAGAAATTCCCATGCGTTTCAACTCCACACAGAGATACAGTTAGATATCTTGTCCTTAAATTACGAGAAACTATCGTTAAATTTTGAAACACCTAAGCAAAAACGACGGATTCTAACCGAAGCAAAACTCGATGATATTGATGCAGCGTTAGAACGTTCTCCAAACAAACCTCTACGCCGTGTTTCACAAGAGGTGGGCGTGTCAAAATCATCGGCACATACAGTCACTAAGCTACTAAAATTAAAACCATACTCTTATAACACAGGTTAGTGCTCGTTTTGCAATATTTATATAAATGTCTGCATATGTCCATAAAAATAAGCGGGCATTTCAGGCCGCAAATGTCGGCATCTCCGTCAGTGCCACCCGCCACGCTTCTCGCGATCTCTCGGCTGCAGATCGAAATGGACGCACGGTACAATAGTATACAAATTTTAACATGATGATAATTTTACTGATAGCTTACAAAAATTATGATCACTGGTACAGAGTAAGTACATTATGACTAAGCATTAATAAATACAAAGAAGTTAGTCAGAAAAAAAGTTTTAAAAATATTAATCAAACGTGACACTATTCTTTAGTTATGGCCACTTAAATTCACTTATGGCCACTGATTTTCCCCGCTTAGGCCACCTTGTCTATGAACAAATAATGAAGTAATACAGACGAAACTCAATATGTTAAGGGTAAATAACATAGTTTTCAATGGATGAACGTAGTGTAAATGTAGTTGAACAACATAAATTAACATATCCAGACTTCTCCTGTCACTCCGTAGTAAACAAAAAAACAAAATGTCAGTTCGAAAAATGAAAGTAAGGAGAGAAAAAAGTTTTCACACATTAGATAGTAGCTTCATATCACAAGGAAATTATATGTCTAATGCCAGTTCACTGGCAATAATGTTATACAGAAAATTACTTTTTCCAGTGTGTTAACAGGACCAGGAATTTTTGTTATCAAGTGTCGCCCCTCTTGTATTAGGATAGGCTCCGGCAATTTTCCCATAATGTCATTCACATTTATTGTTGAAAAATAATTTTCTACATAATCAAAACATGTCTTCTGCACATTTGCAATCTTCAGGCACTGTATTTCATATTCACTTTTTTCAAAACCTTTAAAATAACAGCCACATACCAAAATATGGTGGAAAGAGGAGATTTTTACCCTTTGCAACTGAATTTAACGAGAATAAAATCTCCAGTTTTCAAATTTTCTGTTGAAGATAATGTACACTCCTCTAAGTCTTCGTCAGACTCTTCTGTAACATCAACAGAACTTCCAGTTTCCATCCAGTCTTTTTCAGATGAACTTGTGTCTTTTTTTGTCACAACGGAACTAGATGATTTGGACCGGCTTTGTTTTCTCTTTAGCTCCATGTTTGCTTTATGTTCTTGTTTCTGTTTTTCTTTCTCTTGTTTCTATCTCTCCTTTTGTTCATGATATTCAACCCATTTGTCACAGGTTACTACACTAGGAGTGAATTCCTTCTTCCTTCTGCTGGTTGATTGTTTTGGTTGTGGCCAAATGGCAACATCATTGAAAACTTATTGGTGTCACCTGGATGGTAGTTCTAGGAGTCAACTGCGATGCAGATGCCAATGGTTGCTGCACTGGAGTACTGTTATCAACACATGCATACATACATTAATAAACTGCAATAATTTTCTTCAGTGGCCATAATCAAAGAATCTTTGCAAACCTGCATCTAGTAATGGCCATGTGGTCTACACATACTGTTTTGTGGTTATTTCTATTTCAGGATACTTGCCTTGTAATCAAGGGGTCCCGGGTTCGATACCCGGTGGAGGCACATAGTGGTTCGGATCCCACTTTAAACTGTAGGTCCAGTCCCGATTAGCCTTACTGTGCACAAAGTGGACTTAAATCACCAAATCAACCAACCATATTTCAGGATATACATACTGCAATTCTAACATTTAAACTCACCTCTGAACAAATTATATGTTCCTGATATATATAACAACTGTGGAAAACATTATTGTAGCTCTCTCTTTTCTTACGAAAATGCATAAGAAATTCTACTATAACAAACAGCTTCTTCCTTACAACAAGCTTACTTCCTACAGGAACTACAAAGAGAAAACATGAATATCAAATTGGAAAGCTTATTTTACACTGATTTATGTAAGCTGTTCACTGATTGGCTTTAGATCACTTAGGTAGCTACCAATTGAATATGAACAGCAAAGTGGCCATAAGTAAGGTAGTGGCCAAAACTAATGCCTCCACCCTACATTCAAAAACTAGATTGACTGACTTTTCAAACACCTTCAAAAGAAATGGTCAATATGTGTCTTCTGCCACAACATGTAAAATTATTTAGCTAGTTCCAAATATGACATTACGAACCTCTAAACCCTTAACTGATACAACGAGTGAAATAGGTTAACCGTAATTGGTAAAAAGCCAAACTTTCCTGTTTTTTTCTTCAAGAAAGCTGGATTTTTATATAAAAAGAAGTCCATTTAAAAAGCAGGCTTTTTTGCAACTAACATACAAGGTACATTCAATATATAACCGGAAAAGTTGTATAAAAAATCGAAAATACCACCATGTTTGGTGTTTCTTTGTTATTTTGTTGTGGCATCCTAGAACTATTAACAGATAGGCCTGGCACGCCTGCCTTGCGAACGGGGTGCTGGGAATCAGTTAAACAAGATGGCAGCACCCTTGCAGGTATGCACCAACTTGGAGCAGGGAAGTGTCATTAGATTTCTGTTAGCTGAAGGGTTGTGTCGGATGGCAGTACAATATGGTGAAAGCTGTTTGAGTCGAACACAAGTGTACGAGTGGGCAGAGAAGTTCAAACAGGGTGTAACAAGTGTTCAAGGTTCACCACGTCCAGGATGCACTGTCTCTGCAGTCACGGAGAACAACATTGTGAGAGTTGACGAGTTGATACGGGAAAACAGGCATATTACCTTGAGTGAGATTGCATCAAAGAGTCGGATCAGCCCACCATATTGTTCATGACATACTGATGTTCAAGAAAGTTTATGCGAGGTGGGTTCCAAAACATTTGACACCAGAAATGAAAGACAGGTGAATGGATGTGTGCGGGGAGCTTTTGTGACAGTACAAGGCTGAAGGGGAGGCATTCAAGTTGACAGATTCCTGTTTGCAAAGTATGTATGTGTGCATCATTAGAGAAATTTCATATCTTGTAAAGTGAAAGTGGCCCCTTCCCGGTGCTGCTTACTAAGTCTGAAAGTATCCAGAACTCGCCAACACCCTGTTGTGTGCTGGACCAGTGGTTCCAGGTTTGAGTCATGGCACTCTCATGTGTTTTCCTTTGTGAGTGTCCCATCATCAATTTCATCTAGTCATCATTCATTGCCATCATAGAGATTACCTAAACATGCAGAAAAGTAATATGGAATTAGAGAAGTACAAAAGTTATGTTTTTGCTCAGTAAAAGTGCATTGCTCAGACATGCTAATTGGGATTGGACATACAGTTCAAACTGGGATATGAACTACTGTGCCTCCATTGGTGATTGAACCTGGATCCCTTTGATTATAAGGTAGCAGCAATACTTTATGCCATTGGGGGATCCTAATTCATATCCATGTAACATTCAATCAAAATTCCAGCCTTTTTCAAACATTAATACTCACAATTATAAGAAACTTTTGTCTCTACAGCCTAAATTACTTCTTAATCTTCCTCGTAGTAACATACTTATCTTGGTATTAAATGGTAAAAGTAAAGTAAAAAAAGTAAAAAGTAAAGTGTTCCCCTGTGCATAGCACCACGCCATGAAGGCGTATAGGGGGTGTGGGGGTAACGCCCCACACTTTCTTGATCCGGTCGTGAGTGGGGGTGATGTGATCAGCATCACGCCCCTGACCGCCTTTACCCCCCAGGGTTTCCCCCAGGTACCCATGTTATTCGACGCTGGGTAGGCGCCGGGGCCGCTTAAATGGAGTGTATGTAAAATGTAATAGAATGTAAAATGTAATAGGTGTACTTCTGCATATGTATTATCAATAGTAAGATTTTTTATTATCCTGAAACATCTAATAGTTTGATACTAACATTTGTTAACAAATTGTAAGAAGCACAAACACGTGAAAATGTGTTTTAAGTCCATTTTATGCTCAGATAGGCTAATCGAGATGGAACCTACAGTTTTAATACAGGTTTTCAAATCCATCAACAGGTTTTACAACCTCTTCCCCCATATTATATATAAAAATTATTATTAAATAGCTTATTTTCTTTTATTATTATATTTATTACATATATAATAAATATATACTTATTGAATATAGGAATATCCACAGTGCAGAAGACTAATAAGAGATCAGAGGAAGTCCAGAGACCTCTATTACAGAGTATTTTATTACTTATAATTCCATTAAATGGTGCTTGATACATGAAAACTGAAATTTTATGTCTTACAATAATTCCACAAATTTCCATCCCAACCTGGTACTCGACCTTCGCATGCAGTGAGGCATGATGGTATTGAGGCATTCCTTTCATGATTACCTAGGTAGTAACATACCTGAAAACGTGCTACTTTTAAAAGGGGGCGAAGTTCACATGCAAACGTATTGAGAAAATCCATATTTCTGATCAATGTGTTGCAATAAGAGTTGCCCGTGGCAGTGTTCTCGTTTACCATTTCATAATTTTTAGTATATTTTAACAAGAACGTCGCATACTAAAGAAAAATTACATTAATTAAAGAGTTATTTAAGGAAATAATTTAATGAGAGATTTAGTTGATTTTACTTCACTTTTCTACCATTTTTGGCTAATCGCGAAGGCAGTTGATGGGCAATATGGTATATTTAATTTTCTAAGTGCTATATTTTTCATATTTCAACATATAATACATTTATGCTTCTAAAATTGCTTACAAAAACTATTCTTTCACCTTTTACTGATATTTTCAAATCCGAGACTGCTATTTAGAGATTAAGTTTAAGAAATGAAACTATCAGTAATTTTAGAGCATTTCTAGGCTAAAGTTTTGCAATGAAGACTTTCAAATATAGTGCGTGGTTGGAGAGCGCCGAGGTGTCAAATATGGGGCAAGTCGCCACCCTATGCCAACAGCTTTAAAATTTGATATTTTCATTTGTAATTATCATAGCAGCTAGGTACCTGGTATTTCATTTGAATGAAATCAGTCTGAACTTTTCAGATCAATGGCCTCTCTTAGATGTTTCAGATTTGAGAGAAGAAACTAAGACCGAAGGTGAGAGGGGCGATCCTCCTCACTCATCCCTTCCCGAGAAGTCGAAAATATCGATAATGCCTCGAGCTTGCCACCTAAAACTAACCTCCAACGTAAAAATAAATCACTCGCGAACATAAGAATGAACGGTGTTACCTTTCTCTGAGGTCTAAAACTAAGCCATCAGCCCTGAACACGGCGCTTAAAAACAAACAGTAAATCTAAATGGCCAAGAAATAAACGTTCCTCCCTTCCCACGAGAGGAGATGGTTCATGCACTCCAAAGTTCACAGCGTTCAAACCTGATATGGCAGGGAAATGATGGTGTATCGGGACGATACTTGTCTGTCTCTAGTTGTCATTAAAAATTTTGATTCTTTACTACTATAATAAAATATTGAAAGAGTAGTAAGTATTATCAAGTCCCAATACCAATTGCATATATTCATTAGTTCTATTTTGGGTGTTTTTAACATCATTGTAGCTATTTATTAAGCCATCCTAGTTCATTTGGGAATTTTTTCCAGCAGTGTGTCTGCATGAAGCATCTCTTGGGCTTACCCAGCCTCTCATCAGTGAGTACCTTTGGAGTGACTGGAAGCAAAGGTGGTAACTTGGAGCCTTGTACTGACCACATCACTGTGAATGAGAAAATAATGTGTGCGTCCCTACTCCCCTACTCTGGATGCATCTTTATGACATGGTCAATACACAGGAAGAGCTTTCCTGCAGTTATTTTTGCACTAAATACTAACATTTATTTCAAGTATTATAACAATAAACATGTACTTGCAGCAACTAAACTGCATTCTGTTTATAATTCTTGGAGACACATACAATATGTCAAAACTTGTACTTCAAGATGTTTGTACAGTTACTGCAAATACTGTTCCAAGACTCTGGCTACACAGATTTAGGTTTTATTGCATTAAATAATTTGATATTTTATTTGTCTTATTTTATGTCCTATTCTCCCAGGGGGGAGAAGACCATGTAGATTTGTAATTAGGCCAATGGGGTGTAACCTCTGCCTGCCATCCTTGTTGTTGGGTTACATCTAAAACCTACTTAGATCACTATTCTCAGTGGAGAGGCACTTGTGAATGAGTAGATACTGAGATGGAACACTTGATTGGCCTACCAGACTCCTCCCACAGTGAACCATGTATTTCTAAACCAAATGGATTGTATACTGCACTTCAATTCTTGACGATAAAAGTAAACATAGATCTCAAAAACTTGGAACCTCAATAAATCAGAAAGATTTTCATCATTATTGCATTTTGGTTAAAAATTTAATTTACTATCATATCTATTTGTTTTCTAGGTAAAACGTTTTATGAAAGAGAGCAAGAACTATTTGATTCTGCATGTGCAGGGAATTCAGATTCTCTAGTTGATCTCTGGAAAACTCTTGCACATGCTGTGCTGAGACAATGTGCAGTGGATGAAGTGAGACGACAGAAGTAAGAAATATTACTTTTCTTTTTCTTTATTCACATCACACAATCTCAGAGTTTTGCTGATTTTTCAGAATTCATGCATTCTCCCATAAATCACCAATGTATTTTTAGTTGAGAGAAAGGTACCATTAAAGGGACTTGGTGAAAAACAAGCTGAAATTCCTACTACTTACACCCTATCCATCATGTATTGTCTCTTGAATTTTACCATTATCTGGCTTGTCTGCTGAAAATTAAAGGGAGCGGGGGGATATAGGAATTGAAGGTGTGTTTAAATGATTCCATAACAGCAATTTTCTCTGTACTGTATCAGGTTAAACGAGCTGTTCAGTAACTGAGTGCATTTGACAGTCAACTTGATCTGTCTTAAAGTTCCAGGTATGTCTCTTCATCAATTTCAGTTAATAACTATTTATCCCCATCATTGCAATTATCATAAAGAGGCAGAAAAATGATGTTGACATTTTTAGAATAATTGGTAGCAAGTCGTACCACTGCCACTGTTGTGCTTAGAGTAGGTGATGGCTATATTTACCAGTACTACATGATAGCAATTAACATGCAATTTCTTCTGTCTGTTTTTTTGATTTGTATACATATGAAGGTATATAAATGACGAACGACTTCTGAAAATCTTGCGTAATTTTCTATATTTTCAAAATTGGGGATGGGCATTACATTACGTGTCTTCAAAGACTGGTCTTTTGTTGTGCTTCTCTGCATCCATAGAACCAATGCCAGAAGCGAAATTCTGGTGTACCACTGCTATATTCTGAAGTTTTTGTTCACTTGGGTATATCGTGGTGGCCACAGGGGCATGCCAAACACCATTTTTTTAAAAAAATATAATTAATTTTCTTCTTCCTTTAACTTTCATTATTCAGAGGTTCAATGTATAAATTTCATCTCTGCTAAAAGCCCTGTCATTCTGGAAAAAAAGAAAACTATTTCAGTCCTCTAATACAGTTCTTGAGTTTCAATTTTTTTTGTAATTTGCACCAAGTTTGAAATGCATTAGCTTGAAAAGTTCCCATTTGAAGTGGCTTTAAAAGCACATGCTAGAAGTTAAATTAGAAAATTACAAAAACAATCTAAGGGATGGGGAGATGCTCTATCAATCACAGTATCAGCTGATATGGACATTAGTGGTTTATCGGGAATATGTAGATTGGCTCTAACTTGGTGCTAAATCCTGCAATATTATTATTATTATTTAAATATATAATTCATGCATTCTGGTTTTGAAAAATAAATGTCAAAATCAGAAATTTGTTTTCTAAAGGGCAAACGTTTTAACACAATCTGGCTACATTAAAGAGGCATATAATCAAATCAGGCTTCATGAGCATTTACAATTTATAGTGAATTAGTAGAATTAAGTTATTAGTAAATTTTATATTGGTACTTTATCAATATAGTCAAATGTTTCAGATCAGTTTATTTGTGATAAATATCAATGTAATCTTTAAGATCCAGAAAAGTATCTTTAAATATGAAAGTTCACAATTGTTTAATCAGGTAAATCAAAATGCACCAAAACTTGCTATGGTACTCCAATATTCTTTCTCCACGGGAGGTGCATTGCAAACTGTCTTGGATCCCTCGCTCTATGAATTAGACTCAAAAGAAATTGAGCCCTATAATGAGGAAATTTAAAACAATTTTTGAGCCAAGAATAAATATATTGAATGTAGGCATGTCTCTTGATTCTATAAACAGTTCGATGTATATATGCATCAGTATATTCTCAAGATCCTTCACATTTACGCTATAAGTCACTTTCTTAAAAATAAAAAAAAAAGTCTGACTCACAGCACTTTGCCGATCAACACAACAGCTGTTTCCTTTATCACTAGACCTTTAACTGTCATCTGTTGACAGTTGAATGAATCTCTGATTTTCTTCACATTCTCTGTTAACAGATTGACTTATATACAGTGTGTCCATAGTCATGGTGCACTTTTGACATGTCACAGGTCTATCTTGTTTTGTTGCTTTCCTGTGACTGGTCAAAAGTGCGCCATGACTTTACGGACACGCTGTAGATCTGGTTTCTGTGTCTGTCTTTTTTTAAAAAAAAAGTGACTTACACCACTGTAACTTTAACCCATCCATATTTAGAAATTCTTTGCAATTGTTCATGTTAACACAGTTGACATTTTATGCACTTTAACATATAACACGTGTTCCTTTGATGGTACACTTCTGTTCAGAGAAAGTGGCACATTCGTTTGAGTTGAAGTCCAGCTTCGTAGGCGATCATGTCTGGCAGTACAGCCAAAGTAAGTGTTCGGAAAGCAGCAGTGTTGCTTACTATCAATCATTTTAACCACATGCAGGGAATTTTGTCTCTCTCAGACTTCAACTCAAACGAGTGTGCCACTTTCTCTGAACAGAAGTGTACAACTGTCTGCTAGATAATTTGATTTGATTTGATTTATTTTACTTCGCTTCTTGTGCCACTTTTGGCTAATTTGCAAAGATGGGGATGAGTGATGATATGATGAAATTGATGAATAGACATCACAAACATCCATGCCCAAGCCAGGATTAGAACCCGGGACACCTGGCATCGTAGCGCGATGTGCTAACCACTCCGCCATGGGGGCCAGCTGTCTGCTAGATAAGTAGACTTAACAAGATGTTTTTGGAATGTCACCTGTTGTTTAAAAAAGAAATGTGCTGTTTTAAATATTAAATAGTGAATAGAAACATACTTTCCAACACAAGGTGCAAGACTGAATAAAAGAGAAACTTTTCAATACAGTGGTTGGTTGGTACCCACCCACATGAGTTTGATTGGTTATGTACCTACTGCATGCTATATCACGTCTATCAGTTGTGCTGATCTGGGACCCTGCTCTGAGCTATTGTATGCATCAAACTTTCCAAATAATAAATATATAATTCATGCACTCTGGTTTTGAAAAATAAAATGTCAAAATCAGAAATTTGTTTTCTAGGGCAAACCTTTTAACACAATCTGGTTACATTAAAAAGGCAAATAATCTAATCAGGCTTCATGGGTATTTACAATTTATAATGAATTAGTAGAATATAAGTTATTAGTAAATTTTATATTGGTACTTTATCAATATAGCCAAATGTTTCAGATCAGTTTATCAAGCAACTGAGGGAAGGTTATTTTTTCTCACTCCTGTCTGCAATCTTT
The DNA here is from genome assembly GCF_977018435.1 of Lepisma saccharinum. Taxonomy (NCBI): domain Eukaryota; kingdom Metazoa; phylum Arthropoda; class Insecta; order Zygentoma; family Lepismatidae; genus Lepisma; species Lepisma saccharinum. The sequence continues at coordinate 551,817 of NW_028142983.1, forward strand.
CCAAAGGCCATTTACAGTAGGCATATGATGTACTCTTCGCAACACTTTATTTGTCCACCCTGAAAAAATTCAAAGTCCTTACTTCGTAAATTTGGCAACATAGCACTTCAAAGCCAACAAATAGTATCCAACTTTGCAACAGTTTTTCTTTCTAAATGAAAAAGGTCTTGTGAACTTTTTTCATTCTTTCACATTCCATGAAATTAGAAACCCTAATCCAGTAATACAATTCATAATTAAACAAAATCGTAAATTGGAAATACGAATGTTGTCTGTAGATTCCTTCCAGGTATCACCATGAAACAAAACTAGCACCTCGGGGGATGATGCCATATTGAATACCTTACCATAGGGCTGGAACTACGGATACAGCAACAAATTTGCATATCATACAAGTCCTTTAATTCACTTAGCATTATACAGTAATTAAATACGTTTGCACACTGATAAGATACACTAAAGCCCACATCCGATAGTCTAGCTGAAAAATGTTCTTCCCGTTGCTGCGAGCCGACTTGCACCATGCCGCTGTGTTAGAATATCATGCTCCCAGAATTCCGCGTTCTTGCAAGAAGCTCCCAGCGGGAGTAAAATAAAAGCAAATGAGGAGCTGAAAGCAATACTATTTACAATCTTCAACAAATGTTGAATTTCATTACGATTCTTTGTTTTGAAATTGAAGATAGGGGAATTTATGTGCCATTTGAAATGCTGAACTGGTTTTCCTCCACCTGGAGAGAATTCCCATCACATTTGAATGCAATGAGGCAAATTTTTTTATGATTTTAGGTGAAATTACAGTAAAAATACCTTGCACAATACCGGACAATTCTGCAAAGTGCATCTTTTCCTTGATTTGTGGCGAAAAATGATTGAGAACTCCGAGACAATGTTCTTTCAACTGAGATCAACTTGTTTTACAGAATTAACGTTAGTAATCTCCTGGAGCAGTTGGTTAGACAGTTGTCTTGTTATACTTTTTTGCCAAGAACGAAACATCATAGGTTTAAATCCTACTTTATTCTTATTCTTTTTTTTTATTGTTATTTACCGAGTATGAAGTGTTGTAATAATGTAATATAAGAATAAGATTATATTAAATTACTGTAAATATTCATGTGATGCATACCTCTTGCTCATTTTATTGATTTTTCAGTGATTGGCAGGATTTTTGGCAAGACCTTTCTTTTCATTCATTGCTGTAATCAATGTTTTGATATCCGTTGGAGGCTCATAGCACAGTGGTTCGGATTTCTGTTTAAACTGTAGGTCGTCTCGATTAACCTATATGTGCATATAGTAGGCTTAAAACAACAATACAAATAAACACACACACACGATGTTCTTTGTTTGTGCTCTTCACTGCGGACCTAAAACATACGTCAGATTTTCCATGATACAACCAAAAATTTTATGCTATACTCAAAGTTTGAAATTACCCACCTCAGACTTTGCAAGGGATGTTTCTGTACATTTCAAGTTACATTTTCGTTACTGTGATTAAAATGTCATCCGGAAATGCTGGACATAAATTGCATAAATATCCAAATTCCAAGAAATGTAGATAAACATTCTCGTCCAAGGCTGCTTTCTTTCCGAAAAAGTTTCCACATAGAAGTAGATTTGAACCCATGACCTTCCATTCGTTAAGCAAACACCACACCTCTCACATTATTGTAAGCATTCAGTTTGAGAGATGAAGACATACACATTTCTGTAGAGGTGTAGTGTAGTGTGAAGGGAAAGTTTTAGGTGGGGAATATTTGCTGAGCCTTTTGGATAACGGGACAATGCTTGTATCATTAAAAATTGTGACTAGAACTCGGAAGTTGATGACCTAAAAAATGTCAAAAAAATGATCTATAGAAATGGTAAAAAATTACCCGAAAATAATTTTCGCTCTGATAGTGAAAGCTTATTTTCTTCATAGATTACAAGAGTAGTTGAATAATTTGATAAGCCGGTTGTTTGGTGGTTTAAACTACTGAAGCAATTAAGTGCTAATGTAGTTTCTTTTATTCTTATTTCAAGGTTACATAAAATACACAACAAAGTTTTTCTGTATAAATCATTCATCTCCTTTCAGAATGGGCCTTCTACGGTACTGTAGTTAGCCAGCATCCGAAATACAGCTGTGTTACAAGAGTATAATTTCACTTAAAATTGTGACTAATTTTGCTTTAAAACCACAAATTAAAGCGACAATAGTGTCAAGCAAAAGAACCTGAAAGTAGGCTTCACACAAAGTATTTAGACCACTGCCAAACATTTCAGTTAAGAATACCATTGTGCTTTTCCATTGACCGTATTTTCATTTCATGGTGAATTTGCTAAAAGGACCATGCCAGGAAATTTAAATATGTAAGTTTTGATAGTAAATGCATTTATAAATCATGAAACAACAGGGGAGGAGAAAAATAAACCTAAAAAATAAAGGAAAATGCAACACAAACTGCTAAAAATACTGAAAAATAACCTAAAATCCAAAAAAGGCCGGAAAAAAAAAATGCAAAATTAGAAGTGTTTTCTGGTTTTAACGGAAGGTAAATAGACATGGTATCAGGTTTATCATTGTTTTTAAGGCTCAGAAAAAAAATTGATCTTTCATGAACTTCGAGACCATAATTACTAATTATAATCTTTAAAAAAGTAGGAGGGAAGGAGGTGGCTTACGTAAATTTTCCTGCCTCAGGGATCGTATCATATCTCCACTTTATAATACAGAAAAAAAATCAGGTTCATACAGTCCCTACCAGAAGACCACCAACTTTTTTCATATAAATGAATCCTGACCGAAAGTTTTTGGTACAAATATGGAGTGAAATTGTATGGAAGTAATATCGTAGCATTCCATCATGAATGCGGGGATCTTAAATAGGGATGTAACTTGCCCTCCCAATTAATACAGTTATGGTAGATACAGCCCTGAAAGGGCAGGTACAAATATCTAAATGAACATTAATATAAACTCATGGTTAGGTTTTATACTGAACTGAGCAATGTGAATGGCAGATGAGAGAGGAGGATAGCTTACCCTGATCGGTTTAGGAAATAGACCAATAGCTCCTGCTTCTTCGACTATTTAAACCTATGCTTGGCCTCCCGTCACCTCTAGCCAAAGGCCAGTGTTCTTACCATTTCCTGTAAAAGTTTTATGGTACACATTTCTAAGCAGGCTCTGGCAAGGTCTGCCAGGGTCAATATTTCTTAAACCGAGCGAATATGCTAGGATTTCCCTCTTGCAAAACAATTTCCCGAATTGAAATTGTAATCATTAAAATGTTAAAGTGAACCTTCTGCCATTCACCAAAATTTAAAAGGTATTTTATTACATGAAAAAAAGGTTACATAAAATAAAATAATAATGTCGAAAACCCTCACCTAAAAATTAAAATTGGTTGAACAAAATTGAAGCTCAAAGCTTGACTGCAGAAATAAAGTCTTTTGTTTTCATTATCCACACGCTGGGAGAGTCTTTCGTAATGAGAAATGCTGACGTTTGATCAACATGTGATAGCAAGTGTTGTTCGCAGGCCCGAGGAGTCAGCTGACAGTTCAACACATTGTATCGTAACTCGAGACATGGTAATGGCTTCTGCGTTTCACATAACAACACGGAGAGATGAATACTGGCATCTGAACAGGTGCTAACTAAGCGCCGAACGTAATCCGTGAGAAACCTTGAGGCGTTATGTTCGAGGTCTTCCCCCTTGTTAGGACGAAAGTTCAAGAGGCGAGAGAAAATGACCGTGGTAAACACCAATCTCCACTTGGATTGCACAGCATTGATGCGGACGCACTGAAGCCAATAAAATAAACAACACACTCAGTATTGGCTACCCACAACCTCACGAAGATAATAAAATAGTTGAAGATTATATTTTCACGTGCCATTGACGTTCGTAGCACACTATGTTTAGGATATCGGGAAACATATGAGTTTTTGTTGCAATACATGCGAAGTCAGAAGGCAGAGCAATCCAGACACACGCGAACCCCGGAGTCCTGGGGTACGATGCACTGTTCCGGGAGAGGCACAGTCCTGGGCCGAACACAATTGCACTGGGGGACCGGGTTCGAAGCTCTGTGTGGAAAGTTCAGGAATACAGTTCAGTAGATGAAAAGCACGTTGGCAGTGGGGCGGGCGAACACAGAGCAATCCAAGAAAAAACAGTTCAAGTAGTGTTAGCAGGCCCCAAAATATGCGATGTCCAATGGCGGTCACTGGGGGGTGGGGGTGGGGGGTATGACATGCCCCCGAAAGTTCAAAGCACACGCCATTCCATATTTCCGGCACACATCTTATGCTGACACTGGAGAGAGAGAAAAATGTTGCTGGTTGCATACGAGAATGGAACTGTACGTTGCCATTGCATACAGTATGCAAAGTATCCAGGGGTTGCGACGCCTCAGCCATTCCAAGAAGGGGAATACTAAACATGGCCACTGCTGGGGTGAAACTGTGCAAAGGTGGCCTGGCAGGTTGCATATCCACAGGGGTGGTGTCTCAACACATTTGGGTCTTTGACTGTACCTGGAAAGTTCCAATATGTCGTTAAGATACACTGCCTGGCAGGACAGAGCAAAAAGGGAAGATGGACATGAAAGATGGTGATGTTTCTTCTAAAGGGGGTCAGAGCTGTGTTGGGGGGAGGTTTGCTCTGTAAATCTACGTGTGGTCTGATGTTTAGTATGTTCCGTTTCTAGGTTGGCACTTGAGGTAGGATGTTTGTAGCTGCTATCCCAATTGATGAGAGGTAATTGGGAACAGGGGCAGAGACGACCACAGGGCTAGGTCATTCGTTGTCCTTTTCTGGTGGATTCTGGACTAGCCTCAAAGCGATGTAGGGACAGATCCTGGATTTCTGGATTCCTTGGACTAGAGAACCACCGGCTAGAGTAACTGATATCCATGGAGAGGCTGAGTGCTTCTTGATCCAGTATGAAAGGAGACTGTTCCTTGTGTAGCCAACTTTCAGGAGCACTTTGTGCGATGCTGCCATAACTGATGTAGACTTCCGAACAGGGTAAAGGAAACATAGGTAAAGAAGCGTTAAAATGCATTACTCAGTCAGAAATATTTATGTAAAGGGGGTATAAAATTATTGTCATTTTATAGACACGTGAAAACCATGAGTAAAATAAAATGAAATAAACTACCCAATAACTGAAATAGATTATAAAACAGAATTGAAATGAGGAAAAATAAAATAAAAAGGCGGAAAGTGTACTTTGTTGCCTTAACCTTGTAACACTAGTAATATGAAAATATGACATCTTGAGAGTTAATATAAGTTGACTAAATTATATAGCCCCTGGCTTCTCCCAAGAATATAGAAGAATGTGTCAATAAAACTTAAGTGATTATATGGCACTAAATACCCTTTGTTGGCATGTGATCAATATACAATAAAAGGAAGGGCAATAAGAAAATAAACGAAAATATCTGGGATTAAATATTGATAAATATAGAGAATAAAATATGGGTGTTATAACATATAACCCGTGGTATCAGAACAGTAACCCAACAAAATCCATTAACGTCATGCCAGAAAAGTCGAAGCATTGTAAAAATTAGGAACTGACGGGAAAAAATAATGACCCAAAATTTGGTAACATCACAGCTGTTAAAGTGAACCAAGCCAAGAAAGCAAGTTCTGGATCCTTCAGATATAGTAAATAGTAGATGACATAGCTCCAATGAAATAAGAGTCAATATTGACTAAATATACATAATAAAAATGGATTAATAAAACAATAGCAACATAGTGACGCATTTTTAACTCTCACTAGTCAAGGTTGGTTTGCGCCTGCATACTCCTGAAGAATTGCATAAATAAACAGTTAAAATGAAGTTCCAAATGAGTAATAAAATAACAGTAATGCGAAAATGTGACAAAAATATTTCATGAAATTTTGGTTCATTCACGATTGACTGATTTAATTTTTCCATGGCCAGGCGAAAGGTCAGTCCAATCAGTCAGAATTACATTTGAAAAATTCACGGAGGTATTAAAAAGGGGAAAAATTGCACGGAGAGCTATTTCTGTATCTAAAGCCCTATGAGTACGGATAATTTCATCATCAAAAATCAATTGATCAAAATTCTTATAATTACAGAAAAAAAGATGTACCTTCAGACACTGTTATTGTACTGTGTGTATTTAAATTGCCATTTATAGTTTGCGAAAGGAGGAATTTTCCTGTGCTGGAGACTATCACTCCTGTTCGGACTTTTGTGAGGTGGCCCCCGACGTTGGATTTTATTTCTTTGGAACAGGAAATAGTGGAATTATAAAAGAGAATATTTGTTAAGCATTTGATATTTTCGTGAATTGAGAGCTCTGTATGAATACAAACGTGAATAAAGGAATTGAATTTACAATGACTATCAATAATTTCTACGATTTGAGTTTGACCATTATGTTCCATTTTATATGATAATTGGGGAACCTTAACCCGGAACCATTTATTATCAACAAAAGTGCCCACGATGATAGTCCTAAAAATGGGAGAAATAGCGTTGAGGTAAATTTGAAGTTTCTAACAAAATATAAAAGGAATTAGTGGATAAATCATAATTGACAAGGTATACATTGGTCAGGGCGTAAAAGAGACCATTATCTGTCTGGTACAGGGTGTCCTTAAAGTCAGAAGGAAGACTCAGAAAAACATGGAGCCAATCTGAAGAAATCATATGGTAAGATAATTTATTCATTGATAGATCGGCGATCATAAAATTGATGCGGGTAAACAATTCTGATGCACGCAGGAGTGCCATTAGATGTTTTTCCTCCATATAGATAGTACAAAATGTTGCTACTAAATCCACTTTAAGAGCAATAAGAGAAAGTTTGAATATTACCAAAATGTTATTAACTCGGAAAGCCTGGATTTCGTCTTTTTTCATTTCCGTCAATTCTGCCTGAATCTGATCTTGATTATGTTTTAGAGCTTGAACAGTGGAGCTAAGGTGATGAATTGAAAAGGAATTGTAAATTAAGAGGCCTGCCGAAAATAAATTCATCAAATTAAAGAAAATTGATCTTTTCCCCTCCGGTGCTCCCAGACACATTTTTCCACACCCCATGGCAGTTCGGCCGGCTATCGCTGGTTTTAAAACGACAAAGGATATAAAGTGAAGTTTCATGCAGTTATGTTTGAATACGATCATGGGTTAACACAGCCTGAGTGGTTATCGGTCCGAATCGGTCAATATAAATATTGGGGGTGGTATATATGTAATCGGAACTGTGAACCATAAGACCTTGTTGTTCGTGAAATAAACCCAACCGACTTACAAAAATATCCTCATTTTCATTTGCAACTGTATATTGAATATTTAGATGGCATCAGTGCTGCTGCTGCCAAGGATGTGGCCATGGCTTGTAATGTCAGAAATAGGTATCATTCTCGTCGTTGCAAGCCCTATCAAGCGCTGTCTCAGCTCATGGACGAAAAAATTGAACTCTTAATTTGGGTGTCAGGATTACGGTATCACTCTGCTGTGAATGAAGTGTTTTAAATATGTAAATTGTGATCATGGTATGTTATATTTGTAAATGTGGGAAAAGCAAAAATAAAATGTAAAAAGGAGGGTGGAGAAGAATTTGAGAAAGAAAAAATGATAAAAAAATAATAATTAAAGAAAAATCATTTGAAAATATCTTAAAGCAAACCACAAACATCGCAAGGTGTGACCCTAGGAGGTTGCCTTGGCCGGTCTGAAAACTGTCGGCAAAAATGGTGTGTGGGGGCACATGTGTCACCCCTAGGTAAAATGTAAATTCTAAGGTGAAACTAATCTGGGTTAATCGTGAATATGAAGAAAATAAGTATTTAGAAAACATTTCTTCGCTATCCTTGAAGTAAATTTACGGATCTGAGAACAAAAGGAAAGAAAATATCCAAATTTTAAGGCAGTACGTTAAACAGAAAAGAGGAAAAGACTACTCTACGTCATGCTATAGCCTGCCGTGTATTTTCTTTTCACTTAGCATAAATGCACGTAAAATATTACACTTGACCCATGACAACTGTAGGTGTCTAGATCCAGTCTTTTTGAGTTTTTAGCCTAACAGGTTAAACGAAAAATAATACTGCTCTTTGTGGTCATCTTGTGGATTCAAAACATATAAACGGAACCATAAACGAAACATAATGACGCCGGACCGGGAAAAGAAAGTATAGAATTTGGCATGGGCAGTCACAATTAGCCGGGTTTATGTTATGCGACGGTTTCCTGACCCCTAAAAATAACCTGTGAAACACGTTCCTTTCGTATGATAGGCTTGCAACTAGTTTCTGTGATGTGTGGGAGATTTAAATATAGGCACAATTACACGCAATTAAACTGTAAGAAATAATTAATTTCATTCATGAAACTTTTACAATTCTGAAGGAACGAAATCACATAAATAGGTGCCCTTGAGGAGGCTCTTATTAACACCTCGGTTTGAGGCTAGAAATTCAGTGTCGAAGCCACATGAGTCTAATGTCCAACTGCTTTATGTTAACTTACCGAAAACACCATTAAAAACATGTTGACGTTTACGAAAACATCCACTTTCGTATGTTCCAAGCACATTTTCTCGACAAGTCGTGAAAAATATTATTGTTTTGAAAACTGTTCGATATTACGCAAGGCATTGCAAATAAAATGACGAATAAACTCCTCGTAAATTTGCTTCTTTCTGCACAAGCTTAATGGTGAATTCCTCCAGGTGGAGAAGAACTCTATTCAGTGTTTCAAACCCCTCTGATTTCAAGTCGAGCAAGCAGTCATAAATATTCCTCAAAGTTATTTATCAAATTTATTATTTCTGTTTGATTGTGTATTATAATAGCAGGTTATAGTTTTTAAGTTCATGGAATGTAAGAAGTTGAAAACCTCTCACTGCAGCAATTTTCGTCTAGTGGAGGAACCAACTCGAAGTTGGCTACTCTCAGCTGGCTCTGAAGCGCAATGTTGCTAAGTTAACGAATTCTGGACTCTAAAATTATTTCGGGGCGGTCAAGTAAGAAGTTGCAAAGAATACACACATGTGCCATTCGGGAAGTAGAAAATCCAAATCAATTGGATTAGCAAAATGTGAACAGTCAAACCAACTTGTGCACATTCCAACATTAGACTTTACATACTTGCTATTGCTAACTGCAACAGTTGAAATATTGTGTTATAACTAAACATATGCCAGAAATACAAATAAATACCAGTACACAAATTTATTTCTATTCGTAATTAGTTTAGAAGATAAAGTAGGCACTTTTTTAACATCCTGTGATAAATTAGAAATATGTGAAAATTGTGATGAAACCTTTGTTTTTGACATTTCACACCAATGTTCTACCACTGAGTTAAAGTCTGATCCCTACCATTTACAACTTTAGATTTCTCTACAAACTCTTTAGGTCAATTCCAATTATAGTTCAACTTTTTCTGTTGATATTGTACACCCTTGGATATGTGAACTAAATTCCTACTTTCAATTGTTAACAACTTAATGAAATGTTTTGTTTCTCTTGCAGAATTTGTGATATAGAAGATTTCACTGCTCTACAGGTTAGAAGGCAAATGAGAAATCTGTTGTAGTGTCTTATATTTCTGCAAGTGCTGAGCCAGAGCTGATATGTATATAAACTCTTAGTACGCTCATTCCAGAAAGTATCAGTTGGAGTTTTAAATGGAGATTGAATTGGTTATGATATGGTGAAACATGCATGTGCAAGTTTTCTGACATTTGAGTGGATAATGATCTCATCTCTTAAATATTAAATAATGTTGTAGCTGTGTATTTCTGTTGTGTTAAGTTTTTCTTGTAACGACTGACTGACTAGTCTGTTGGACTGAATTGTGAATTTTTTGTAGGGTACCTTCAGATAGTAATGGGATTCAGTCATCGCAAGTGGTGATGTTTCACAAATTTATTTTTCATATCACCAGGCTACATTGCCTATTATGTACTGGATTTTATCTACTCCTACCCTAACTCTCAAGTAATAAAACACAAGAACCACTCTGTATATAATTCTGGTAGAATAGATCATTCATTTACATGAGTATGCCAAAATGGACAAACTATCAATTTCATATTTCTGTATTGGCTTAGCATATAATTCATGCATATAAATTCACTGTTGTTTTATTTTTGTTGCTGGACTTTATTATTGTATTGTATTTACCATATATTGAATTTATATTGAAAATTATATGTTAAACATATTCAAAACATAAAGTGAAGAAGTATCCCAAAGAAAAATGTAAATGGAAAAAATATGTATTCAAATGTGATGTATTATAATATTTGAAAGTTAATTGTAGTATTGTTACTGACCTTTTTAAAATTGTGTATTTGTTCTGTGGGGTTAACTCCAAGGAAATCCAATGATAGGGAAAGAAAATGAATGTGCATTAAAGTAAAAACTCCATTGGTTAAATGCATTATGAGTAGTAAAAAGTGATAATAGCTCTCAATTGGCAGTTACAACAAACCTATTTGTGAAGCAATGAACTACGGAATGAAGAAAAAAGAGAAATAGGACAATTTCTGTGGACTTTTGGTAGGAATTACTTGTCAGAAACAATGCAAACAACAACCATGTTTGGCACATTTATGCCATGCTACTAGTTCATAAGATTGAAATAATTGCTGCAATAGCCTTATTCATGTTTTCCTTGAGGTGGACCAATTCTGAGATCTTGCAATGTGTCTTAGTATGACTACACAAGCAATTTTAACGAAATACGACTCTTGTGAACCAAGAGAGAGAGGTCCATTTTGTCTGATCAACCATCCTGAAAATATACCATTTCCATTTACTCAGCTTGGGAAAATGAAATATTCTTATGCTTCTTTATATTATTTGTCGATAAAAACAAACTACATGCAAATCTTGTGAGATTCGCACATATGCTTATAAGAGAATTTTGCAGTTTATTGTAAATGGACTTGATGCAGGAATAAGCAAATCAGGATGGATTGTAAAGTTCATGGTGCAATATAAACCTCTGAAATGAGCATGCACTTGGAATCAAAACTGGGTACCTATGCTAAACTACAAGGTTTTTTTCTGTTTTCTTTTTTTGATGGGGTAGTTTCTAAATGTGTTTGTGTCTTATGTGTAGTTCTCAAAATATTTGTCAATGTTGAAGTTCACTACATGCCCAGATAGACTAATTAGAAATTGAGTCTATGATTTTTAGAGGAATCCAAAAGACTGTAGACCTAGGAAGCAATTAAACCTGGGATACTTTGAATACAACACAATGACATAACCCATCATGCTTTAGAGGAGGCTTTTATATGTCATGACCACATTTTATGTACACTTTTCCAAATGTTATCTGACTGTTCTGAAAGATTTCTAAGTCCGGAAATCGTTAATTTGGCAACATAGCTCTTGAGAACCAGCAGAGAGTAGCCAACTTTACTATAGGTTCCTTTACTAGACGAGAAACACTGAGGTATAAAATTGTTTGTTTTCTAAAATAAATTCTAAAATAAACTTGTTTATTTTAGAATTTAGAATTTTAGGGAATACTTGCTTTTCGGCATGTTAAAATTGTAATCAGAGGAACTTTTGCAAGGTTGGAAACACTGCACTCGCTAGTGGTCCACCTGGAAGAAATCTCTGTCAAGTTTTAACACAAAGGGGCGTAATTATGAGTAGTTTATGCAAAATAAATAAAACAATACTTTGCAAACTTCTCTGTAATGAGCGAAAATTAATAATTCTCTGAATTTTCAGCGAAATCATAAACAGGTTTCAAGACGTTTGCTACCGGCGATGTTGTAGAGTATTTAGTAAAGTAGGATATCCTTTTTCTTAGAAATTAAAGGTTGCAGGTTCAAATCCCAAATTCTACATTTTTTTTGTAAGTATGGCATTGAGCATGGTGTTTCGTAATTAAGTTGAATAAATTTGTTTCAGAATTTTCACAATAATTAATTCGGTGTAGAATTCGACGAATGTTTCCATTTTTTTTTTTGGCACTAAGGTATACAATTCAGAAATGAGAATTATTTCAAAGCACTAACTTTCCACTCAATCTGCCGGCCCTCGTGGCGGAGTGGTTAGCACATCGTGCTACAACGCCAGTGGTCCCGGGTTCGAATCCTGGCCTGGGCATGGATATTTGTGGGTGTCCATTCATCAATTTCATCATACCTATCATCACTCATCCCCATCTTCGCAAATGAGCCAAAAGTGGCACAAGAAGCGAAGTAAAATAAAGCAAATCAATCAATTTCCACTCAATATAGGCATGATCTAAAAAGTCTGCAATTATTTTCAAACTAATTTAGAAAATATATTCTTAATTATTATTGCCATTCACTCTAAGCAATTATTTTTATTATTTTCTTTAAAACACAATAAGAACTTTCATCAAGTTGGATCGAAAAATACCTAAACTTGTCATAATTCAACAGAAAGTATTTTTAGCCCAGTCATAAAGGGTTTCATGTCGGGAATAATTCCATAAAAGCTGAATTTTGGTCAGTTGTTAGAACACTACTAGTAGTACAGAATCCCTCCTCGCGGTGCTTCCCCCCACCCCCGTGCCTCCCAAACATCAATTTCGCAGACACTCAGTTATTGACCTATATCTCCGTAACCAATCGTCGTAGGCATGTCACCTGTTTTCGGTCTGAATCCTATTTAAATGCGCTACGAAAAAGATTCTGTTTAATTTTTCGATAATGTCGGTGGTTTTTCCGTAATTTAAAAAATGGTCTTCAAAAAGTGAATTATTCTTGTACTTTATGAAATTTTTGCCTTTTAACTTTTGAACCAATTAAATGCATGGAAATTCTTTCGAATAAAAGTTGTAGCCTATTTTATAAGCTTTAAAATTATATAAGTTTTAATGTATTTTAATGAAGGGTACACCATAAAATTTGTCTTCAAATGGAGGATAGTACCAAGAATGTGTGTCTTTATCACAGTCCGGCAGTCCGGAATCATTGACTTTTTAATAAAAGCAAGAGACTTGGTATAATTAATTGTTGTACCACTTAAGATATGTTCAGTAAAGTAGCCAATCACCATCTGTGTTCTGACGGCCGCCATCTTGAAAAGAGTCCACCATATTGGATATTTTTGATTTGATATATCTCGGGAACAGTGTGGCACCTATCAACTTCAGTTTTTAATGGTCCAAATAGTGCAAACTTCAATAATATATTAATAAATCTATTTTTGAAAAATAAGAAATAGTAGTTTTGTAGAAAAAACGTTCTATTTATAATAGTTGATGTGAATAACGGCAAGTTGAAAGTCTTATTAAATTCTCGAAGTGAACAATAGTATTTTATATCTTGTAAGGTTACGAGATGTTTGTTAGAAGACTTTAGATGAACTGAACCCTTATTATACGATTTTTTGTATTTATTAATTTATATTTAATAACATTTTAAAAAGAAATACAATTTTTATACAGCCCAATTTGATTTCTGAACGTAGGAGTTATTGAATTTTATACTGTATTAAATTGTTTTATTATTTGAAAGAAAAACACATTCATTGTAGAGTAAGGTGGGGTAAGACTGCACGGCGGGTAAGACTGCGCACCGGTTTTTCGAGGTGAAAATCACACACAGTTTGCACCACTACGCCACCGTTACTTCGTCCAAGATGGTAGTTAGCTGTGGACAGTGGTGAAGATACGTTTGAAATTCGTTGTGCTGAGAGAGGTAAGTGAAAAGATTTTGAGGGTGTTTGCTATTTATTTTGGTACTTCGTGTTTTGAGTACTACGTCACTGTGAATGTATACAATATTACGATGTTGATGGATAGAAGAAGCTGTGTTAATGCCGAGTCCACCTGTGTATTAGTTTCCATTGCTTTGTGCAATGGCTGGGCAACATCACGTGATTTGTTCAGGAAAGCAGCACGGGGAACGACTGCGCACGTGCACAATTTTACCCCACAAGTGTGTGGCTTGCAAGGCCCAGCCATTAGATCATTTTTTGGTCCACTGAAGTCGTTTCATTCATCTGAGTGTGATAAGTGGATGAGTAACCATCCGGGTCGCCCAATCACAGTTTTCCAAGTGGCATCCATTTTTACAAAGGAATATGGGAAGGCAGCCACAGTTGGGAATGCCATGAAGGGCTTTGAAGTGACTGGATTATGCTCTTTCAATCAAGACATCTTCACTGAGGACGAGTTTCTTCCCTCTACTGTGACAAATGTATCAGCTCCAACTCCATTTGAGCAGCTTCAACAAGTGGGGTTAACAATACTGGATCATACGGGCACATTTCCGTTAACCAAATATCACCACTTCCACATGCAGAGCATATTCAGCACCGCCGACGAAAGGGAAGACAGTCTCAGGTGTTAACTGGATCTCCATTCAAAGTCAACTTGGAAGCCTCGTTGGCTGAGAAGAGTAAGAAGAAAGTTCAGGGGAAACAGAAACGGAACATCGTTGTTGAACTAATGTAGCAAGCAGAAAACGCCAGAAGAAAGAGTACAATTGCCCAGGTTGTAATGAGAAGTACAGCGATCCTCCAGTAGAGGATTGGATCCAGTGTTCCACATGTGACGAGTGGTGGCATGAAAATTGCACCTCGTATGAAACAGGAACCTTTATTTGTGATTTGTGTTAGCGATTCCTAACCCAAGTGAAGGATGGGATTCACTGTGCCTACTGTGAGAATGCCACGAGAAATGTGTCCCATATGATAGAAGAACTTTTTTAGGTGATTTGTGTTTCTTTTTATACAAATGTGACTCTGTGTAGAAAGTGCGCAGTCTTACCCCGCGGTGCGGGTAAGACTGTGCATTTGCATGGTCACGGTTTTGTAATTGTTTCATGCAGAAATATTGTTCATTCAGCTTTCGGAAATTTACTGTGAGTCAGCAAAGGATAGTGCAATGTGTATTGCATTTTTCATGTGTGTCTGTAGTTTCATAGCTTGAATATAAAATTATGAACTCAAACTACGCAGTCTTGCCCCACCTTACTCTATTTGATATACGAAAATACTGAAATTTGTTCTACAAAATATTTTGATATGTATTTCTTAATATATGTTCCTTTTTTGATCGGGACTTCAATTCAAATCATACATTTGGATAATGTAGTAGTACAGGCAAGATTTCCCATTCAATACCAAACACCTATACTCTATCCCGGGAATCTCTGGAGCATGGCCGCGCATAACTGTAGAGATGGGGAGAAAGCGAGAGGGCAGAGCAAATCTGCACACTGTGATGCAAACAGCTGTTAAAGGCAGTCCCTTTTCCCCCTCCACGCAATCCCGTTTACTCTCAAGTTTTCATTGGTCGAGCCCTCTTGAGTTACTACTTGCGTCGAGACTTGCTTTCGTTTGCTTGCTCCATAGATTCCAGGGACAGAGTATGGTACCTCGTGCTTGGTTATAATGGTCTTGAGCGTGAAAAGCCACTGCAGATTACACAGGGATTTGATGTATAAAAATAAGTTTATTTAATGAAGGTGAAGGTGAACAGTGTGAAGTTCTGTCTCATTTAAATTGTCACACTGAGAGTTTTGGGATTTTTAAATTCCTTATTTGCACTATCTTGGGTCAGCTTCTGCGTTACAATTCACAAGGTATACATCCTTACAGGGACGTCGGAACCGGGGGGCGGGGGGGGGGGCGACTTGCCCCCACTCATCATCGAGGGGGGCAAGATAGTCTTTTTGCCCCCTCCCCTCCCCCCCGTACCCGGTCGCATGCTAAAATTGAGACTATATTTTTTCCATCTTATGTTTCGTTTTGGAAAAAATTGGAAAAAAATATTTTTGCACTAGTTAAATGAAGGTGGACTCAGTTGCTACCAGGAAGAATTACGTGCAGATAACAATTGCATCAACGTCTCCGCAAATCAAGTGTAAGGTGGAAATATCCTCTTTTCTTTGTATCTACCAGGTTTTGTACGTCCAGGTGCGATCGGTGTGAAACAATAAATCTAGCGTACCCCGATTGGAAGGGAGGAGGGAGCAGATAACTGCTTAATTTTAAATATTTTCTTTTCCACCTACAACTACATTATACGGATGCAAGGACTCCAAACCAGGGGCAGGTGAAGCTTGAGCTTTCTAGGTAAGAAGTTGTAGGTAAAAAAAATTCGAGACGACGGGGTGGTCTAGTCGGTAGGGCGGCTGACTGCCACGCTGAAACCCGGTTTCGATTTCCAGGGTGGGTGATCTAAGGTCGGAATTTTTTCATCCTTGTCCCTGCATAAAGCGGTTCCAGGGCTCATCGAACCTCAAATCAATGGGTACCGGGGTACTCGGCAAGGCATCTGGAGCATGGTGCTGATCACATCACCACCAAAATGTCCTAGATTGAGAATGTGTGGGCCCTTCCCTCACAACCCTTACATGTGCCTTCATGGTACTGTGCTATATGTACGGGTAAAAAAAATAATCACACGTGAACATAAGAATAAATGGTATTAGCTCTTTCTGAGGTCTAAAACTAAACCATCAGGCCTGAACATGACGTTTAAAACAAAGAGTAAACTTTTAATAAATCTAAATGGCCAAGAAACAAAAGTTCCTCCTTGGGTTCTTCCCGCCTCTACCCACAAGTCCTATCAGTATGTGAAGAGACCACAGAGGAAGGGCACGATTGTCTTTTTGCCCCCCTTCCCCCAGTCACGCCCTAAAGAATTAAACTATATCTATTTCAAGTTATCTTGGTTTTGAAGAATATTTGGAAAAATATTTTTGCATTAGATTTGTGAACGTGCACTCAAATTTCCGTTAACAGCAAGAAGCACGTGACATCGCAGTCAGGTCTCTGCAATCAATCTCCCCGTACGAATTCGTTGCTTCTGTTTCCAGACTTCCTGCCAGGTTTTGTACCTACAAGTGTCCTTACATATGACAATACACCGGGGTAGGGAGACAGAGGATAGCTTAACTTTAAATCTTCCTGTGCACTTTCCGAACACGGAACCCTTTGCTGTCAAAAGGCCATCGGCCATGAGAAAAGGTGCACCTTGGAGGTTCTTGGAAATGCAAGTCTACGCTAATCTGCCCTTTCTTTTCAAAATTTAGACTTGGTCAGACGACACATTCATTGTTCAGAGTAGAATAACAGCAGAAGTTGTGTTTCTGCAGTTACTCTGGAAATTGTAGTGATGAGTTTGGATTTCCTTCCGCACCAAGCGATACAACTGTGCATATATAGGCTACGTGTAAATGATTTGCAGAAAGTAGACCGACTGCAAGGTCACCTCGGAAGATCAGTGCACTGCACTTAATCACCTGATATACAGGGTTAGTCAAAAGTATTGGGACAGGCCAGTAATAACGAGACGCGTGGACGGAGGAAAATCACATGTTGCAAATGGGTATTGGTGCAGAAACTGCATTGAATGGGGGTGTGACCATCATGACAGCCATCTTGGATTCCGCCATATTGGATATCACACAATATTTTCAAATGAAAAGGGGTATGTATGACACATCAATTTAGGCTAGAATCGTCTCACAAACGGCAATCCAAACTCATTTTGGACCTATCGCCATTCGTGGCAGAGATAGGGTGCGCTACGTTTGACTGCAAGAAATTAGATTTGTCTGAAAGAATTGTTTACTGTATTCCTGTGGGTAACTGTACATTGCAAATTACAGAGAGCATGAACAAGAAAACATGACATTGACTTACAGAATACCTCAAAGCAAGTGCTCAAACTGCTTCCCGTCGACTGTCTGACAATATGCCAACCGATCGTAAGAACTGTAAAGTGCACGTTGTAGCATATCCAGAGAGTCCTCTTGTTTAGTCTGCAATGCGATTCCGTAATCATTCAGGGGGTGTGGTTTGGTGCGATACACCTTGTCCTTCATATGCCCGAATAAAGTAATCCAGGGGTGATAGTTCGGGAGATATGTTTTCCTCAGTTCCCCCAGGCGAATGCCGGGATGGTACCTTTGTTCGAGGCCGTGACTTCTACTTCTCTTCGTTTCTTCCTTTCCTGCCTCTAGTCCTTTTCCCGGGTTGTTTTGATAGTTTGTTGAAAACAACATAATATCGCAAATTACCGAATTAAAGAATGCCATTCGAAACAATTGTTCCTTACAACATAGTAACATACTCTTTTGTAGCTAACAATCGTATTCGACGAATGAATAGCATCATGTACGTATTTGTTTTACTTTCCCTTCCACGGACAACAATAACAGTGTTCGTCTGGATATGGACGCAACTACATATCCCTTGTAGATTGTAGTCAACTTCCTTGAAGGTCAGTTGCATTTGTTATCGTCCTTGCGAACGTTCTGCATGTTGCTCATGTTGGTGAGTATTGTGCCAAGGAAGGAGCTTTGTGTCCATGTCAGTGGTCAAAATGGAGCTCAGTGAACGAGAACGTATTACGTTATTAATGATGCGTGGCTATGGAGATCGCAAGCGATCGTATACCGAGGTGCAACAGTTATTTAATGTTACATTCCCTGAACGTAACCCAATTTCGAAGTCAACGGTCAAAAGAACCATTCTATGTTTTACAGCAAGTGGAAATGTTAAAGACCGTGTGCGATCAGGAAGACAGAAATCGTGTAGCAACGAGGCAGTTTCTTTGGGTGTGTTGCAATCTTTTGTGGAAAATCCGCGTACATCAACAACCAGCGTTTCCAACACGCTGGACATTTCAAAGAGTTCAGTGCAACGAATTTTAGTGCGCAGTAAGTTTTAATCTTACGAAGTGAGTTTAGTGCACGAACTAACGGAACATAACTTTGATCGCCGTATTGAATTTTGCGAAGTAATGATGCGAAATATCTATAACGATAGTATTCGCCTCACTCACATTGTATTCTCTGATGAAGCGACATTTACGTTAAACGGGCAGGTGAACCGACATAACTGTCACTATTGGAGCGATGAAAACCTGCATTGGATGATGGAACATCATACCCAGTATCCACAGAAACTGAATGTTTGGGTAGGAATGATGGGAGGCATCATTCTTAGTCCTTTCTTCATTGACGGCAATCTGACAGGTGAGAAGTATTTGACAATGCTTCGTGAACAGATTGTCCCTGCCATGCAAGTGTGCACACAGGACCTTTTGGTTCCAACAGGACGGAGCGCGGCCACACTATGTTCGACAATACATACATGAAACCTTTCCACAACGATGGATTGGAAGACTAGGTATGATCGAATGGCCTGCAAGATCCTCCGATCTATTACCCCTGGATTACTTTCTATGGGGGCACATGAAGGACAAAATGTATCGCACCAAACCACACTCCCTGAATGATCTACGGAATCACATTATGGACGAAACAAGAGGACTTTCTCTGGATATGCTACAATGTGCACCTTGCAGTTTTTACGATCCGTCGGCATATTGTCAGACAGCCGACGGGAAGCAGTTTGAGCACTTGCTTTGAGGCATTCTGTAAGTCAGTGTTATGTTTTCTTGTTCATACCCTCTGTAATTTGCAGTGTACAGTTACTCACAGGAATACAGTAAACAATTATTTCAGAAAAATCTCATTTCTTGCAGTCAAACATAGCACACCCTATCTCTTCCAAGAATGGCGATAGGTCCAAAATGAGTTCGGGTTGTCGTTTGTGGGACGATTCTAGCCTAAATTGATGTGTCATACATACCCCTTTCCATTTGAAAATATTGTGTGATATCCAATATGGCGGAATCCAAGATGGCTGTCATGATGGCCACACCCCAATTCAATGTAGTTTCCGCACCAATACCCACTTGCAACATGTGCTTTTCCTCGTCCACGCATCTCGTTATATCTGGCCTGCGCCGATACTTTTGACTAACCCTGTAGAATAAAAGACTTGTAAATTTTACTTCTCTCCGTTTTCTTTACTAATTTATATTTTCTGTGTGAAAGGACAGAAAAAGACGAGACTAGAGACAGACAAGTTTCGTCTCGATATACCATCAGTTCTCTGCCCATTCGGATTTAAATGCTGCAAACTTTGGAGTGTATAGACCGTAGCGTTCCAACATGAATCTTAAATAGGGATGTAACTTGCCCCTCCAGATTAATACTTGTTGATGGTAGAGACAGCCCTGAACGGGCAGGTACAAATATCTAACTTATCATTAAAATATACTCATGATTCGATTTAGACTGAAGTGAGCAATGCGAATGGCAGAATGGGTGTAGACTAGCTTACCCTGTTCAGTTTAGAAATAAGACCAGAAGCTCCTGCTTCTCCGATGATTCCAGATTAAAAGACCTCGTGTCGCTCTCATGCGCACCTATTTAAACCCTCGCTTGGCCTCTCGTCACCTCTTGCCAAAGGCCAGTGTTCTTACCATTTCCTGTGAAAGGCTTACCCAACACATTTCTGAGCAGGAGCTGACAAGGTCTGACAGGGTCAATATTTCTTAATTGAACGGGTATGCTACGACACTCCTTTTGCGAGACAATTTCTAAAATTGAAATTGTAATCATTAAAAGTTTAAATTGAACCTTCTGCCATTCACCAAAATTTAAAAGTTTTTTTTATTACATGAAAAAAGATTACATAAAATAAAAAGAATAAAAAAAATGTCGGAGACCCTTCACCGAAAATTAAATGGAACAGAATTAAGCTCAAGCTTGGCTGCTGAAATAAAGTCCTTTGTTTTCATTAGCCACACGCTGGAAGAGTCTTTCGTATGAGAGATGCTGACGGTATATCAACATGCAATAGCAAGTGTTGTTCGCAGGTCCGCAGAGTCAGCAGAAAGTTCATCACACTGGATCGTAACCCGAGACATGCGAATGGCTTCTGCGTTTCGCATAACAACTCGGAGAGATTGGTAATGGCATCTGAACAACTGCTAACTAAGCGCCGAACGTAAGCCGTGAGAAACCTTGAGGCCGTATGGTCGCAGTCTTCTGCCTCATCAGATTGATCTTTCGAGGCGAGAGAAAAAAAAAAACCGTGGTAAACACCAATCTCCACTGGACTGCGCGGCATTGACATGGATGCAATGAAGCCAATAAAAGAAACAACACAAGCAGTATGGGCTATCCGCAACCACACGAAGAGAAGAATATAATTGAAGAATAAATTTTCACTGGCTATTGACGTTCGTAGCACACTATGCGTGCACACTATGGCCTGCGCAATCAGAAGGCAGGGCAATCCAGACACATGCAAACCCCAGACTCCTGGGGTACGGAGCATTGTTCCGGGAGATGCACGGTCCTGGACCGATCACAGTTGCACTGGGGGACCGGGTTCGAATCCTGGTGTGGAAAGTTCAGGAATACTGTTCAGCACAGGTCAGATGAAACACGTTGGCAGTGGCGGGTGAACACAGGGTAGTCCATGGAGAACCACTCCAAGTAGCGTTTGCAAGCCCCAAAATATGCGTTGTCCAATGGCGAACACTGGGGGGGGGGGGGTTATGATAGGCCCCCGAAAGTTTGCAGTAGACGCCATTCCATATTTCCGGCACACATCGTATGGCGACACATGTCGTACACTGGGTGCATACGAAAACGGAGGTGTACCGTGCCTTTGCATACAGTATGCGAAGTGTCCGGGGGTTGCGACGCGTCGGTCATCCCAGGAAGGGGAACACTAAACATGGCCACTGGTAGGATGAAACTGTTCACAGGTGGCCTGGCAGGTTGCTGATCCACAGGGGGTGTCTCAACACATTTGGGTCGTTGACTGTACCCGGAAAGTTCCAGTATGCCCGTGAAGTACACTGCCTGGCCTTACAGAGCAAAAGGGACGATGTACATGAAAAATGCTCATGCTTCTTCTTAAGGGGGTTATAGTCGTGTGGGGGTTGTTGCTCTGTAAGATGAAATTTCTTCTGATGTTTCTGACGATGTTCCGATCCTGGGATGTCATTTGGGATAGGATTTCCGTTGCTGCTACGCTGGTCCCAATTGGTGGTAGATAATAGGAACGGGCGGAGACGACCAAAAAAGGGGATAGGTCGTTCTGATTGCCGTGATTATCCAAGATGCATAACAGCAGCAGGGGCGTCTTGAGGTGAAAATCCCTGGCGATTTCAGCTCTCACACCGGTGACATACACTGCTGAAGTCCAAAGGAGGCTGGTGAGCTCCAAAGCCTTCAGGAATGCGTTCTTCTTCCGGCCTCAATAAAAGTCGCCTGACTACTTTCGAAATTCCTTGAACTCGTGGAATTTCCGAACAGGGTAGGAAACAGGTAGGACATTGGAAAAGTACATTGCTCTCAGTCAGTCAATATTTAAATATATAAAAAATGTGTAAAGTAATCGTCTTTTATAGGCAAGTGAAAATCATGAGTAGAAATAAATAAACAAAAAATAAACTGCCCAATAAGTGATATAAATTATAAAACAAAATTTGAATGAAGGCTAAATAAAATAAATGGCGGAAAATATAGTTTGACGCCTTAACCCTGGAACACCATTAAAATTAAAATATGACTTCATCAAAAGTAATATATGTATATATTGACTAAATTATATAGCCCCTGGCTTCTCCCAAAATATAGAATAATATGCAAAATAAACTGAAGTTATGACATGGCACTAAATGCCCTTTGTTGGCACATGATCAATATACAATGAAATAAACGAAAATATCTAGGATTAAATATTGATAAATATATAAAAGTAATATGTAGATGGTATAAAATATACCCCGTGGTATCAGAAAAGTAACCCGACGAAATCCATTAATATCATGTCAGAAATGTCAAAGCATTGTAAAAAATAAGGAACTGACGAAAAAAATAATTAACCCAAAATTTGGTAACGTCACAACTGTTAAAACGGACCTAGCCACAAGTAGATTCGGGATGATTAAGATATAATAAAAGAGTAGATGATATGGCTCCAATGAAGTTAGGATCATTAGTTACGAAAGATACATAATAAAATTGATGAATAAATCAAGACGACATAGTGACGCATTGTTAACGCTCACTAGTCAAGGTTGGTTTGAGCTTGCATATGCCTGACGTATAGCATAAATAAACAGTTAAAAGGAAGTTCCAAATTAGTAATAGGATAAATGTAAATTCAAAACTGAAACTAAACTGGGTTATTGATTTACAAAACATTTCTTGGCTATCTGTGAAGTAAATTTACGGTTCTGAGAATAAAGGAAAAAAAATATAAGGCATTGCGTTAAACAGAAAAGAGGAAAAAACTACTCTACGTCATACTATAGCCCGCCGTGTATTTTCTTTGTCACTTAGCATAAATGCTCGCCGCGTAAGAGATTACACTTGACCCATGACAACTGTAGGCATCTAAATCCAGTCTTTTGAGTTTTTAGCCTAATAAGGTAAACAAAAAAACTACTTTTTATGGTCGCTTTAGGAAAAAAAATTGAAACGGAACCGTAAATGAAGCATCATGACTCCGGAACCGGGAGAAAAGGTATAGGATTTGGCATGGGCAGTCACAATTAGCCGGGTTGATGTTGTGCGACGATTTCCTCACCCCTACAAATAACCTGGGAATCACGTTCCTTTCGTATGATATTACTTGAACTAAAGTCTATGACGTGTGGGAGATTAAAATATAAACACAATTACTCACTATTACCTACTTTACGAAGATTAACACGAAATTAATCTGTAAGAAGTAATTAATTTCATTCGAGAAACTTTTGAAAATTCTGAAGGAACGAGAAAAAAAATCGCATAAATAAGCGCCCTTGAAGAGGCTCTTATTAACACCTCGTTTGGAGGCTAGGAATTTTAGTGTCGAAGCCACCTGAGTGTAAAGTTCATCTACAACAAATTCCGCATCCATCCCGACACTTGACAAAAAGAAAGGTGTCATCAAATTCTCTCTCTCTCTGAGACTGAAATAGGATATGTTTCTTCCGCTAACTCGAATCTGGAGTAGAAACTGAGCACCGAAGTGGCCTCGACGATGATAACTGCGAGGGAAGTGCAATTCAGCGTAAAACAGGAACTCGAGGAGTCTAGCTAAAGACATCTTTCAACTCTGCTGGAGGTTTGATCTCAGTCGGGGGGAAAGAGGGGGAAGGGGGGAAGGTATGTGGCGGCCGTTCTGGATGGGCGGAGCTCCCGTGAGTGATGACCAATAACAGGAACGTGTTCTTTCTCTGCAAGGAACACGACGATAGAAACTTAGGACTGGTAACGAGGGAGGCGGTGCCAAGGAGCAAATAGGAAGAGGAAGAGAGTACCTTTCATGAACTTTTGTTTCTTGATGTACCTGGATTTCGTCGAGATAAAAGCGGAGGGAAATAAAAAGGGGGGAGAAGTTTGCTCGGCGCCCCAAGCTGCTACGAACTCGGTTGCATAACTGCTAGGGGAGTGCGTGGAAAAAGCAGCTTGATTATATGTCGTCGTAAAACATGTTTTGAATGAAGGGGACAATTGGTTCAGAGTGGGGCTGGGGGTCGTCGGTTCGAGACACATCTACGTTTTGTGTTTTCACCGTAACTCCTTTAACTTTCTTTACTTTAACAGGATTAGTTTGAACAGAGCGAGATGAGGTGTTAACATCTAACTTTAATGGATTAAGAATTTGACATGCAACATTAAATGTATCTAGACGGACGGGGGAATTTCAAGTGGGAAAAATTTCGTTTGGAGTACCTGCTTCGTCATAAAAAGGGTCTTCAAAAGTAGAAACTGACTCAAGATTTCGACATGTAACGGGTTGGTTGGGACCACTGTGCCAAGAGTCGCTATCCGACTGGGATATATTTAAAAATTGTACACTTGAAGACATATTTACTCGTTCCATTTCCCTTGGGCAATTATTTTCCAAAACTTTTAACTTTTATCGCGATTTAGTGATTTGCGATGCGATTAAGTAACCACACGAAATCTGTTGAATAACGCTAAAGAGTGTTTATTTAAACATTAAGGAATGCCGTAACTTGAAATATAAATATCATAATATAAATACACATGAAATTTAAGGTATTTAAAATTCAGAGCTAGAAAATGCAAAAGGAGGAATATTAAGCTATCCTTTAATAAATAGCTGAGAGAGACAATATATGGATAATAACTAGAGCCCGGAAGTTTGGCAAAATGCCTCTTTTTATCTACTGCATATATTGATAAAAATTTTCCGGATATACGTTTTTTATATTGTTTCCAATGTTTTAGAAGCCTTTTCATTTTGCCTATTTTGCCTATTTGGGACCCCACTGCCTATTTTTAATTATAATGCCTTTTTTTGCCTTTTTCAATGAAATTTGACCATTTTTTTAAAAAATATGTTGGCATTTATTTTTCTTCCGTTTATTATGTGAATAATTTTCGCTTTATTTAAGTAATATTGAACTCACGCATGTTTCAACATTGCTGAAGGAGAAAAGTGTGAGAAAAAAGTATTTCCTGCTGAGATAGAATATTGCCTTTCGGTTAACATTTCCTTGTGCATGATTGTCTGCTGAAGTGGAGAGGTTGATTTCGAACACAAAGAAGATATTTCTGAAATCTCCCTCTCGAACCCGAAAATTTCAGGAAGTTGCGCCTGAGCTTAGTTTACTCCGCAACCAGTCTTGACAAGATGGGGAACCTGGATATCAGCAGCTATATATTATGCTAACAACCTTGAAAAAATCAGTGAGGTGATCGATGCTCTTCCAGAAAATGAAGCGGCTTCAATTCGTGAAGTGAAAAACCCCTGTTCTATTCCGAACTGAAGAATGAACTATCGTTTATTTTTTCACATTATTGTGCATTGCCAGAGACAATTACAAAGCTAGAAAAAAGAGGTGAGACTCTTGTAGCATCCATGAAAATCTTCGAGGAATCTATGCAGCAGATGATGGAAGTGCCAGGAGAAAAGGGGTCAGCTGTTGCGGAAAAGTACAAACGTGTAGTGAGTGCAAATAAGGACTTTAAAAAAATTGAAAACAATTTGTGATATTCTAAAAGGTGAAAATGCTGTTACCAAAATGAGTCCAGCTACATTAGCTTGTTTTATGTATGCTCCAATAACTTCTGTCGAAGTAGAAAGATCATTTTCTATTATGAAGAGCATTCTTTCTGACAGACGACTATCAATGAATGTTGAGAACTTAAAAAAACAACTTGTAGTTATGTGTAATCAAGACGGAGAAAATTTAAATGCCCTTCCCAATGTAGATTTAACATTTTGCCAGAGATTATAGATAAAAGTAAGTGACTTCCAAATGTGCCTTTCTTCGCTTTATTTTGCCTTTTTTTCATTTTTAGTGCCTTTTTTCATTTTAGTGCCTATTTTCCACAGTATAAATGCCTTTTTGCCTACCTATTTTAACGAAAATAAATGCCTGAACTTCCGGGCTCTAATAATAACAAAAGAAAATCTCGTTAATATGTGAAATACTCCACGCCTTGAATACCGCTTACGTTTGGTTCTACTTTTCATTACAAGTTGGCTTACGCCTAACTATGGTGTTTTAACAAACTAAAAGTCATGCAGACTAAGTCATTCTTATGTCATTGCTCTACAATGACAGTGTCATTCCTCTTGCTACGGGCACCTCTGTACACAATTAATTCGTAGGGGAAGACATAATTAACCTTAAATCTAATGGAAGGGAGCGTCACACTTACTACATTTAGTAGCGGACATCATTGCTCCTCTATTCCTTAAAACATATATATAAACACTTGCGCACTCTTTTATATTTCACTACCGGTATTTCTGCGCGTACAACTAAAAACACCTATTACTATTCCTTAGCTAGAACATTGAATCAACGAGCGGGTTATACTCTAAACGAATGGTAGCGTCACTCTGAGTACTTACGCCAGCGTATAGTAGCGGACATATAATTGCTACTCTATTCCTAGAAATATAATTAGCGTTTCGTTTTTTCACATATTAACTTTACTTTAGTAAAAAAAAAATCCTTAAATAAGGTAAAATATAAATGCACTGCGACTGCCTCATGTATTCTCTCGACTATCTCCTTATCAATTTGCACTACAATTATTAGTACCAAGGCTCCCATCTTCGGGGCGAGGAGATTTCAGTCATTTTAATTACGAGTGAGTCGACCACTGAACCTTGTGCATTTCAAAACTATACGTGATAAAATTAAATATCCTCCTTGCGATAATCTTTAACAGTTTAAACTTAAAACACATAAACACAACTGGCGTTACTTTTCGGATCATTAACAAGTTACGGTCTGTTTATAAATAAAAATGAAATTGAAACTTGAAAGGACTTTAATTAATTAAAAAAAAACACAATTTACTTCAGCAATACTCTCTGCTGTGACCCACTAAGTACACACACCATGGTGTGATGTGATTGAGTCGTATCGTTTATAGCCGAACTATCATAAGTCACGCACCAAATTCATGTAAAAAAATACCAAATTGTATTTCAAGAGACTACTGCAAGGACAAGGGTCATCAAAATAAAATGCCACTTTCAAAATTTAGATAAAATCCTGTGAATTGATGAAAATTTCCCAGGTGGTAGTTCTGTCATAGCCATAGGGCCTGAAGGGGTCCCGGGTTCGATACCCGGTGGAGGCACAAGTGGTTCGGATCCCACTTTAAACTGTAGGTCCAGTCCCGATTAGCCTTACTGTGCATAAAGTGGACTTAAAACAGCAACTCAAACCAAAACCATCAGGGCCTGACCAAAGGTACCGGGTTCGAGCGAACCACGGCGTTACTAGGAGCGAAATTACAAGGACTAGTCGGTAGACGTGCCCGGGCCGGCCAAATTCTGGGCGGAATATGACACTCGAATGTCCGACATCGAACCTTCCGGCGCGCGGAATGACGGACGTACCTTATGCCACATCGCACCGACGCGGAAAACCGCGATGAAGCAAGGGCGCAGAGCTGTTGCCTCATTGCCCGTGGCTACCAAAATAAACATTCTATTTTCGTTTCCTCCGCATTGTAATGTGCTTTAATGCAGCGGGTGATTAGCCTATTGAGTGGGTGTGGTGAGAAAGGACTCTGAATTAAAGCCGAGTGTCGACATTAACCATCATTAACATTAAAGCTGCGTACTACGAAGCTTGCCCCAAAAATAAAGATTCGCGGAGAAAAAAACAATTCTGACATGTCACTATTTAACAAATTTCAATTTTCATTTATTTCGAATGATATAAATGAAAAATTCCGCAACTCCAACATTTAGCGATGCCTATCCTTTCAATTTTTATGTCTGTTTAAGAAAACAAGGCGTGACGCTTTTCATTTCCAAAAGAAAATGAAAAGGACCGCATCAATCCACCACGTAGCGTTCCAACATGAAAGCGGGGATCTTAAATAGGGATATAACTTGCCCCTCCCGATTAATACTTGTTGATGGTAGAGACAGCCCTGAACGGGCAGATACAAATATCTAACTTATCATTAAAATAGACTCATGATTCGGTTTAGACTGAAGTGAGCAATGCGAATGGCAGAATGGGTGTAGACTAGCTTACCCTGTTCGGTTTAGAAATAAGACCAGCAGCTCCTGCTTCTCCGATGATTCCAGATTAAAAGACCTCGTGTCGCTCTCATGCGCACCTATTTAAACCCTCGCTTGGCCTCTCGTCACTTCTTGCCAAAGGCCAGTGTTCTTACCATTTCCTGTGAAAGGCTTACCCAACACATTTCTGAGCAGGAGCTGACAAGGTCTGCCAGGGTCAATATTTCTTAATCGAACGGGTATGGTACGAAACCACCTTCTCTTGTGGAAAAGGAGGAACTTGACCATTTAGATTTATTAAAAGTTTACTCTTTGTTTTAAACGTCATTTGCAAGGCTGATGGCATAGTTTTACGCCTCAGAGAGAGGTAACACCATTTATCCTTATGTTCACGGGCGATTTATTTTTACGTTGGGAGGAGTAGCCTAATTGTTTAGTTTTAGGTGGCAAGGTCGAGGCATGATCGATATTTTAGACTTTGGGGGGGGGGACGATCGCCCCTCTCGTCTTCAGTTTTAGGGTATTCTCTCAAATCTGAAACATCTGAGAAGGATCATTGATCTGAAAAGACATGTAAAGTTCAGACTGATTTCATTCAAATGTAATACCAGGTACCTAGCAGCTTTGATAATTACTGATAAAAATATCTAATTTTAAAGCTGTTGGCGTAGCGTGGGACTTGCCCCATATTTGACACCTCGGCCCTCTTCAGCCATGCACTATATTTGAAACTTTTCGTTGCAGAACTTTAGCCTAGCAAATGCTCTCAAATCGCTGATAGTTTCATTTCTTAATCTCAATCTCTGAATAGCAGTCTGATATTTGAAAATATAAGTAAAAGGTGAAATAATCGTTTTTGTACGTCATTTTAGAAGCAGAAATGTTTTATATGCTAAAATATGAAAAATATAGATCCTACAAAATAAGAGATACCATATTGCCTCAATCTCCTCGACTGCCTTCGCGATTAGTCAAAAAGGCAGAAATGTGAAGTAAAATGATATAAATCTATCATTAAATTATTTCTCTCTAACTGTTTCGTTCATGTAATTCTTCTTTATAAAATTATGAAATGGTAAATGAGAACACTGGCAACTTTCTTTGCAACACATCGATCAGAAAGTTTCAGAAACATGGTATTTCTCAATACGTTTTCACGTGTACTTTGTCCCCTTTTTAAATTAGCGTGTTTTCAGTTATGTTAGTCTACTAATCATTAAACACTGCATGCGAAGATCTAGTACCAGGCAAGGATGGAAATTTGCAGTAATTATCGTAAGACATAATATTTTAGTTTTCTTGTATTAAGCGCCGTTTAATGGAATTGTAAGAAATAAAATAATCTGTAATAGAGACCTCTGGGCCTTTTCTTATCTCTTATGAATCTTCGCCACTGTGGAATTTCATATATTCAATAACCATATATTTATTATTTATGTAATAAATACATAAATATAACAATAAAATATAATAAGCTATTTAATAATAATTAATACATATATATGGGGTATGTGGGGAGAGATATTGTAAAAACTGGTTGATCAATTTTAAAAACCTGCCCCCCACTCCAAAATAAGTTGCGACGTCCCTGCATCCTTATGCAGTTTGTAGAATGCACACGTAGAAGTCTGATGAGTACTTCTTGTAGTTCCTCACATGTAGAGTTGGAAGAGGTCGGAAAAAACCGACTTTTTTGGAAAAAAACGTAGTTTTTTTCTCGGCCTTTTTGGTTGAGCTTTTCTCAACATTTTTCACAAAAGTGTCTCAAATCAATGAAAATACAGAAGTTGCCAGTATATTTCCTGTTCCATGGTTTCCGTTTATCTCCCTGCTATAAAATAGACACTCATTTCTAAATATAAAATACAATTTACAATATGAAATATGTTGTAATTTTTGGAGGAAGAAAATTAATATATCAAGCACCTGCCTTTAAAATGCATATATATGAAATATGTACTTAAATGTAATAGCATGCTAAATTATAGAAGGTCTTCATTTTTTTTTAAAAAAAAAAGTAATTTCCAAAAAGTGGTAAAATGATGTATTTCAAAATTGTGGTCTAAATATGGGCTACTAGTGGCAATATCACAAAAAGCAATTAAAATTTAAAAGAACAGTCATTTATCGCTAAAACATTATAAAATTCATATTTATGAATAATCTGTTGTTTTGAAAATCAAGCGGAATGGAAAAATCGAAATTAAGAAAATCATCCAAATATTTGTTCAAAATATGATCTCAACATTAGACCTCATGTCATAGCCCATATTTAGACCATCACGCTATTTTTCTTCTTCAATTCATTTTCACTCTCTGTGGGATATATTTCACAAACAAATCATGGCATTATAAAAGCCCACATTTGTTTTATGTACTGCTACATACATACATACATGCTACTATACAAAGCAGATGATCATTCAGAAAACGCTGAGTTAAAACATACCTGCACAAAGTTTTCGGAGGTCACAATTCTATAACAGGGTCCAAGGCATAAACTAACCACCACTTTCTCTTGCGAATTGGCGTCGCAACCTTTGTCCTTGACAGATAACCAGTTTCCATAGCCTCTGCCAGGCTGCAGCACCCGGGAGCGCTGATAACTCCAAAACCCATATTTAAACATTCGCCCATATTTAGACCTTCTCCTCTACATGAAGCAAAAAAGGAAATACTGCTCTACCTTTTGAAAAACTAGTATCAAATCTCTTTACACTAAATTTTGTGTTCAGTAAAATATACAGCGTGAGCATAAAAACACTCCCTGATTTCAAGATGTCATAAAATTAATAGTTACTTGAATATATTGATAAAATTGATATCCAAAGCTCAGTTAACTCAAAATATTTTCATATCTTTCTTTTCAGAATCGCTAGTTGTGACATTGGCAGCTAGAGGGCAGTGACATCGAAAATGTCGTTCACCCCACAGCAAAGAAGCTGGTATGTGTTAGAACTTGCCAAAACAAGCAGTGTTGTGAGAGTGCAGCGTGCATTTAAAAGGAATTTTGATGTTGATCCACCAACACACATTGATCCATTTTGAAGTGGCATAAAACATTTGTGGAGAAAGGGTGCATTTGTGATCGAACAAAAGAACATTCTGACCGATCGTCCGTCTCTGAGGAAATTGTGTAGCGTGTGCGAGAAGCCTTTGTACGCAGCCTGAGGAAATCAATTCGTCAAGCTAGCAGGCAGTTGCAGGTGCCACAAACAACCGTATGCAAGATTTTGCAGAAGCGTTTGCGGTTTCACCCGTACCGGCTGCAATTGGTTCAAAAGTTGTATCCACAAGACAAGGTAAATCGACTTGAGTTTTGCGAAACTATTCACACTTTAATGGAGGACGAGGACACCTTTCTGAGAAAGATATTTTTAGTCATGAGGCGAACTTCCACTTGAGTGGAAAAGTGAACAGAAATAATGTTAGGATCTGGGGAAGCGAGCTTCCGCATGCCACTCTCGATGTGCAACGTGACTCACCCAAGGTGAATGTTTTTTGTGTAGTGTCAGAGCGTCGAGTGTACGGTCCGTTCTTCTTTGAGGAGCTAACAATCACAGGTGAAAGCTACTTGACAATGCTACGTGACTGGTTAATTCCTCAACTTGCTGCGGAGAGAGGTGACTGCATTGTACAACAAGGTGGAGCGCCCCCACACTGGCATCAATCTGTACACAGCTTTCTGAACAACAACCTCCCACACCGATCGATAGGACGAGCTGGACCCAAAGATCAAAATCTGTGCAACTGGCCCCCACGATTACCGCACATGTCAGTGTGTGACTTTTTCCTTTGGGGTTCGTGAAGGACCAGGTCTATGTACCTTCACTACCCACAACCCTGAATGATCTTCAAGAACGCATCAGTGCAGCTGTCAACTTCATTACACCGGATACGCTTGAGAAGGTGGGGTTGGAGCTGGATTACCGTCTCGATGTTTCTCGCGTAACAGTTGGCACGCACATTGGGTGTTTGTAATTCCAATGAACACCACCAAGAACTTTATGAGTTTATGCAACTTGTGTGAATGTTTCCGCAGAAAACTACTTTTGGTATTAAATCCAGGGACTGGTTTTGTGCTCACCCTGTATATTTGTGTTCTGGCTTTCAGAACAACATGTATAATTTGGTTAAATGGCGGCTAAACCTAGTAACGGAGCAACTAGTGATGTATTTTGGCTGCTTGTTGCACTGGTTCTCAACCTTTGTGAGACCACAGCCCAGTAAATTTATTTCTTACATGTCGAAACCCTGATCCCAACAATTTCACTCATAAATACATTTCTGATCTTTCAAGTATATATGAAAATTAATATTCAACCTTAATTAATATTAATATATCAAGTATGCCATAATCATAGTTCAATTATGTATAGACTTGCTCTGAAATATAAAATTAGATTTAAAAAATTAGTCGTCAACCCCTGGGTGCAACGGACCATTTGCGACCTGGCGGTTGAAAAACACTTCCACTAAAACTGAAGTAGAAGCAAATAAGATGGCGGAAATGGCGAAAAATAATCTATTAAAGATATGTGGACTAGACCTAAAGTTTGAAATGAGATCCGAAGCACTCTGCCTCCACAGAGAATTCAGCCTCGGACCTCTTCTTATTACAAGGCAACAGCATTACTTTATTCCACTCCAGGGTCGTCATTCATGATTATAAAAGGAACCTTCTATCAAAAAGCCGGCCTTTTACCATCAACAGTACTTGCAATTTGTTCTCTTGTGATTTACAGGTTAAATTAGATCTTAATCTCTGATGAAGTAGTTAACAATCTTGTTAAGTATAGAGAACATTCAGAACGAAGCAACACATGACAGTGGAGGGTGTCACATTGACGAGACAAAGACCCCTTCATTCTAAGCAAACATCCACCACACATGCACAAACAAGACCAAGATTACATGATGCGTGCCAATGAAGGAGCTTTCAGACTGAAGTCACACATGACAAGCGACACAGTCTCCTTCAGTATAAAGCGAAACATTCACCGTGCATGTAAGAATAACAGACCGAAGCGGCACGATGCACGCCACTGAGAAAACAGTATAGTCTGAACAACATGCAAGTGACATGTTTAGCTTGTTGTCGTGCTTCAGTTCAAAAGGTTGAATGGATTACTGAGGGTCTGCTTCCAAGTGACACATGTCACTTGTTGCTTTGGTCTGAAAGTTCCCTGAGAAAACGGTACAGGCCAAGTGACAAGCGACATTTGCAGCTTATGTTGCTTCGATTCGATAGGTTGCATGTACTTCTAAGGGTTGGTTTCCAAGAGCTACGTGTCGCTTCCATCTCAAAGCTCTGTTAAACAGGATATAAACACAAATTCACGTAATTCGTCGTATGCTTCTGCATAGTGTTGTGAACACTAAAGATTTTTAATTGTACAGAAACATTGAATATTTTGATATTAACATTTGTTTCATATTTTATGACAAACATTTATATTGAGACCCAAACATGTAAAAGCTTGTTTTAAGCAGGGACTGCAGTTGAAACCTACTTTCAGTTTCAGTTTCAGTTCGTCCCGGAATGAAACATTGCGGTTCACTTTCAGTTCTCGAACTGAAACTGGAATGGAACCGGAGTATATATGTCCGAACCAGAACTGGAATGATCTGATGTTTTACATTCAGTTCGGCCCGGAATGAAACCATTCTGTTCATTTTCAGTTCTCGAACTAAAATTGGAACGAGACCGGAGTATATCTATCCGAACTGTAATTGGATGGTCTGAACTGTCACTTCCAGTTTGGCCAGGAATGAAAGTTTTCAGTTCAGTTTCAGTTCTCGAACTTAAACCGTTTCCAGACCCAAATGTTAAGGATCTGGGCGCGTTTTGCTATGTTTGAAATCGAGAAAAATACTGAGTAACTTTTACATTTTCTTCATTTAAGAACTGTATCTCACATTGTACTGACAATTGTACTTTTTTGTAATTATCTGTGAAATGAAAACGAAAAGTTTATATGAATCCGCCGCGTCACTTTTACCGCAGTTGATTCAGTTCAAAATGGCATCAAACAATGGGATGAAAATTAACTGTGAAAATAATTACTTATCTTCATTACAGTAACCAAATTGTAGTTAATCAAACATACATTTCTGAAAGTAGCGTATGACATCACAGTACAGTAACCAAATTGTAGTTAAACAAATACATTTATGAAAGTAGCGTATGTCATCACAGTACAGCAACCAAATTGTAGTTAATAAAACAGATACAATTCTATGTGAGCTGTGGCTAGCTTCATTAGTGTGTCCATTTTCCCGCAAAACTACAACATCAATAAGATTAATACACATTAGATTTTGCTATGGGAGCAAATTTTCCAATTCATGGAAAATGGCATTTACTCTTTTGTATGTAATTACATAATTTTGTTTGGTTTTCTGAATTCCTGAAAATAGAAAATTAAAATAAAATAGTGTATGAACTGTTAATTTATGAAAAAAGCAATAAGCATCTATCCTCGATGGATATCTTCACACCTACAAATAACCATGGATTAAAGAAAAAGCACTTAAAAATATGCTTCACAAACTTTGGTTGATTGTAAATGATATATGTCATAATTTTGTAGTACGAGTTCCTCCTCTTCATATGTAACATAGTATTTGCACTTTAACAGCTATTATTTAAATTTTGAATAAAAAAGGAAATTAGGTCATACATAAATCTTACAATGTTAATCTTTTAAATGTCTTTCCAAACGAGAATTATGAAAAACGACAGCAAACATGTGAGGAGCATGAAAGACAACGACTATTCACCTTCCTCCTCGACGAACTCGTAAACACTACTGGAGCTAATAGAGGAACTGAAAGAATTTTCATCTTGGTTTAAGGCTGGCAAGTGCTGATCAGAACGCTTTTGGAATAAAGCATTCGTCCCCAAGACCATGAGATCATCCAGTGTTGGAAAGGAAAGGTTGTACCTCAAATCTGACATTACAAACTTCACACTTCAGAACAATCGCTCCACGCTTACCTGGGTAACTGGTGCAGCCAAAACCACCATGGCAACAGAATAAAGTTCTGTCATGGAATGCTTTCTCCTATCCCAGAATTCTAATACTTTGTTGTTTCTTGGCAATCGTGGGGTCGTAGCTCGAAAAACCTTCAACAAGAGAAGAATATTCTTCTTCGACTGACCTCCGTCTGCAGTAATTCGATTCGAATCTTTTTCATTAAAAGAAACTCCTGTTCATCCTCCTCGTCCATATCTGCCGTCACATCTTCGGTGTCTCTAGTATCAGCTTCTAGAGTATTGCCTTTAGTATTGCATTTCTCTAATTGCAACCACAATTCCATTGTTTGTTTTTCTGCAGTAAGACAGGCTGATTCAGAACGAAGACAGAGATATCTTGGGTCCATATAAACAGACGCCACAAAAGCAGGATTCTGGAACAGCTTAACTTCCCTTTCTTCCATGTGCAGCACAAGCCGTTTGGCGATTTTGGAACCAACGCGCTTTGTACGGAGTTTACATTGTACCCAAGTTCCAAAAAGGTGTCCCATGAGGAGCTGTTCACGCTGTAAGGAAGCCATAGCCACCTTGACTGGGTAAAGAGTCAACGAGTGTTTTGGTGGCACAGAAATCATCCTTGGATATGTCTATCTCATGTGGATTCCAGTTGTCCAGACAAAAATTCTGCAGTAGCAGCAAAAACTCGAGCATTGAGTTTGCATGAGTTCCATCTTGTGGGGCAGTCAAGTGCAGGAATATTGAGTTTGTACGCGTGAATCAATTTGATATTTTTTGATGTGTGCAGTCGTTTGCATAGGACCCTAATTTTTTGTATTAGTCCTGACACTTCGGTTGATTTCAAGGTGTCAGCCACATCAAGATGTAACGTATGTGCAGCACAACGAATGCAACTCAGGGCGAAGCCACTTGTGGCACATTCCTCCAATCCCGACATAATGATTTCCTCCTGAGTTTCATTTTCGTCAAGGACTGACCCATTGTTGATGTTTTCCTCATCTAGGTCTTGGCCCTTTGAGTTATTT
Organism: Lepisma saccharinum; assembly: GCF_977018435.1. Classification (NCBI taxonomy): domain Eukaryota; kingdom Metazoa; phylum Arthropoda; class Insecta; order Zygentoma; family Lepismatidae; genus Lepisma; species Lepisma saccharinum. Next base: position 588,183 of record NW_028142983.1, read on the forward strand.
TCTTCTTCAAATTCCATTACTATTTCCCCTCCTTGCAACTGATCATCATGGAGCAGGGTGGCGACTTTCACCATATTACTGCCATTATCACAGGTCAGGAAGTATATCTGTGACACATCAATGTGATAATCATGTAACACACAATTTATGAGTCTTCTAATATTCTCACCTGTGTGAGATACAAGTATTTCTTTAACGGTGAGCGTCCTTAGCTGTACTGTCATATCTGTAATAAATTGCACGTTAATTCCAAGAAATCCTCTTTAAAGGGAGTATCTTCCCCATGAACTCTGATGACAAGTTATTTCTTGTTATTTGTGCTCGCTTCACAACTTCATTCTTCACAGTACGTGCAGTAATAGTAGTTAAGGGGTAGCCATAGCACGATAACCAATCAGTATCGATTACCTTAATCGATTTCCAATAATCGATAAGTGATCAATACATTTTTTTTGGGTGAAAATCGATTTTTTTTAAATTAGGTGTGGGTGGGGGTGTTTCCAAATAAGGAGTTGTATGTAAGGGTATGTGGGTGTTGTTAACCTAAGATAGTGATTGATTGATTGACAGGTGTCATATTTATTTATATTTTTTCCAAATAAGGAGATGTAGGGTGTCCTAATAATATAGTAATTGATATGTTTGTAGATTGTTGTATTGTTAAACCTTATTATAGTTGTTAATATTATTGATAATAATATAGATTGATCGATTGTTTCTATAGGTGACGTCATCGATTGTACTGGGTGTTTCCAAATAAGGAGGGGTTGTGGGTGTTCTAATAATATAGTGATTGATGTGGGTGGGGTAAATGATATGTTTGTAGATTGTTGTATTGTTAAACCTTATTATAGTTGTTAATATTATTGATAATAATATAGATTGATTGATCGATTGTTTGTATAGGTGATTGGTGACGTCATCATCGATTGTACTGGGTGATGTCTCTGGTTGTGTTGTCGTTGCTGCTCTGTGCTTGGTGTGTGCGTGTTTGTGGTTTATATAGTAGCGGTGTGTTTGTGGTGGGGGATGAATGCGTGCGCATGCTCTGTGGGGGAGTGCAGGTGCTGTCGGCAGCTGTGTGGTTCTGCGTGGGAGCGTCGACATCTGTGAGTATTGAATTTTTTGCTCTGCGTGATATGTGGACGTGATGAAAGATAATACTCTGTGGGGGTTCGTTGACATCTGGCGGATGTTCGGTTCGAATGCGTGCGCATGCTCTGTGGGGGAGTGCAGGTGCTGTCGGCATCTGTGTGGATAGAATATTTTTAGGTTCTGCGTGGGAGCGCCGACATGTGTGAGTATTGAATTTTTTGCTCTGCGTGATATGTGGACGTGATGAAAGATAATACTCTGTGGGGGTTCGTTGACATCTGGCGGATGTTCGTTTCGAATGCCTCTCTCTGTGGGGGGTAGTTTTGGCGGTATGTGTCCAGTTCAAATATACATCTCTCTCTGTGGCGAGCGTTGGCATCTGACCAGATCGAATTTTTTGCTCTGTGGGGGATCGCAGGTGTGTGGATCAAATATATATCTCTGTGGGGGAGTGCAGGTGTTGTTGTTGTTGTTGTTGGCGTGTGGTTGTGACCAATGCGGTGTTTGTGTGGGGAGGAGTCTCCCACGACTTGTTGGTATAAATATGTTTGACATCGACGAGTTCGATGTGTCTGTCTCTGAGAGTGGAGAAGTTTTTGCTGCTGCTGCTGCTGCTGCTGAGTCTGAGGTGTGTATACTGTCTGTCTTACGCATTACCGAAAGAGATTAGTGGGTTGTGATGTCGTTGTATCTGGGGACTGTAAAAAGTAGTCGTTCAATTCACTGTCCATACTGTAAAGACGTTCAAGTGGTTGATTTCCCAGATTACGGGTATGCTCGTTACTACTGTGTGAATGTGAACTGTAGCGAGTATAGAATGTATGTGCTCCGTCGCGAAGGCAAGTTTTTGTTTATGCCTGGTGGGTTGCGGACGAGGTTGTCAGATGATTTTTTCTGTGTTTATTGCGGGGAGTTTAGTTATAAAAGTACTCGTGATTGTACAGATTGTTTTGCCTTTGACGACGGACGTGAATGTAGATTCAAGAAGGAAGTTGTGTAACGCAGAGTATTTCTGTTTTCGTTGTAGGTTGTTGCGGCTTCATCGTTGTTGTCTAAGAGGGATGAATTGTGCGCGTCCGTGGATACGTTTCTGTGTAGATGTGGAGTCCGCTAGTATTGATGGGGAGTTATTAACGAGTGTAGAATGTAGGGAAGGGGATGTGGATATGATGTATGTCCCTCGTAGGACCACCCCAACAGCTCGTTGCAAGGTAGCTGTGAGTGCTTCGTCAAAGAAAGGTGGCGGCGGTGGGTATGAAATGTGTGAATCGTTTGTGTTACACAAATATCACCCGTCATATTTTCACTTTAGTTTTAAGACTAGGGATATGTCTGTGATCAGAGATTTGCAGACGAAGGGGGAGGAGTGTGGTCCTTTGTATATCTACGAAGCGAGCGCGATAGGTGAGAAGGGAAAATGTCTTTGTGAGGAGAGAGTAAATGTAAAGTTTGGTCGCCAGCTTTGGTGTATGGATGAATGTAATGTCCAGTATATTGTGGAGAAAGAGGTGCCAACGATGGGGGAAAGAGATGGTGTTGCAGTTCCGTTCGGAAATCGCGTTTCCACTCTGGAAATGTTTCTTCAGGGTAAAATGGAGGGACACAGCGTTGCTAGATATGGTTCATTTCAAAATATGTACATAGTAAACACGGCAAGGATGGATTTGCTGACCGCTGCTGCGGAAACAGCAAATCTGGAAGCATCCTATGTTATGTCAAAAATGTTGGGATTTGCTAGTCTGTTCCACGGACGCCTCACCGAGCAGCACACATTAGGTGATTTCCTATTGAATACCACACATCCGAACCGTAATCTGGTGAAGCCGATAGCAATGAATCCGGGGGAGGGTTTACCGCTGGACGAATTAATGTACAGTCTCTGGAGGGTGCGAAGACAGATACGTGCCGGAGAGAGACCGCAAAGAAAGAAAGTGCAACTAAGTGAAACATTGTCTAACTGGCTACAGGATCGTGACGAGGTCGACAGAGACAGCGACAGAGCCGAGAACGAGTGCAGTGACGCCGGCGAGAGCTACAGTAGACGAAGAAGAAGACGAAGGAAGGACGAGTTGAAAGTGATAGCGGAAGTAGAAGGAGAGGACGTCCCACTGCTAGCATCAGAATTGTTCAACGAGTAATACAAGATGGTGAGTACAAATAAATAATAACACTTATATGTCGTTAGTAAAAAATAAAATAAATAAAAAAAGTACTTACGGGGAGGTTATGTTTGAAGAAGCAAGCGTGTAGATGAAAAGAAGGGGAAATGAAGGATAGAGGGAGAAGGTGGGAAGATGGTAGGAAGAAGGGTAGAGGTTACTACTGTTGGGGTTAGTAAGGTAGTAGGTCATGAAAATCAGGGACTAGGAGGGCGTCAACGGGTTGAAATACGACCTCCTCTTCCTCCGCCAAGCTGTCCGGGGGTGAGGGGTTGTTTCTAGGAGGTGGAGGGGAGTAGTTGTAGGACGGGTTGGGGGAAGGGGGTGTCGGTGCATGCGGGTGAGGTGTGGGAGGTCTATACTGCCGTTGTTGGGGTTGTTGGGGTTCTAAACGGCAGCCTATGAATAGGTTGACGTCACCCTGAACCAAAGGGTGATCGGGTAGGACGTAATACACGTTCCCCTCCCTTTCTACAACGCATCGGGTCCTCCGTACGACCCGCCCTCCTACTTCGACAGTTTCTACTTCTATAATTTCCCGGGTGACAACCTGTAAAAAATATAGGTAAATGTAGTAAAAAAAGAAGTAGGAAATATGTTTTGTATTTACAAGTGTGTATTGTTTTCTTTGCAGACATCGCCACCAGTTTTGTTTCCCGGGGACTACTGTCTACCATGCAAAAGAATCCACGTGATGGGAGAAAGGTGTGGTGAGAACGAGATTGACGAGTCTGCGTACTATTTGGAAGCTCTGACAAGGAAAGAAGGAGGGATCGAGAACCTGATCCTAGCATTGGAGACAAAAGCCCAATCAATCGAGAAGGATATTCAAGGACTTGTGGCCCTGTACCAGACTATGCAGTTACTACAGAAGTCGTGCCCCAAAATAGAAATGTTTTTTGCAAGAGTTGTGAACGAGGAACCTATAAGGTCCTACTATACAATGCGAAGTGCGTATGATTTGTATAAACTATTCAAGAAGCAGAACTTCGCGGGAGCAGATAAGTCTCTCACCGCTAAATACAGAATGTAGTTATTCTCTAAGGATATTCAGAACTGGTGGCCCTGCCCCCAAAAAAGAAGTGTTTTTGTTTTGTTTTTGTTTGCTGAACCCATAAGGTCCTACTACACTATTACAGAATGTAGCAAATCGAGAGGGGATATATTCAGAACTATAAAGTCGTGCCCCCAAATAGAAGTGTTTTATTTCTTTTCATTTTCTTGCAAGTGTGTGTGTGTGGAGAACCCATAAGGTCCTACTACACTAAGCGAAGTGCGTATGATATGTATAAGTACCGTAGAATGTAGAACGTGTGTGCAAAACTAAATAAAGAAAAGATTTTTCCCTGAACGCTGTGCGTGTTTGTTTGTTTACCTCAAACTAGAGTTTGAATAGCTGTGTATATGTACACTGTTTTGTTTGGTGAGAAAACTCGCACTGAGTCTATCCATGCTGATTCGAATCTATGTCGTTCCCCCCGGCTGGCGCGTGCTAACCACTTCGCCACAAGGGTCGGCAAAACTAACTTATGCGTGTGTAAAGAGAGAAGATTCGTAATGAGTGTATCCTTACTGAGATTCGAATCCAGGTCGTTTTCCCCTCTGACGTATGCCAACCACTTCGCCACAGGGGTCGGTAAAACTTACTTATGCTTGTGTAAGGAGGAGAAGATTCGAATCCAGGTCGTTCCTCCCGGCTGACGTGTGCTAACCACTCCGCCACAAGGGTCGGCAAAACTAACGTATTTGTGTGTGTGACACCTACTGAGGCGTCCGACTCTAACCACTTCGCCACAAGGGTCGGCGCTAACACAAGTGTATATATGCTACGAGTGTCGAACCAAGGATGAGAGAGGTAGAGAGAAAGAGAGAGAGGAATGGTACTTACGAGGGAAACCACATCGGGCGAATGTTGATGTTGCATGATGCTAATACTCAAACTTTTCACACGCACACGTTTTAAAAGTACAAATGAGGCAAAGAATAGCGTATTCTGTCCTTTTATGCATTTAAAGATCTCTGCAAGAGGTTTATTTATCGTGGAGGGCATCTCCCCCAAATCGGCAACTAGCAGCAGGAACGTGTGGGGTGAGCAAAAACAATTCGCACGTGTGGCGAAAACCCGACAGTGTTGCAGCCCTAGGTAAAGAACACCAGATGTAGTTTTTCCCTCCGCGCGGGAGAAATGACTTTCAGCGGCGGCGGTGTCGATGACTAGGCCAGCTGTCGCTCGGGAGGAGGGGGGAGCGACAGCGCTGCTGCCGCCAGATGTCGTGTTTTTCCTCTTCTTCGAGCCATCTCGCTCTTTCGCGAAGCAAGCCGGTCGGTCGACCACCTCGTGGATGTGTAGTGGTTAGCGCAGAGAGTCCGACCTGGTAGGAAAGAGAGAGAGAGAGAGAGAGAGAGAGAGAGAGAGGCGTCTGAGCCATATCTCTCGCTCTTTCTTCTCTCCAGTCGACCTAGTCTACTATGCTACGGCTAGGAGAGAGAGAGAGAGAGAGAGAGAGAGAGAGAATCACGCAAAGTGGTGTCCAATGGCGCCTTTGGCGCCATTGGACGGCCTTTGGCCGCCGCGCGCGCAGGGGGTTCCCTCGCTCTCGCTCTCTCTCTCTCCGTGCGTCTGGAAGGGATGCGTTGAAATGAAACACAACGGATATATGTGAACATATCATTTTAATTGCTCAAAACACACAAAAGCATACAAAATAAGAAATCATCATTAGCAGCAGCAGCAGTATTCGTAGTAGTAGTAGTAGTAGTTCAGGGTGCCACACAGGTAGTAGTAGTCTTAGTAGGCACGTTCTGCATCACCATCGCCATAAGTAGTTAAGGGTGCCACAAGTAGTAGTAGTGGTAGAAGCCTTGTTCTGCATCACCATCGACATAAGTAGTTAAGGGGTGTCCATGTCGTCAGTAGTAGTAGGTGTTGGTAGGTTCTGTCACTGCGCATGCCAACGTCGGAAGTAAGCCTTCATGATGGGGTGATACAGCTCCAGAAATTCTTCCCATTGTGCGGCACTCATCACAACGCTTCCGTGCTCGTCCTGGAGGATCACCACAAAGTCACTCATGCAGTCTTTGACGATCACTCGGAACGTGGAGGTGATGACGAACTTGACGCTTCTGCGACGAGAACAATCCAGATGTCGTTCGTGGAAAAGATGCAATATTGGTGACAGAGTCTTCACGAGCTCGATGTACTTGTCCGTGTCGAGAATCACCGTGGACTCATCCTTGCGAAAGACGACCGAAGTGGCATCCTGTTTGTCCACCACGGACACTTCCAGACTCTCGTCAACGGCGAAAACGACCTTCTCCATGCTGCTGCAGTCACACACTGGGCGACGAACTCCTAGCTTTCACTATATTTATGGTTTCTGCAGCTGCGCACGCACGATGCGCAGAAGGTCGTTGTGGAAACGTTGAAGTATGGAGCGACGTGGAGGGGGAGGGGGAAGTACCCTGGTTAGCTTGTCGTCCTCGGCGTGCCGTTGCACGCAAGCTGAGACATGTTCGTGGAGATGCTCGTAGAAGGTCATGTATGCCGACAGAAGTCGTCTGATGCTCAGATAACGGTAGAATTCAGCTTCGTTCCAGTGGATCTTCCTATCGCCCACGATCAGCATGAGATGTTGTTTGGAGAACAACGTCATGGTACCGATAGCCATACACTTCTCCTGCTGATCTGCAACCTCGCCTTCTTCTTCTTCTTCTTCTTCACCGGCGGCGATGTCCGGTTTCAGGTCGAAGCTGTACCTCTCGCCCGTCTTGAAGTATCGTGCCATAGGGGCGGGATCGAGCGCTAGGAATTTTCGGAACACGTTCCACTCGACGGCGATGTCCAGATGGTGAGATCGAAGGAACACGCAAGGAACACATCCTGCTTCCCTGCCGCCGCCGCCGCCGAAAACACGTCGATAACCGATCAGGATGCATTTGGTGTGCGACGGAGTGAGATACTCGATGCTGGGTAGGAGGAACAGACCGTCTCCACCGTCGGAACGTACTCTGCTGCTCTTTTTGGTCCCTTGGATGTAGGCGAAATCGTTGTCTTCTTCTTCGTCTGGTGCTCTCCCCCGGCTGTCGCCGCTCTCCGCCGCCGCCTCCGCTGTCAGCATCGCTGAACCTCTTCTTTGCACTTCCGTCTTCGACATCCTTCCTCTCCGCTCGACTCTCTGCCACATCCACGTCTCGCTCTCTGTACTTATGTGACTGCCGCTCCCGCTGCCAGCGCCGCCGTCGCCGCCACGTCATCGATGGGGTTGCGTCACCAGACTCACTGCTCGACGACGACGACATCTGCTGCTGCTGAAACAACACAGAGGGGGAGGGTGAGACAGCTCTGTTTTTGTCTTCTTCTCTTTTGTTACCAATCGTTGTTCATGATGATACGTCTGTCTTTTGTAATTTCCACCAATGCGTCGCTGAGCAGGTACTCGATGCTAGGAAAGTGGGAACGTGATGTGCTTTGGAAATCGTTGTCTTTTCCTTCTGGTGCTTTCCCGCTCTCTACCACAACCACCTTCTGCTCCATCACAGCTGAGCCTCTTCCTCTTCTTCGCACGTCCGTCTCCGACATCCTCCGCTCGACTCTCTGCCACATCCACGTCTCGCTCTCTGTACTTATGGAACTCGCTGTTCGACGTCATTTCCTGCTGCTGCTGCAACAACAAGGAGGAGGAGGGGTGCGTTTGTGGTTGTTGTACCGTGGGCGGCAGATCTGGTTGCAACGTGTCTGCAGTGGCGACGCTCTGCAGGGTGATCGGAAATAGTGGTTAAACAGGCGCACTACTTCCCGATCATTTTGCGTGAAACAATCGGTGAAATGCGAGTAAAACGGATATTCCGACGTTGACAGACATGCATGATGCAGGTACACGCAACAGTATTGTCCGCACACTGTGCTGAGGAAGCCCTGCAGTTGTCGAGAGTTGCTCCCCCACCGGATGCAATTGCGGTCCAAAAAGCGACGAAAGGAGGGTCGAATAGGTTCGATCCCGTAGGAATCAAAGTACCGTCCGTAACCCCGGGCGTCCACGTGTATGGCGACCCAATGTTGACCCTCTTTGCCGTATGGGTCGGTGTTGGCCACGAACACTGCAGGTTTCTTCACGACGACGACGTCGGCCAACATGTCGCTCGGGTACACCCCTTGGAATGCAGCCCGGGTTACGTGGTTTCCAGCGAGGGCATCATGGATCTGGGTCGTGTTCATCGTTCAAATAGTTCACATGTGGGCAGTGAACACTGTTTTATAATTCTTCTTCTTCTTCTTCTTAGCGATCTGTGTGGACTACCCGTCGTGGTTAAAGATGACACGTCTGTCTTTTGTAATTTCCACCGATGCGTCGTAGAGCAGGTAGATCAGACACGTCATCGCCCTGTTGAGAGGGTTCTTGAATCGTGCCTCGATGCGGAGTTCACCCTTTTCCGGAAGACTTCTACAGCTGTTGTCGTCAGCGAGATCCGGTGTCAGTAGGTAACACAGCATAAAGTAACCGTTTGCAAACATCTCCCTGGTGATCATGTGACCTTTGTCGGAGTGATGGATGTTCGTCCCAGTGAAGAGTGTCTCGTAGCCTCGGGTGATCGCTCCACGCTCGAAATCCATTTCCAACGGTGCAGTCTGAACGAGTTGTTCTCTGACGTAGAGTGCAAAGTAGTTGAGGGACTCCGGCGTCAGGTGGAACGGGTTCGTGTTGGGAGTCCCCACGAACGCGTTGTTCGGCACCATTGTGAAGAGCAGGAAGGTAGGTATCGTGCCGTTGGTGATGTTGTTCAATGTCAGCGACTTTCCGCCCGAAGGTACAGTGAAGGTTTTCAGCTCCGAACGCTTGAAGAAGTATTTTGCGTTGCTCTTCTGTAACGCCATGCTGTGCGCCACCAGGAACGATGGGCTGATCGTGAAGTGGTTCACGTAGAGAGCTGCTTTCAGGATCTGGATTGTCACCGGCGAGGTTGCACCTTCTCCCCAAATGTAGAATTCATTCTTCGCCTTGGTCAGCACCACCTTCATGTCCACGTCATTCAGAAGGTATCGCTCCTGATTGAAAAAGTCCACGTTGAGTCTCGAAATCAGTTCCACCTCATTCTGGATTTCGCTCGTGTCGGCATCGTTGGCGCTCCCACCTTGGAACAATTCCCAACGCTTCTTGAATCCTTCGTTCGTGGTCGTGTTGGGTTCGTTATTTGTGTCCAGGTAGAAACCACTCGACGTAAGGTGAGTGTGCAAAGCGTCCTTTCCAAAGTTGACCACGTTGGTGAGATACGACTTATAGGGGTAATTGGTGCTAGAACCTGTCACCAACGTGTTGTTCAGGTAGACGCTAATTTGACTGAAGAGCGAGTGCTCCACATTGTTCACCACACCCCACTTCTTTGTTTCGGCTGCGTTGTATGTCAACAACGTTCCATCCGGTTTAGTCATCCGACACGTAACACCAAGACGTGTTGTTGGCAACCATCTGTAGGAATTGCTTGGTCCCTTGCTGAGAAACTGATAAACGGTCGCATTGTCCATCGACGAGATGGGGTGACATATTTCCTGGAAGTTCCCTGTAATCGCCGTCTGGAGACATGGCTCCTCGAATATATCCATTTCCGGTAACATTCCCTCCATGGTCATTGCGCTCGCTCGCTCGCGAGATCCACGTCGGGTAGCACAAACACTTCGACTGGAATCTTCGTCTTGGTTTCAGTGCCTTTTATAACGTTGTAGTCTCTCTCTAGACTAGGGTGCGGAGAATAGGTCCGTGAAGTTTCTTCGGTTGTGGCCGCGACGACGACGACGACGGTGCACTAGGGTGTCTGTCCTTCTCCTCGTCGTCCTCGTTGACGTCTTCCTTTTTGTGTTGCGTGCTGTTCTTCTTCTCCTTCTTCGTCCGACCAACCTCGTCGTCGTCGTCTTTCGTGCTCGTTTGCGTGGTCTGTTCAACCGCCTTCGTTTGATGCCCGAACCTGTCATCTGCTTCACTTTCGCCTCAGCCTTGTTCTGTAGATTTGTCCTGGACTCGTGCAGACGCTTCCGTACAATGTCGCGGACTGGTCCTTGCGACGTGGCGACGTCTCCTAATATATTTGCTCCGGTCCGCAACGCTTCCTTACCCAACGCTTTAGCACCAGACACCACCAGCGGTTTCACCGTGCGGAACAACCAGGGGAAAAAAGAACCTAATATGCCGTGTCCACGTTGGTACCTTCTTCCCTGGTAGTACGGACCCACACCGCGACCGGTTTGAGCCTGGAAGGTATAGTAGTCGACGATCGAATTGGTCATCGTGACGGACTTTCTCCGAATGTCCATCTCTACCAGCGTCTCGATCTTTTAAGGATCTCTCTGCTGCCGCCTTTGTCGAAAGTGTAGCACCACTAGGGATGGTATGTTGTTGGCGTGAAAGGGTAAGGGTTCGTTTTTATCGTTCCGGAACTCGATGTCGATGGTTTCGAAGGTGTATTTGTCGAGCGGGTGATAGTACACTCTGTCAAACTTGTGATGTGCCACGGTGCGGTTACCCAACATCGAAAAATCCTGGGAAATCACTCGCAACAGGCGGGACCTGACGTCCCCGGTGAATTGATGTGCGATAATGTCGCAATACACAAAGACCAGCTGGCTGTTGAATGGTGTGACCGTGGGTGGGACACCGTGAAAGACGGATCTACCATCTTCATCCACCTTGTCGAGGTTGTATCTCAGGGCACTCGCGGTATTGATCATGTCGTTCTTTGTACCCTCCGCATCCCCCTTGTCCGGGAGGAGATTGTGAATGTTGGCCAACAGTTCGGTCGGGGAGGTGTACAGTTGCGGCGGTAGCTCCAGGATTTGATCGTGAAGACCGATCTTGATTGTGTTTCTTGTGGAGAGTACCTTCACGTTGTACGGGTAATTGTGAGACTTTCCACCTCCGCCGCCGCCGCCGTCGTCGCCACTTTCATTCATCTTCCTTTTCTTGTGCTCCGGTGGAGGCACACGTATCACGTTAGGGCCATCTTCCTTGGTCTTCTTCTCCTCACCACCACCACCACCACCACCACCACCACCACCACTATCATCTAACTTTCGTGACACAGATCCACGTCCTACGTTCGAGTCTTCCACTTCTTCCTCCTCAGGGGTGGGTATCAGCGTTTCTCCTGGTATCGGTAACGTCATGCCATAGAAGAGGTCGACGTCATCTCTCTTTTCTCGTTCTCCACGCACTTTTTTTCTTCTCCTTTCGTCTTCCTCTTCGTCTTTGTGCACACCTTTCCCAAAGATTGCCTCTATGTTGCTGATGAAATCGTCGATGTAGGCGCGCATCTTCTCGCGAGGTTCGTGTTTCAGCGCATCGAACATCATCATCGTCAACTCCGCCACGTGGTCGTACTGCATGACAGGGAACTTCAAGAGTAGAGTCTCGTCCAAACGAACTACGTTGTCGAAATACAATGGGTAGAGAACCTCGGACAGACCCACTTCCCACCCCGGACCCAACTCTACGGGTTCCGGTAGTTTGGTCGTGTACCGGGCGATAGTGTTTCCGGGAAAATAATCCATTGAACTGTTGGACGGTAGGAACATCATAAATTCGTCGGACTCCATGGTTCTTGTTCTACCTCGTTCGCCGAATGTCCTCTTCGCCTACCCAGGAGGAAAATGACATGGGGTAGCCGAGCCACTTGACTTTATATTCGCGTTTACCGTTACGAGTACGACGTTGAAGGATGCGTTCGATACGATACTCTTTGTCTGCGGGAACAATGATCTTCTGTAGTTCCTCAGCGTAAAAGGAACCCTCCAACACGTTTCCCTGTAGGTCCTCGACCAGATACACCGGTACAGGGTGATGTTGTATCGTTCGGTGAACCTTGAAATGTTCACGCGACCAATTCGGTACATACCCCTTTTCGAAGGGGAGTTTCAACTTGCTCACGCGAACCATGTCGCCCACTCGGAGATTTGTATTTGTTTTTGTAGCTTTCTGCATACCTCTCTCTCCCTTCGTCAGGTTTTTCCACACCGTGTATATGTTACCTTCGTTCACATCCGCTGGCTTCATGCCTACACTTCTGTGGTACGAGTGGTTGTACCCTTCCACGAGTCTCGGAAGAACGTCGGTGTACTTGTATGTACCGCGAGCTGTGAAGTACTTCCACATTCGAGTCTTTAACGTTCTGTTAAATCGCTCCACAACGCTCGCTTTCATGTCCGTGTTTCTGGGTATCCGATGTTCTATCCCTTTCTCTTTCAGCAGTTTCTGGAAATGCGTGTTTTTAAATTCCGAACCTGCATCCGTCTGTAGAACCAAAGGTTTACGACCCTCCTCCTTCCGCAGTATGGCGGCGAAACCTCGTGTCACCTCCGGACCTGTTTTGTTTTTCAACGCCACGGCGGACGCGCGTTTTGAAAACACATCGATCACAGTCAACAGATACCTCCAACCACGATTGTACCTTTGAAGGTTTTGCATGTCGTTGAGATCCGCCTCCCATAGGTCGTCCATGTTTGTCACGTTGTACCTACTTCTGGGGTAATGGATGCGTTTCGGTCGGTGCACGGTGTACGTATCCTGTTGTTGGAGCCACTCCCGCACCTTCTTCTTCGGTATCCGTCTCCCTGTCGCCTCCCAGAGTTTCTCCGTCGTCGTGAAGGACTCCCCCTTCTCGGGAGCGTAGTAGACGTCGTGAAGCGTCTTGTTCACATCCTCAGCGGCTCCCATGCTACGTGTTTCGACCAAGGTCTCTTTGTTCCCACGGGTCGTCTTCGTAGTCGAAGTTTGATAGGTGTTCTCTCTTCTCTTTTCTTCTTCTTAACTCTCCGTTTCTCCTCCTCTTCTTCTTCTTCCGTCGATTCAAACTCCTCCTCCCCCGCTTTCGGCCACAACCACCGTTCCGTCTGTGCGAATGGAAACTGTCTCGCTGGCGTCTCGATCTTCTTATCTTCTTCTCGTTTCACCTTTGCTGGCGTCGCGCTTTCTCCACCACCATCACCTTCCACCACAACAGGTATGCTCACCGGTACCTCCCCTCTCCGAATCACTCGCAGATACTTGTCCAAGGTCTGTCGATACAGTGACCACTTTTGGTGATCGTCCATGATTTTAGAGCGAAGGATTTTTTGCATCTCCTGATCGAGATCCGACAGTTGCGCATTCAGGTCGTTGCCTTTTAACTTGTCGAACTGATCCGGGGTCATCATGATCAGTTTTCTGTACTGTGTCGACGACGCCATGTCTCTCTCACCGATTCAGGAGTGTTCCCAGCAGACCGCTAATCACGCTGCCCAACAGCACAGGAAGGAACCCTCCTTTTTGCACAAGAAGACGTTTTCGATGCCGCAGCGGCACCTTCTTGCTGGCGAGTTTCCGCAACACGTTTTTGTACTGTCTCAACTTGCGCTTGACCACCTTCGTAACGGGTACGTTCTTGTTCAACACGTTCAGGCAACACTCGGACAGGGCGTTCACCAGTTTCGGATCCGCCTCCTTGAGGATGGCCTTGCGAATCCGTGGGTTCGACGTTCGGAGAGTATGTAAAAGCGCTTTATTGGAGCGTATATATTTGCTCATCTCGGTCGTACGACAGACATCGATCGGGGTCGGGAACGTGAACCGCACAGTACCTGTGTCTCTCTGGAAACAGCTCCGAACGTATACGTAGAGGCTCCGGTGTGTCCTGCGTGAAGTCCAGGAAACAATAACTGTATGGTTGTCGGGTGATATCGTTAAATACCTTTTCGAAGCATCGCCACTTGGAAGGGTATATTTGTCGCGCCAACGTCGACACCTGCAGATGGTCCCTCGGGTTCTTGAAGATCACCATGTAGTTAGCGTTTAGGGCGATATCTCGCGATTGGGAACCTTTAGGAAATAAATTCTGAGTCAAAAGAATGACGCTGATTCGATCGTGATGAGACATTTTGGTGAACAGGTCGGACACCTCGTGCGCGTTGTAGGCGTCGTTCATAAGATCGTCCAGGATCACCAGACATGGAGGGCTGGACCTCAAATCGTCGTAATTCGGCATACCGTTATGTTGTTCCACCCCTTCCACTTTGGGTGGTGCGAAGTTTGATCCCGTGCACCACACAATCCTCTTGAATCCTCCTCCATCGATAAGTTCACCTCTATTGCGCAACAGGTTCAACACAAAAGTCGACTTGCCGCAACCACTAGGACCAGCCACGATGCATCGGAACGGTTGTTTCCATTGGAGAACCATCGCAATGACTGTGTCTTTCACCGCATTTCCACCGTTTTTCTATTCCTCCTCACCCTCCTGGACGCTACGGTAGCCGTATGGTAGGGTGTCCAACGTGGAATCTCTTATCCGTCGTTTTGTATTCACCACCTGATATGTTTTTTCCTGAGGTTCTGTCACTAGCACGAAACGTCGTTTTCTCGCAATCCGTCTGGGGTATCGGATGACCATCTTCTTTTTCTCGTTCATGTGCAGCACAAAATCTTTCACCACATCAAAGTTCAATTTCGAACTCGCGGCGTGATCCAACGTGATACCCTTCATTTTTACCACGTGGAACTCCTTTCCCTTTGTTGGGGACCACACCTTCAGAGCATAATTCTTCGGACCGCCGGACACAAACTCCCTAATGTAGGCACCTTCGCCGAATTCCGACATTTCGTCCGTCAAATCTCCCAGGTGGTCGCCCAACCGTAGTTTCCCACGTGATCGTCTGGTCTCGCGAAATATCACACTGTCCGTGTCGCAGTACAATATATCTTTCCCCACAGCGTCCAACAGCTTGTACAGACGGATCCTAGCGAAGGTTGTCGTGTACGCACCTATTGCGACGTTTACTTTGCTGTTTTGAGGTGCACACTCGTTCAGGTAGTCCCAACTCACAATCACCGTGTCATCGTTGACAAACAACACCTGCTTCACGTTGACACCGGGTTCCGTCAACTTTTCAAAGAGATCCCTGGGTTCTCGTATTATCGACGTCTGTGGTTTGTTACTGTTCTGCGCAAATTTACCCCAAAGCGAGTTCAGGCACAACTTTGCAACAGCACGCAGTCCTGGATTCTTGTCGATGCGCTCCTTACGTAATTCGATCCCTTCGTGCTCTTTGTAGGTACCAATATACTCCTCCTTCTTCTCATCGTCCGTGCACCACACTGGCCAACCACTACTCTCCTGTTTGATTTGCAGAAACGTGTTCACGTACTGAGCGAATAAACCCCCTTCACCTGTCGTCGGGTCGTAGACGCTCACCTCGTACCTCCACACTTCGTACACATCCTGAATCTTGTAGCCCTTCTCGACGGCGAGGCGAACTTCATCCAACACCCACGTTCCCGTGATTGCTCTCTCCGCATCCGTGTGGTCGCACTCTCCTTCTTGTCGGAGCCCCGTTGCGCAACTCCAACACAACGGAAACAACAGTTTCCCTCCCGTCTTCATAGGCAGCACTGGAATGTATAGGTTTCGCGGCGGAAGCACTCGGAGTTTGGCTATGCCGTCCATTTCCAATACCTCCTTTGGTGTCGGTGCTGATGCACCGAACAGAACCTCTGGGTGTCCCACGGGTGCCTTGGCGAACTTATTCACGGTCGGGTACAGCGATGTGATGTCGTAGTAGCGTATTTTCTCCTCCTCCTCGCCGGCGCCAACCACTCCTCGCATTTTAAACACCTCCACCCTACCTCCATACAACGCATCCCTCGCCACCAGCGGAGAACTCCGAAAAAACGGATGTTCTTCTAGTTCGCGGCTGAGGTCAGGTCGGTCCCGCAGTATCCTGCGGAACGTGCACTCCCACATTTCCACCACAGTATAACCCAATAGGCGAAAGTTCGATGTCACCCTCTGCGTTCGCTCGTATCGAGCACCCATCGTATCCGCCGGGTCGGATTGGATATTCTTCGACACGGGTCTCGATCGCTCCTTATAGCAGGATGGACATCCGTGAAAATAGCATCCGTGGAACTGGTAGATGGTCCTTGTGGTTTTGTCGTACCCATCCACGGCGATGCCATTCACTGCCACATGCTCCCTTTCTTTACCGGCATACTCCAACTCTACTTTCTCCGACTTCTCCAGATGCAGCAACCACTTCAGCGCGATCTTGCTCTGATTACTCACATTGCGGTAGCCGTCACGTGGAATCACGCCTATGGTGTTGTCCGAGAGGAAATGTCTTCGGTACGCCAGGGAGCATGCCGACGCTATGGTGAAACAGTCCTGTAGAATGTCCACATTGGCGATGTCCAGGAAATACCGACGTAATTTGAGCACTCCTCTTCGAAGTACTGTGACGTCCTGAATGCAATACTTGCGACACTCGTGGGCGTTATCGTACAACACACACTCCTTCGATGCTCTGTTGTACCACTCGTAGAATTTCTGGCGGTGTTGCGGCGACATGTGGTCCGGATCGAAGAACCGGTCGTTGGGGAAGGGACCCTTGTAGTCGCGATTTCCTTTGGTGTTGAACAGATGCGGATAGAATCCCTTTGTCTCCTCCAAATCGAACGTCTTTGAGAAACTCGACAGGGGCATCTGCAAGTAGTTCAAGGAATCCAGGAATCGCAACTTCTTCCCCACGCTCATAAACAGGATTTTCGTACCGTCCATGATCACCTCGGGAGCTTCCACATCCCTCTTAAGCAAATCGGACAACACAAACATACCGTCGTAGGCTCGGAAATTGTGGGCCACCAACACAATCCTCTTGAAGTAGGGTCGCTCCACGAACACGTAGTCCATAAACTGTCGCACAGGATCCTCTCCCTCGAAGCAGTGCTGGCGAATACCGCACTGTAAGCAATCTTTCATCATATCTGTGTCCTCGATGCATACACTGCACACTTGCTGCACCACACACAAGCATGGTTCGTGTACATATGTCGAAGGTCGACCGACATAGGGTGTGCACTGCGTGGCTTCGAAATCATAAAACATAAACAGGTATCTCTTGCAGCTGATCTCCTCACCACCTCCATTGTCCCTCTGCATGTAGCACAGATGGTTCATCTCGCGTTGTGATTTGCACGTCTTGCAATACCTGTAGCCGCAACGATGCTTTGCACTCTCCGGATGGGTGGCGTCCAACAATTGGTAACATCCCGTGCAGCTTCGTATCTGCGTGCACACCGTACCCCCGCCGTAGCGAGTGCTTAGGTGGTTGTTGTAGCACACATCGCTGTTGAACATCCTGTTGCATCGTTCGCAATGCACCACATCTTCCTTCTCGCACACGGGCGACGTGTGACACAGATGACACATATTTTTGCACACGTGCCGCAAGTTTCGGGAAAAAGCGTAACACCGTTCGCAGAAATAAGGAATCGAGAACGCAGCCACTGGATTCACAATGACGTCATAGTGGTTGTCTCTCTGATTCAGCAACAGGTATATCGACTTCTTTGCCTGAGGTACCTCCTTGGCGAACAACACATCCGGCTTCTCCAGGTCGCTGAACACAAAGATTTTGTACTCACTTCCGAAATAACGCTGGAACGCAGCCAATTCGGCGAGACCTCCCCCCGTCGACTCCAGTGATACCCCGGCCTTTCTACACAACTCCATCGCCGATGACGTCAACACTCTACGCCCCATCTTAAATTGTTTGTGGTATTTCCGGAAATACTCAGGATCTGACTCTTTGTCGGCATACATCCGACCGATCACCAGGGCTTTGGCCAGACATATCTTCTCACCTCTGGTCTCGCTCTTCACAGTCACCACACTTCTCTTCACTTTTGCGTATCTCTCGTGCGCTACAAGCTCGCGCGAGTTTAGTTTTTGTCGTCCGTAACCGACAGGCATGCCAATCACGGACACACGCAGCTGTAGAAGGTCCGTCGACAAGAACGTGGCGTTCGATTGCAACACCCTGGCGACCACATTCCATAACATATCAGCACCCAGTTGGTCGATTCTCCGTAACGACAAACCAATCGGTCGAACCGACTCGTCAGACTTGTTCTCCAGCACCACGCCCACTTTGTCCGATGGTTTGTGTCGATCCACGATGTGGTTCAGCACAGCATCCAACCCCTCGTGCACCCAACTCATGGCATCTCCGCTCTCGTCCGGCGACCTGAAGGTAAAGGTCGTCGTAGTGCACGTAGCGTTATACTTTTTCACTCGACGAACATTCATTTCTTTGATGTCCACATACTTCGTATGGGGTGCCATTTCCCGTCCTTCTTCTTCTTTTTCTTCCTCTTCGTCGTCTCCTTCTACCAGGAAATCGCGGTCGCCGCCGGTGTCGTCATCCCTCCTACTGGACGACGTTCCCGCTCCCTCCTGGTTTCCGTCCAAACTACGCACTTCGGACATCAAACGTTCCAGCAAATCAAGACGCCGGCATGGTTCGCCACGACCCATCATTCGGATAATCTCCTGTAGAATCATCCTCTTCCTCTCCGATCCTCCACCTTCTCCCCTTTCATATTGGTCCAACAGAATATCGCAGGCGCTCACGTATATCTCCCTCGATTTCAACAACACCATAGCGTACTGGTTGACCTGTGGTCCTCCCTACCGCAAAAGATGCTCACACCGATCGACGGTCCCTTATATCCTACCCAAACTCCAGAGATCGCGCGCGCATGCGCATCTACAGCTGCAGAGAAAATCATTCGATCCGCGCATCCGGCCACCTGCGCTCCCCCACAAAGCAAAAAAAATTCGATCCGCGCAGCTGGCCGGATGCCAACAACAGAGCAAAAAATTCGATCCTCGCAGATGGCCAGGTGCCAACACACACACACACACACACACACACACACAAACATTGTACATCAACTGCTCCACTTACCTTGTCCATGCAGCCACTCGTTCTGCGCGATGCACGTCACCAGCTCCCTCATCAGCGATGGCAACTCAACCAATCGAAGCAAAGTCTCGTAAAACATAAACTCCACTCCCGTCGTATCGCCGTCGTCGTCGTTTCCGCCGGAACCGTCGACTAATCTACGGTGGTCGCGAGTAAAGTGTGCAAACATATGATACATATTTTCCGGCTGTCGGGCGTAGCTAACCCACCTTCGTATCTTCTTCCGCACGCAAACATTACAGTCACCATCTACACCACGGCCGCCGCAGACACTATTATGCTCCCTAACACACGGATGAGCCTCACCGTCTGGGTAACCCTCGAAACAACCAATACAAAACACAGCGTACTCGGGAGTATAACTGGTCATACTGCGGAAAACACAGTACATATCCAAACTGTCGGGTAAACACGTACACGGCGACATCACACAGACGTTATCGTCAAACTCCATTCCCCGTGCCTACTCCGCTTCAATATTCCCCACAAACATACCCCTCAGGAACGGACAGTACGGACTCCAACGCCTGTGCTCTTTCTCTGCACTATCCCCAAACTCCCAATTTCCTATCTCAACACCACAAAACACACACTTTACTACGTCCGGTAACCTATTAAAGTAAAAACCCGTCTTTGCTAGAGATTTCGGATTCATAAACCTAACACCCCACCTCTTAAATGTAGCCAATCGCGACCTCTCGCTATTCAATATACCTGGCTCGTCAGTACGAACAACACCCTCTCGAAGAAAACGACAGAAAACACCCACGCGACCGCCAAAACCTCTACCCATCGACCCCGCACGACTTCTCGCATTCATTCCCTCGCGACAAATGATCACAAAACCAAACCAAACCACTTAAACATACAAAAACAAACAAAAAACAACAAAATATGCAGCTGCTTCGCACATCTGCTTCTCCTCACCTTACTCTCCTCGTAAAGCCCAAAACAACTCCGGACCGTTGAGCTTCTCATTACGTTCCAAACAACGCACAAGATCCTCCATCAAAACACTGTCCTCGATCATTCTCTGAAGACCACCGTACAATTCCATTACTGTTTTGTCGCAACCTCCACATACCTCAACATGCTTTGGCTCGTAATATGCAAATACATGCTCAGCGTTCGACGGATCGCGGAAATAGTCGCACGCGTTTTTCACCTTCCTTCGTATACAGTTCTCACAATTATCGTCGCGACTTTCCTCCGAATCACAATAACGAAAATGCTCCGTCAAACATACATGACCCTCCTGGTTAGGCGGCATTTCCCAACAACCTGCACAAAACACGGGCTTCCTTGGTGTGTACTCTTGCAATATTACAGCCATACAATACAAATCGATATACCCCGGAAAACAACCGCAACCATTCAACGCTGAAGTTATCAATTCTGCTTCTTCGCCCGACAACATCGCAACGGTTACTGAAACTACCAGACACCATTGCCGGACTCTCCCACAGAGATATATATTTGATCCACACAGCTGCGATCCCCCACAGAGATATATTTGGACAGATGCCAACCGTCGCCACAGAGATGTATATTTGAACTGGACACATACCGCCAAAACTACCCCCCACAGAGAGAGACATTCGAAACGAACATCCGCCAGATGTCAACCATCCCCCACAGAGTATTATCTTTCATCACGTCCACATATCACGCAGAGCAAAAAATTCAATACTCACAGATGTCGACGCTCCCACGCAGAACCACACAGCTGCCGACAGCACCTGCACTCCCCCACAGAGCATGCGCACGCATTCATCCCCCACCACAAACACACCGCTACTATATAAACCACAAACACGCACACACCAAGCACAGAGCAGCAACGACAACACAACCAGAGACATCACCCAGTACAATCGATGATGACGTCACCAATCACCTATACAAACAATCGATCAATCAATCTATATTATTATCAATAATATTAACAACTATAATAAGGTTTAACAATACAACAATCTACAAACATATCATTTACCCCACCCACATCAATCACTATATTATTAGAACACCCACAACCCCTCCTTATTTGGAAACACCCAGTACAATCGATGACGTCACCTATAGAAACAATCGATCAATCTATATTATTATCAATAATATTAACAACTATAATAAGGTTTAACAATACAACAATCTACAAACATATCAATTACTATATTATTAGGACACCCTACATCTCCTTATTTGGAAAAAATATAAATAAATATGACACCTGTCAATCAATCAATCACTATCTTAGGTTAACAACACCCACATACCCTTACATACAACTCCTTATTTGGAAACACCCCCACCCACACCTAATTTAAAAAAAATCGATTTTCACCCAAAAAAAATGTATTGATCACTTATCGATTATTGGAAATCGATTAAGGTAATCGATACTGATTGGTTATCGTGCTATGGCTACCCCTTAACTACTGTAATGGGTCGTCGTCGGTCGCATGGCACTGCATTAAGAGGCCATATCATGGGCAGCGGAAAAACAGACCTTCATTCAGAACACTTTTACTCGAAAACTATTTGAGGCATTTGAATGAGCTTTGTGGTGAATTGATCAGAAAGGATGAATCTTAACAGTGATTATCGAATTTTTTTTATCACTTCCATATTTTAATAGATATTAGCTGTCAAATATCTCAGTTTTTGGATCGGCGTATAGAGCCCGATTCTAAGTTACTGTAAAAATTTAACCTTGCAAGCCTTTCTTGCATCCTTCCTGAGTAAACTGATTTTTTTATTTTTCAAATTGAGAGGCCCATTGTGACAATACGCCATTGCAAACATTGATATGCATTTTCAAACACCTTTGAGAATGGCTTTATTCGAGCCATAGCGGGGCTGGCCATCGGCTGGCGGGGTTATGTTCAAGTCCTACAAGTTCAGCCGTCTGCCGATAGATGACTCTGACCAGGTTTTACTACTGTGGGCGTGGCTTGGATTACTTCTTCTTCTACCCTTGGCATTGTCTTTTCCCTTGGGGGCAGCTTTTGACCGTGCTCCGACCATTTCGGAAAATCCAAAGTTGATTTCCTTCACCCGGCTGTTTTTTCATTGTGTTTCATTTGTCTTATTTCTATTTTCCAAAAGAATAAATACATTAATGCAGAGACTGTCCCAGTTGAATCTTACATAAATTATAGCAAAATTAAATTTGTTTTAAGTCAATTACATGCTCAAATAGGGCAATCGGGACTGGGGCTACAGGATACAGTGGGATCCAGACCACTGTGTAGTTCTACCGGGGATCGAACCTGAGACCCCTTGAATACAAGGCGAGATAATTACTACTAATTTCATCGAGGAAACTCAAGGACTTATTTGGGGAGGGGTCCGGACCCCTCCCCAAGAAAGACTTACCAAGTGAAAAAATTAAATAATGAAAATA
This sequence comes from Lepisma saccharinum, assembly GCF_977018435.1. Taxonomy (NCBI): domain Eukaryota; kingdom Metazoa; phylum Arthropoda; class Insecta; order Zygentoma; family Lepismatidae; genus Lepisma; species Lepisma saccharinum. The sequence goes on from NW_028142983.1 coordinate 610,627, forward strand.
TATTTGTGTAGCATTTATTACATAATCGATGGTTATAATTTCCTTTGAACTTATTGATTGATTTGTTGTTTCTAAGTCCACTTTTTGCACAGAAAGGCTAATCGGGACTGGACTTACAGCTTAAAGTGAGATTTGAACCACTACTTGCATCCACCGGGTATCCAACCCGGGATTCCTTGATTAGAAGGCAACGACGATACCACTGCGCCATCGAGGAGGCCCACTCTTTGAACTTATTGGAAGAAAGATTGGAAGTAGGGGGCTCAGAAGGACAGTACCAATTACCAAAGATTTATGCTTGCACGCTACTATTTATAACAATATGCATAAAATATTAATCACGAACTTTACTTTTCGCTAACCGGATCTAACATTCTCTTTTATTCAATAAATATTCAATTCTTCATCAATTTGAAAGAAATTTCTTTGCCAGGGCACTTGTTTTTTATGCAAATTATGCCGATCTTAACTACAGGTAAGCTAGATAATGAATACTTGCTGTTATCCGATCTTTTTACCTATTTATGTGATAATAATATAATTTTAACTTAAACATCATATTATTATTATAATTCCTGAAACAATTGGTTCGGTGTATTTCTAGATACGTGCCTTGGGAGGCCCTACAGAAATTACAGCGAAAGGAAGTGAGACAGTCGGGTACTCTTTCAAACTCTAAATCTTGTCCTTGTCCCAAGTTATGTAAACGCTCTTTCGTCTTCGTCTCGATCTCTGAATATAATTTCAATTATAGTCACATTAACTTCAACGCATTTTAAAGATACAATTTGTGTATATACAAAGAACACGCTTGGGCAATACATTCACATTTAGAGAACACCGATATATTTCATAAAGAGGTAAGACAACTATGCTGAAGGTAGATATTTAAATTTTAAATATAATTCACTGCACATTCAATTATACTATATGTAATGTTATGTTATAATAATGGAACCTACATCTTGCAATTTTTTTAATTCTAGTTTCATTAATATTTTACTTTGGATATTATGTGAATACATTAATCGTGATGGAGGGAGAAAACACACCGGAACGACAAGTGACCGGCGACATGTGTCGCTTGAGAATTTCACCAATCGAGCGTAGGCACGTGCGGCCTGTCATGCCGCTACGGTGTGAAACGTTGCTGCTGATTGGCTCGTTCCCAAGCGACATATGTTGCTTGTCGCTTCGGTGTGAGTTCTCCCTAAGAGGGCGAGTGACAATGAATTCAATTACATCTTCATAGCTTCTTCATGACTGAAAGAAGCTACTCGTGTCGCATGTCGCTCGGACTGGGACTTTCTCTCAATATCGTGTATCATGTCGACTCGGTTTGTTGTTCGTGCATGTTTTGCTTTAAACTGTATAGGCTCTTGTTGCTTGATGTGAATGTTCCGTGTCGCTTGGGAACGAGCCAGTCAACAGGAACGTTTCTCAATGTAGCTGCAGACCGAAGTGACAAGCGACACATACCTCTAGAGAACAATCCAATCAACAGCAACGTCTCACACAGCTGTAGAATAACATGTTACACAAGCCTGCGTTCAATTGGTGAAATCCTCAAGCGACACAGATATTTCACACCGTCTAAAGCAAAATATTCACTGTGCATGCGCGAACAACAGGCCAGGGCGACACGATGGACGGTATGAAAAAGAACTCAGTCCTAGGGACACACAAGCAACAGACAACACAAGCTGAATGGTTGATTGCGTTTATTACTGAGAGCCAGTTACCAAGAGACACGTGTCGCTTGTCGCGTGTTGCTTCGATATCAAATATCCCTAAAAGTAAGCAGCTTTGAAGCACAGTATGAATAGTTAGTAGGTAAACAGCAGTGACAAAACATATGATTGATTAATTGATTGATAGATAGATAGATAGATAGATAGAAAAAATTGCCTATAAATCCGCACCCTAATCATAACTTATTAAACATATCAAAACATATTTTTCATTCATCAATTTTTTACGCTTACAATAACCTCTAATTATTACTAAATCAATTTTTGTATTTTCCATCTAATATCTTATTATATTTAGCTCTTGCCAGTAGGCACTTTATCTTCTTATGTATATATTTTTTTTGGCCTCCATCTCATCAGACTTATCGTTCATTAATTTCCTCAATTATCTCATCCAACTCGTTTGTATTTCCACCCTTCTACATAAGAGTTGTAGCTTTCCTGGCGACGTCAATCGACGTTAGCTTCCACCGTATACATTGCTCTCGTCTTCAGGTAGGAGATGTTGCTATGTATGTGCTCGAAACGTTGGAAGATAACGCCGATTTAATCTGGCTGGTACACCTGTTCAAACCCTTCTACATGCTAAATTGAAACAACAATCTTTCGTAATCATTAAACAGGATGGAATAAATAGCGGGGAGGCTTTTGTAATATTAATAATTTGAATTACTTCCCCATTAAAAACTGAGCATCCTCGATGGCGCAGTGGTAGCGTCGTCGCCTTGTAATCAAGGGATCCCGGGTTCCATGCCTGGCTCAGTCCCGATTAGCCTTACTGTGCATAAAGTGGACTTAAAACACGAAATCAATAAATCATTAAGAATTAATTTTAAAATTTTATAATGAATTTCGGGTGAAAGATTCAATATACTAACCTCCATTATTAATTCAATGCCTAGAGAATTATAAAAAATGGGGGGGGGGGGGGTTGTATTTATATACACGAACGCTCGGGAGCCAATATAAGTTTACAACCTGCAAATCGGGTTTTCTCTACCGATTCAACCAATTCAATATCTCCAATGTTGTTTGTGTTGCACCTGATTCAAAATCGGTCATAATTTATTTCGGAAATTAGTTTTGGGAGGATAAAGACAGTCGATAGGAGAGCTTGACTGCCGTTCAATTCCCGGAGGAGATGGTGAGGAAAGTGGGCTCTCCCACTGCATGAGGTGCATCTACGTACAATGACTCTACTATATAACTACGTGGGAGCATAGAGACGATTTGCATAGCCTCTATAAATAAGCGAGACTGTGAATATGTAAAGAGCCACCACCACCCACCCACCAATACGCCTTCAAAACACATTGCATAATGCAGGTTGGTGGCTTTACCAATTTCTTTCAAATACAAGTAGTTAATTATAGTAACAAAACAGCTTTTTATATATAATTGGATTTTTCAAAATTACAACAAAATAACAAAGCAACCAATTTTGTTGTAATTCTATAAAGAATAAGTTAACATAGGCCAGAATCGGTAAACTTCCCGTTCGGACAAATGTCGCAGTTGAAGTAGCAGTCTAAACAGGTAAAAAACTGCTTACTGACACGTAATCTGACTTAAATTTGGCATAAAGCAGTCTATTTTTTTAGTTTGAAAGACCTTGTGACATTTGTCGAGCCGGGATGAAGTTCTTCATAACTAATTTAATTCGTAACACTACTAACGGACTTACTACGCCATTCGCATGATGTAATTAATAAATACAATTATTCTAATTACATGATTATTAAAAAGCAACCATTTCTTTGTAAATAATAATTTAAAATGCCTGTTTTTGACCAATCCCTCCCCTGTTGTAGGTTTGTTATCCATGAAATATCAATCTGGAATTTTTTTTGTTTCACAGGTACCTGTCATAGAGTAATCTTTACGCTGTAAATATCAATTTTTTTAGCTCCCCGATCGGAGACATCTGGGCTCAAAATTTTGAAAAAGAGAATCAAGAAACGATCAAAGAGCTATAACAGTAATTCAGCCGAAATACTCTGATATTACATAACTTCCCTAACAAAAATATCCTAAACTTTGAATTTTGGTCAAAATCAATATGTTGAAAAAATACGCGAAACATACAATGTAGCTTGAAATGTGCTGAAAACAATGTTTTTTACCCAAGCTATCATTTTTCTTAGATGAGTTATCATAATTACCGCAACTGTCTACAAAGGCTAAAAATGCCGCAAATCATAAGTCAAACAGGGCCGCAATTTTTAAACGAAGTCATGTAAAGGACAATACTACCCTTGCATAGGGGTTACAACAACAAAAATATAGGCTATATAAATAGAAAAAGTTGACCATTTTCTCAATTATTATCTTTTTGGACCACATGGTATTAAATGGCCATATTTTGATTTAGGCCTAATATTAATTAAAATATGCAAGTTTGATTAAATTAGTGCATATATTGTGTATCAGTGAAAGTTTTATAAAAATAGATCAAATACATTCACAGAGTTGGTTTTATGCAAGGATAATGTTGGAAAATTTTCTGCTTGAAATCATTCACACTGAGAATCGAACCTGGGTTTACTACGTGGCAGTCCGATGTCATATTTTCTCTCCTTTTCTCATATATCAGTATTTACTCAGTTCCATATTTTTTAACAATCACATTCAGAACATAAACATCCATGTCTTAATCGGGATTCGAACCCGGACCCCTGCTGTCGTAGCGCGCTGTGCTAACTACCTCGCCCCGGAGGTCAAATAGTATACTACTGGGACTCCTTATTCGTTGATGAGAAGAAGCTTTCACAATTATGTATGTTACAAACCACATATTGTTGCTGCAGGACTCTATATTATCGTCTGGAATTTTGACACGAAATGGTAAGATCAGCTTTTGGCAATGAAGACCCGAACAGCAAAACCTAGGACATGTCTGAGAAAAGAAATGCCAAGGGTTTTACGACCTGTCAATCACTAACTGCCCGTGTACCGGAGGAGGCGTGTTCTTGAGGGCCTCGCGAAGCGGGCCTGGACAAAACATCTGGTGGTGTAAACGCTGTGCGCGCTCTATCGGCAGAAGGAAGGCGAATTCGGAAAAGGCCTTTCCATGATATACAGTCTTAAGAATGGGCTGAATTATTTCCTGCATCCCAGCATCATCGATTATGGAAAATGGACGACCATTTTCAGCGACCAATTTGATCAGTGACGTCAGTAGAGAGTCTACTGTCAATTCTACACCATTGAGAACACTTGCCTTCCCCAGTTCCCCATTAAAAGGAAATGTATTGTGGTTTAAGCCGACAGTGTGTCGATCAAACTTCTTTCGTGACCGCACAACCAATGACCACCACTCTTGGACAATCCCGATATGAGAATTGTTTCTTGAAATGCGCTGCAGCTGTGGTGAAAAACACGATTCCAACGTGGATTTGATTAATATATTGTATGAACAGGGTTATTTATAGTACCTGGATTTAAACAGTTTGATGGCATGGTAGTCGGGTAGGAGACCAGGTGATTGGTTGGGAACGGAATGCAATGCGATGTAAGGCACTGTTGGAAAATCTTACATACTTCCTGTTCCCTTCCTACAGGTGATGACGCAATAGAAACTGGACCGGACGGACGTAGTAACTAGTGAGTCACCTACTTATTATTTGAATCAATAATGTTATTTTTTTATGTTGTAACAATTTTACATTTATTTTGTTATAATTGAAATCTGGGCTATAAAATATGAAAAATGACACCAAACACGACCAAGATATACGAATTACACACATATTGCCACTCAGAAGTAATAACTACGTATCCATATTATTATGTAGCGTATTGGAAGCAATGAGTTCGTGTTTGGTGTCATTTTTCACACTTATTTCATACAATTTTTAGGTATATAAAATATTGAGAATTCAGGAGGTACACAGAAATATTCAGTTATGTCAAGGGGGACTCTCAGGCAAAAAGTTTGAGAAACACTGCCTTAATGGCATTTCGGATCTATTTCCAAATATATGGATCTGACAGCCCCCAACATACCAAATTGTTCACTACGGAGTTTTATTCCGAAACAAATTTTAACTGAAAGTACACGAAGTGTTATGGTGCACCAAAATGTAGCGAAACATTTCAGTTCAGGTTCGGGTGTACACCGAAAATGTTCACAACGAGGTTTCATTTCCGAACTGAACTGAAACTGAAACTACATGGAGGATCATGGTGCACCGGAATGTAGCGAAACATTTCAGTTCAGATTCGGATGCCAACCACAAGTGTTCACACTGAGGTTTCATTCCAGAACTGAACTGAAACTGAATATACACTGAGGGTTATGGTGCACCAGAACGTAGCGAAACATTTCAGTTCAGGTTCGGGTGCGAGCCGAAAGTGTTCACAATGAGGTTTCATTCCAGAACTGAACTGAAACTGAAAGTACACGGAGGGTTATGGTGCACCAGAACGTAGCGAAACATTTCAGTTCAGGTTCGGGTGCGAGCCGAAAGTGTTCACAATGAGGTTTCATTCCAGAACTGAACTGAAACTGAAAGTACACGGAGGGTTATGGTGCACCGGAATGTAGCGAAACATTTCAGTTCAGGTTCGGGTGCGAACCAAAAGTATTCACACTGAGGTTTCATTCCAGAACTGAACTGAAACTGAAAGTACACTGAGGGTTATGGTGCACCAGAATGTAGCGAAACATTTCAGTTCAGGTTCGGGTGCGAACCAAAAGTATTCACACTGAGGTTTCATTCCAGAACTGAACTGAAACTGAAAGTACACTGAGGGTTATGGTGCACCAGAATGTAGCGAAACATTTCAGTTCAGGTTCGGGTGCGAACCAAAATTGTTCACACTGAGGTTTCATTCCAGAACTGAACTGAAACTGAAAGTACACTGAGGGTTATGGTGCACCAGAATGAAGCGAAACATTTCAGTTCAGGTTCGGGTGGAAACTATAAGTCGAACTGGTCGAACTATAAGTCGAGTTCAAATTTGGTTCGCAGTCTCTGGTTTTAAGTCCATTTCATGGTCGGATGTGCTCATCAGGACTACATGTTTAGTTCTAGCTTACCCATGCCATATGAGAAACTTACATACCAGGGGGCGGCTCATAATTCCACACTTTTCTTATCACTAAAATTCAAGAAAACATTTCATTATTCAATCACTGCTTCCTTTCCTGAATATATATGTGCAGTTGTTTATTAATTATAATACAAAAATTACTATCGTTAATAAAATTAATAACCAATTACTGCACGAGTGTCTCACATATATTTTATCATTCACTAAAACTCACAAAATCCAAAATATTTTTTTTTAATAATGCTTTTTAGTTTGCAGAAGTGCGGTTGTTTATTAATTATATTAACTACAATAATTACCATCACTACCAACCAATTGTATACTATCACTGACATGAGTGTCTCGATTGAGACACATTCAAAGATTGCGCCTGATATACACACCAAGTGCATTTTGCCTCCTAATTCATTACATTTGTTTTTATGAACAAAAGTAAAAAAGAAATATTGGGAACACCCTAAGAAACAATGTAATTTTATTTTCAAACAGTTGAAAAATCTAAAAAATAGAGGTGGTGGGGCTGCAAGCCCCCCTCCCCCTCGGTAAGCTACCTGAACCATTATGCAATATGTGTCTCCTGGGATAGGCTAATATCTGTCTCTTGGCTGCTACATCATGTAAATTTATTTTAGCTAGTTGTAAAATATGTCACTACAAACCTGTAAACTCATAACAGTAACTTCAAGTGAAATAGGTTAGCTGTAATTGCTAAAAAGCAAAAAAATCCGTTTTTTTTTTAAATAGGCGGTTTTTTTGCAACTCTACTCACATGTCAAGCTTTACAAAATGGATCCCTTGTACCAAATAAGAAGAAAGTTTGGTTTGCTCAATGCATTTTAAGACGACCATTTCAACATGGAGCTTCCCAACATGATGACTTTCTTATCGTCTCCATATAGTTGTGGCCAGCCCAGAACCACTGAATCCAGTTCGATATTTTGAATATTTGTTGGTCGCATGCAATAATTGGAATTGTTCTAGTTTCAGAAGATATACGGCTTTTAGAGTGACGTCAAACCCATGTCATATCATTGCAACTTATTTAGTCAACAGGAAACAAAAGCAGCAGTGTCTTTACATTAGGTAGATGAGTTGAAGTTTGAAGTGCTATCCAAACCATGTTGCACAGTCGGATTGCTATCAACTCATCTAGTTCATAACATGTCAACACCAGTTTAAAGTGGGATCCCAACCACTACATGCCTCCACCAGGGATCTAACCCGGGATACCTTGATTACAAGGCGACGACGCTACTACTGTGCCATCTGAGAGGCACTAATCGAAAAAAAGACTTAGACGGTTAAAGAACAACAGCATGTTTTAGAAGATTACTTGAAAAGTAAAATTAACGAAATTGAAATAAAAGTAGTAGAGGTGCAAATGAATTTGAGAAAGGGGTGGCAACCTAAAGTAAACTTGATATAAAATGGCTGACTATTTTAAATAGATGGAAGAACTACTTTAATGACGTTTTAAAAGTTCATGTAGGAGATAAATCAGAAATAAATTAAGTACGCACAGCAGAATCTAACTTGATTGAAGTTAAAGATGCCAAAGAGATAAATTAATCGAGAAGAAACATGTTAATATGTCTGACAAAAAATGTACAATTCATGATGACTTAAAAAAAGAAGAAGAAGATGCATTATCTCCATTGCTTTTTTTTTTAATTTTGCCTTGGAATATGCTTTTGGGAAGCTAAAAGAAACTAACGAAGTAGTTTTAGCATATGCAGATGATGTAGACTTACTGGGGAATGATGTAAATACAAATTAAGAATAATGCTAAAATATTTTTTTTCAAAGCAGCTAAAGAGAGATAGGTTTTAGAAGTTAGCAATGTGAAATCTAAAGATATGTGCTTACAGGCCGAAACCAAGTGATAACAACTTGTTTGAACCAGTTTTTCCAAATCCAAAATACTTGGGAGTAATACTAACAAATGAAAATGATATTAAAGAGGAAATGAAAAGAAGGCTTAATTCGTGTTACTTTTCTCTGTCTCCTCGTTTCATATCTAAGGAACTAAAAAAATAAAAAATATACAAATAGATCTTGCTCAGGATAAGGACAAATCGAACTGCAAGCATGAACTTTCGGGTTCAAGAAGGGTAGAGAATTAATTAATTAGTTAATATTCAATGTAATATGGTTTCACGTATTAAACAAAAACAAAGTTAGTAATATGGTATTCATATTGACAAGGGAATTCTTACAAAATCATTCCCCTCGTAAATTTTGCCAATAGCATTTTCATCATCCTGTGTTATTTCAAATCTTCAATTATGCAATGCAAAAAGAAGAATAATTTCCATGACGTGATAACATGAATTTGTACGTTGAAAGAGAAATGGAAACGAAGAGCTGTGAAAAAAAAAAAAGCTTGACTGACGAGCGGGAAACATAATAGAAATCAAGGAAGGAAAGTATGAACAGAGGAAAGGGGATATTCAAAGGAAGGTGGCTCTTCCATGATAATTTTTACTTTCTCAATCCGAACAAATTCATAAACATTATCATCATTGAATGTTGTTGTTGTTGTTGAGTTCGTGTTTTAAGTCCACTTTATGCACAGTATGGCTAATCGAGCCTGGACCTACAGTTTAAAGTGGGATCCGAACCACTTGTGCCTCCACAGGATATCAAACCCTGGACCTCTTGATTACAAGGAGACAACGCTACCACTGCGTCATGGGGAGGCCCCATCATTGAATGGTTGGTTACGTTGTCCCTCCGAACGAAAGACGGAATGCATACAAGCCTGTGCCTCCTAAGTTCATCGTGGCTTGCGAAATGAAAACTTCCGATGATTTTTTATTTTTTTTTAGAACATGCTTCGCTAGGGAGGTCAAATTACAAGTTCCGTAATTCGAATAACTTGTTGATTTCATTACGAACGAAGAAGAAATGCATGGCACTTAAAATGCTGTAGTATTATTACATCAGATCATCTTTTGTCTTGCTCGCGTCGATTAGTCTCCTTACGTTTCTTCTTCTTGTTGTTGTTTTTCGTCCAGAATCGCTTCCATCTCTCCTGTTATTACATTCGCAACTTCTAGATTATCACTTTTTCTCCCTGTAATTTTATAAATATAGTTTTTTTTCATGATCATCTAGAGAACACCAGATAAATTTCAGCAATATCGATCACTCAAATGGATATCATCATCTTCGTCCAATACAATTCTTGAAAATTTTACCTAGTCTTACCATAAATACTGTCCCAAAGTTGTAAGTAAATAGACACAAAATGGTGAGAGATATTGTAATATCAGAATAACATGAGGTGCATGGATGCATTATGAACCAAAATCACAAATAATTATTCGAAATGGCCACCTTTAGCACTGACACACTTCTGAAGTCTTCGTGGCCACTCATCAATGGAATTACGCAACACATCAAGTGGAAACTCCGCAGCTGCCTTCTGAAGAGACCGCTTTAAACTGTCAATATTGGGATGTCTCTTCTTGCAAGCCATCTCCTGAAGCTTGGACCACAATTTGTAGTCCGAAGGGTTTAAGTCTGGACTGGCAGAGGGCCAATCTGACGTGGAAATGAAGTCAGGAACATTTGCCTCCAACCACTGCTGGGTGGTGCGTTCTTTGTGTGCTGGGGCTTAGTCCTGCTGGAAGCTCCAGTTCTCTCCATGGAAGATGGTGTCGGTAAGATTCTTGCATAGTGTCTCAAGCACTGTCTGCTGGTACACTTTGGCTGATGTTTTTACCCCTTTTTCACAGAAATGGAGCGTGTCTTCATAGCAAATGTTCCAGACTTCATTTCCACTTCAGATTGGCCTTCTGCAAGTCCGGACTTATACCCTTTGGACTACAAATTGTGGTCCAAGCTTCAGGAGATGGCTTGGAAGAAGAGACATCCCAATATTGAAAGTTTAAAGCGGTCGGTCTCTTCAGAAGGCAGCTGCGGAGTTTCCACTTGATGCGTTGCGTAATTCCATTGATGAGTGGCCACGAAGACTTCAGAAGTGTGTCAGTGCTAAAGGTGGCCATTTCGAATAATTATTTGTGATTTTGGTTCATAATGCATCCATGCATCTCATGTTATTCTGATATTACAATATCTCTCACCATTTTGTGTCTATTTACTTACAACTTTGGGACAGTATTTATGGTAAGACTAGGTAAAATTTTCAAGAATTGTATTGGACGAAGATGATGATATCCATTTGAGTGATCGATATTGCTGAAATTTATCTGGTGTTCTCTAGATGATCATGAAAAAAAAACTATATTTATAAAATTACAGGGAGAAAAAGTGATAATCTAGAAGTTGCGAATGTAATAACAGGAGAGATGGAAGCGATTCTGGACGAAAAACAGCAACAAGAAGAAGAAACGTAAGGAGACTAATCGACGCGAGCAAGACAAAAGATGATCTGATGTAATAATACTACAGCATTTTAAGTGCCATGCATTTCTTCTTCGTTCGTAATGAAATCAACAAGTTATTCGAATTACGGAACTTGTAATTTGACCTCCCTAGCGAAGCATGTTCTAAAAAAAAATAAAAAATCATCGGAAGTTTTCATTTCGCAAGCCACGATGAACTTAGGAGGCACAGGCTTGTATGCATTCCGTCTTTCGTTCGGAGGGACAACGTAACCAACCATTCAATGATGGGGCCTCCCCATGACGCAGTGGTAGCGTTGTCTCCTTGTAATCAAGAGGTCCAGGGTTTGATATCCTGTGGAGGCACAAGTGGTTCGGATCCCACTTTAAACTGTAGGTCCAGGCTCGATTAGCCATACTGTGCATAAAGTGGACTTAAAACACGAACTCAACAACAACAACAACATTCAATGATGATAATGTTTATGAATTTGTTCGGACTGAGAAAGTAAAAATTATCATGGAAGAGCCACCTTCCTTTGAATATCCCCTTTCCTCTGTTCATACTTTCCTTCCTTGATTTCTATTATGTTTCCCGCTCGTCAGTCAAGCTTTTTTTTTCACAGCTCTTCGTTTCCATTTCTCTTTCAACGTGCAAATTCATGTTATCACGTCATGGAAATTATTCTTCTTTTTGCATTGCATAATTGAAGATTTGAAATAACACAGGATGATGAAAATGCTATTGGCAAAATTTACGAGGGGAATGATTTTGTAAGAATTCCCTTGTCAATATGAATACCATATTACTAACTTTGTTTTTGTTTAATACGTGAAACCATATTACATTGAATATTAACTAATTAATTAATTCTCTACCCTTCTTGAACCCGAAAGTTCATGCTTGCAGTTCGATTTGTCCTTATCCTGAGCAAGATCTATTTGTATATTTTTATTTTTTTAGTTCCTTAGATATGAAACGAGGAGACAGAGAAAAGTAACACGAATTAAGCCTTCTTTTCATTTCCTCTTTAATATCATTTTCATTTGTTAGTATTACTCCCAAGTATTTTGGATTTGGAAAAACTGGTTCAAACAAGTTGTTATCACTTGGTTTCGGCCTGTAAGCACATATCTTTAGATTTCACATTGCTAACTTCTAAAACCTATCTTTCTTTAGCTGCTTTGAAAAAAATATTTTAGCATTATTCTTAATTTGTATTTACATCATTCCCCAGTAAGTCTACATCATCTGCATATGCTAAAACTACTTCGTTAGTTTCTTTTAGCTTCCCAAAAGCATATTCCAAGGCAAAATTAAAAAAAAAAGCAATGGAGATAATGCATCTTCTTCTTCTTTTTTTAAGTCATCATGAATTGTACATTTTTTGTCAGACATATTAACAAGTTTCTTCTCGACTAATTTATCTCTTTGGCATCTTTAACTTCAATCAAGTTAGATTCTGCTGTGCGTACTTAATTTATTTCTGATTTATCTCCTACATGAACTTTTAAAACGTCATTAAAGTAGTTCTTCCATCTATTTAAAATAGTCAGCCATTTTATATCAAGTTTACTTTAGGTTGCCACCCCTTTCTCAAATTCATTTGCACCTCTACTACTTTTATTTCAATTTCGTTAATTTTACTTTTCAAGTAATCTTCTAAAACATGCTGTTGTTCTTTAACCGTCTAAGTCTTTTTTTCGATTAGTGCCTCTCAGATGGCACAGTAGTAGCGTCGTCGCCTTGTAATCAAGGTATCCCGGGTTAGATCCCTGGTGGAGGCATGTAGTGGTTGGGATCCCACTTTAAACTGCAGGTCCAGGCCCGATTAGCCTTAGTGTGCATAAAGTGGACTTAAATCAATCAATCTATTTCTATTAGGTTATGCGAACCATGGCTTACTTTTTTCTTGATTTATACTTTATTTAACTGCTGATTCTATTGCATTACGTACGTGTTCCCAATTCTTATTTACATCTGTTTCATTTTAAATCCTGCAAAATAAAAAAAAAAAATGTTCAATTGTATAGGTTGAAGTTCCTTATATGGAAATAAATTTAATTTTTTTTTAAATTCATTTTTTGCCAGGGATTGTATTTTTTTTTTAGTGGCATGTGCTTTCATAACTAACTAACTAACTCTCTAGCCTTCTCAAACTCAAAAGGTTCATGGCTGCATCAACACAGGCCTTCCATCTGTCCCTATCTTGAGAAAGATCTATATACTCTTTTTCCATCCCTACCAAAATTTTCCGTTAGGTCGATCCCAAATATTGTCCTTCCATCTTCGTTTTAGTTTTCCTACAGGTCTCTTACCATCAGGTCTCCCAACAAGAATCCTGTAAACTCATTTTTTTTTCCTCTCCCATTCGTGCCACATGGCCTGTCCACCTAAGTCTTCTTGATTTAATTAATCTAATAATATCTGGACATGAATATAAATTTATGTAGTTCTAAATTATGTAACCTTCTCCACTCACCTATCTTCTCACCCCTTTTAGATCCAAATATTTTCCTAACGATCTTATTTTCAAATACTCTCAATTTATGTTCCTCTTTCAATATGACAGACCAAGTTTCACATCCATATAATACAACAGGCAAAATTACTGTTTTGTATATTTTAACTATAAGTTTCTTAGAGAGAAGTAACATACATTTCCTAAATTTTAAGCCTACTTTTTTATTTTATATCCTCTTTAATATAATTTTCATTTGTTAATATTACTCCTAAGTATTTGAATTTTTAAACTGGTTCAAATAAGTTATCATGTGCTAACCACTGAACTGGAAATCAACAGCGTTGAGGCAGGGGTCCCAGGTTCAAATCCTGGCCTGGGCATGTGGTGCCCCTTCATTAATTTCATCATCATCACATACTCATCTTCGCGTTTAGCCAAAAGTGGCGGAAAAAAATAAAATAAACAAAATCAAGTAATTGGTGCTAACCACTACGTCACGAGGTCGACTGGTACAGAAAGGCTAATCGGGACTACAAATTTAAAGTAGGATCCAAACAACGAAGTGCCTCCACCGGGTATCGAACCCAGGACCCCTTGATTACAAGGCAATCGGGGATGCCCTCTCATGCACGGTGTTGAATCATGGACAATAAAGGCATCAGATCAAAATATCGGTGCCTTCGAAAAGGTGGTGCTGGTTGCGAATGCTACGAATCTATTAGACGTTTGAAAGAACTGACGAACGATTTGAAATGAATTGTGTATTCAAGAAAAGTTCTAGACAGTTTGCTGCCATCAGATTTTACAATACTTTGAGCATGTAGCACGTCGTTTTGAAACTGGTCCTGGAAATCCATTCTCCAAGGAATAGAAGAAGAATAAATATCCAGAGGTTATTTACCAATTAGATGGATGGATCAAATTGAACATTTTATATGGACTCACATTTCCTTACGAGATGCATACAGAAATTTAATTTTGAGAAATAAAGAGGACGAATTGAACGTAATTTAGTTGTACAGAATATTTACGAGAGATTGAGTATCTATATATTTCCGCAGATGCAACGACAATCTGGATACAGCAATCCGCGACCATTATTAAGAGCTGTTGTTGGATGACTTAACAATCACATCACCGCAGAAACAGATGGAACTGGTGAATAAAAAGCAGTTGTTTTGATGCAGCCATATCACTGCAAGAATCCTATATCCTTTCTTCCGCGTTACAGCATTATTGCTTCCAAGAGTATAGAACTTCATCCACAGCCGCATATTTATGGCCATCATCGCAGAAACGCCTCACGATATATAGAAACATGGACGGCACATGTTTTTTAGAAAGTTACATTACTGGAGCATGCATACTTGAAAATACGTTTTTTTTTTACACTCACCTTTCAGAGCCTTTTTTTCCGCTCTTTTAGTTCGTCACTGCAATGAAACGTAAAAAAGAAAGTTAGTATTAGGTCGTAGTAGATTACACTGAGGGTCCATTGACAGACGATCTCTGCCTTACAGGAAACCATCGTAAGGGGAGACAGCCTTATAGGAAAATGTCGTAAGTCATTTCAAAAATAGGTCAAAAGGGGTGCGCCAGAACGAAGCATCCCACCTGTCGGGTTTAGTGTGTCGGTCGAGTCTCGGTGTCCTCTGTCCTCCCATACCAAAATAAACATAGGTCGTCATGGAACCAATTTTTTTTTCATCAATCGAAAATTTTCTAAGTCCACAGCGTTAAAAATAATCTTAAATTGCAAATATCTCGAAAATGGTAAGAGTTATCGAAAAAATATATCGAAAAACACCCCCATACGGCATCGTTAGATACCCCCTGTCGATTTTGGAGGTGTAGGATACGTGTACCAAGTTTTGGTGGTCCTGGGGTCAAGGGGTAAGAAGTTAGCCCACCACCCTCCAAAACTTTTGATCACTCGTAACTTTTGAGCAAATAGTCGTAGAGAGGTCGGGTTTAGTGTGTCGGTCGAGTCTCGGTGTCCTCTGTCCTCCCATACCAAAATAAACATAGATCGTCATGGAACCAAAATTTGACCCCTCTGTCGAAAAATTTTCCAAGTCCTGCGTTAAATTGCAAATGTCTCGAGAAACAGTAAGAGATAGCGCAAAAATCCTCCCCGTTGACCCTTTGTCGATATTGGTGATGCAGAGTACGTGTACAAAGTTTTTAGAGGTCCTGGGTCAAGGGTGGGCCAATTGCCAAAATATTTTTTTCATCGCTCGTAACTTTCGAAAGGATGATCATAGAGAGCTGGGATTTCTTGCGTTAGCATCGTCTCGGTGTCCTCTGTCCTACCATACCAAAATAAACATAGGTCGTCATGGTACCAATTTTTCATCAATCGAAAATTTTCTAAGTCCACAGCGTTAAAAAATCTAAAATTGCAAATATCTCGAAAATGGTAAGAGTTATCGAAAAAATATATCGAAAAACACCCCCATACGGCATCGTTAGATGCCCCCTGTCGATTTTGGAGGTGTAGAATACGTATACCAAGTTTTGGTGGTCCTGGGGTCAAGGGGTAAGAAGTTAGCCCACCCACTCTCCAAAACTTTGATCACTCGTAACTTTTGAACAAATAGTCGTAGAGAGGTCGGGTTTAGTGCGTCGGTCGAGTCTCGGTGTCCTCTGTCCTCTGTCCTCCCATACCAAAATAAACATATGTCGTCATGGAACCAAAAATTTTCCGAAAATATTTTCCAAGTCCTGCGTTAAATTGCAAATATCTCGAATTTTTGACACTCTATTATTCTCGACTGAAATATTAAAACAAACAGAGTCCAATATAAGTTAGTTCGGTGCGTAAATAAAAAAAAATAATAGGTTAAGTTATATCACTGCACCACGCACCCCCTGGCGGGATTTTTTCTTTTTGGGGGCCAGGGATTTCCTTAACAAAAATAATTTTGATTATCACACACACACCACAGAAGATCACACATGAGTTTAAAAAAAAAAACATCGTGGCAGATTACGCTGAGAGCAGGTCGTTGTAGATTACACTGAGGGACCTTACAGTAAGAGGAGACAGACTTATAGGAAAATGTCGTAAGTCATTTCAAGAGTATGTCAAAGGGCGAGGTTAGCATAAGAGCAAATTTTCTCTTCGATAAATTGTCCTTTGCGAAACGTGCAATTACTTCAATGGGTACTGGCAGCCTCGTGTCTGTGGGAACGTTTTTTCTCGAGAGTAGAAGTGCCCAAGTGGATTCCCCGCTTGCTCAGCATCCCAAAAGCTACAAGATGCTGCAGTGGCTGTTCGGCACGCCGACGTTGATTTGGAACAATCACATGCAGATGATCGAGATCGCGTCCAAAAAAATGCAGAGGGAGAGAAACACTCGTGTATTTGAGTCACAATACAGAAATAATGAGAGGCGCGCGTGTGTGTGTGGCAGAGATCACATCGTTCCGAGCATTTTTTGATGTTTACGAAGGTCACGATATATAAACATTGCCGGATTTGGAAAATTACGATAAGGTGCATTCATCCTTCAAGGATGAGAAAGTGAATTTACTCATCACGGCTTTTCTGCGCCGTGAAACATCGTCAGCGCAATAAATGAGGCGCGGAACGTGGAGAGAAACTGAGTTTTTGAGGTTTCGATGCGATTTTCTGAGGGGTCGAAAAATCAGGGTTGGAGTCAAAGGCATATTTGTGACCTACTGTTACAGTTACTCATTTTAAAAAGTAACTCAGTTACAGTTACATGTACTTCAAAAGTAACTGTAAGTTACTTTTACAGTTACTTTCTGCTGAAAATTTTCTTGCAACCAAATTACATAAATCGATCATTAATTGTAATAAAATATTTTGTGAAGACTAACATGTCTTTTACTTATGTTACTGGTACATAATATAAGTTTTCTCATATTTATATTTATTACAAAATAAAGTGCTCTCCTGTGCTTTGCGCGACGCCATGGAGGCGTATAGGGGGTGTGAAGTTAGAGCTCGACACTTTCTTGATCATGGCCGAAGATGGGGTGATGTGATCAGAACCACGTCCCTGGAATCCTTTACCCTCCAGAGTAGTAGTAAGTAGTGACTCGTGAGGGCTCGACCAATGAACACGTGCGAGGGAACAGGATTGCGTGGAGAGCGAAAGGGACTGCAGCTCCCAGCTGTTTGTATCAGCGTGTAATGCTTCGCTCCTCCCAACTTCTTCCCATCCTTCTGCGCGACCTTGCTACAGAGATTCTCCCGTCACTACTTACGCAGAGACTTGTTTCCGATCGTTTGCTCCAGAGATACCCGGGACAGAGTATACTTTGGGAATACTCTGTCCCCGGAATCTCTGGAACAAGAGAACAAAATCTCTGTTTTGCTCCGCCCACTCTACCGTTACGCGCGGCTTTGCCCTACAGATTCCCAAGGCAGAGTGTATATTATCAGGATTCCTAAAGTATACTCTGTCCCGAGTATATCTGGAGCAAGCGATCGGAAACAAGTCTCTGCGTAAGTAGTGACGGGAGACGGCTTCACCAATGAACACGTGCAAGTGAACGGGATTGAGTGGAAGAGAGGATTGCGACTGAAGTTACCAGCCTTAACAGATGCGTGTACTGCTTCCCTCTGTCTACTCGATTTCCCCTCCCCCTTCTCTGCCGCTACGCGTGACCTTGCTGCACAAATTCCGGGGATAGAGTGTAGATTTACTTTCGTTGTGTAGTTTCTTGGATTGGCATTGGGGTATATCTCGCCGAATAGAAAAGTCTGCATCAACACTATGCTGACGTTAACGTCCTCAAGTTCAATCTCTAATACATGTAAATTCAACCATTCTGGACATTCACTAGGAATCAAACTAACTTAATTTGGTAATCTAGAACGAGTAATGCAGTTTTGTTCTAGCTCAAAAGGAAGAGCACAGTAATGCCGTTGTTAATGGGAGATCAAAGTAGGATCAGCCCCAATCATTGTTCATTTGATTTTTGTTATTCAGCGTTGCTTTGCAATGCAGTTCAAGGGATGGCGAAATGTATTGTGTCTTCCCTTACAGCATTATTTACCTCTCAACGCAAGCGACTCTCCTTCACTTGCTCTGCTGCATACTGTCCTTGAGGTGCAGTGTTTGAGTTTTTCTATTAAGGGAGAATTCACGCCGAAGAAACACGCGACACGCAACACGCGACATGCGACACGGAACACGTGTCGCTTGGAAGCCAACACTCAGTAATCAATGCAACCTTTCGAACCGAAGAGAAACGGCAAAATGCACGTGTCGCGTGTCGCTTACGTGCCTCTCGGACTGTGCCGTTTTCTCAATACCGTGCATCGTGTTGCTTCAGTTTGTTGTTGGCGCATGTGCAGCGAATGCTTCAATCCAACTAGCTGTATTGAGACTCTAGAAGAGAGCCCAACCGGCATTATGTTTGAACCTCTAATTTGTTGATATAATAAAGTATCGATATGTACAATGTTTTAAGATTTAAACACAACGTTCATTTCGCTTTATCAAGTTTTTTTGATGCAGTTATCTATCGGCTGTAATTTGCCTTCAACATCGTGAAAAGAGGCCGTGTTTTGGCCATTTACCTGACTGCTTTTATTTGAAAAAGTCAGCTTATGGAGGCACTTTAGTCCAAAATATATTAGTCAACATGGTAAAGTACTCTAGTGCATTGTTTTTCAACCGCCGGACCGCGACCCGATACCGTGCCCTCGTATCAACTATACTGAGCACCGAAATATTCTGCTGAAACTGGTTGACAACTATCATAATCCCAATATAATATTTGAGTTGTGAGTTTCCGTTTTATGTACAAATAGACTAATCAGAACTGAATCTGCCCGATGCCTCCCCGGTTATCAAACCCGGGATCACTTAATTACAAGGAGACGACGTTATCACTTTGTCTTCCAAATTTTTATTTTTATCAACAATCCTACTCACGTAGTCAAACTATTATTACTCTTATCATTATTCTAGAATTTATTTATCAATATTTAATTTCATAGGTACATGTTAATTCATGCATAAAATCTTAAATACTGTAAAGATTTACGAGGAAAATTCTTCGGCTAAGGGCATTGACTTAAGAAAAATACCGTGACATGGTTTCACGAAGGTTGAGAACCATTTCTCTAGTGTTTAGGTATTCGCTTTATTCAGGCTGAAAAGTCTAGGGTATACAGTTTGAGGTCAGTGCATATTATTTCTCAGTTTTCTCGTGCACAACATGCCTCTCCCAAGTTTCAATAACTTGCACAAATTTTACAACGCAATTTACATGTAACAATGTCTCTTGTTACGTTATTTTAGGGTGACTAATAAACTGATTAATGCAATTACGTATATCGGTGCCATCATGCAAACTGAGCAAAGAAACCAGTATCGCTTGCTGCGTGCATCTTGTCTCTTCGGTGTGAAACACTCGTGTTGCGTGTTGCATGTCGCATGTTGCATGTCGCGTGTCGCGTGTTTCTTCGGTGTGAATTCTCCCTAAAAGCACCTTATGCACAGATAGGCCAATCGGGACTTTAACTACAGTTGAATGTGGAATCCGAAGCGTGCTTCTACCGGTGCATCGGAATGCTCGCACCACACGGAGAGTTCGCATTGCAAGCGAGATGCTGAGACCTGATTTAAAAGCTGTGCAATTCAATTGAATGTTTTAAGTTTGTTTAGCGTAATAGATTCATCTGATGGTTGGGGATAAAACATCTTACTCAAACACGCAGGTAACTTCGAAGTCAGGAGTAGGAACAATATTGTTTCAGTGGTTGTTGCTGACGACTAGCAACAACCAACAACTTGTAGTTCCTGGAACAGTGATGGGCACCCTCGTTATTTTTCTGCAACGATGTCGTCATTTTTGCAATTGTTACACTCTCTTTGATCCGATTTCGAGACTTTTTCATGAAATTTTCAGTAAATATCTGAATTTTTCTGCAATTTTTTCCTCTCATTCAGTCGAAACAAAACCTCGACTACTTAGTCGAATAAAAATAGTCCACTACTATTTCAACTAAAATTACTCAAAGTAGTCGTTCGACTGATATTAGAAAAAGTACTCATTTGATCAATATTAGTCGTTTGAATACTATCTGCGCCAAAAATATCGAGACCTCAGTGTACGTGCTTGAAGAGTTATACTTCATGGGAGGAGAAAGCCAGATGTCCCGTATTCGGACCCCTGTTAAGGCATGCAGTTTTCTTCTAGCCCAAGGAGAAGAGCACACTGTTTCAGTGTTGTCCCAACATCCAATTCTTCCTCATCGTCGCGATTAACGCAAGAACTAGAAAAGCATCGCAAAATAACCGAAATTAAGTACAGATCTTAAGTTGAATACTCGGGAGCAGACAAGGAAAATTTTCCTACGGTCTTAAAACAATTTCAACTTCCTTACTTATTAGTGCCAATGCGTTTCAATTCCAGGCTGAGTTCAAGAACGTAATGGATATGACTAATCTTAGAACCATTGTAGTTCATGTGTTACGTATTCTCGAGTTCTCACAGACAACCTTCGAAGCTGACGCGTGGGTTGAAATGTTAGGGTGTTACGTCAGCGAACGTGTCGTTACAGTTGGGAAATGAACGAGTTCTTTGTTCTCCTTCTTGTTGACAACGTCGTTTCCTGCCTTTCGAACGCCAAAACGTTGAACTGGTCTTCCGAGGTGGAGGAAGGGAGGGGGTATTGTTGCATACTATCCGTGCAGCACCGCCTGTATTGGCACAAGGTGCTGGAGGTATTTCATAACTGATAACAGAACATAAATAAGCTAATTGTTCCGTTTCCTGTGTAATCGCGATATTCACCAAGTGAACTAATCATGAACATAACACTTGCTGCTTGGACATTGAGTCATAAACAAATTTCTCAATGTAGATGATGCATATCTTAATGTACTCGTAATTTACAGGTCTTTTTTCTAGTCTTCGTGATGAAGTGGTTAGAGTAACGCGCTGCGAAGTCAGAAGCTTCGGGTTCAAACCAGGGCCGCACCGGTCACCCGGGACACCGGGCATAATCCCGGTGCGCCCTTCCGAAAAAGCAAATTCTGTGCCTTTTTTCTACTGATCACAATCGGTCACAGAAATTTATTTCGGGGGGGTCCGAATCAAGTGTCTCAGAAATAATAATAATATTATTAACGTTTAGATTGCATCCATACAGCACAAATATCTCAGGGATATCCATTGGATATCCACAATGTTCAGATCAGATCCATGGATATTATGGATATCCATTGGATGTCCATTAGATATCCATTTCTGGATATCCAATTCTGAATATCCATTGGAGGTCTGTAGGATATCCAGAACTAGACATCTAAAACTCGATAAATTCTTGATATCTAATACACAGCCTAAACGTGTGTAGAATAGGGATGGCCAAACGGATTCGGATCCGGATCCGAAAGTTCCGGATCCGAAAATCCGGATCCGGAAGTTTTGTATCTCAATCCCATTATAATATTACCACACCCCTAAAGGTATTATGATCTTCGATTACAAAGAAATTTTTCATTTGTTAGTCCTACAAGATTTTTTTTCAAGTGTTGTTCCTAAAATAATTTGCTACTCATCGGCTAACACACTCGTGCACAAAAATAATCTTACTTGTTTAACATAAAATGTCAGAAGTGATTTTCTAAATTGCATTGAATTCATTCGAATGTATTGGAAATAGAAATACACATAAATGTGATACATTCCATTCCAGGATGAAACCTTTAACACATTTAACAAGACAGAAATGTTATACAAAAATTATACAATTGTTCTACAGTTACAGTTTTAAAAATTAAAATAAAACATTTTAATATATGCAGTGTTATATAATTACAAAGTGTAAGACTAACAAGGGAGGTTATCTAAGTGTCCCCCTCCGATTTTCATGAAACTTGGCAGATGTATAGAGGGGCTCAAAGAAAGAAATACGTGTTTTTTTGTTTCGGCTAAAAAACTGTTCTAGGGGGCAACCTCCCCTCAAATGTTAAGATGAGGACAAATTGAAGTGAGGATCTGACCCCTGTGTCCCCCTCCGATTTCCATGAAACTTGGCAGGTGTATAGAGGAACCCTATGCCCCCTGTTTCTTCCTATGCCATATTCGCGTGGTTTCGGGGTCAGATCCCCACTTCAATTTCTCCTCATCTTGACATTTGGGGGGGGGGGTTGCCCCCTAAAACAGTTTTTTAGCTGAAACACAAAAACATGTACTTCTTCCCCACGTCAATTTGTCCTCATCTTGACATTTGAGGCGGGTTTTGCCCCCTAAAACCGTTTTTAGCCGAAACAAAAAACACACGTATTTCTTCCTTTGGGCCCCTCTATACACCTGCCAAATTTCATGGAAATCGGAGGAGCACTTAGATAACCTCCCTTGTAAGTGTATTAATTACAAATCGCTCACGCTATATATATATATATATATATATATATATATATATATATATATATATATATATATATATATGTGTGTGTGTGTGTGTGTGTGTGTGTGTGTGTGTGTGTGTGTGTGTGTGTGTATGTATGTATGTATATATGTATATGTATAAGCTAATATGCTGAAATAAGATACATATACATATATACAGGGTGTCATTTTAATGGCGCCCACGGACCACGGAAACGTATAGAGGACATCAAAACAAACAACTTTTCTCAGTAACATTTTTCTCGTTGGTGCGTCGTTTCGGCGCTACAGTCGTTCAAAAAGCCCGTTTTGCCGCCTGAATGCTGGCAACCACACACAACATTTGATTGCATTGGTGACGTCATATCCCGTCGTGAAGCTATGCGTTCCAGTGTTGCCAGGAACACGCATATTCTGTGAAAAATGACATAGCTACAATCAGCCACATTATGTACCGTAACACAAAACGAGAAAACACGTTCAGTAACCTAACAGGAAGTAAACAAACGATACGAAAAATAGTAGAAAGAAAATAGAATTCAAGTGGAAGTGGTCATATCGAATTTTGTCTCAGCTTACATGTCAAATATTTGCAAATCTAGTTACCAAGTTGGCATCAACAATTTAGTCCATCCACTTCGTTCTTCTGATACTAGTTGTCTGTGACACACTGAACAGATGACAAAATACATAGAAATGAAAGAACTCAAAATTCCAAAGGTAAGCAACAGATAATATAATGTATATTTAGAGCATTATGAGGTAAGTGTCAAAAATGATGGAAACTACAGGGATATAAGTAGTAGTAATACAAGCTCTAAGACGACTTTGTGTTTATCTATGCACCGGATACACATGTGATAGTTTGCAAATGTGAACAGGGCAGTATATTCGGCACTGATTCATAATTAGATTGTTACTGTGGTTGTACTTGTTTTAGCCGTAATGTAACAACGTGAACCTCGGATACTTCCGTTATCAGCGCAAAAGTACCGCATGGCATCTGGATACAATCCTGTAGATATCAACCTTGCAACGAGATTTGCAAAATTTGACATGTAGTTGGGCGTAAACAGCCACGTGTAAGCTGTAAGTCCAATAAAATTTATTGATGTTGATATTTCAGATGTAGGCTGAGACAAAATCTAACATTGACATTTCATTTTGAATACGTTTTATACCATTTCTCATATCGTTGGTTCACTTCCCCCTTCCCCTAAGATGACTGCTGATCTTCTGGCTGGTAGGCTATGATGTTCGGTCTGCTGCACGTGTTTCTCGCTTCGTTTTACAGATAATAATGTGGTTAGTAGTTTGTCATTTTTCCAAAAAAATATGTGTTCCTTGCAACCCTACCGTGCGCTTTTTCGCCGCAGGATATGACGTCACAGGCACGATCAAATGTTGTGTTGGGTTGCCAGCATCCAGGCGGCAAAACGGTCTTTTTTGAACGGCTGTAGCGTCGAATCGACGCACCAACGAGAAAAATGTTACTGGGAAAAGTTGTTTGTTTTGATGTCCTCTATACGAATCTGTGGTCCGTGGGCGCCATTAAAATGACACCCTGTGTATATATGTATATATATATATATATATATATATATATATATATATATATATATATATATATATATATATATATATATATAGTGCGCGTGCGCGATTTGTAATTAATGCACTTACAAGGGAGGTTATCTAAGTGCCCCTCCGATTTCCATGAAACTTGGCAGGTGTATAGAGGGGCCCAAAGGAAGAAATACGTGTTTTTTTGTTTCGGCCAAAAAACTGTTTTAGGGGGCAACCCCCATCAAATGTCAAGATGAAGACAAATAAATACATTCTTACTTTCCAAAGAAGCGCTCATGTGGGATGGCCAAACGGATCCGGATCCGAAAAATTTTTAGATCCGGATTTCGGATCCGGCAGGATCCGGATCTGGCCAACCCTAATGTACAACTGGTTGTAAGAAACATTGTCCAATCCCGAATATCCAGTACGTCGAAAGATGTCTTCCAAAACTGAATATCCAAAACACATCCAATTCTGAATATTCAAAACTTCTCCAGATCTTGTCCAAAACTGGATATCCAAAATACATATAATTCTGTGTATCTAATACATGTCTAGTACTGATCCAGAACTTGTTATCCAACAATGAACATAAATAGGATATGTTTCGAATAGTAGAAAATGATAGGGGTGTGCGGGATTCCGAAAAGTCGGGACGGGAACGGGAAAAAAATTATCCGTCCCGATCCCGACTTATCGGGATCCCGAGCAGTCGGGAAATACCGACGGGTCATTTTTAAAAATCGTTAATTCTCAACGTTTTCTGCATTGTAAATGTCTGTAACTTATCGGAAATTGTTAGTTTTTTACCAGAAATGCGAAAACAATCACTTATAGTGAAAATGACGTGTAGGATTTGAGATTTCCAGAGCTTCGGGAAATTATGAACATTTCCCGACATTGTCGGGAAATTGTAAATTTTTCCCGTCCCGAATGTAGGGATTTAAAAAACTTCCCGTCCCGACCCAAAAAATTCTGTCCTGCACACCCCTAGAAAATGGTCATAGTATTCCCGTTGTGTATACTATTTTATACTTTATCTTGGAATTGAAACAATAATTGCATTGAAGCATTAGCGTTTCTAAACTTATTTACTTGTTATATTTAGTGCTTTAATATTTTTCTTCTTAGAATCAGAAAATTTCGATTTAGTCTTGTTAAAAGGAACAATACAATCGAGACTAAAATCCAGTAAATCCTACTTAGCTCAACCGGGAAAACCCGTTCCTTATATACGAGGTTTGGCTAGAAAAAAACCGGATTGATGTTGCTATTGCCAAACAACGAATGCGCGAAGGTTGAGCAATGCATGATTATATACTACCATACCCTGCCTACAGAATGACTAATTGCCCTGGGTGCAGGCCTCTCAGTTTCGCTGTGGCACTTGGACAAAGCGGAACGTGCGTCTGTGCTCCGTCGGAAAATTCTGAGTATTAAAATGGAACAGCGTGTCAATATGAAGTTCCTTTACAAACTGGGGAAATCCGCAACAGAAGCGTACGACATGTTAAAATCTGTGTACGGGGATGAGTGTTTATCACGCACACAAGTGTTTGAGTGGTTTAAACGGTTTAAAGAAGGACAGGAAATGATCCATGCACGTCGAAAACGGAAACAAACATTCAAAAAGTGAGTGATGTGATTCGAAAAGATCGTCGATTGACCATTAGAGCAGTTGCTGAAATCACAGGAATAGACAAAGAAAGTGTTCGACAAATTTTACACGAGAATTTGAACATGAGTAAAGTGTGTTCAAAACTCGTGCCAAGGAACCTGACATTGGAACAGAAGGAAGCTCGAGTGAACATTTGTACGGACACTTTGAAGAACATTGAAACAGACCCTCCATTTTTAGAGAGAGTGATAACCTGTGATGAATCGTGGTTTTTCACGTACGACCCTGACACAAAAGCGCCAATCAATGCATTGGAAGACCTCGAGTTCGCCACGTCACAAGAAAGCTCGCATGAGCAAGTCCAAATTCAAAGCCATGATGATTGTCTCTTTCGACATTCGAGGCATTGTGTACGTTCATTGGGTACACGAGGGACAAACTGTAAACCAACATCATTACATTAATGTGCTGAAAACCCTTCGTGAGCGAGTAAGAAGACGACGACCTGATTTGTGGCAACGGAAGTCATGGATTCTGCATCAAGACAATGCTCCTGTCAGTGAAGACATTTTTGGCTAAATATGGCATCCCAGTGTTAGAACATCCGCCGTATTCGCCGGACCTTGCTCCCTGTGACTTCTTTTTATTCCCCAGAGTGAAGTTCGCCCTAAAAGGAACCAGATTTGAGACAGTAGAAGCTGTGCAAAGAAAAGCGACGGATGTAATGAACATGATCTCCGAAAATGACTGGCAACACTGCTTCCAGCAATGGAAAATTCGTATGGAGCGGTGTACAGATCGTGCAGGGGAGTACTTTGAAGGAGATAAAGTTCCTGTTGTACAAAATGCCGAATAAAAGATTTCATAGCATCAGTCCGGTTGTTTTTTTAGCCAAACCTCGTATATTTAGCATAAACAGTAGCTATGCACATCATTTTCAGTTCGTGTGTTTTACGCCTGAGGCCTGAGTGAATCAGAAGCTTGTGACTGTTTTCCTTGTTGGTGAGCGTTTTCTTATTTGCTACTATTAGCGATTGAAACTTTTTAAAATCTTTGAATCAGAAATGCTACAATACACTGCCCGCAAATCTTAAAGGAATATTCCCAGATAGCACACAAGCTTGCGATAGCAAGTAGTGTTGCCCACGGGACGAGACGGGAAAGGCTTTTAAAAATTCGAGAGGAGACGAGATTGACCATGTGTCATAAGACAAACTAATATTTTCGAGACGAGACAGCATTTCCACGAGACGAGACAGCATTTCCACGAGACGAGACAGGCCAAAGTCTCGTCTCGTGGGCAACACTAATAGCAAGCTTGATATGACAAGCTGGAGGCAAGCTTGAAGTAATTATGTGGTACTTAGCATGGGTGGGTACATTTTTTAAAAAATATAACATTAGACACACCCATTTAATATAACAATAGAGATACTCATTAGACATAAACAATAATGACAAAATGAAATAAAACCGAAATACAGTGTTATGAAGTGAAATGTGGATATATTATGATGTTGATGTTACCCACAGTCGCTAGATATCACTGGCAAAATGTATAAAAGAAACTTACGTTTTCGTAACACAAATAATGGTATGTTTTGATTATAATTCCCAGATAGCACGTAAGTTAAGTGCAAGTTTGCACTTGATTTGCATTTGTCTTGCGAGACTTGCTTGGCACTTCAAGTTGAATGCAAGTTCACTGTAAGTGTGCAGGAACCATGAGTTTGCATTTTAAGTGAATATAAGTTTGCAGCAGGTGTATAAGTGACAATTTGCCTGATACTTGCGTATCACACTTGCAGCAAGTCTGGAGTTCAAGTCGTCATTAGAACGTATTGCGTACTCCGAAGGGTGCAACATTTTTACATTTTAGCTATCATTGATGCTTCTTGGCTCAACGCAGAGGTATCTCTCAGCAAGGGGGCCGACAGAAGGGGACCAGGGGGGCACTTACCCCTTTGAGATAGATATCTGGAAAAATTTCATGGAATTCGAATGGTTAAATTGAAGCGATATTTAATCAAATAATTTTGTTTTCTGTGATTTACAGGCTGTAAAGTTTCAGCAATTTGCTACCATGTCCTACAAAATCTTGGGAGACTGTTTTCAGCTGTTATTAGAATCATGTTCACTTCTGTAATGGCATTGGGAAGGGATTTTTTTTATATAATTCTGATTTCCGGTATTGAGAAAATCTCCATTTCCCCGACTAGGTCGTAAATTTTTCGAAATTTCCCAACACTGTGAAAATCTAGAATTGAACTTCCCCCCAAAGTGATTGATTTTGCACATCTGCAATAAAAATTGGCCATTTAAAGAAATTCCAGACCTTTTAAGTGCAGAAACTACGCAAGATTTGGTCACTGTTATATATGATAATTTGGAATTTCTCGACTGTTCGGAATCCCGAACACAGATTCTCGATCTCGCCAACTCGTTTTGAGATTGCTGTGATCAGCACCACGCTCCGACCGCCTTTACTCCCTCTACCAGGGTTGCTCGTTTACCCCGTTACCCATTTATTGTTATTTAACATTTACTCGGCCAATGGGACACATGTAACTCATAGAAAATATAGGCGTAGTTGGCCGATGGGTCACTGGTGCAGGAATCAAAACACAAAAGGCAATAAGAGGGGTTGGGTGGGCTGCGGCCCCAACTTTCAATGAAAAAATCATAAAAATAAGGGAGCTTGCCCCCTCTTCCCCGCTATTTTTGGACGGGGACGCAAACTTTAGCCTTATTTTCAAAGAATCGTCCTTTCTCAACCGAAAGAAAGACATTTCATGTTCCTGGGTGAATTACATTATAGAATATGTGTAAAGAGTTTCCATTTTTATGATTTTTTCATTGAAAGTTGGGGGCCGCGGCCCACTCAACCCCTCTTATTGGCTTTGGCGTTTTTATTTCTCCACGGTTGAATGCCCTGTTATTCTAGCTACAAAGCAAAAGTTACGCGAAGTAGATTGGTCAAATAGTCTACGAGTTATAACATTTTTTGTCAAATAAGTGTACGAATTTAAAATTCGCGCCAAAAGGCCTCGGCGAAACCGAAAAAATGTTATAACTTGTAGATTATTTGACCAATCTACTTCGGGTAACTTTTGTTTTGCAGCTAGAACATCAGGGCATGCAACCGTGCAGGAATCAAAACGCCAAGGCCAATAAGAGGGGTTTAGTGAGCCGCGGCCCACAACTTCCAATGAAAAATTCATACAAATGGGGAGTTTGCCCCTCTTTCCCCGCTCTTTTGGGAAGGAGAGGTAAACTTTAACCTTATTTTCAAAGAATGGTCTTTTTTAAACAGAATGAAAGTCATTTCATGTTCCTGGGTGCATTACATTATCGAATATGTGAAAAAAACTCCCCATTTTTATGATTTTTTTTCATTGAAAGTTGGGGGCCGCGGCCCACTTAACCCCTCTTATTGGCTTTGGCGTTTTGATTCCTGCACGACGGCACAGATGATTGGAGTACTATTTTTATATATACTATTCAGATTCTCGTTAAAAGAATATAGGTTAACCCATGATGAAATTAATATGTTAAAGAGAGGGCCTCCCCGATGGCGCAGTGGTAGCGTCGTCGCCTTGTATTCAAGGGGTCCCGGGTTCCACAAGTGGCTCGGATCCCACCTTAAACTGTAGGTCCAGTCCCGATTAGCCTTACTGTGCATAAAGTGGACTTAAAACACTAACTCAAAAATATGCTAATGATTTATTTGTCATGTAAAATTGGTCATTACTGAAATAAGAGTGTATTTGTCATGTAGAATTGCTCATTAATGAAAGATGAATGCAAAAGTACGCACACGGTTTCTTTTGTTTTGTGATAGCGACATGATCACAAGTACTTCAAACAAAAATCTTTCGTGTGGTTTATCATGCCGATTAAACGAGAAAGAGAAGAATTTTGTGACCACTAAGGTAAGTAAATAATTATACAATTCATAAGTAATAATTAAAACTGGTTTAAAACAATTCAGTAAAAACGCACACCTATGTGAGATACGAAACAATACCGTATATATTTTCACAATACTATTAGCATTGTCTGGGAAAATGACAGAAATGGTAAAAAAAAATATATTGCATTTATTTAGCGGGCGAGGTTCTTTTATGGCTTTTTTGTTGAGTCACGTAGTTAGATTAGATTGCTCTTAAAAAGAAAAAAAATCAGCTGGATTTGTACGCATGGCTTAGATCATGCAGTTAAAATCTGAGACTTTTTAAATTTCAACGGTGTTCATGGTATATAAAGTGATTTCATTCGAGATTAATGATGGTAAGAATTGGGTCTCACTGCAGATCATGTTCCTCTACGTAGACGAACAAAATTTATATTCCCTGAAAGTACGTACATTTTGCTTCCATTTTCCGGTGTTATTTTTTCGATTAGTATTATATTTTTGTGCGAAAAAATGTTTTTCCTGCTACTAGAAGCAATGCATTTCTCCATTCGTTCGTGTCCATATTGTTTACACATAGTTTCTTTCATTATTTGAGACGAGGAATGCCTACAAGGTTAGGTTAGGCCTGTTAGTTAGGTTCCAATAGCATAAATACAATGAAAAATGTTTTTCGTGCTACTAAAAGCTATGCATTTCTCCATTCGTTCGCGTCCATATTGTTTACGCACAGTTTTTTTCATTATTTCGACGAGGAATGCCTACAACGTTAGGTTAGGTTTTGTTAGCATAAATACAATGACAAATTATTATTTAGGCTAAAAGAATTAAACCTAGCTACCTAACAACATAGGCATTTTTTTGCTTTCACTACATTTGTGCAGTGCCACGATTTCAAGAGTGCCCATCTTGAACTCTTATTTCTTGTTTTTTTTGGTTTTTTTTCGAAAATTACACATTTCTGCACCTTGAAAGTTACTTTTCCTGATTAATAACTTCAAACCATTACCATAGAATTAGGAATCGCTTTCCTCCGAAGCAGCCCATATTCTGCAGTCTTACCTTTTTTTTACACAATTGGATTCCTATTTATGTCTGGTAAAACTTGCTTTGGAATATGAGTGATAACTTATCCCATGCTTTCTGAAGAACGATTTTTTGGTAAATGTATGTTATATCGGAGACACACTTCTTCAGTTTTACAGAAGAAACCACTTACGGAAATGAGTTTCTGTAGCATTTTGAAAGTTCTTGAAGCTAGAGTCTAGTTTACATCCTTCTTGTCCACTCCTTCTTACCTGTTTACGTCTTTCTTTGCACACTCCTTCTTGCCTGTTTACAAAACCGTGCTAGCAGACAGTCGGCGCTCCGGCATCCGTAGAGTAAGTAAGTTTTTATTTTTACACTTTCTGTCACTAACCATTCACGGGAACGAGGTATGCCTATGAGGTTAGGTTAGGCCTGTTAGGTTAGGTTCCATTAGCACTCATTTCACCCCTAAATATGTGCTTCATCATTGAAAAATGTCCTCAGTACGTTCAATCACGCATATCCGGACAACATCGGTTTTTCTCGATTTTCTCCTCCAGGAAATTTTTCCTCGCCTTGGGATTTACTTTGTTGAATTCCTTATAAAATAACCTTTCCAACGATATATGACATGTATTTCTTAGGAAATGGACGTAAACTTGACTCTTACCGTTCTTGGAGGTATTTTCTCACCGTAGAATGCTGCACAACAAGAAATAAGCACTTTTGATATAATAAACTTGCATTTTGTGCAAAGCAACAACATTATGCCATTGTTTCCATTATGTACCTGCAGATGGCCGAGTGTCGGAAGTCATGCAGTCTCGCCAGTGTTTCCAAACGTGCCTTTTTTTTACGAGAATTTTTTTTTAACTATGCTTACCTAAACCAACCTAACCTAACCTTGCTGGAAATGGTCCGTGGTGCTATCCGTCAATAGTTCGTGGGGCTATCGTGAACGGTTTTTGGGGCTATCCATCAATGGTTTGTGATGACATAATGAACACGAAAGTTAAGAAGGTAGAAACACTGCATACCCACTCCAAATCGACAAAACACAAGCCCGACGCGCAATGATCCACAGCTGTGTGAGCCATATTGTATGTTCTGCAACGGAAGAAAGGAACCAAAAGAATTACTCGTATTGTGAAAATCGTAGTTATTTTCGTGTAAAAAGCATAATGGCACCTTCAACTATGGTACGCAATACACAATTGGTAAGTACGAACCATCCGAAACACAAAATATCGGATTTTAATGTGTCTCCGATATAACAGACATTTACCCAATTTTTTTTGCTTCCGTATACTCCTATGTGATTGTTTGTGAACAGATATTCACTTAATGTAAGCTTGGATACGGGCTACCACTACCATTTACTTCACATGCGTTGGAGACAGAGCTATGATGCTTTCGTTGCTAAGTTAGGCATGTTAAGTTTAGGGCTCTAACATTCACAAACCATCTCTAAATGCTTTCTTTGTTAGGCTAGGTGAGTCAGGTTGATGGCTTTTAGAATTAAAATGACATCACTAAATGCTTCCAATGCATGCCCCCTTTGAGCCTCACATGGAAATCAGCCACATATGTGTCCAGTATTTTAAAGCACTTCTTAATACTTCTATAAAATTTGGGAACATCGTTAAACATTTGGTACCGTTACCAAATTACTTTACAAGTTCGTTGTGAGAAAAACTTAACTATTTCAGAATTCATTTTAACCCCCAAACTCCATTATTTCCATGCACCAGAAACTTCATTTTTTTTTTGAAACCAATCAAATTTTATGCGAGAAATAAATTCAAATGTTATAGAAGGAGCTGGTGACCAAATGTCCACTCTCGAAAATTACGTCTCTTATTATTTTAATAAGTCCATTTTTGTGCTTTACACAACATAAATTTAGTGACATGTCTGTTTTGTGTATATTTTGTCTTAACATTAAAGTTGTGTACAGAGGCCTAATTTTTATCTTGATAGATTTAATGCCACTATTGAAATGAGGAACGGACAAATATTGAGCTTCAAAAATAATTGTTTGATGTGAATCTCACTGCATCACCTCCATCGGGATACTAAGTCTAGACTCTTTGATTACAAGATAATAGTCACAACCAAGTTTTTTCTAACTGTCACTGTTTGGTAATATAAGAGTAACTGTACCTCATTATATTTAATCTGTACTAACTAATTCTTGATTCTTTTGCAGGTGACAGATAGCTTTCCACTGGAAATGAAATTAGTCAACCTTTTTCCTGTGAGTATAATAGTTTTTGTCCTTTGCTTTAACCTTATATTTCTAGTGATACATGAAATATTTTGGCTTTCTAATATCTGTGCAACCATTTGCAATGACAGTAGCCTTCATGATCACAAGAATTATCCAGATTTACTGTGAAAACCATATTTTCAAAATTAACTCAAACTGATTCCATGTCATGCACTTTATTGTAACCATGCAAATGAAAAATGGTTAATATTGACAGTAAAAAAAATGTTTTTGATCTTTGTCAGTTTTTTGCAAAGCTGGTCTGTAAAGTCAGATTTTTTTGTGTTTTTCACTGCAATTTGTAATATGCGATATCGCCCGAACGGATTTCTTCAAATATACAGGAGAAACTACGTACTGAAATCAGTTTCTGTAGCATTGTCGAAGTTCTTCGAGGTATTTTCTTTCGCGGAAACTGAAAAGTTCACCATAGAATGCTGTAGAACAAGAAATAATAACTTTTTATGTAAAGAACTTGCATTTTCTGTAAAGCGACATTATGCTGTTGTTTCCATCATGTACCTG
This sequence comes from Lepisma saccharinum, assembly GCF_977018435.1. Taxonomy (NCBI): domain Eukaryota; kingdom Metazoa; phylum Arthropoda; class Insecta; order Zygentoma; family Lepismatidae; genus Lepisma; species Lepisma saccharinum. The sequence continues at coordinate 644,554 of NW_028142983.1, forward strand.
CAGATTGTGCAAGCATCTCGCCAGTGTTTCCAAACGTGCCTTTTTTTTTATGAGATTTTTTTCTTCTTTTTTTTTAACTACGCTTACCTAACCTAACCTAGCCGGAAATGAATGGTCCGTGGGGCTATCGTGAATGGTTTTTGGGGCTATCCATCAATGGTTCGTGGGGCTCTCTGTCAATGGCCAGGAAAATGACATATTTTTGAGTATCATTGAAATAAAATTTTATTCATCCTAACCTATTTATGGTATATTGTATATACAGTCACGGACACTTCTGGGTTATAACAATTCCATTAACTTTCAATGGAATCGTTACAATCCACAAGTGTTCATGACTGTGCAAAGTAACCTTGTTATAGAGACATTTTAGGGCATTGACCTGTTGTAACTGCTATAAAAATTGAATATGATAATTTATGTGCAATGTTTTCTTTCTTCTTCTTTTTCATACCAAGTAACTTTTAAGTACTGTTGTGTCAGGGCTGAAGTGTACTGAAGTGTCCCTAAATAATTTAGGTTTCATTTTGTTCGTAAAGTATTGAGTATTTTTTTCAAGAAACACAAAATGTTATTGTTCTGTTCCAGGTGCATGTAGGACACTAGCAGTAGTATTGCAAGGGATGAGAACGTGTGGAGAAACCAGGCCAAAACGCACCAAAATAGTGAGTAAGTAGATTTACATTTCTTTTCTGGTTTTATATTCAATAAATACAGAATGTTGAATACATTGTTTTTGACAAACGTGAAATGTTAAATTTAAAAATCGGCTTGGCAGGCACTGGCCTTCCGAGCACTGGACACTAATTAGTGTAATTCAAATTGTTAAGGATTGTCTGAGTTCTTATCTTGGCAGGAATTGATAGCAGTTATGCAGAGAAACTGTTATCTTTTCATACATATACAGGAGTCCCGGGTTCGAATCCTGGCCTGGGCATGGATGTTTGTGAATGTCCATCAATTTCATCATTCATCTCCATGTAAATGTTCTGCACAAAATTCTACAAGACACCAATGAAGGTAGAGAACCTTAGGGTTTTAAAAGCAATTTTAGATTTTAACACCAAAATAGCATTTTATATTTGATTTTGATAAAAACTATGTTTAGTTGTTTTTTTAAAAAAAATATTTACTATTAACCTACAAGTACTATGGATGTCAATAATCACACAACTAGTATGGAGGGGTCTGTCAGACTGCTGCTTTGATTTTGATCTGTAAATTACCTGTTTTACTATTCTCAATTTCTGACGTGTTTTACATTACTTTACATGGTTACAGAAGACTATTTTAAAGCAGCTTTCATTTATTATTTTATAGTTAAAGAAATATAAGTTAATTTATGCAATGAGGAAGAAAATGGGCCACAAATTGTAACAGTTGTGTTGGGGAAGGGGAGGGGGGAAATTCCAAATTCTTAAAATGTCTATATTTTATCTTGTCAGAAAAGCAGGAGTTCAAAGTTATATGTAATATTTTGCTGAAATTAAAAATTAGTAACGAGCCATTAGAAGGAGAATGTTAAAAATAAAACTACTATGGTATGTCTGTCAGACAGTTCACCCAAAATATAATTCAATAAGATTTTGACAGACAAAGGCAAGTGTTCATTTATAGTTGGAGGGGTGTGAGAAATAAGCTAAAAGAGAAATTCAGAGCACTGTGCGAGACTGTAGGTAAGGGTCTTCATTAACATGCTTTATTCCAGCTGTGGTGCTCAGAAATGTTACTTTTATTTTAATTCGTGGATTCTAGCTACCAAAGAAATTATTCTGATAGAAAACAATTTGTGACAAAAATATGTTGTAGTTTACAAACAGAAGTAACAATTATACGCTCATGCTTGTATGTGTATGTATTGGGGTCTCTAGTATCCAAGTATATTGTTTCAATGATAATATTATCACTCTATGAAGCCAGAGAACCTGGGTTCTAATCTCAGCCGGGACATGGATGTTCGTTGTGAGTGTCTCTTAACCAATTTTATCATATCATCAACATTCTCATCTTCATGATTAGCCAAAACTCGCAGAAATGTGAAGTAAAAAAAAAAGATTAACACCGCCTAGTAAAAAAATTAACACCGCCTAGTAAAAAAAAGGTTCAAGGTTGGATTCCTTGAGAGTATGCATGGTAGTTGAGATATAACTTTAAATCGAAGGTTTAGTATCATTTGCTCTATGTATGTGTGTGTAAAATCAGCTTAAAAGAACAAAGAATATGTCGCATTTTATAATGCATTGAAAACTGTCACATGTAATCAAAAAAATTAGGAATTCTTGCAATGTTGAAGTAATGAAGTATTGATAATGTCACACCTCTGAAGTACACTGTAAATTCAGCCATACCCAGAAATGTATTTTTGTGTGTGTGGAGTAATGGAACTTGAATTGATGCCACGAATCTTATTTTTTCCACCATTTTTTATTTCAGAGAAATGAAGCTGGAAGCCCACGTAGACACAACAGGAAGTGATGGAAGAGCCTGACTAAGGACCCCTTACAAGACTGAATGAATACATGATCTGTAAAAACATGAGAAATATAAATAATGAGTTGAAATTACACATGTGGTATTTTTCTTTTATGCCTACTTTCAAGCTACAGGTGAAATTTATTAACGGCAATTTTATTATAAAATGAACGAATGCCACATCTATAACACTACATCCACTTTCACTTTGATCAGATTACAATAATCTGTTTACAACCGCAGGCTGCAAATGTAGTAAAGTCTTGTCCAATATAATTTTGGGGGAAGTGCATTGCTGGATTTGGGTGTAAACTCAAAATGAATATATTTAACTAGAAATTCACTTTCCCTTTGATGAGAGATTTATTCATACTTCTCCGACTAATTAGTCCATATCTTTTGTTTCTTTTTTAAAAAAAATAGTTCAAGTGTTTTCCATGTGTTTAGCTATTTTATTTTCTGCAGCAAATTTATGTATTTTTATTGGAGACTATTAATTAGTTTGATGAGTGCATAAGAATTACAAAATAGTTCGTATATGCTTCATGTACATTTAATGGCATTGAATTTAGTTTTAGACAATTTTTTTTTCTTTTTTGCATTTTTCTTCATGTTACTCATTTTATCAATTAGTAGTTAGTGTCAATTTTACATATCATTCGTCCTTAGATTTGGAAATATTGGTTAAAAATGTGACTACTTGGTTCTGTGGTGGGAATATTTACCCTACTGCATGTAGTGGGTCTGAATTAGATGAAGGGCTAGTAGGAAAAAATGGTGTAGTAGAGAAAATTATATCAATAGTTACACACACTCATTAGAAACCACATTTTCTATGTAACTACTGTGTAACTATTGGTTTAATTTTCTCTGATACACCATTTTTTCCTACTACTTCTTTATCTTATTCGGACCCACCACCTGCTGGTGTTAGTTGCCCAGCAAGATTGTGGTCAACTTGCTGCAAGTTTCAACACCTGCCTTGCAAGTTTCAGGTTAAGTTCCAGCAAGCCTCAGATCTTTAACACCTACTTTGCAAGTTCCAGGTTAACTTGTAGCAAGCCCTTGAGACTTTAACACTTGCCTTTCAAGTTTCATGTTAACTTGCAGCAAGCCTTGAGACTTATTGTGCAAGTTAGCTACAGGTTACAGTTAGAACTTACTTCAATTTCAAATGTTGGTAATTAGTACCTTTGCTTTCAATTTGCTGCAAATTTACAGACTTGCTTCCCGTTACTTGCATTGCAAACTTAATGTGGATTTGAGGTAAGTCTACCTTGCTATCTGGGGAATATAATGAAAAACAAAGATGTGTAAACATTAAGCTACAAGGATGAGAAGAAAATGTAATGCAGTGAATAAAAGTGAATCTCCCATGACCAACCCATCTGATTCATGACTATATAATCAGGAGCTATGTATGTTGAAGAACATCTCTCTCGGTTGGTCTCCCTTGACACATTCGCTGTGGGTTTGATTTCAGCACATTTGGAACGGACGGCTGTAGGAAACTGAATCCTATACAGTGGTTTGGTGTGTTCGAGGTGCCTTCGGCAGAATGCCTTGCTGTGAAAGGACATACATACAACCATTACTGCTTACTTTGGAGCAACTGTTTGCTAATCACGTTTGCAAACACTGGTGAGAACTCTGCTTATTTACAAGCAAACTGTGCTACAATTCTCGTTTGCAGCACTTTGTACTCTGCTTAACTAGAAGCAAACTGTGCTACAATTCTCGTTTGCAGCACTTTGTACTCTGCTTAATTAGAAGCAAACTGTGCTACAATTCTCGTTTGCAGCACCTTGTACTTTGCTTATTTTGGTTGCAATACTCTTTTGCAACACCTGAAATAACTCTGTCTCCTTAGTTTCGTCTTTGAAAAGGATTACTAGGTTGCCTCCTTTCGCTCGCCATGCATAAGGGGCTCCCCCAACATGTTGGGGGTGCAAACTCTCGAGACAGGATAATTCAAAAACAAGACCGAGGAAACTCAAGAAGCACTTCAGCCGATTCAAAAACATCCAGGGATCGCTCTCGATCTCCTCTTCAACAACAAAATAAGCAAAAATATCAAGAACAAGCACGCATATCAAAGTTCAATTCCAGAGATACTGCACAAACCGATGGTCGCACTGAAGTAAATTCCACTGTCTACAACTTCCTACTGCAACACTACGACCCCAAGTATAGAACTTCTAAGCTACTTCTTCAACAGTTGCAAAAATACCTACCCCGAGCACAAGTAGAACAAATTATATTCACCAGAAATGGCATCATTATAAAATCAAAAGATCCACAATTCCTCTCCACTCTGAGAAACAAAGTTTCGTTTGAAATTTTTGGACCACAAGCTGCTCTTTCCCAACTGACACCCAAAACCACCAAACAACCACCACCTCCAAAAAAACCACCACACATGTCAGTGGTTATCAGAGGCGTAGATCCAGAACTCGCTGATCAAGAAGTATTAGAAAAACTGCGTTTGGAAGGCCATGAAGCCATAAAATGCGTTCGAATACAGAACATTAATGGTCCAACTTTTCTGATGCGAGTCATAACAGATTGTTCCAACACGATCGATCGCTTACTTCATGAAGGGCTTACATATATCGCCAACGACACAGGGTTGAACCTTCACATTCAAAAGCACCCCTTCCATTACGATGCGAACGCTGCCAGAAATACAACTCCCACACTACGGCAAATTGCCCCGAAACACCTATCTGTTGCTATTGCTCTGGCCAACACACAACTAAAGATTGCACGAATCTAAATGCACCACCCAAGTGTAACACGTGCAAAGAGGTTCATCCCTCACATAGTTATCGCTGTGCTGCCCGTCCAAACCCTGAAGCATCACGACCCGACCTGACTGTACCATTAAGAACGAGGGACTCCACATCTCCACCACAAAACTCTTTGAAACAACCAGTGACGGTTGAAGATCTACTTCGATTCCAAACATTAACTCTACAAAATATCCACCCATTCCTGCGCCAACATATATTACAACAGATAGTACTGACAGCTAAAACTCTTTTTCGTGTTCACCTGTTTGCTACTTATTCTGGTCCACACGTACATTTTCAAATTGTACCACTGGAAACAGAAGTTTAGGAACCTAATTGTTATTTATATCATTATGGCAGGCTGTATACAGTATAATTTTCTATTTCTAAATATCCGATCATTGCCTAATCGAAAAGTTATATTGCAACACCTCCGTCTGGAAGAATCTGTTCACTGTTTTGCTCTAAACGAAACCTATCTCGCTCCAAAAATAAGCTGCCATATACCACCATACGATATTTTACGCCACGATGGTCCGCCCGGCTTACGACTAAATGGCGGCACAGCAATTGGAATAGATAGAAAATTACCATATCGAACAGTTACCTTCCCACCAAACTTCAACCTACCAGAACATACTGCTAGTACCATCTACTTTCCATCCCGGGTCGTTACATTCGCTACCATTTATGTAAGACCAGGGGGAGACTATTCCATACGAATTCTTTCAACATATCCAAAACCTCAGTAAACATTATATCATAGCAGCGGACATCAATTTTCATAGTCGCAGCATGCAAGACAAAACAAACTTTTTACAATTTCTGGACCAAAACACCACAGCGGAATTCCATGTACTGCCCAGAGCCACACGTCCCATAAGTAACACTACCCCTGACATCGTTATAACATCAACATCTCTTAGCGCCTATTTGAACATATCTGTGCTGGATTCCATTGACAGTGATCATGATCCAGTAAAAATCACCCTAAATCTTGGTAACCGCAATATAAGCAGTAAAATACAACCCCGAAAAATCTGGTGTTACAACAACGCAAATTGGGAAGCACATAGTGCACAACTACAGCAAGCATTTTTTGACCCACTTCCACCACCAAACAATTCAGAGGAACTCGATACGGCGGTGGAACATCTTACGGCACAGATTACCAGTGCGGCAACCACTAACATACCTACGACCACTCTCAATAGTTACAAACCAAAGCTACCTCCGCAATATCTTCATTTAATCACAGCATCACGACGAGAATACAGGGATTACCTACAGACGAGAAATCCTGAATCCCTAAACTTACACCGTCAATGGCTGCGTACAGTTCAAAACTATATAAAAGCTTATAAACAACGTCGATGGATTGAAACATGCAACCAATTGAGTGATGAAAGCCATCCCAGCAAGTATTGGAAACGTTTCAAGGTGCTTACTGGACAATCCAGTAGTACCCCTTATCCAATAACAATTAATGACGCAGCTCTAAACACCGACACTGATAAAGCTCATGCCTTCGCAAATGTCTTGCAAGACACTTTCACTCCAACACCTCAACTAGCTCCAAATCTCCGCCTCCAGACCAAAATTGACAAGAGCGACCAATCCCAATAATAGGCAACTGCAACCCAATAATACGCACGCTATTGATCCTAATAATGCTCTAACTGTTCCTATTACAACAGACGATATTCTCAATACTGTGCTTAGGAAGAGAAACACTTCTCCCGGCTTGGACAATATTACATACGTATTGATTAAACAGGCCCCACTTGCATTGCTGTCATTTCTGGCCATTATCTACAATTTTATCCTCCGCACAGGACACTACCCGATAGACTGGAAGATTTCGAAAGTTCTAATGTTTCCAAAGCCGAACAAAGATAGTACTAATCCCGCAAACTATAGACCTATTCAGCTCACATCAACCTTTAAGCAAAATATTCGAACGCATCATTGTTCGACGCATACACATGCACTTACAAGCTCACAATTTACTTCCGTCGCACCAAGCAGGCTTTAGACCTCAACACAGTGTCCTCGATAATTTGTTAAAACTAACGACTCGCATCACAAATCATTTCAACACTTCCAAACCATCATGTCTAGTGCTATTCGACTTGGAGAAAGCATTTGACAAAGTATGGCATGCTGGATTCATCTACAAGCTCCATAAATTCCATCTACCGCTTTGCTATATCAGATTAGTCCACAGCTTCCTAACAAATAGGATCGCCTATGTCACTGTAAATGGAGCAATGTCATACCCCATTTTCCCTTACTCTGGCGTTCCACAGGGTGCTGCATTATCACCACTACTCTACATACTATACGTTGCTGATATGCCAAAAAAAACCACAAGTTTCTATCTACCAATTCGCAGACGACACCGCATTTCTCGAATGTTGTTCAACCATCCAAGCTATAAACAAAGCTCTCCAACCGGCTATAAACTCCTTCCAAATATGGCGTGACACATGGCGTCCCACAATTAATGCTCTCAAAACACAAGCATTGGTGTTTCTACAGGCAGGCTGTCGCTCGAAGATCCAAAGGAACCCAACATTATTAGACATTAAAATACGGGGAACTCCTATTCTGCCTACCACCACTGCAAAATACCTGGGAGTCATATTTTACTCCAAGCTAACCTGGAAAACTCACTTGCTCAGCATTGTCCAGAAAGCTACAAATCGGCTAAGGTTACTCAAACGGCTAATTGGAACCTCGTGGGGACTCAACTTCCAGGTCATGTTACATACCTACAAGGCTTTCCTTCGACCAGCCATTACTTACGGCCACACTGCATGGATATCAGCACCAGATTCATTTTATCATAAACTACAAGTTCTGGAAAGACATGCTCTTCGTTTGGCCTTCAGAGTAGTCCTACCAAGTCCTCCACGACTACTGTATGAACGAATAACCTTTCCCGAAATCACAACTCACATCGAAGCCGTCCGTCAAAAATATATAACTCGTCGAATGAACTCGCACCATCCACAACTTCTCAGCACAATGTACGAAGATGCTCTACACGACTGCCTTCCCACATACTACTGCACACCATTACAGCATCTCTTAACCATGTATACCTTCCTGATAGATCCACAGCATCCAGACTATCAGCTATATAATATTCATCATCCTTCGGAACTACGGCACGTGATATATCCAACACATGCCACACCATAGCAAATTACTACTTTCCTAACTGAAGTAAATTTCCCACTACTGGCACTGCATAAATAAGATCCGAATGAACTACCCTCAGAATAAGTAAATATGTACCACTTCAATACTGAAACCACTTAGACCATCACCTTGCAAGGGAAAATATTCATGAAAACAATTCACTTACCAAAGAGAAGGTGTACCCTTCAAAACGGAAAACGAGGACAAAAAAAAGAAAACAAATGGTTAAGAAGACTTTTGAGATACAGAGTATTCTAACTCTGCTATGCTCTATCGGCGTGCATTACTGTAAACGGTGTAGCACACGCATCGGGAGGCTTTGCACATTCAGGGTCAATCAGATGCACGTAGAGGCGCTGTAGGAATCTCTGACTATCATTTCAATTTTTGGGCTGATAATAGTTAAATCAACCTTTTCTACACGTGCGGTGGAGTCTTGGTCACCGCCTAAAAATAATCCTCCAAGGCAACGTTTTTGCTCTGCAGTGGTTTACATTCGAACTGGTCTCTATAAGAGATAAGAGGGCATTGGATGTTCTTTCTTGTTCCACCCCTCGGAGTGGTGACATAGAAACGTAGGTTCCTAGACCTCTTATATAACGTCCAAGAACTATTGCAATGTCAGCCAGACATAAGAACCTTCCCTTTAGAGGGATGGAGTACCTCAAAGCCAGTTCAGCAGGCAAAATGACGCAGTTTACAGGTTTCACTTACCGACCAGAGAATTTTCAGGTCCCTTTGGGAAAACAAGGCGTTGCATCATCGCAACCTATACCCACCACAGATAAGGCAGCCCTCACATTCGGCGAATCTTCCAACAAACCTTCAGCAAAATTTACACTTGTTGACCGGCCTCGCCGCCAAAGGTCACTTACGGACTTGGACAGTCTCGCCCAACTATATGAAGGGAGACATCCAAAAAAACTACAAAAAACATGCAGTTATCACCTGAGGTCCCAATTTCAAATACATTTGCGTCCCTGGCACAAGATCCCTCAGGTGACATGGAGATCCCCCAAGAAGAGGTAACCCAACCACCTCAAACAACTCAACCTAAGAAAGTCCCACGACCTCCGCCTATTTCCTTGTTCGGAATTAAGGACACTTACGCCTTCACCTCTACTTTAAGCAAGACGCTTAGTCAACCTCCTCACATACAGCACAATAGAGAGAAGGTCACCTTCCAAATATAAACCAGGGCAGATTATGATAAAATAATTGCATTTTGCGACCAGACCAAACGAGAATATGCCACCGGCATCGTTCGCAGTGAACGGCATGTGAAGGTGGTAATACGAAAATTACCCATTGATACCTGTCTGGGCGACCTGGAGCAGGATCTGGAAGACAAGAACTATACACCTATATCAGTTCACCAAATGTCTCGCAGCAAGAAGGGCTCAAATGAACGAGTGTTGATGCCACTCTTTCTGGTGTCGCTTTCAAGAAACTCCACCACTCACGAAATATACAAAGAAGAATATTTTCTTGGCTACAGAATTAAAGTACAGGTACACAAACCACCCACCACACTACAGTGTTATCGCTGTCAGCGAATGGAACATGGCCAAAACTAATGTAAAGCACTGCCCCGCTGCCTCAAATGTGGACAGGGACACTTGACAAGGGCTTTTCTGAAAACAGACACCACTACCCCCAGTCAAATGTGCCAACTGCCAAGCTGATCACACCACAAACTTCAGAGGATGTCCAGTGTCCAAAGCCGACAGGGACGCTCAAACTTCCACCAACAAGAAGACGCAAAAATCTCCCCAACCATCATTTCTTAACAAACAACTGCAACTTCCGCAGAAACCACTGCTTCACAACAAACCTCGTCAACAGGCGCAAGCGCAGCCACTCAGCCCAGACACATCCCAACCAAAAACACCCATAAAGAGGCCCCTCCCCAACAAATATATCAGAATCCAATTTGGATGACACACCACCCTCAGACATTACACTCATTTTTGAGTTCTTCAAAGGAATTAATCTAAGCAAAATAATACCACATGTTAAAATAGGTATTGCTCGTCTTACCTCTGCTACGGAGACAGCCACAAAAGCAGCCGCATAAATCGATACCATTGCAGAAATGATTGACAATGGTTGTTTCTAGTCAGTCAAAAATTGAGGACTAAAAGTGGTAAACGTTGTAAGTGCCAAAAGCGAAAGTGTTGGGAAATCGCATCGTTCCGCACATCAGCCCGTAAGAACGTTCACACTAGTGACTTCTGTACACGCCCTTTGAACCACTTAGAGGGCTACCAGCCACTTTTCACTTTTACCACATTATGAAGCATGGTACATTTCACAGTTTAACGTTGAAAACGATGTTTGAATTATTGAGGTACTTAAATCGTTTATCAATTTTAATCTTCAATTCACCACTCACTTACCATCATGGCGTGGAACACAGATGGACTAAGAGGGCAGAGACATACCCTCATCCACTTTCTTCAACATAACAAAGTAGACGTAGCACTGACCAGTGAAACACACTTCTCCCACACAGTCAAAGGCTGGAAATTGCCCAACTATCTCATATACCGACTGGATGGAATTGGAAGGCCGAGAGGCGGATTATTATTAGTAGTAAAAAGATACTTTCCATCTCAGCAAGTACATTTACCAGCTTTGTACGGTCTAGAAGCACTAGCAGTGCGCATTCAGACTCCCGGAGAGTCACTCATTCTCGTCACTGGATACAGATCTCCTGCTATTGGACTTGTACCAGATGATTATGACAACATAAGTAAACTAGGCAATAAAGTGGTACTTGCCGGAGATCTCAATGCCAAGCATACATCCTGGCATTCACGGTATCCTAATAATTCAGGTGACCTACTACATGACTACATACTTCGATCCACCCTCACTATCCAAGCAACCCGGGAACCCACTCACTACCCGAAGCTGGGTGGCAGGCCTGACGTGCTAGATGTAGTCCTGAGTAAAGGAGACCCGTACGTAATCTCTGCTTTGGATTCAGACCACGAGCCTGTCATGTTCCGAGTTTTCCACCGTACTCTCATAGAAGGAGTCCCACCCTTCCTGAGACGCGAGACAAATTGGGATAAATTCAGATTAAATGTGAACACTCTTCTCGATCTTCATGATAGGCCTCAGATACCCCAGCAAATCGATCAGTCAGTATCACATCTCACCCACTCTGCTCAAAGCTGAGGCAGAAAGCACAGAAGTAACACAGGTACACCGATCGTCACAAATGACAGGCAGGCTTCGTCTCCAAATGAACATTCAGTACATTCGTCCCATGGACTCCTCACACACCAGATTCATAGAAAGAGCAAACGGACTGTACATGAGCCACAAGATCAGGTTGAAGTCCCTGTAATTGCTCTCGAGGAACAATTCACTCCAAATGAAGCTCCATCAGATGAGCATACAATCGCACATGTAAACAGGTCGATACGCACTTTCACCGCCAGACAAATGGAGCACATGCCAAAGTTGATTTCACCTCGAGAGGTAGAACGGCAAATCCAAAGATTGCCTAAAAAAAAAGGCTCCTGGGCCAGATGGTATACGACCCGAACTGCAGCGACATACCACTCGCAAATTACTTGTATACATTACATACATATTCAATGCCATCTTACAACTAGGCTACTTTCCCACTGCATGGAAGAAGGCAAAGGTAATAACATTACCCAAACCTGGAAAGAGTACTCTCAAACCGGAGAACAATAGGCCAATAAGTCTCAGTCTGAAGAAAGTCCTTGTGTGCTGTGATTCGACCAGCGTGTTGCAGTCTCTGGATTCGCCGTATTCCCGGCATCCGGTAGCGCAACGCATATTAAGACGGCTTGTGTCCTTGTATACAAATCTGCTGATGCAGATGGCGACGTTCTCGTTCAGCTTTTGCCAGCTAGCGACCTACGGAATGTGTTCCGTTGCTGCCTTCTTGACACTTGGCAGGCCGAGTGGGATACGGAAACGGGGAACAAGTTTCACGCTGTTAAGCCCACCATAGGTGCTTGGCGTTCCTCGTCCCGTCCCTCTCGGCGAGAAGAAGTTATTCTTACCCGCATGCGTCTAGGACACAGCCGTCTAACGCATGGTCACCTGCTCCAAGGGCTGGACCCTCCGTTGTGTCGTGTTTGCAATGTTTTATTAAGCATTCAACACATTCTCGTTGAATGTGTCGATCTTGCTTACCTCCGGCAGACTTTTAACCTTTCTGGCTGTGTGTCATCCCTCTTGGGTGATGACAGCAGTATTTTATCAAATGTTTTTAGTTTTTTGCGAAGAGCTGGACTCTTCCACCGTCTGTAAGGAGGCCTTTAGTTTGTTTGTTCTGACTTTTTAATGTGTCGTGTTTGTCTCGTGCAGGTGTCTTTACAACCTTGAACTTTCAGTTTTTCCCAAGGGGCTATCTACACCCCTTTTTTTTAAAATTTTCAGTCAGAATTTTAGATAAGGGGACAATTCTCCGTATACATAGAAGGGTGTGAAATGGCCTTAAGTGCCGACGCACCCAGAAATTTTAATTCAATCAATCAATCAAATTACCTGATTGCCAAAATTGGAAGAAATTAGAAATAAAATTAACCAAATCAATCAATTTCTCATTTCTTCCAAGTTTGGCTAATCGCGAAGATGAAGATCAGTAATGATGAGATGAAATTGACGAAAGGACACTCACAAAGGCAGGGATTCGTACTCAGGACCCTGGCGTCGTAGCACGCTGTGCTTACCAATCCACCACGGAGGCCGGCAGTTAAAGCTGGATCCGAACAACTACGTGACTCCGCCGGCTATCGAATCCCGAGCCCCTTCATAAGTCGAACACGTTACCATTACGCCAGCGAGCTGGCGATCATTGTCATAGAAGTCTCACTTCCACACCAGTCAAGGCTGAAGAAATAAAGTTTGAGGTTCTTGCGTGTTGTAAAGAATTGAAAAAGTATATTCGAGAGTTACCCTTTAATGAAATTGGACAAAAATGGTTTTTGAACTGCACCACAATGTGAAACGATTTTTGAAAATTTGAAAAAGTGCAAAGACCCCATCACGTACATTAAGAAAAAGCTTTAATATGTTTGATCGATTCTAAAGGTTGTCTTCCTTTTACGTATACCAAAATGTTAGATGAGGTTGAAAATACACGTATCTGATACTTCGAAGGAGAAACAAGAAGTATAGTACAGTAGTTACAAAATATATTTCTTGAAACTGTACAGATTGGTATTAGACTCCACTGCCTATAGCGATGCAATTTGGTGATGAGAATATGAACTGGAATATGTTTGATGAAAACTTGTCCGTCTGAGAGTGGCATAATCAGGCATGCTGATTGGAGAGGACTCGTTAGATTATTTATTTCTTGTCAAGAAATTGCACGTTTGGTTACTGACAACGTGTTCGAGGACTTTGGAGAGAGCAGGGAGAATACTGATCGGCAGGTGGTCACTAAGACTGACAACTTTGTTCGTCTTTGGTAGGGGTTGAACTTTCGCCAGTTTCCACATCGAGGGGAATATGCCTACGGATAAAGAGAAGTTAATAATGTTTGTTATGGGAACAAGAGTGTATGGGAGAATTTTCTTAATCATTAAGTTTGGATATGATTTTGAAACATTTGGAATCTCAATGTGTATACAACTGGAACCTCGAAACAAGAAAGCAAATTAAATATATTCTTTTAATACGTGAATAGATCTGTAAAGAAGGTAATAAGTGTCACTTTCTTTGCTTAGAGAATTTTAGCTTTAGTTATCAAAAGGTAGACTCACACACTTTTCTAGCAAGACTTCCGAAACCGTCAATGATGTTGTTCCTCGCACTTGAGTGGATCTATTATAGTAAAATAATTACAATCATTCTCTGAAGTTTAGTTAATTATCTTTATTAATACAAAGTTTGGACTACAGTTTTTCATAGTATGTCATTTCATGTATGTTTTACACAACATTTTGGACATTCCTGAACACAAGAAAATATCCTTAAATCCAGTGTCCAAGCTGAATGACTCCGTATAGTACCGTCGTCACGCTAAGTACAGTACAAATCTTTCTTATCTCTTCCTCTAGCATTCTATTCGTAGAAGAGTCAAATTCAAAGATAATTTTATCCGAATTGTCTACCACCATATGCATCCATTTCGTTTTGTGCAATGTGAGTTTAAAAAATTCAAACAAGCCTGCCAGTAAAGAGGAGGAAATCTCCCTATGAACGCGAGTATAAAAAAACCTTCAGTTACAAGAGTTGTAAATTGAAACAGAATAAAAATAGCGTTAAACAATTAGGATTCACATATCTATGAAATTTATCTGTACGTACATGAGAATATTGTAGATATCAGAATCACGTATCCTGAAAATACATTAACCTCGTAATAATTTAATGGTGCTTATTAAGCTCTAGAAAAGAGAAATAAAGGAAACAAAATACATATGTACTGATGGTGTGAAGCTCATACGAAAGGAAATGTAATATGTAAATTAAACACACTTACGTTTCTCTTGATTTGAAATTCAATAATTTTTATAGGCAAAAATATTAACATTTTGTGTAGAAAATACACAAAATACTAATCATGTTAAACCGTAAGTAGTGTCATTATCATTAAACTGCAAAAAAAACATACGAGCTAATATTTTGCAAACTATTGTTAAAAAAAATTCCAAACTTCAGCTATAAAGACTATAAAAATATTTTAAGTTGCAATCCAGAATGTTTTATTTTCACTAGAAGAAAATTTACTGAAATAATTATATTTTCATTAACACACTCAACAAACATTTGCATAGTAGGTTCACATATACAGTATCAGAAACACACTAATGTATATTTACATATAATTTTTTATTTGCTTTAATCAAACTGTTCAAATATTTTACAGAGCCGTTTACCAGAGGAAGCCTTTCTATAAAAAGCATATCTACATGCATGGTGCCAAAAAAACACACAAGCAATTTTAAGCGTGTTTTTTTAAAAAATAAAACAAACTATTTATATATAAAAAGTCTGATTTAAATAATAAAAACATCAAAAATGATTTTTGAAATACAAGGACAGAAAAGTCCTGACAGCAAAAATATAGCGCAGTCGTCAGTCAGTGTTGGCACATCGGCGACTCATGGTCAAGCTCTGCTCCCATAAATAGCCCAGCCTAGTTAGCACACGGGTGCTCAAGGAAAACCTTCTGCAGTGAGGATTACTTGTAGAATATATGTACTCCTTGTACGGCCTGCCGGTAGATTATACGAGTTGTATCTGGCTCAACCTCGTGCAGCGTGGACTATCTGTAGAACGAACGCGCATTGTATCAGGTAACGGTTAGATGATGATTTTTTTTTTACTGTTGGGAGACGGCCTACTAGTAGAAAGGAAACAAAGGGTACCCTTCGGCCTACAAGTAAATTTACACATCTCGCTACAGGCGAAGTGGAAGTGGCTTCCTCTTTTGGCCTACTCTGGTAGAACGGAAATGCGATATAGTAATATCCCTCGGCCTACCAGGTTGTCTACATTATGTTAAATATGTCGGTCACCGTTTATTAGTATTCTATAAAAGGCAAAAAAGCAGTTCATGAAATACTGCAGTTAGTTGATATTATTTTAATAATAAATTAGGAGTGAAAGTTAAGTAATCTATTAAGATTACAAGCTTGTAGTAAATTCATATTATTTTTAGTATTATTATATTGTTGGTAGGAAGGAAGATTAAATGTTCCGCGAGTCGCGAACTAATGCCATATTGTTTCCATAAGCCAACACTGTTGTTTTCCCGAATTCAAACAAATGATTTTCAAAAATTTAATTATGCTGAGATCTTCAGAAAGAACGAAGTGCAGTGAAGTTATATAAGAAGAAATAGTGAATTCCTCCTGTGTGTGTAAATATATACAAATGCCCTAGTGTACTAAACTTGTTAAGTCGAGAACTATATACATTGTGCGTACACCCGAACCAGGAGTGTCATATCTCCGGCGTGTATACAGCTAGCGTGAGAAGTTGTAAGTTAAACTATTTGGCGTCCGGCTTGAGTGATCGCTCAGTGAAGATAGACAATTGAATTAGTGTGACAGGGACGCGCGCGTTGCATCCCCCTATTTCGTTCGCATAGTGAAGGATGTAGCAGATATTTGGTGCGCCCTGTATGCATTTGCACCTGTCCTTTTCTTGCCCATCTGGGGACATAGCAGTTTATTGGCGTCCAAAATGTGGGGCGTTGTATAGTTATTGTGCGAGGACAAAGAATGCCGAAATTAGTAACTTATAAGCAATAATGAAGCAATGTGTACCTATGATTGAAGAATGATGAAATATGGTCATTTCGTACACAGTGCACTGTTTACAGAAATATCTGATAAGAGTAAGAGGAGAGGATAGAACGTTACACTGAATCATAATTTGTTAGAAATCATGGTTGGTGATAAGAATTGGTTATGATTGATTGTTTTGACTTATTTACTTCGCTTTTGTGTCACCTTTTGGCTAATCGGGAAGATGAAGGGACATTCACAAAGAAAATCTATGCCCAGGTCGGGATTGGATCCCCTGGCATCGCAGTCCCGTATGCTAACCACTCCGCCACGGAAGTCGTCTCGTAATTCAATAATACTTGTGTATAGTTATCAATACTTGCATCAAGCCAGGTAACGATGTACAAATGAAGAACACGAAAGTAGTCTGCACTGTAAGTGCCTGGGAAAATGGGACGAAGGGAATGAATGCTAGATTTTTTTTGATTTTTTGAATTTAAAATTTTGGGAGCGTCAGCACTTGGGCTATTTTGCTCCCGTCACATTATATACGGGGGCCAGCCCCTTATCATTACAAATAGCAACTCTAGCGTTGCATAACTAAAAATGTTAAAATGTTCTGACTTCTGTTAAAAGCTGAGGCCGTAAACGGGCACCCAGCACAAAGGAAAACAAACAGGACAACACACACAAAATTATACTGGCCATAGTGCCAGTCGCCAGAGCCTCGTTAGTCATTAGTCCAGGGTGCACTACGTGGAAGTGAGGTTGACTTTTGGGCGCCTACGTGGAAGGTCACCCCTTACACCCCGAATGCTAGATAGGCTCGTCATAAGAAAGACAGAGTAATGCCGATTGGACGAAATATAAGTCACATAATATCCTAAAGCTGAAGGAGAAGTTATATACTATAATAATCTGCGCCTGGTAAATCGAATATATCAACTGTAATCCACACAAACATATATATGGATGTTCAACAACTTTCCTCAATTAGCTTGAAATTTCTGGCGCTATTTCTCCTAGACGGAGATTTCTTTCCGTGCAGTCTCACTGTCTGCCCCACCACTCGTGTGGATGATCAAGAGATTTCCTGACTTCAAGAGGCCGCGCATGCACCCCCAGCTTTGCCGCACACCTGCAACATGTTAGTCTACAAATTTCCGTCGAGTGAAGTAACCCCTTTACTTGCAGCCATTGTAACGGTTGCCGGGCCTGTGCCCAAGCACTACCGTTAGGGGTATGCAGATCAGACGTCTGGGCTCGAGCTGTAAAGGAATACATTAATATTATGGTAGAGTCTCAATACTAAATAGGAGAACCTGTAAGGTGTAGACATAATTAGGGCATAAGTAATGATTAACAATAACAAGGTTTATTATAGATAACAGATGCGGCTGATATATGCAGAATATCCCAGCCTACGTGTTAAGGGGAGGGAGCTGAAATGAAAGAAGGGTAGATTAGCGATACGTGAAGTTCCTTGTCCATCTTCTAAGTGCCTGAAGACAGCCTGTACTTGGCTGGGTGGATAACCATCTTGGGTCGGAGACTGGACAGCGCCTCCGGCCGATCCTCTGATCTGTTGGTCGACTACCACACCTCTAGTCTTCTGACTAGAGCTTATATACTTCGGGTGTGCCCGAAACAATCTTAGGCGGGGTTATTTCTGTTGCCTCGTGTCGTTGTCAGGAAGTGTAGAAGGTCAGGGAGGCATGGACAGAAGTCTGACTGTAATTACCTCGCGTCATCGGTCGTTCGCATGTGGTGTCCTCACATGTGGGGCTCTCCGCACGTGGAGTAACTGATCGTATCTGGTTCCTAGAAACCTTCTCAGTAACCGCAGCTTTCCTGTTGTATCTGACCTTACTTCACTGAAGGGTAGCAAGTACATGTGGACTGAAGACAGGCAAGATAAGATCGATCCACAGCGCCCTGAGTGCTTCCTGTTGAAAACCGCACCCAAATCCAAGTTTACAGAAAGTCACGAACGTACAGAAACTTGCACGTTACACCATTGTCCGTAACTACACAATATAACTAGCTCATTCCCTGGACCTGGACGTGTTTTTGCGCTCCGCTACATGTGATGGTTCTCGCTGTTCCTACTGTGCAGTAGCTTTGATTGGATGATTGATTGATTTGGTGTTTTAAGTCCACATTACGCACAGTAACGCTAATCGGGACGGGACCTACAGTTAATAGTGGATCCGAACCACTATGTGCCTCCACCGGGTATCAAACCCGAGACCCCTTGATTACAAGGTGACGACGCAACCTCTGCGCCATCGGGGAGGCCCACTGTCCAGTATCTGAACGGGCGATTGCGAAATTCTGATTTTTTGCGGGGAATGCATCTGCTTGACCTTGAGGAAGGGGAAGAATCGTCCTTTTTCTTCGAGATCAGCTATTATACGGTGGCGGACTCGTATTCGGGAGTTCATATATTGTATTTCTCTGCCGACCATTTTGACTTAAATTTTTCGTAATATTTCTTAGTAATTTAGGGGGAATGTTGTGATGGTAACTTTAATGAAAGCAATGAATCTTGCCTCCCACTTCCTCATCAGTTCGCATAGTTTTTTCTCTTCAGTTCAAGGTTAATCTATTGCGCAAAGGAGCACTGTTAAATTAAATTAAGGGACCATTACACATCAAGTTCTATTTACATAGCGGTTTGGGCCCATTTTAAACTGATTAGCCTATCTGTACACAAAGTGGATCTAAAACTCAAACTTGTTTGTAAATACGTATTGAGTTTTTTTTTTTGTTCCTTTCCAGGCACATATAAACTGGACCTACAGTTTCAAGTGGGCTTACAACCACTATGTGCCTCCATCGAGTATCGAACCCGGGACTTCTTGATTAAACGGCGACAACGATATTAAAATGCGAACGACGAGGGAGCAAGCGGGTCCGGTAAATATTTGACACACACATGGTAAAATGGGAAAGGTAGTTTCCTAGTTTAATACATCCTGCAACATATGCAACCAACTTTACAACCATGTTGTTTGGGTTTCATGAAAGTAAGGCGTTCATAGTTGCTCGTCTCTGACGACAATCTCTTCTCGAGTTGGGGCTGATTGTTGGATATTTTCACCAAAAACAATGAAAGAAGATTGATTGTTTGAGTTGTTGTTTTAAGTCCACTGTATGCACAGCAAGGCTAATCGGGACTGGACTAAAAGTTTAAAGTAAGATCCGAACCACCGGGAATCGAGCACAGGACCCCCACAGGACCCCTTGGTTACAAGGCGGCGACGCTACCACTGCGCCATCGGGGAGGATCAGTGAAAGAAGAAGAACTGTGGAATGGTAAATTTCGGTTGATTGATTTGCTTGATTTTAGTTCGGAAGCATACAGAAGCGCCGATATGCGATCGGAAGTATTGTGGTAGAGAGAGAATAAGCGACCGCGCATTCCGAACCACACACACTAATGCACCATCATTTTTAAATGCAGAGCCTTCTCAATGATGTCGCATCGGTCCCGAACAAATACCGACACTAATCATAGATTCAAAATATCCCGTTCCCCTGCGCCACCTTGTAATTTAACAATTCCTGCAGCAAGATGAAAGTACCGTTCGTTTTGCTATATCTCACTGATAGTCAATACTCGGCAGTTTCATTCGCTTTGAAGACCTCAATGCGCTAGTTTTTATCACAATTTCCAGCTATGCTGGGTCATCAATATTTCGTGGCAAGTTTTGTTTGTGCAGAATGACAAAACTCGCTGCTACTTACGACTATCGCGTCATGCTTAGCAAGAATATATTTGTAGCTACAAAGCTACAGTCAAAGGTAACTGTAATTGTTTATCCAATAGAATACAAATATAATTTTGTTAATTTATCTTTCCCCTTCTTCCCCTACCAAACGTGAAACGTTACAAAATCACAGAAAAGTTGAAAATGTTCATCTCACAGATCTAGTCCTGTCGTCAAGGTTTGCATGGTGTTTTCCTCACATGATGTTCTCCTTAATATTTAACTTTGGTCTCATCGGGTGACATTCCGGGCCAAGACACGGGAAGCTCCTGGTGGAGACTGCGAAGTGTGGCCGGCCATTGTCGTGCATGAGAAACTTAGGGTACCAAACAACTTTTTATCCAGCACATCGTCGAGATAATCGTTCGACGTCAGGTAGCCATACTGTAAAAATGGTGGTAATGCAAAGCAGACAATGGTCTCAGGATGTCCACACCATATACTGATCAGCATTTAACCTCAGTGGTGTTAAAACAACAAAGATAAAAGGTTATGATCAGACCCATTTTAATTGTTTAATTGTTCAATTGTTTATATTTCTGTAAACAGCATGGATACCTTAATACAGTATTTTTCATGAATACATTACATACAAATGGATATATAAAACACAAGATATTTGTACAGACACATGGTAACATGTAAGTAAAATATTTTATAAACATACCCAAAAACTACATGAATTTACAAAATACAATTAAATACATTTCAAAATAGATAGAGAAGAGCTTTTTGTTGATTACCTTTACGTGTGATGTCAAATGGAAATAAAAGACATTTTGAAAATTTAACTTGCTATACTTGAATTAGAAGTGTTGATAAGGAAAATAAGATAGTTGTTTCTTTGTGCTTCATGTCCAGTAATAATAATGAAGTATTTCCTCTAAGATTTATTAAATTCGCCTTAAAGGAGTCGAAGGGTTTCAGTAAGTTATCTTACCCGTAATATTATTTAAGAAGTTTGAATTTATAATATAGAAATGTGATAAACCTGTTCTGTATCTTTTCCATTAATTTTTTCATCTTTGAGATACAAATGAAATACCAAACTGGAATATTATATTCCACTATAGGTCCGACAAATGTTGTAAACATTAAAATTGTTCGATCTACTCCATTTTTTTTAAACAAAATAAAGGTACAGTGCATTCTTACTTTACATGTAATGTGGTTGATATAATCTTCAAATTTCAAACGTCTGTCAAAAATAATACCAAGATCCTTCATGAATTGAACATGTTTGATGACATAATTACTGATAAAATAATTGAAATGTATGAAGTTTTCGTTCCTAGAGAACGTCAGCATAGATTATTTTAATGAATTGATAGACAATAAGTTAGCACTTACCCAATCATGAACTGAGTTAAGATCCTGCTGCTCTAGCTTCTCATGAGATGTATTACTATCAATTTGTAAATATACGAGGTCGCCGACGTAAGCAAGATATTTGTCATGGTTTATGACATATTCAATATCGCTGAGAAATATATTGAATTGTAAAGGCCCTAAGGGCGACCCTTGGAGAACGTCTCTCGACACTTACCAGGGATGGAAAAACTAGATTTTAATTTTATTCTGAAAGTTCGGTGTGACAAGAAACTCTTAAACCAGGAACAGTATAAAGGAGCACACCCATGGTTTCCCAATTTGGTTAACATAATTGAATGGTTAATACTGTCGAGAGCTTTGGAGAGGTCTAGGTAGATTACATCGGTTTGTTTACTGTTGGCGAAAGACCACCTAAGGTCTGAGAGTATAGTAGTATTGATAATTTTGTATTAGTTCATCTTCCAGAAATAAAACCATGCTGAGATGAACTTAAAATACATTTCATGTTAAAATACAAAGAATTAAAAATTAGCTGTTCAAATATCCTGCTAGAATATTACAGATCGAGATTGCTCTAAAATTACAAACACTGTAATCACCCTTGCTCCTTGGAATAGGTACAATAGCACTCTCTTTCCACAGTTGGGGGAAAACCCTCTCTATAGCGACTTTTTGTATATATGACTTAATAGTGGTGCAAAGATATAGCTACAACCTTTAAAAACATATTTTTGGATTTGGTGCACACCAGAGTTACCATTAGGTTTAAGTTACTTGTAAACTTTCATAATATCATTCTCACTAACTTTAGGAGGCAGAATTGGTAAATGATGCCATTCAGATGGTTCAATGGAAGCATTGGCAACCACCAGTGCGTAGTTTAGAGATCGGTCTGTTAATTGAACTCTCCAGCCTAACTATTGTCTATTTTTGAGGGGGCAGGAAAAGGTTTTTTATCCATTTGCCTTGACTCATCTCACCCCCAACAGGTTAGTAGGTAACGGGGCTTGCCCCGAGTTGAAATTTTCCTGGAGAAGAGGCCTTGCTCGAGAAAAGGTTTATTATCCAAGCATTGGCAACCTTTCGCAAATTATTAGTAAAATATTGACAGAAATCATCAGCGATTACATTGTCTGCAATAATTTTACCATTGAGGCCAAGAACGTAAGGAATCTCATTTTCTTTAGAATTAATATTTTTTCAAAACATATTCCTGTCAGAGTGATAACAACAATTTAGAAAAATAAAAGTATTCTTGCTTAGCTTGCCTGATTTCGGATTTAACCTCCTTTCTTAGGGACACATTTCTCAGATACCAGGATAACTTATTGGTAGACTTACACTTATTACAGCATGTTCTCTTCTTGTTGTGCAAACGTTCAATTTTGGGCCTCCCCGATAGCGCAGTCGTAGCATCGTTGCCTTGAAATCAAGGGGTCTCGGGTTCGATATCCGGTGAAGGCACATAGTGATTCGGATCCCACTTAAACTGTAGGTCCAGTCCCGATTAGCCTTACTGTGCATAAAGTGGACTTAAAACACCAAATTAATCAATCAAAACGTTTAATTTTACTAGTTGTCCATGATGAATACTACGAAAAACTGTTATTCTTGTGTGTATTATTCCTCATAGATTGTAGTGCAACACCATGAAGAGACTCTACAATTTCGTATAATCCAGAAGTAGTGTAAGTTGACAGCTTCAAAATAGTACTTGGTACGAGCCCTCTTTTAGCCTCTTTTTTTATCAATTGAAAATCAGTTTTTGACATATTTTGACAATTTTTTGTCGATGTTTTAGCGTTTAGCGATGTTTTAGCAAAAGTTCCCTTTTTTCCCACTCGTACTTGGTACGAATGCCACGATCTTACGTGATATAACTTAACCTATTTATTTATTACGTGCTAAACTACACGAGAGCCTCTACGTGCTTTGACCTACTTCGAGGTAGTAGGTTGTATGGTACGTTCTGGCTGGGCTCTTTGACCTACTTTTTATTTTACGACGTTTTACGGACTAAACTAACCTACAATGAGAGAAAAATGGACAGAAAAAGCTCTGGCATCACTTTTTAAGCTATTTTTTACCTCCTGCAAATTTTGCTCTTATGCTAACTCGTCCTTTGACCTACTTTTGAAATGACTTACGACATTTTCCTATAAGGCAGCTGTCTCCTCTTACTGTAAGATCCCTCAGTGTAATCTACTACGACCTTGCTCTCAGCGTAGTCCGTTTTTACGGACTAAACTAACCTACAATGAGAGAAAAATGGACAGAAGAAAAGCTCTGGCATCACTTTTTAAGCTATTTTTTACCTCCTGCAAATTTTTGCTATCACCCTTTGACCTACTTTTGAAATGACTTTCCTATAAGGCTGCTGTCTCCTCTTACTGTAAGATCCCTCAGTGTAATCTACCACGACCTTGCTCTCAGCGTAATCTGCCACGATGTTTTGTTTTTTAAAACTCATGTGTGATCTTCTACAATGTGTGTGTGTGATAATCAAAATTATTTTTGTTAAGGAAATCCCTGCCCCCCCCCAAAAAAGAAAATATCCCGCCAGGGGTGCGTGGTGCCCAACACAGTTCTAACGGCTGCGGTTAGATAACCACACCTCTGTAAAGTTTCACGTGTTTTTTTTTTCTCAAAGGTCCTATGGGACACCTCTGTTTGTCAAAAATTCGAGATATTTGCAATTTAACTCAGGACTTGGAAAAAATTTTCGATTGATGAAAAAAATTGGTTCCATGACGACCTATGTTTATTTTGGTATGGGAGGACAGAGGACACCGAGACTCGACCGACACACTAAACCCGACCTCTCTACGACTATTCGTTCAAAAGTTACGAGTGATCAAAGTTTTTGGGAGGGGGTGGGCTAACTTCTTACCCCTTGACCCCAGGACCACCAAAACTTGGTATACGTATTCTACATCTTCAAAATCGACAGGGGTGGTGTTTGGGGAGATTTTTCGATTTTTTTCGCGCAATCTCTCACCGTTTTCGAGTTATTTGCAATTTTTAACGCTGGACTTGGAAAATTTTCGACAGAGGGGGGGGGGGGGTTCAACCATGATAACCTATGTTTATTTTGTTAGGAGCCAATGCTAACGCATGTCTCTACGATGATCCTATCGAAAAAAATTGACAATTGGCCCACCCTTGACCTCCAAATTTCGTACACGTACTCTACATCACCAAAATCGACAAGGGGGTCGACCCTATCTTCTGCACAACTCTGACGTGTACGTCCTGTTTTGCGAAGAGTCGACAACCTTCCACAGCTGTTTGTATTATATTACATCAGATATTATATTGCATGAGTGAGTTGGCTGTGTGTATATAGACTAGTTTCAGACATGGACGCGAATATAACGCCATGATAATTAGCTGCTGTCCAAAGTTATTGCATAACTTAAAATATTTATATATAAAAAAAGGATATTTATTGCACTGTGCTTTCTAGCGAAGGTATTATTGTAAACGATATTGTTTGTAAATGTGGAAAGTTAGAAGCTCAGTCCCCGGCCTATCAATGATAAAAAATTTCATCACGGACAGCAACCAAAAAGGGCGTGCACGTCACAAAAGCATTGTCATATGGACTGACGTTTATTATTTTTTTTTTTAAAAAAAAACAGACCTAGTTACGATGGGTTATAACCTGTACTGTCTTGCAATTGTTTTCGATTATTTCAATGTCAGCGAGCGTGATATGAAACATGCATGCGAAGAAGGGAGGGAGACCATAACAAAATAATTCACACTTCGATTTCAATACTTTCGCTAGTCACGTTTCACCTCCTATCTAGAAGGATACTGGACGCTACTTTTTTGAAGATGGCTAAAAGCGAGGGAAGGAGAGAAATGTTACTTTTTACCTTTTTGCCTGTGTGTGACGAAAATAGTTTTACATGCATACGGCTGTATCGTGATCTGCTTGAATCATCATCACGTCTGTAAGTTTTCAGTATTGCTGAATATATTTACATATCAACCAACGGTTATGAATTGCGTAGAAATTGGCTTTGTTAACGGTCCAGTGGCGAAGTTGGAAACAGAGAGCGGTCACATCAGACAGGTGCTCCTGGTATCTAAAAAAATGTCCCCTCTTACAGAAAAAAAATGGAGTGTTAGAAAGGAAAGATGTTATACCCGAATGAACGGGGAGTCTCGAGCATCTTCCAATCCTCATCTTTGCGTTCAGCTAACGAGGAAAAAAAGAAACTTTACATATGGGGGACGCAACAGCTGCTGTACGGTATTGTCCATGGAAGTTAAAACTTTTGTTTTTTTCTGAATAGACGGACATATCAGTGTTGCAATCTCCAGATGAGACCGGAGCTTATTATTATTATTATTATTATTATTTGGACAAGGGGGATCAGATCAATGCATGGACTAAAACTTTTCTTCACATCAAAATAAAACAGAGGATTTTTTACTCCACTGCTTACTTATTATTGTAAAGAATGGGGTGCCGTGTCTTATTGTATATTCTTCCAACAGCACACCTCGGGGCGTAAATTTCTGCTTCTTCATGTATGCAAAATGCACTTAACTTCTGTTGTGAAGCGAATGGAGAGTTTGTTTTGCTGCTGTGATTAAATACTAAACCAAAATCTTATTACATAACTTTGAAGCTACCCCCCCTGTCGATTTTGGAGGTGGAGAATACGTGTACCAAGTTTTGGTGGTCCTGGGGTCAAGGGGTAAGAAGTTAGCCCACCCTCCAAAATTTTTGATCACTCGTAACTTTTGAACAAATAGTCGTAGAGAGATCGGGTTTAGTGCGTCGGTCGAGTCTCGGTGTCCTTTTTGATCTTCTAATAAAAAAAACATAGGTTGTCATGGAACCAAATTTGACCCCTCTGTCGAAAAAATTTCCAAGTCCAGCGTTAAATTGCAAATGTCTCGAAAAAACAGTGAGAGAGAGAGATAGTGCAAAAATCCTCCCCGTTGACCCTTTTGTCGATATTGGTGATGCAGAGTACGTGTACAAAGTTTTTAGAGGTCCTGGGTCAAGGGTAGGCCAATTGCCAAAATATTTTTTTCATCGCTCGTAACTTTCGAAAGGATGATCATAGAGAGCTGGGATTTCTTGCGTTAGCATCGTCTAGGTGTCCTCTGTCCTCCCATACCAAAATAAACATAGGTCGTCATGGAACAAAAAAAAAATATTCCGAAAATTTTCTAAGTCCAGCGTTAAAAAAATCTTAAATTGCAAATATCTCGAAAATGGTAAGAGTTATCGAAAAAATATATCGAAAAACACCCCCATACGGCATCGTTAGATACCCCCTGTCGATTTTGAAGATGTAGAATACGTATACCAAGTTTTGGTGGTCCTGGGGTCAAGGGGTAAGAAGTTAGCCCACCCCCTCCCAAAAACTTTGATCACTCGTAACTTTTGAACGAATAGTCGTAGAGAGGTCGGGTTTAGTGTGTCGGTCGAGTCTCGGTGTCCTCTGTCCTCCCATACCAAAATAAACATAGGTCGTCATGGAACCAATTTTTTTCATCAATCGAAAATTTTTTCCAAGTCCTGAGTTAAATTGCAAATATCTCGAATTTTTGACAAACAGAGGTGTCCCATAGGACCTTTGAGAAAAAAAAAAACACGTGAAACTTTACAGAGGTGTGGTTATCTAACCGAACTGTGTTGGGCACCACGCACCCCTGGCGGGATATTTTCTTTTTTTGGGGGGGCCAGGGATTTCCTTAACAAAAATAATTTTGATTATCACACACACACATTGTAGAAGATCACACATGAGTTTTAAAAAACAAAACATCGTGGCAGATTACGCTGAGAGCAAGGTCGTGGTAGATTACACTGAGGGATCTTACAGTAAGAGGAGACAGCAGCCTTATAGGAAAGTCATTTCAAAAGTAGGTCAAAGGGTGATAGCAAAAATTTGCAGGAGGTAAAAAATAGCTTAAAAAGTGATGCCAGAGCTTTTCTTCTGTCCATTTTTCTCTCATTGTAGGTTAGTTTAGTCCGTAAAAACGGACTACGCTGAGAGCAAGGTCGTAGTAGATTACACTGAGGGATCTTACAGTAAGAGGAGACAGCTGCCTTATAGGAAAATGTCGTAAGTCATTTCAAAAGTAGGTCAAAGGACGAGTTAGCATAAGAGCAAAATTTGCAGGAGGTAAAAAATAGCTTAAAAAGTGATGCCAGAGCTTTTTCTGTCCATTTTTCTCTCATTGTAGGTTAGTTTAGTCCGTAAAACGTCGTAAAATAAAAAGTAGGTCAAAGAGCCCAGCCAGAACGTACCATACAACCTACTACCTCGAAGTAGGTCAAAGCACGTAGAGGCTCTCGTGTAGTTTAGCACGTAATAAATAAATAGGTTAAGTTATATCACGTAAGATCGTGGCATTCGTACCAAGTACGAGTGGGAAAAAAGGGAAATTTTGCTAAAACATCGCTAAACGCTAAAACATCGACAAAAAATTGTCAAAATATGTCAAAAACTGATTTTCAATTGATAAAAAAAGAGGCTAAAAGAGGGCTCGTACCAAGTACTATTTTGAAGCGCTCAACTTACACTACTTCCAGATGACAGATTAATGGAGTGAATACCATTCTTTATATCATTACTAGCTGATTGCCCGGTGTTGCCCGGGTATTTATTTATCCCAATCTTCTATGAAAGTTGTCCGTGGGAGAAACATGGCGATCTTAAATCCACTCCGCAGTACTTAATAGACTGCCCCTGTGACTTGTTGATCGTGATCCAGAAAGCAAGTCTCTCTCTCTCTCTCTCTCTCTCTCTCTCTCTCTCTCTCTCTCTCTCTCTCTCAAATGTTATAGTGAATGTCACCAATTAACTTAGCGACTCCGAATATTATGGATTCGGCACTAATGTAGGTCATTTTTGACATTTTATTTTTCATCCCTCTCACCCCGCCTGCCGATAGGTGATGAACTTGGAGTTGAACGGCATTCGTAGTGTCACTATTCATCTTAGCGACCCGAAAGACTATGGATTCCACACAAATATCGCTCATTTTCGATTATTTTTACATGTCAACCCCTTTTCCACCCCCACCTCTAGGGGTACCAGGGGTGTCTTAGAGTTGAACGGCATTGGCAGTGTCACTATTCATCTTAGCGACCCTGGAAACTATGAATTCCACACTAATATCGGTTGTTTTTCATGTCACCCCCTTCTCACTCCCACCCCTAGGGGTGCCAGAAGTTTCTTGGAGTTGAACGGCATTGGGAATGTCACTATTCATCCCGAAAACTATGGATTCCACACTAATATCGGTCGTTTTTGATTATTTTTGCATGTCACTCCCTTCCCACCCCCACTTCTACGGGTGCCAGGGGTGTCTTGGCTTTGAACGGCATTGGTGGTGTCACTATTCATCTTAGCGACCCGGAAACTATGGATTCCACACTAATATCGGTCGTTTTCGATTATTTTCACATGTCACCCCTTCCCCCACCCACAGGGGTACCAGGGCTGTTTTATCCCCACAGCATTTCTTTCCAGATTGCAAGTGATACGTGTTCCAAGTTTGGTTGAAATCGCTCCAGGCGTTCTAGAGTTATGCCTGAACATACATACATACATACATACATTTTTATATATTAGATAAATTTGAAGAAAGTTACATCTTTTAAAATCATATGACTCAGTTAAGGCAAGATCAGCATTAGCCTCACATGTTACATGAGTAATGCTGGCATCTGAAACAAAATGTGGATGGAACACATCAACTTTACGTATAGGTAAAACACCACACCAATGTTTAAAAAGAATTTCATCAAAATGGCTTAGAACTAAATCAAGAGGTAGAAAGTTGGTTGGATGCATTGTAAGGAATATTGTATTTAAGATTGAGAAGATCACACATTTAAATCAATGTATAACTTTTAGAACTATATCTTGTTTGACAAATTCCCTGTTTCTAAAGTGACCAATCAATTTCACCAACGTTAAAAATCTCCCAAAATAATAATCTTATCATGACAGTTAAAAAATCCACCGAGGTTAAATGTTGACCAAAATGTGGCGTGGACTTCTTTGGACCATTGTCTGCCTCGCTATAATATCAGTGTTTTTTAGTACAGGAGGTCCGTTCTGCCCGTCTCACTAATTCCACCCCATTCCTTCTCCTCCCATTTTGTCCATTTGCTGCCCAGCACGTGGCAAGAAGCATTCATCAGGGCGTCTCCACGCAGGTACACGCACATCACATCGAGTCCATCGATCTCAACTCAACTTCCCCATGCCATAGTTGCCAACTCGTGATGGCTCGAAACACTCATGTCTGCTCGAAACCTGCGCTCGATAATGCGAGCTCGCTCTCAAGTTCCATCCTTTCAACTTGTTTCTACCTGTTAGATCATAATGCCACTACTCCAGCTACCGTGTTCGAGATCTCTTGTCTTACACCGACGAAATGTGGAGACGATCAAATATAGGTTTGATGCAGGGTTCTAATGCATCTAACTGCCTTGTTTCGTGTACTGACCTTCCTATCTCTCCGAAGCGACTCTATGGTCAACCAACGACTCAAGAGGTAATCCAAGTTCGAATTAGAAAGGGCCCACTGTATAACTGAAATATTCTTACATATGATTAAACTGTTTAAAATCAGAAATGCAAAAGGCGAATCTTTAAATTGAGCCTATTATTTTTAATTTTTCTTTGTTTCTTCATTTTAAAATTTGTAGGATATAAATATCACAAACCATGGCATAAGGAGAAAATGTCGAACAACGCACATATTTTTGGTGATTGGAAGGGAAGGGGACAGCAAACCATACTTATTAACACAGAGTTCGAAAATTCCAAGATAACTACACTAAGCATATTTTGATGTTTTTATACGTTCAGTGTGTTTCAAATGAAGCAAATATAAATGTAAGAAGGGTTTGTTTATATTGTTTCACCTTTTCGTTTCAGGAACAAGAAGTAAAGCAAAACATGGAGAAGTTCCCAACCAAGATGCTATTCAGCGAGAATCCGGAGATAAATATGTGCCTCAGACAGCTGAAGATAACAATCAAAATCCTCTGCCTGGCCTTTTTTCTGTTCTCGACGTACGCGATGACAAGAGATGGCTTTCCACGCAACCCAGCTGAAGACTTTGTAGATGAAGCGAACATTATTTGCTGGCAAGTTGGAAATAACGACACAGACTCCAGCGATGGTAACATCAAGCCTTTGGGTAATTTCTACGCATCTGTTATAATTGTCTTCCTACTTGAGATAATGTTGTTATACTTACCTATTGCAATGATGTGCTTCTTTCATAATAAGAAAATTTCAGGTATGATTCAAAAACTGAAAAGTTCTTCGGGTGATTCATTCAACATGTCAAAAATTGTGGAGCATTTTGTCTTAAATAAGCGTGAATGTCAGTACGTTGGGAAGATATACTTGTGTCTCCACTCTCTAAACCTGCTAGTGTCTATAAGTGCCATGCTTTTCATGAAGCTGTTATTCAGAGCAGCCGCTATACTAGTCCTCGGTATTGACCAACCTCAGTTCTTCGATATGACCAACAATGACTATGCAAATGCAGTTTTCCTTTTCTTTCCAAGCTATGTTACTTGCGTTCTTGATGTTGACGGTCAGAGAATGAGAGCATTGTGCCATAGTATGATGAATGTGTTGTGGGCGGACTTCTTCTTGATCATTTTCCTTTGGTTTTATTGTCTCATTCTAATTAATTTTACTCGCGTGGCATTTGATCTGACACTACGCATGTCACTATATATGCGTGAGCTAAACCTCTGCTGTAAATTTCCTGATTTAAGCGAGACAGATGCACGAAATCTGGCACATTTCTTGAATTACGATGAGTATATCTATGTCGGATTTGTATTCCAGAATATGCATTCCGATCTTAAAGAACCATTTGCCAAAGCACTTGCTAATGCCTTGGATGGTCGTGAAAGCACTGTTGGTATCCATTGCAATTAAATTGATCCAGAGAAAACAGTTGTGAAGGTCTAAATAAGCTAAAGTTATGGTGAGTTCTATATACATTCCTTCCTCTCTTCCTCCAGTCTTAGTTTTCTTCATTCCTGTTCATGTATCATCATCATTCTCTAAACTGATATATTATTACTGATTATTATATTATAAAGTACAATAATAAAATAGAGAATAGCTTATACTGAAGTTATTTGACCTAAAATTAATATCGTATTTTTGAATAAGGCAATGGTTAGAATTGTTCGTTCAAAATACTAAAATTAATTAAATAATGGAAACTGGTAATACATATTTGATACTAACAGTTTCTAGAAATTAATGACTGCTTCTAAATTTCTAGAGGCCACTTAATATACAAAGGCTAATCGGAACTTAGGCTACAATGTAATGAAGACTTCCGCATATTTTTCATGCTTCATGTCATTGTATGTAGGAAATGAGATTCGCGAGGACGTTTACTTGTGCATAGAGTTACATATAAACATAATCAATTTGGAAATACCATTTGACAATTTATTTTCTGATTTCTTAGTTTGATCTTTGAAACTAAAACTTACTTGATACGTACTCATACTCACCTACATAAACACTTATTTAGTTAATGAATAATTGAATCTGCAACTCATACACAATACCTCTGGAAGTACTAATTTTGTATTCCAAGTACACTTAGGAGAAAATTGCCTTTTTTACGGAATCATAAAAGTACGTCCTATAATTCGTATGTAATTCTTGAGGCACCCAATAATTGATAATGGTAAAAATGAAGAGCCAATACACAATGCAAGACAGTTTTTCAGCAGAGGATTTAAGTTGTAAAAGTATCGGTGTTTGCCAAAATGTTCCTGACAACGGCAATTTTTCTCCTGGCTGTACAACTTCCTACTTCACTCACACATAAAGTTACACAATGATGCAATAAAATCCACTGCAAAAAAATTTACTGAAATTCAATGATTAAAATGTAAATATTTAGGCAAAGTACAGGGTTTGAAAATTTATCATGAAAAACACCAAACAAATTACATGAAGAAAATTTTTGAAAATCTGTAAAAGGTACACTGTTTAGAATTTTGATGATATGGTTTGTTAAAAGGACCTGAGTGGAATTGATGACGAAGAAAAGACGACTGGTGGCAGGAGCTGGACCAGCAAGCAGTCTGCAACCTCCACACTGTACTGCGAGAAACACAGGTTTGTTATACACTTGATCTTAGTGCCTACTTTTCAGAATTGAGTCATGGAAAGCTGAAATAACTTCAGATCAACATTTTCTACTCTCCTAATTTCCTTGTAAATATTTTCTTCCTTGTATGAGTTCCAGCAGAGGAGTGAAAAAAATAATTTGAGATGACTTACTTAAGGTTTTTTCAATGTGAATTGGCAGGGCACTGGCCACTTTATTATTATTAATTATTAAGTCAAACTTCCCGATAGTTGCACTTAGAAGTTTCTAGTTTCAAATATGCATCATTGGGATGCTGTCATGTTTGATTCAATATAGCGTGCCAGTTTTTGTTTTATCATTTCAAAACTTTTCGAAAATTAAAATAATGCACTTTAGTTCATTTCATTCCACCTTCGTTCTTTTCATCTGAGTACGGATTACAATTTGGGGACTGCATGCGAGAAGAAAGGTTTCGAACAATAGATAAGCAGAGGACGTTGTAGAACCTCCATACATCTTTTTTTCTCGTTCGTACAATAACAGGTAAATATTTGGTTGCTGCATTTATTGCGTTCGTTGATGAAAAAAATGGTAAACTGAATTGCCTTGTCATTGCAAAGAACCCTCCAAACCAGTACAATATAGCTACGCCAGCTTTAGTATTGAATGTTCAACATAATTTGAGGTCCCGTCTTTTCACACAAAAGAAAAAAACTGAACTTCAAAAAATTTTGTCAAGGTAAGATGTGAGAAAAACTTTAATGATGTATATAGGTTCAATGTTCGGTTTGCGATGTATAAAGTTCTGTTAATTTTTAGTTTTTCTGAAAGTTTGGAACTGATATATATATATATGTGGGGGGGATGTTTGTGTGTGTGTGGTGTTGGTTGACCACGTAAATTTATGTATTTTGGTAGAATATAAGTATGCTTTGTGTAATAGGTTTAAAAATAAATTGTAAGTTCGATGAAGAAAAGAGAGATATTAGCGAGAGAATGTTATAAAAACTTTCATAAGTAAACAATATATATTACTTCAAAATTAACCTTCTTTAGACACTAATGATGCAAACCTGATATTCAATCATCAATAATAGAAATGAAAATAGAATACTTCGATAAATTAAAGTAATAAGTCTTACATTTAGTAAGTTCTTCCGGATTGGTCAACTAAAATCTGTAAGTAATGGAATTCTTCCCATGGTGGTACATATGTCTTCATCAAATTAAATTGTGGACATGTTACAATTCTGTAAGAACCAAAACTAAAAATACAGCTGCATTTTAACATTATCTTGAAAGCAATGTCTGGGACTAATGTTTTTTTAACTTTCTGCACAAAGGTGAATTGGTATTTCTTGGGCAACAAATTTTTCTATGTAGTTAATTTGAACATGCACGCGACGACGTATCAAAAACGAGTTACTCAAATTACATAATTTAGACGTGTAACATCAACAACAAGAGAAAAATAGAAGCAAAAGTGCATAAAAGAAAGAATAACATCGAATTTCCCTCAGGGGGTGTTGAGGATAGTAATTGAAATTAATAAAAACTCATAATCTAGCAGAGCTTTACACTAAACAAGTTAGGCTAACTCATCTGAGTATAAAGTCCAAAGAGAATTTAATTTAAAGAAAGTTATCGGCCACAAATCGTGATTGGATCTACAGTTTCGAGTGGAATAAACGGAGAACTAAAATTTGCCACCACCAAACCGGTGAACCACAAAGTATAAGACGATAGGTCTAACCACTACACTCTATCCCGGAAATCTCTAGAGCAAGGCCCCGGGTAACGGCAGAGAAGGGAAGAAAGCGAGTGAGCCGAGCGAAGCAGTACACTCTGCTGCGAAGGCTGGTAACTGCAGTCGCTCTTATCCTCCGCGCAATTCCGTTCCCTCGCACGTGTTCATTGGTTCGAGCCCTATCGAGTCACTACTTGTGCAGACACTTGCTCTCGTTCGCTCGCTTCAGGGATTCCTGAGACAGAACATAGTTATTAAGACTTCGTTGATTGCTAATAGGGCAATAGGGTTACATTCAAGATATTTACAATTATCGGATTTATAACTCGATGAAGAACATGAATATTTTTAAACTTGAATTACAAAGCCTACACCTAAAAATAACGAAGGAATTCTAATAAATTTCTTGCGATTTTGTATTTAATAAATCACACTTACGACTACGTGGATTCACTTAACAGATTTATCTAAATATTTATTGAAGTGAGCTTTTTCTACACACACACACACACACACACACACACACACACACACACACACACACATTATATATGCATATAATTACAAAGGAGAGATGAAGATAAGATGAAAAATGTTATGTATATGTAATAATAAATAACAAATTAGATAAAAGTGCAATGTGCAATATATGAAGAATGTATAAATTCTGTAGAATGATTTAATTAAAATTCGTATTTATTTAGAACACAAGTTCATATCACTTCAGGAATAATGAATACGTTTGGAAACCAATTAAAGTGTTACTAAAGATATTAGTGACACTCTAAAGGAATGTATCAGTCCGTTTTGCAAAATCATGTTTTTAACTAAATATTTATCCGGAAACTGATAATTTTTTAACAATCAGCAAAAAGAAGGAAATACGAAGGGTTCGACACAATTTTCACGCTTCGTGTTCTTGTATGTAACAAGTAATAGGATGCATCAGGACTTGAAGCGTTTGTTTGAACAGCCACAAGCAAAACTAATTTAAAATTAGCTTTACGAAATAGTTTCTCCTGTATTTTTTTAATAATAACTACATAATCAGCATGCCTGCTAACACTATGCCCATTAACTTTGCGAGCCTCAACTCAAATGTGCTACTTTGAAAGCACTCTTTCTATATCGCGTGTATAACAGATTCTGATCCTTACTGTACTGCACCATTTGCTAATTGTGACTGGACCTACAGTTTAAAGTGGAATCCGAACCACTTGTGCCTCCACCGGGTATCGAATCTGGGACCCCTTGATTACAAGGAGACAACGCTACCACTGCGCCATCGGGGAGGCCGAAATATTGGTTCGAGTAACATTGGCCAAACTACTACAGACAATCCATTCGACCTTCCCAAGGCTAGGAGGAAAGGCGAAACAACGTGTACGGAGGAAGATAGACAGGCAGACAGGTGTTCCTACAAAACACTCGCTGGTGCATGATAGCCATATCTAACTTTTGGTTTACGCTGGTCATGTACGATACTTTGAATGTAGCGAAAGGGGAAAGTTTAAAGTAATTAAAAATTCAGGTCGCTAATTTTAACTTTTCGATTTTTTAATGTATGAAGTTGAAAATCGGAATCCTGCTTATTAATTTTATCGTAAACACGGCCAAATATAAAACGTTTTAATTTGAAATACAGAGTTGTCATATCCAACTTTTTAAAAATCCTGACACTAGAAAGTTGAAAACCGGCAAAACAAAAAATGCAGGATTATCACATTTGGTATAATTTTATGAAGGTATAAAGTCCAAAATCGGAATGCTGTTTGTATACAGCCGAACAGGGAAATTTAAATAGTATGAAATACAGGGTTGTCATATAGATTTTTTCCCAATTTTATAGGCATGAAGTTAAAATAGGTATTTAATGGTTATAGGAGACTACTGCAAAAATAAGAAAATAGGGAACTTATAAAAGAGAGAAATGTCTGGTTGGCATATCTAACATTTAAAGTTTGTAAGCAGTAACCTGGAAATCGGCATGGTGGTTATAAGAAAATTGGAAAGTTTTGGAAAAACGACGAATGTAATGTTGCTATATTTAACTTTCTGAGTCTAGAAAGCCAGAAAACGTATAAGTATAAAATAAATATTTTTTTATTGAGTACGTTGTACACAGCAAACTGAAAGCAAGTTTTCAGTAATGGGCAACGTTTAGTCAGCAGATAAGTCTAAACAAGATGTATAAACCTTAATAACCGTGATAAACACAAAATGTAATATTACCTACTTGGATAGGGGCATGTCCTGAATTTTATGGTTTCATTTTGAAAAACAGGACTTTGCTGCGAGCAATACGTGCCTCAGTGATGGCATTTGATTTTATTTTTGTTACTTAGCGTTGAATTTTGGCAATTTTTATCTAATCGCGACGATGATTATGAGAGAATTGATGAATGTGTAGTTACAAAATAAAAAAATGATGTAACGCGCGGTGCCCGGTAACATAGTGTTACAACGTCGCCTTGCAATCAAGAGGCACTGTGTTCGATACCCGGTGGAGGGACATAGTGGCTCGAATCCTACTTTAAGTAGGATTTAAACTGTAGGTCTGTTCTCGATAGCTTTTCTTGAGACTTAAATCCACCAAAAGTCCATAACAAAAGGCATTGTTTCAACATACTAGTGTGATAAATAATCTTTAAGCAAATATAAATTGGTAATTCTTTTTAACAATAAGAGACTTTACTTTCCATTATTATCTGTTCACAAGAGCATAAAAATACAACTTAGACATTTTTTTCCAAATTAACAATCTCTTATTCATATATCTACGTATGTCTGTGTGTTTGTGTTTTCTGAAATCTGGCGAAGTCCTAATAATGTATTCACTTCATAAGCGAAAGCATCATTGGGTATTCAATATCAGACGAATAACGAATTCCATATGCAATATTCCTGCGAGCTCGTGTATGTCAGTTCACCTCTCAACGCCAAATGGTGCTGGTTTGAGCCACGGAAATGGCATTTGTGTTGGTTTCTCTATCACAGTATACTTCTTTCCCATAGTTTCGGTGTCCTACTTTTTTACAGACTTATCTAGGATTTCTTTAAAATTAAGGATTATCAGAAATATACGAATGAAGGGAAGGCAAAGTTAATAGAACAGGAAAAGACAAATTGAAACGTATAGTTAGTTGAAAGGACATGGTCATTGTTTATTACAATTATAGAAATAACTTGATCGAAATACTTGGTTCTGATTTACATACATTTTTGTAATTATTTTTGTGCACATTTACATTCCAACTTGAACAGGTATAAATGAAAACTCGGCATGATTTCCTTCATTTCAGTATAGACCTTCCACGATTATCGAAGCTTATGATGCATAGACCTAACAATTAAGGATTTTTCTATGTTGTTCTTGTACATTGATTTCAATAAATCTAGTCACCTTATAATTCCATTAGGTCCCGGGTTCGATACCCGGTGGAGGCACATAGTGGTTCGGATCCCACTTTAAGCTGTATGTCCAGTCTCGATTAGCCTTACTGTACATAAAGTGGGCTTAAAACACCAAATCAACCAATCAATCATTATAATTCTATTAACCGAGACTGGTTGGAATGATTTCTCCAAACGCACGGACGTCCGGGAGGGGGCCACGCCACCCGGAAATGAAAGTCAATCAAAAAGTACATATTTCACGCATATAATTTCATTTCAGTCACAGTAACATATGTTAATTATTGCAAGGGCGTTGCAGGAACATGATAACTTCAAACGGAATAATTTTTTTGAAGGGAGTAATACTATTTTGGGAAAATTCTGCCTCATTGTCGTCGTCCCCCCTCCCTTGGCAAAATACCTTGCTTGTCCCTTGCTGGAAAAAATCCTGAAGACGTCCATGTATCAGCGGCATTAAAAATTTCATTAAATGTCCATATATCACAGTTGACAAGCACACATAATATGCATGTAATGATACAAGAGAACACACCTTTCAAATACTTCTTTTTATGACAGTGAAGAGAAAATCAAGAAGCGTAAGTAATAAGTTTAGAGAACAATCTAGCCAGAATTGGTGTAGCATAATTCTAATACAACTGGCAACAATGGATCTGTCTGGGAAAGGCGATTTAGCTCTGCCAAGTGCGGATGAGTCTGACGCAACGTGCAGCGCAGCGAAGTTCTCAACCCCCTATGCACAAACAAGCTAAGTACCAGTTTCACCCTCCTCCCTGCAAGGAACAAGGAATATGACACAAAACGAAGCTGTTGTATGGGGGAGGTGGGTCTGTCCGCAAAGCAGGAAAACTGACTGCTTGAAATGATTCGTAACACATTCAACACATAACATTCAAATTCTTATATCTAAGAGTCACAATACAAAATAGTACAATCTCAATACAGGAATACTATTTACGTAATTCATATTTCAACTGACATCAAATGAAGAATTCACGTACTATATATATATATATATATATATATATATATATATATATATATATATTATGTGTGTGTGTGTGTGTGTATGGAGCCAAAGCAGCATTCTTGTATTGTTCTACCAAAGTTTAATGTGCATGATTGATTGATTGATTGATTTGGTTCATTCTAGTTCTCTTCTTTGTCGCTTTTGGCTAATTGCGAAGATGGGGATGAGCCATGTTATGATTAAATTGATGAAGGGACACACAAAAAATTGTACACCTAACGGCAAAAGAAACAGAAGGCGAATTGTCCATCATTATTTTCATTCGGTTTGTATTGGACAATATGATGATAATAAATTGAAATAAATACATCAATAAGCAGAAGAAAATGCCTGTTTCGCACCAACATAATTTCATTCCATAAAACATCACAGGATGTAGAATGAAAAGTAATGAAAATAACGATAGACAATTTCCCTACCATTATCTTTGCCGTTGACTGTACAGTGTCTCTCAAAAGTTTTAGGACAACGACATTTTAAACTAGGCAACCCAATTTACACAAGGATTTGGTTGGTTGCCTGTAGAGTTAGGCTCAATTTCAGGGTTGCCACATGCACAATAGATATTTATGAAATACGCGAAAGAAATAAAAACAAATATTATTGTATAAAATTATAAAAATATTACTATTACATGGCAAATGACAAAATTCTTTCTGAAAGAAAAAAGAATAGGTTTTCTAGTATTTCATCGCTGATGAGTCTACAGAAAGGAAAAGAGGTGAGAGGAAACGAAACGTGATAAAAGAGAGGAGAACAGAGAAAGAAAGGGGAAGAGGTAAAGTACATGTGGGAAGAAAATAGACGACAGAAGTGGATAGGAGAAGTAATGAGGAGAAAGGAAAAAGATTCCAAGAGAGATGAGGAAAATGGAGCAAGAGGAGATACGAGGAGAAAAATGAGATGATAGAAGAGGAGGAGCGTAGAGAGGAGAGGAGGAGACGAAAAGAGGGGAGTGGAGAGAGGAGAGGAGGAAACGAAAAGAGGGGAGTGGAGAGTAGAGCAAAAGAGAGAAAAAGAGAAGAACGATAAGAAAAGTACAGTTTAGTCTCAAATCTTAGACAAGAGAGGAGATAAGAGGAGTGGGGTGGAGAAGATGCGAGAACAATAGGGAAGGTGATATGAGATAAAAGCAGAGGAGAAGGAGGGGAGAGAAGAACGGAAGGGACTGGAGACGAGAGGAGAGAAAGGTAGTTGTAGAAAATATCGTCTCGGCGTCAAGAATTGATGCACTGATCAAATTATCGACATGAAACATTCAATAACATTTTGAAATGTATTGGATAATGTATTGGATCGGTGCGATATGCCTTTTGGCTGAGTTCACAGCAAAATAAAATCTTCCACGTAAGATCTTTGATTTTACCTGCGATTATATCACTAAAAACATGAATGTAATTATAATATTTATGCAATTTTTCTAAAC
This sequence comes from Lepisma saccharinum, assembly GCF_977018435.1. Classification (NCBI taxonomy): domain Eukaryota; kingdom Metazoa; phylum Arthropoda; class Insecta; order Zygentoma; family Lepismatidae; genus Lepisma; species Lepisma saccharinum. The sequence goes on from NW_028142983.1 coordinate 685,117, forward strand.
TTCTCGGTTCGTTGATATGGATATTATGTAATTTAATATCCCCCACCCCCATCGTTAATTCCAAACTGATTCATTCCGTTTCACACTGTGTGGACAATGAACACAATGGGATTTGTCTAAAACTTACGAAAATTTTCTGCCATCGGAGGGGTTTCAACCTACGACCATCAGGTTGACAATCCTTAACGATAACAATTACCCTACAAGCTGTCGCTCCTGAAAGCATGTAGAAGAAGCTGACCAACGTAAAATGTAGATGTAACTCTCCTCCTACATGTAATGTGCAAAGAATACTCGTTTGTAACAAAGAAAACGAAGGTAGTACCAATAGGCGAAAATATTTAATGGAGAATTACACATGATGAAAACTTTTCAGTCGATATTTGCGGAGGTATCCTTGCATTGAACTCGAGTAGGAAAATGGGTAAAATTAGTATGTCCTGAATTGCCACAAATATAAATAGATTTTCATTAATATTTTTCAATGTTTTTGAAGTAGTACACAATTATCGTTAGAGTATCATAATTCACGATCTTATACATGAAAATATCCCTTTGAACGTGTCAATTCATTTATTTGTTTTATATATATATATATATATATATATATATATATATATATATATATATATATATATATATATATAAATTCCAGATGCAGAACAATGTAACCACTATGCACTGCTATTGCAAATAAATGCATCAATGCTCTTGATTAATAGAAGGATAATTGAAAAATAAAAAGGAACACCTCGTGAGGAGGATCGAACCTGTAACCGTTAGCAGCCCAATCGAGAACTCTAAACACTACACCAAGCTTTAACTTACGTTAAAACAACAATTTTTAAGTATTCTGTCAATCCAATATTGTAAATGTCATTGGGTATACATGTAGTTGAACTTTTACTTTAGTTTTGAATTGCTTTCTTGTAGTATAGCAGTTATCTTCGAGAAATAATCGCTCGCTGCGGGACGGCGTAGGTTCGAATCCGGCTCTGGTCGGAATTTATTCGGCCTACGTATAGGGCCGGTGGCAACCCACCATCGTGAGGAAATTGGGGAGCTCCGAGTGAGTGAGAGTAATCCGGTCGCGAAGTCCTACAAAGGCTGGGGGTCGGTCGGGCTGACCACCCGTCCTCCTAGTCTGGCTGCAGATCTCCACGTCCCCTTGGTGGCTCGCGTGGGAGGGAGGCCAGCAGTCGGTAGGTAAGCCTTGGCCCAATATTGGGTTGTTGCGCTATTGGATTATTATTTATTTTTAATTTAAAATGTCGTTGTCGTTTTGAGAGACACTGTACAAGCCCATTCCTGGATTTGAACCACCCCATGGTGGTAGGGCGCTGTGCTGTAGAGCGACCACAAACAAAAAAAAGCTTCAGCCAAAAGTTCCCTCGCACCTCCCCTTTCACCCGTTTCACTCAGGCCATAAGGAAGCATGCTCCACTCTGTCCCTCCCCTCCAAGCGGGGGCGATCATACAGACAAACCACTAGAGTAAGATGCACAGGAGTGCAGACCCATTTTGCATGTGGTTCCACTATAACCACTTTGTCACGGAAGTCGGCTTTAATGTACTGCACATTCCCATTATTCACAGTTGCATTACAGCATTCGTGCAAAAATAAATCCTAACTGAATAGGAGCGTGGTGTCAAAAGCACCACGCTCCGGAGCGGAGTACTGCTGCATCACGCTCTGCTCGGGATCAGAGCGTGCGTGTCAAAAAGTTGAACCACTCCGCTCTGGAGCGGAGTGCTGTGGTACCACGCTCCATTCCGGAGCGGAGTAGAAGCAACGCTTCGGAGTCTCCCCTGAGCGCTCCTTTAGTACGCTCATCACTCCGCTCCGAAACCCTGATGTCAACAAGTGAAACCGATAAACACAAATCGAAAGAAGTCAATACGAATAACATCAAAATGGGGCCAGTGCTTAATTTTATCTTTCGGCAAAGACAAAAAGACCCAACAACATTCTTTAAGAGAGAAAATTTACGAACATAAAAATTCCGAATTACATCAGTATGCCGAGAATGTGATAAAAACTTCTAAACAATTAATATACTCAATCAAAAAGACATAACGTGTTTAGGATTGTACAGTCACGGACACTTCTGGGTTGTAACGACCCTATTGAAGAAGCAGTGAAGCAAGCCATCCATCTCTGACCACCAAGCGCCTTGTGACTAGACAACTCAAACAGCATTGCAATTCTGCGGCTTGTATACCAGTCACGGGTATACATCTCTGTAAATTGAGTAGTGATGCCAAAGAGAAATACGAGATGAAGATTGTCGATCGTAATGTCTGGTGTTCTTGACATGGAATAATACTCGGTCCACGTTACGTTCCATTATTTAATGTTGTTTGGGAACGAATCTGACGGACTGGGTTTATAATTTCACTCCTTGCATTACAGTAAATTCCATATTTTTCAATTATATTAATGCTTTGAACGAAAATAATACCCAGAAAAACATCGAATACACGTGCACACCACCCTTGTCACACACATGCACGTGAAAACAAACACACAAATCTAAGTTTTAACTTCCAAGTGAATGTCCAAATAACAGTAAATGGAGAAGCAGGATGTGCGAAACATTGGATTTTTCACAGAAAGAATGCGTCTATTTTTGACATACGTGGTTTCTATTAATAGACAATGAAACAATTATGATAGAAATTAAGATGCATTTTCGTCTTCAGGTGTTGAGGAAGGAATCAGACTGACTGGAAAAAAGAAAACATGGTGTTATTGATAGAGTGTTGGTTAGCGTACAGAGCTTTCATCACTGAGATCTAGGTTCGATCCCCACCAAGGACAATTTTTTATTCTTTCCTATTAGTGAAGAAGTATGTAATATTGTTTTCTAGCCATTTTGACGAAAAGATACACATCAATTATGTTTCTTTGAATCTGTATTTTCATTCTTCTAAAAAGTTCTCTATCACAAGGGGATATAAAGATTCTCTATCTAGGCGATGAATATCTTGTCAATGGTTCCGTAGCTACGATTCTCCAGTTCCTTCCACCCACTTGTCTTATTTATTTACTTTATTCATATCAACTCACGAAATTCCATGCGTCTAACGAAAACACACAGATATAGTTAGAACAAGAAACACACCTTGCGTCGAAGGTTCCAGACTCGAGTTCTGGCTTTTTTGCGAGGGTGATTATTCCTGTGTGTCTGTTTGTCATCTTTGTCTAAAACAATATTCTTCATTATTGCCGTGATTAACCTAGGGAGATACCAAAGCGATTGAAATAACAAAAGTACAGAAAATGCAAGACACATCTTCCTAGGCATGTTATACCTTGGGAATTAGCAATCTGAAAATGAACTTGCGTTTCAGTCGACTACTTGCGAAAGAGTTTTGTGTTGTCTCGTTTGGAGTGTTGGTTATTGTGTCGGACTAGCATGCGGGCAACATGAGTTCGAGCCCAGCGGAAGAAAAGGTTTTTTTTTGTCTAATTTCATTCAATCTTATTTATAAAACTGAGGTTTCTGCAAAACCTTTCAATTGCATGCCAGGTGGTATGTTGGTAATGTGAAAGCAGCAAAGATGAAAATTTGATGTTCCGAAGCGGCGATGTATTTGTGTATGTGTTGAAAAAGCGCAGTTATTTATTAGCGAAAAGCATGCAGCCACGTGATCATTAATTGAGAACGCTTCCTAGTTGTCAGTGCTAATATGGTAGTAGCTACAGTCTGTCAACACACACCAACTTTTACGTTATCCGTAAAATGATTACCTTTCCACGTTTCAAAATCATGAGTGCTGTCTAAAGCAATACTTTGATATTTGCGTTTGCATGTTCGAATCTAAAGTAATACGAAACGTTTTTCCCTCAGCAAAAGACATTGAAACCATTAATAACTGTTTGCAATGTGATATTGATATCATATATGGAAAGAATAGAAATGGAGAATTTCGCTTAAAACAACTTATAAATATATTAAATTATGTGGATACCTGATGTGAAACGTACGATGCACGATCATAGAACCTGCATGTTGCATTGAAAACTGCAGAGAACAATGACTGACTAATGAACAGTGAAAGGTTTTTCCATGCTCCAATGGGATTTTATTTATAACTATAAATAAACAAGTGAGAAGGACACAGGTTGGTATGATGAAGTAAATTGGGTAACACTTTACTATACCTGAGACAGATTTCTTCAAATTTACAGGAGAAAGTACTTACGCAAATCATTTTCTGTAGCGTTGTTGATGTTCGGGAATGTAATTTTGATTCATTTTAATGCGAATGCATGTGGTTTTGTACGAAAATCTATTTCCGATGTGCTATTGCTGCTGCCGCCATTTGCTTCCTGCATGAGCACAATACGCTCTCGTATTGTCCGTATATGCTAAATTCAACGAAAGGAGTGCTAATGGAACCAAACCTAACAGGCCTAACCTAACCTAGTAGGCATACCTCGTCCCCGTGATGGTTTGTGGGGTTATCGTGAATTTTTGGGTTAACGTCAATGGTTTTTCTGGCTCAAGGAACGATCAACGGTAAGCTATCGCCATGTTCTGTGTGGAAATTAACAAGAACAGTAAGTACTCGTAAATGTAAGAAATATACATTACTTTCCTAACAAATTCAATTATTTCACCTAAATAAGTGTTCCGGAATGCAGAATAGTACGTTAGCAATGTAAAAAAGTGTGAAAGAAATGATTCCCAGGTGTCTCAGGTATAGTAAAGTAGTACCGTAAATTGTAATCTAAAAGTTTTAATTGAAGAAACAAAACACGTTCACTGTTAAAAATAGGGCATTCAATTTCAGACACATTACACTAACTGAAATACTATTTTCAAAATTAATAATATTTAGAAATCCGGCAAATCCAAACTTGATGTTAACCACGTAATGCACTTGATAATCACAGAAACATAATTTTTCTTGAGCATGCCCTTTATTTTGTGTCTTGATTGTTGAAATAATACGTTGAAACGAACAGTAGTATGTTTTAGAGTGTGTTTAGAATCTCTTGTGTACTGCGTGGGAATACTGAAGTCATTTTTAGTTTCCTAATCAAATAACAATTATTCAGTGTAATCTTTAAAAAGGAAAGCCTTTGTTTCTTTGCAGCTGTTCATGACAGAAATTCAATTGTAAAACAAGTTACCAAATTAGCAATAGTTCTCTTACATGTTTGTGGTATTTCCTCGTCTGCCTTATACCGGATGAGGAAGGAAGCAGATATAAAAGATAGAAATTTACTGTTCTTGGGTAGATCGTCCTGCTTTTGTCAGAAAAACTGATCAGCATACTGAACCAAGTCATCACATGAGATACGACTTCAATAATATAATCCGTTTCTGTGGTCAAATAACTCCAAAAAAAGGCAATAAAAATGTCAGTGTGAGGAGGCGGAGAAATAATTTATTTTTATCTTACATTATACTCTCTCTGTATACCTAGTTTGGTTTGTCTGTCCCAAAGCTGAAGCTCTGTCTGTTGTAATGCGTGGCATGTTTTGTTCCAGCTTACAGATCACGTAAAATACCTTCGTTCACTTCAGTGTGCTGGTTCTGCAGGCACAAGGTCGTGTCGATTGATAAGCAGACACCACGTGACTCCGGGGTCAACTGTCAGTACTGCAGAGAAGCTTCGGTAACTTTTGGGAGGTTCCTTCTAGTCCTTGGCAGAGCGCATGCTCCGTATTTATTTGCAGAAAACCCATGTTTTCTGTGTATAAAATTTACGTATGTTTGGATTGTGTGCTCAAATGTTGCAGTAAACATAACTCCGTGACACACAACAACAATTACAAGAACTTCAACGGTTAGAAACTTAGCAAGCGTTACTCACAAGACGATTATATGGTCTGGCTGACAGAAGTCCAGGTGGTGGGGTGGTAGCGTGTTAGTTTGACACGCAGGAGATACGTTGTTCGATTCCCGTTTGATTGCCTCCAATTTTATATATATATATATATATATATATATATATATATATATATATTTAAATATATTTTTGCGAACATTCTTATTTTATTTGCTGTGTGAATTGTTGAATTTTGAATTGAATTTTGTTTTCCAAACGATTACGATAATTTCTTGTAAATAGTATGTATTTCTGGATAATTTTCTCAAAAGAAATGTATGCTTTTTGCCAGGCATTATATTTTATTGAGTATGTTTAAAAAATTATGAGAATGTGAAAAAATTATCTTAAAAAATAATTTTCACAAATAAAATTTAAAACGGTAAAGTAAAGTTTTCCACCCAAAAATTAAGTAAAATGTATTTAACCTTTACTCCAATAAATTATTAAATAAAATGCAATAATTAGTTGTTCGAGTTATTTAAAAAAAATAGGGCAATTGAACGGAAACTGAACCCAAAGCTTTCTTTACGTGAAACTTATCCGCTACCACGGGGCCATTTTACTCACTTGAAAATCATGTAATAGCTTCGCCTCATCAAGGCACTTGGAACTCATCGAAACCTTCAAGCGCTTTTCCTCGATTTTTTCTTCTTTTAAGTCCACTTTATGCACAGTAAGAAAATTTGATCTATAGTTTAAAGTGAGATTCCAACCACTTATGCCTAAACCACGAATCAAACTTTTGCTCGGGAATTGTTGGCTAGCGTGCGATATTACCAATACTCGGTTCGGGCATGGATGTGTGTGTTTGTCCAAATGAGAATACAGAGAATATAGAGGAATTTGACATGTGTGACAACTGAGAAAAAGGTGAAAAACAGGGGATACTGTTAATTTTGAAAATAGTATTTCAGTTAGTGTAATGTGTCTGAAATTGAATGCCCTATTTTTAACAGTGAACGTGTTTTGTTTCTTCAATTAAAACTTTTAGATTACAATTTACTTCATCATACCAACCTGTGTCCTTCTCACTTGTTTATTTATAGTTATAAATAAAATCCCATTGGAGCATGGAAAAACCTTTCACTGTTCATTAGTCAGTCATTGTTCTCTGCAGTTTTCAATGCAACATGCAGGTTCTATGATCGTGCATCGTACGTTTCACATCAGGTATCCACATAATTTAATATATTTATAAGTTGTTTTAAGCGAAATTCTCCATTTCTATTCTTTCCATATATGATATCAATATCACATTGCAAACAGTTATTAATGGTTTCAATGTCTTTTGCTGGGGGAAAAAAGTTTCGTATTACTTTAGATTCGAACATGCAAACGCAAATATCAAAGTATTGCTTTAGACAGCACTCATGATTTTGAAACGTGGAAAGGTAATCATTTTACGGATAACGTAAAAGTTGGTGTGTGTTGACAGACTGTAGCTACTACCATATTAGCACTGACAACTAGGAAGCGTTCTCAATGATCACGTGGCTGCATGCTTTTCGCTAATAAATAACTGCGCTTTCTCAACACATACACAAATACATCACTGAATGTTTAAATGCAAAATTTCAAAACTTGCAATCACACTAATCAATGCACATCTTACTACTTGATTTAAGTGGTGATTTTCAGAGGAGACAATTTTTATCAAAATTTCAGGTTTAGTCAAACTATATATTGATGTTATAGTGGACAGTCAAACTCGTTGAAATTATAGGGACCAATACCAAACATTTACAGAGTTTATGAAAAATAATTACTGGAATTTAAAATGGTTTCATCTTGGGTAGTTTTTAGTTCAATAACAGGGTGTCTACCAAAATAATACATCCAGAAATCTTGACTTTTTCTGGACTTTTCTAGATCCTACTTAAGTAAAGTTGGAAATTAGTAATTAATAAAATAAATATTTATTTAATGAAAATCCCTACCAAAGGGCCAGTTAAGATGAAAACTGAAGCTGAATTTAAGAAGAGAATTAGATCTGCTATTTCGTATTAATGCACCCTGAACTGTGTTTGGCAGACAAGCGAGGCTTTGGTGTCTGGACTCACAGCCAGTATAATCTTATGTGGGGTTTGTGTCGGTTGTCCCTATATGTTTATGACTATCCATTCATCCATCTTATCTTACCATCATTCATCCTCATCTTCGCGATTAGCCAATGGGACAGAAAAAAGTGAAGCAAAATAAACTAAATCAACCAATCAATAGCAAACATTCTTGACCACAAGAATAATTTATTGCCTTTATTGTGACTTCTTGACCTACTTATTGATTTTTTACTTTTTTTGACTTCCATGATTTTCTTGACTGGCAGACACCCTGAATAACTTTGTTCTCTATACCCCTGCTTTACAATCAAATTATATTGAATATTGAATAAGAATGGGCAACACCTTGTTCCATCAGCATAAACCCTAAGGCAAGAAATTCTGCTCAGGCATTAAACAGTGACATTATCAGAAAGTGGTCCGAAGACTTTGTTCATTAATTGCTTCCATTTTCCAGTTTGTTTAATAGCAGGACAAACTTTATTATTTTTGTGCAATGACTGAATCAAAATAAATTTCACTATTGAGTTTGGAAGCGCAGTCCATAGACTTGTAATTTGCATGACTTTTTTTCTGTTACGTATTTTCCTAATTAATATTATGTGACGCTCAAAATGTAGGACATTTATGATATTTTTCAAATTCTTTCTGGACGCCGGACATAAGGCTAAAATATAGGATATGTCCGGGAAAATCCGGATGTCTGGTAACCCTAGCCTAGAAAACAATATTACATACTTCTTCACTAATAGAAAAGAATAAAAAAATTGTCCTTGGTGGGGATCGAACCTAGATTTCAGTAATGAAAGCTCTGTACGCTAACCAACACTCTATCAATAACACCATGTTTTCTTTTTTCCAGTCAGTCTGATTCCTTCCTCAACACCTGAAGACGAAAATGCATCTTAATTTCTATCATAATTGTTTCATTGTCTATTAATAGAAACCACGTATGTCAAAAATAGACGCATTCTTTCTGTGAAAAATCCAATGTTTCGCACATCCTGCTTCTCCATTTACTGTTATTTGGACATTCACTTGGAAGTTAAAACTTAGATTTGTGTGTTTGTTTTCACGTGCATGTGTGTGACAAGGGTGGTGTGCACGTGTATTCGATGTTTTTCTGGGTATTATTTTCGTTCAAAGCATTAATATAATTGAAAAATATGGAATTTACTGTAATGCAAGGAGTGAAATTATAAACCCAGTCCGTCAGATTCGTTCCCAAACAACATTAAATAATGGAACGTAACGTGGACCGAGTATTATTCCATGTCGAGAACACGAGACATTACGATCGACAATCTTCATCTCGTATTTCTCTTTGGCATCACTACTCAATTTACAGAGATGTATGTATACCTGTGACTGGTCGTATACAAGCCGCAGAATTGCAATGCTGTTTGGGTTGTCTAGTCACAAGGTGCTTGGTGGTCAGAGATGGATGGCTTGCTTCACTGCTTCTTCAATAGGGTTGTTACAACCCAGCTGTGTCCAAGACTGTACATGGTAAGAAAGGACGTCTTTAAAATATTTACTACTATTGACATAACTTGCAATAAATTAAACAATGTATCAGTTGGGAGGATAAATCGTACTGATCATGCATGTGCTAAAATTGTTCATTTTGTGGCTGATGAACTGAAAAAGAAGGTATTTAATCAAATTAAACAAAACACATGCAAAATAGAGTTGCTGATCGATGAATTAACAACTGTAAGGAAAAAGTCTGTATTAGTTCATTGTATAAAAGCATAATTACACTTGACCTCTAAATCCTTGTGCTCCTCACATTTTACCTGATTTTAAAAAATAATATTGTATCTGATGCATGTGCATTGTTAGTTAATCCTTTCGATGGCTCGTGGATACTTGAACTTTGCACAGACTTCCATACAGAGTGGTTAGCAAAGCCGCGGCCCTATGAATGATGGGTATGAATTCTGGCCTGGGCACAAATGTGCTTTGTGAGAGTGACCATCAATACAATCATATCATCACTCATCTTTATCTTCGAGATTAGCCAAAAGTGGCAGAAAAGTAAAATCAATCTTGAACTTCGCATTGCACAAATCAATGTGAGTCAACAACGCAATGATGAGATTAAGAATTCACATAGTACTATTTGTACATCACACTCTACCCGCTTGTCATGCTGATACATATAGCCCGCAAAGTATGCTCAAGCAATCTGTGATGTGCCTTGGAATTTCCTAAAGGTAGGATCATAACAGAAATAATTATTAGGCAGTGCCAGAGAGGAAGACTTTGGGGGTGAGAAACACACTCTGCCCTCTCCAATAATTCCTTAAGAGGTGTATATATCATAACTGTCTTTATCCTGATACCAAACTCAAATGTGCTTGAATTTTGCGCCATTAGTCAATGACACATTTAAATTTGCTATAATTTTGTATGTGACCAATTTCTTTAGAGAGAGAAGAGGCCAAAGAGGAGTGCGATCTCCCTCCCAAATTTTTGAGATATGAATGTGCCATATATGTAATAATCAATATCAGTTTTATTCCAGATTGGTAAATATTGCTTACCTCTCGTTATTTAATGCTAAAACCTCCTCAGAAATCCTGTGATAATCTAAGGCTTCAGAACAAATTTGGTCCTCCCCGATGGCATAGTGGTAAAGTCATCGACTTATAACACACAAAGGAGATTGCACTTTAAAAGGCAGAATTTGTGATGATTATGCTATCTGCGCATAAAGTTGCCTTAAATACATCATCTCAAATCTCATGCAAGAGCTAATTTAGTGCTCAATTCCTCCATGTGAAATTTTTTCCAAAATCTAAAAATAATTATCAATATGCCAAAGGTAAGTATCGCCTCCTCCAACACCAGTGTTTGGAAGTAACTAGTTGCAAGTAACAGTTACTTTTTTCAAGAATTGTAACTGCAACTAGATACTTTTAAAATCAAGTAACTGTAACTGAGTTACTTTTTTCAATAGAAGTAACGTTTCAACTGTAACTTTTACAGTTACTTTACGACAGTTAAATTGCTAACTTTGATGTTTGTAACGTGGAAAAAGAGCTAATTTTGCTACTCTTAAAGATTTTCGTCGGATCACCTAAGGCAAAATTTCAAGGCTGACTGAAAGCATAGATGCCAACTATGTGCTCGGCCCCCTGTTTTTCAAAGAGCAGCGGGGGAGGAGGAAGGGGAGCACATTTAATCCTTCCTAGGTCGAGGTGTCTTGTCTTTGCAAAAATTTCCAGATTTCAACATTTCTCACACTGAGAATGCAATCTGCTTCATGAAGTCGCCTGGGCGGGGGGGGGGGGGGAGTAACAAACGGGTCCACTCCGTTGATAGCTTCAGAACAAGGAGTCCTTTCATTTTATCTGTGAATGCAAGTGCTTTGTTGCTGATTTTCTGCAGTGGTAAATAGCTACTGGTCGTAAACCAAAATCCACGAATGAACATATATATGTCAACATGAATCTTAAATAGTATTTTAATTATTTACATTTTCTCTTTAAAGTTATGTTGTTCGCCTATGAGAGTTGAATGCTTAGTTATAGACTGAAGGTCCTGTGCCGCTTTTCGCTTAGATCTAAAATCTTCCTTAACGGAACATTCATACCGAAAAGACAGGCAACAAGTGACGTGGAAGTTTCACACTGAAACGACTCTTCGGTCAATCTGCATGCACTCACCGTGCGAATAACAAACTGAGGCAACACTGTATTCATTCTGATCATCATGCAAGTGACAAGTGACACATGCAGCTTGTCGTGTCGCTTCAGTTTGCTGGACTGCGTATATTTCTGAACATTGCTTTCCAAAAGATGTGTGTTGCGTGTCGCTTCGGTGTGAAAGTTCAATAAGCAAGTGATCTTTTTCATTACTGCTATAATTCTTATTAGAACATCTGTGCACTGTGCTCTAAATTCAAAGCTTGCCACCAGGAAGCAACATAAACTATTCTTCTAAATGTGTATTGTGAACAAAAAAATATTCAGAACTGAAATTCTTAGCTTATTATACAAAGAAAAGTGTCTCCTGCTCTAACTATTGATAAATATATCTTTCTATAATAAAAGCTTTATAAAATGTTTCTAGGTAGTTAAAAACACATGAAGTTTTAAAAGAATAAAGAAATAGGATTTTATTAAAAGCATAGCCTGCAATATTATTTGAACAGTTTACAATATTTTCTTAAACTGCTCATTCTCTAACAATTTTTTTCACAAAAAACAGGAATCTGAATCAGTGTTTTATGAATTGCATTTGTATCTAAGAGTATTATTACAACATAATGGGTTTCGAAAGAGTATTAAAAGAATACTAGATGTTTGTTCACTACTCTTTGTATGATACCCTTCGTAAGATGTAAGAAACGCTGGTCTGGGTTTCCAAGTAAATTAGTATTTGCAACTGTTTAAATATTTTGTTTATATTTTTTCCGAGATATCTAGACTGTACCATCCGTCTTGCCTTGTCTCTCATTTCGAATTTCTAAAGGCCTGTTCCATTGTCTCATTTTCTTAGCAACACTCCAGGTAATGCATGTATGTTATTTATCATAATTGCAAAGTTAATCCATCAGTGGCATTAGCAGCTCTGCGTGTGTGTAGTTAAAATATGGGATATTTTTTCGATTTGTGTTACTTATTTTTATGAGGAATTGGAAAAGTGGTTTTCGTATTTGAAAGTGAAACCCCTCCCCACCCCCAGAAAAATGATTGGTAATTTGTCTGCTCCCTACAGTAATACCTTCCACCTCCACTGAATAACAAAAATGTATGAAGACCTATATTATGTACCAACCAGAAGCATAAATGAAACACATTTACATATTTTATTCCAATTAATAATCACCAGTTGTATGTAAGTGTTAGCAAGAAAATTTCTGGCAGAAAGTAACTGTAAAAGTAACTTACAGTTACTTTTCAAGCACCAGTAACTGTAACTGAGTTACTTTTTAAATTGAGTAACTGTAACTCTGTTACTTTTTGAAGCAAGTAGTTATATTTAAAAAGTAACAATACTAATAAATATTCTATCCGGCAAAGATAAAATATAAGTTCCTGGAAAGACATGAAATCTTACTCTGCCTTACATTTACTCGAAATCTCGAAATCTACACATAACTTTCATATTACGTGAATGTTTTTGCATTTCTAGAGAAAAAAACTAAAAATTTACGAGAACTTCCAGACACTTATGTGCACAGTGCAGGAAACTCTGAAAATTAACACCTTCTTAAAATGTCCATTCGGTATTGCTCGACTGCTCGGGATCCCGAAAAGTCGGGAAATCATTTCCCAAAGTTGGGATCGGGATGGGAATTTTTTTCCAAAATCCCGTTCTAACTTTTCAGGACCCCGCACACCCCTACAAATTACACATTCAGAAGCAGTTTCAAAAATGTTAAAAATAAAAATAAATCGTAAATTACATTACATAACAAGATTGTTAATGGAGAAAGAATGAATTATTTGAAATCACACTTTTATGGCTGAAAGTATTTTTTCTAAAATGTTCATTGTACCAACATAACTGTCAACATACAAGGAAATGTCGGTCACTTTCTTAACATGCTATGCTGAGAATTGACGATCCTTGCCAAATATTTACATATTCCATTAAAAGAATACTGATATCTCACAATGACCATTGTCCAAATTTGGTGCTACCAGCCACATTTTTTGTCTTTTCATTATTTAGCTTTGCTTTGCTGCATCTGTAACGCTATTGTGTTTCCTCCTTCCCTTATTTCATTATTTTATTACCGGGATGTAAGTAAGAAAAGGTACTAGCGACAGGTTCAGTAACAAGGCTCAGACCTTTCTATGTTCGGAGTGACGCCTCCGTCCTTCAGGTACATAGCTGCGCTGTCTTCTCGATGTTCACACACCAAAACCAAATCCAATACTGATCCCGAAATTCCCTTCCGATCTTCTCAGATCGGTTCGGTTGCTTCGCTATCCAAATTCCAATACCTGTCGATTCATTTCCGTCTGTCAGGCTGGTACCTTTCCACGGATGAGGCAAGTAATGGAATTTGTAAGGTCTGCATTCCAAACCGACGAGAACATCCTGTCTCCGTAATGTTTCGTTTCAAGTACACCTTCTAATATTTTACCTACAAGTCAACATACCCCCCTGTCAAGAAGCGCCATCTCCAATGGTCGCTTGTCTGAGTGTATCATTTATTGGTTCATACATGTTAGCAATTCCTTTAAAACGATATACAGGGAGGTTATTTCAGTCGTTCACCGCCAGCGTGTCGGCCGTTCGGCGGGCTTTTCATGCAACAGGTCCCGGCAAATTGCGTTCAGGAAGTCCGTAACAGAAACCGCTTGTTTTGTAATGTTTCCACTTTTCACAATTACAGTTACAATTACAATTGAAATAAGCACGTACCTTGTCGCAAGGATGCTGGAAAAGGTGTCCTCCCAAATACAAATATTTCTGGCACCTTATTTCTGACATCTAATCTTAAATTAGACATCGCTACTTTATCCTCAGTTGACAGAAAGGGAAGACAGCATCCCGGCGCATAAAGCAAACCGAAAGCGTAAAATAATATTTAAAAGTAATAATAATGATGATCACTAACCTCCTGTGTTATAAGAGATGTTAAAAATGACCTCCTTCAACAGCAATACAACACGTTTCTTAGGTTCAAGATATCCTGTCTCTCGTAATTGTCTGACCACTTTTCTGCAAGAATTCGTTTTCACGTAATTATCGTACATAAAAACTCTCTGTTCAAGACTATATTTGTTTAACGACATAAGTAATGAATGAATAACAATTAACACACAATAAAGCACTGGCCATGAGTAGCACATTACAATAACACAGTATAAGCAACACGCGTACTGTTGAACGCAAACAGAATTGAACATGAACGAACACTGACGTCTGGTAGCCGACAGTGTTGCTAACCATTTTTCAGCAATGTCCCTACAGACGTAGTCAAAATGTCCCTACAACTGACCAAATGTCCCTACGCCAAGTAAAGTAACTAAAAAAACAACACCTCATTAGCATGCAAAACAGAAGATAAAATATACACATTTACTTACCAAATCTTTCTGCTCGGTGCTTCCACAATTAATGAAGGAGCGAATTTACAATACATGACCCCTCTACGATTTTTGTAATATTTTGCATACTCACTAATTGAGGCCTCCTAATCACGAATTTCAAGTTAAGATTTGGGGGGTCACGTGTAGAAATTGCAAAGTAAGTGAAATTGAGTGGTCCGCGATCGGCACGATTGCTCATTATTTACCGGAAGATTTTGTGTTTCCAATACTTAAAAAACGAAATATACATTCCTGATATTACTACGACCCCAAATTTTAACTATGTTTGCCTAACCTAACCTAACCGTACCTGAATGGTTCGTGGGGCTATCCGTCATTGGTTTGTTGGGCTACCCGTGCATGTATTTTTCGAGCCCAAATTTTAACTACCGGTATGTTTGCCTTGCCTAACCTAACTTAACCTAACCTTACCGAAAATGGTCAGTGGGGCTATTCCTGAATGGTTTTGCGGTAATTGTGATTACGAACCGATAAAAAATCTTATTTTCGTAGCACTTTAACAGCAAACGTTCATCATCGAAGACGCCATTTTCGTATCCTGCAATTTTATGATTGATGTACTGTTGCCAAATTTACCTATAATCAAATCAGTTCTTCTACATCGTGATTGTCGCTATCACATGTAAGCACGTTCTTTGGGCAATATACTGAAATCCATAAATTTATTAATTAGCCCACAGCCATCCGCCTGCACACTCCACCTAAAAATCTGTACAACATTAACAACTCTTTTACTGTTCTCTTCCGCCATTCTTACACGATCCATGCTCTCCAAGTATGAAATCAACAGTGTGGCAACGCTGTAGACAGCGTAACTAATTGTAATTTGTTCATATCAACAAATATGGCTACCATACTTGTATACAGAGAATCATTGCGAGAATTGAAAAGCTTATTTTACAACTTCTACACGTTAATGAACATTTTTCCCCCTCACCACAACATGTTAACTTGAGATAAGTCATCACGAATAATTATTTCGTGAGTATAAGACGTAGCATAGAAATTACAGACTGGTCCGGTATTGTAAATTCTTGCCTTAATGAATAATAGGGGTGTGCGGGCCAGAATGTTTTGGGTCGGGACGGGATCGGGACGGTAATTTTTTTAAATCCCGACATTCGGGACTGAAAAATTTGCAATTTCCCGACCAAGTCGGAAAATTTTGTGGACGGGAAATGTTCGAAATTTCCCGAAGCACTGGAAATCTCGAATTTTACAAGTCATTTTCACTTTAAGTGATTGTTTTTGCATTTCTAGAATAAAAACTTACAACTTTCGATAAGTTCCAGAAACTTACAAGGCAGAAAACGTCGAGAATTAACGACTTTTTAAAGTAAAGAATCCAGCACACCCCTAATGAATAACGTTGAGTCGTTTACTGTTGATTATGTTATTGAAGTCATACATGCTGCTGCTGTGAAGAGATAGATGTTGGTTGGTGATGCTGTATTTCCTGCAGTCTTTAACAATTTTGGTCCCATTTTATTTCCCTTTTTTGTTTTTGTATCACTTAACATTGAAAATATTCTTTCCGTTTCCGCGTTAGAATGCGGCAATGTTAGCACTATTTTCGCGAGAGTGGAAATGTTTTCAAAAAGGAACTTGCCTTGAAAGTTTTTGGTAACCGATAACATGTTCCAAAATTCTGATGGAGATTTGTTAGTTAGTTCTTTTTTCTCCTCCTCGCTAAAGTATCCAGATAAACTAATTCATAAAATGTAATTTACCAAGATTGAAAAAAGTACCTACGTTTTCCCTCATTTGGCAAAATCTGTCCCTACGTTCCTACGCGGGCGAAATTTAGTGAAAAGTCCCTATGCGGAGGGACATGTCCCTACGGTTGGCATCACTGCCGACACGTGCAGTATGAAGCGCCCTCTCGCGGCTGACAACTCACCCAACCCCCGATAAGCTGCAGGCGCTGTCGCGACAACTGAGGATAAAGCAGCGATGACTAATCTAAGATTAGATGTCAGAAATAAGGTGCCAGAAATATTTGTAATTGCGAGGGCACCTTTTTCTGCAATCCTTGCGACAAGTTAAGTGCTTATTTCAATTGTAATTGTAACTGTAATTGTGAAAAGTGGAAACATTAGAAAACAAGCGGTTTCTGTTACGGACTTCCTGTAATGCAATTTGCCGGGACCTGTTGCATGAAGAGTCCGCCGAACGGCCGACACGCTGGCGGTGAACGACTGAAATAACCTCCCTGTAGAAGGACATCAAGAAACTATCAAGCCTGGTAAGCAGAAAAATTTTACCAGTACCCATCCATAATACTTATTAGTATGCATAAATAATGCATAAACAATTAAATACCCATTAAGAACCAAAGAGCAGTAAGTTGATTAACTAAACATATGAATATGAAATTAGGATAGCTGATTATAATACATAACCACAACCATTTCCAGCACAATATTTTTTTTACGATGTTTTTGTCCCTTAAATTGATTATTTTAATATTACGTTATCACTGGTGTTCTTTGCATCGCCAATGAAAACTTAAATCATGATGCACTATACACTATCCTGGAACCAAAGTTTATAATTATTTACAAATCTGAATGAAAAAATATTCACTTTTGATAAGGCATAGTTTACACTGTATGCCATAATGACACTGTAATCACTTAGAGAATATTCACTGTTTAAACACATTGTGTGCAAACCTTAAGGGTTCAATACGACATTATTTCGTATCATTGTGTTTATTTTCACTTAATCACTTTGTTTCATCATCTTGAAAGTACCAGTTTCTTCTAAAAGAATTCACGCAATGATTGCAGATCAGTATCATTTCGATTCCCCGTGTTCTGAACTGTTCACGTTTGTCCATGCATAGAAATGTATCTGACTTCGTAGAACAATTGAGACGAACCTAGTTCCTGTACTTTATGTAGTCTATTGGGACTTCACTAGGGATTGAAGTGATGAACTTGGCGTTTCCAGTTCCTCGACCTTCTGCATTTTCACACCTTGTTGCAACTTGTAACGATTGATGACATCCTGGGCAGCTGGGATGCTCTGGTGAATTGGTATTTGGAACATGTAATGCTACTAATTGGTCCTCCTGGGAAGGATTTCCAAGTTCGTGAAATACTTGCCTGTTATACTAAGGTGTTGTAAGCTGGGAATCAGATCACAGTGGGAGAATCACATGTTGTCCTAGGTGAGAAACGTCTTACACTACTTCTCCAACTTCCCCAACTGGGACAGAAGGTTCGTCTTGGATGCATTGTCCTGTCTTAGCAGTATCAATTTGAATGTAATACACACACATTCAATGAATGCTGTTCCTTCTTTGTCCTGTCCAAACAAAGTGTAGCCTCCGGGAACATTCTTCTTGACTTGTCTTTCATCTTTCTATTTTCCAATACGGCAAGTCCATCGTCCATCAAAATCGGGGGGGGGGGGGGGGGGGGGAGGGTTTGCTCCGAAATTGGATTTAAATCTGGAGTTGTATTCTGTAGAAGGTGGAAGACAATTTGGCGGCGTTGGTCCTCGAGTTTTCCTCTGTCGATCTTCGATGATGCTCTGGTGTTGTAGGTACCTGTTAGAGGTGATCTGAGCCATTGAAAGGAAGGAGAAAGAGAAAATAAGGATAGGAATGTAGTAGATATTGGACATACACCAATCGACATTTACTCAGCCAAGTGTAGGGCGGCTTTAGAAGTTCACTGTCTGCCTGCTGGACAGGGTGTCTAATCCATTGGCTAAGTGCAAGTCGGTGGTGATGTGAATTAACAGATACTGTCAAAGTGATGTGATGGGATATCGATACAAGATTGTTTAGCCAGCGCTTTGGAAGAAGAAGGAATAGGGGGTGGTGCCGTTGATGGTCTGATATGTCTTTATTGTGCTATTCTTACAGGAATTATTTGTTCTTCATTTGTGACATTTATACTGCTAGCTTGAGGGGTAGGTTTTTGTCGACTGGTTGTTTGTTGTGCAAGGGGACGACAACAAAAACAGGATTTAATTGTCCGAACAATTCATGCCGTAATTAATAAAAATAAGATAGTCCCTACAATTATTAAAGATATCGCTGTTGCTGTATGTGACGCAGTTTCGAAGGGCAGTGCTTTATTACACTGCTCTCCATAAATTAAGCAACAAATGGTGATCATCCAATAGGATCAAACACAAGGCCGGAGGGTGTACATATTTTATTTGTAACGAAAGAAACAAGTGTCCCACGCCTTACAGAACAGAAGAAACACAAAACAAGGTACACTCGTGGGCAAAAGAAATGAAATGTACGCATGGAGCATCACAGGTGGTAAACGTTGGAGACGGAAAGTGACCATTATCTGACACTAATAAGGGATATGATCACCGCGCGCAGCAATGCACGCCTCACAACGCCGCCGCATGCTGCCAATAAGGTTGTCCACCAACTCATTGGGTATGAGGGTCCATTGTTGGGAGAGAGACAGTTGAAGGTCTTGGAGTGTTTGTGGAGGGGGCACAAGACCAGCGAGACGTCTCCCCAGAGCATCCCACATGTGTTCAATGGGGTTAGGGTCCGGGGAACGGGATGGCCACACCATGCGTTGAATATGGTGTTCGTCCAAGAACCGATCGACTAGTTCTGCCCTATGGGGACGGGCATTATCGTCCTGCAGAATGAAGCCCGGACCTCGTTCTCGTGCGAATAGTTCCACATAACGTGCAAGGACCTCATCCCTATAGCGCTGACCTGTCATGGTGCCACGTGGGAGGATATAGAGGTCAGTACGTCCACCAATAGAAATGCCACCCCATACAAGCACACCTCCACCACCATATCTGTCCCTTTCAACAATATTGGAGGGATGGAAACGAGTTCCTGCCTCTCTCCAGACCAATCGGCGTCGCGAATCACTGTCCAGTGAGAACCTGGACTCATCAGTGAAGAGAACGGACTGCCACTGGTCCAGTGTCCAGTTCACATGTTCTCGTGCCCAACGTAAGCGGGCTGTCTTCTGACGCTGGGTGAGTTGTATACACAACACTGGTCTCCTTGCATACAACCCACCCTCGCGTAGCCGTCTGCGTACTGTACTCGTTGACATAGGCCGTCCTGTGGCAGCAATAGCCGCTGCACGCACTTGGGTAGCTGTTGCGGACCTGTTACGCCGACTTGTCAAACGGATATATCGGTCATCCCTGACCGATGTCACATGCGGTCGACCTCCACTGAAACTCCGCGATGCATTTTGCGTTCTCTGGAACTTGTTCCATAACCTACTGACAACTGAACGATCGACATTGAGCCATCTGGCCACTTCGTCCTGGCGCTGCCCTGCTTCTAGTCTACCGATGGCACGCCACCGTAATTCATCAGCCAAATGATGCCTGGTTGCCATATTCGACCCTTTCCGCACACTTGACTCACCTCTGCACTCTCCAGATAGAGACACACACCTCTTCCGTGAACGCGCGTCTTCGACTCCAATACCTGGTACGCCAGAAATCCGTGCGAGGGCACGATGATCGCACTTTATGACTCACCTGTTTTCCCTAACGCATTCGTTGGTTTCTTTCAGCGTGCCCACCACTCTTCTTCTCTTTTCTCCAACTGTTTTCTCTTTTATCTCACATTTTCTTGTTGTTGCTTAATTTCTGGAGGGCAGTGTATTATTATGATTATTATTGCAATGAAACACAAGAATTATCAATCTTTATGAAAATTAATTCATTTACTGTTCTCACTCATATGTATTATGAGGAATTCGTTATATATATATGGAATTACCAGAATTCCAGAAATTGTGTACTAAGGGATATCAGATACGCTCAAGTGCGCACTATACTTAAATGGCTATCTATGAAGATAAAACCTGTCCCTAGCATCATTAAACTTAAGTGAATTAGTATTATTGTGAGCGTAAATTCATACATACTGTATATAAATATAACTTGTGCACTATTTCATTTAAATTATAACAGGAGTGTATACTCTTCAATATACGTATGTATATATTGTTGTAGAGAATTTACACTAAATATCTTAATGCTCGTTATTCTCGTAATGTTCTAATGGCTCTATTATGTAAGTTTCTTGCATAATCGTGTTTCACCGTAATCTTCGAATGCATATGATGTGAGTTTTGGAGAAACTGCTTACATGCGAAACTTCTGTCACTTCTGCTAGTTGCTTGTTGTTAGTTTGATGTCACTTTCAGGATGACGTCACCCTACTTCGTTCCTTGGCCGCTGTAATAGGAGATGTACGTGTTTTGTTGATATCGCTCTCTTCCAAGTCGAGGAGGCGAGTGTTGCAATCTTCATGAAAAGAAACCAGTTTATTCAACGAATGACAGTTTGGCGTGGTTATCACGAAATTCTATTTTTGAAGAGGACAGTTCCTGTATATTTTGATAAGATTTAACAAAATAAATGCATTTAGGTTTTAATTAAACATGGATGCTTCGATTGGACTGCTTGTTTTGTAGCGTCGCTTTTCTTCCCCTTTGACTAATCGCGACGATGACGATGAAATGATGGAATGACAACGTTCTTTCCCATTTGACTTTCTGTGGAATTATGTCCCTTTGACTTCTGTCTCTTCGGCTTCTGACTGTTCTACAGACAATTCGTCGATGTCACCATTTTCTTCTTGTATTTTCTCCTTTTCTTCGAAGAAGGGTTTGGCTCTTGTTATGGAAAATGTGTCAATTTTATCCTTTCATCGGCCGTCCTTGTAGCTAATTCGTACGCTGTTGGCATTTTCCATTTCAAGAACTGTACCATGTATTTTGAAGTAATTTGCGAAGTGCTTAGGTACATTTCGTTTCGGAACTGTGTCTAAAATTAGCACTTTTTGTCCAGGTGGAAATTCAACATGCCGTGTGTGTTGGTCTGAGTACTTTTTCTGTGTTTTAAATTTCTTCTGGAGATTTTCCTGTGCTTGTTCGCGCATCGCTTGCAATATGTCTAGGCGTTCCTTGTTAGAGTGCTGCAACGAATTTGGATCTATTCCTAGCAATGAATCCATCGCATTCTTTGGTTCGTAACCGTACATAAGGTAATGTGGAGAATATCTTGTTCCTGTGTGTACTTCTGAATTTATCGCAAACGTTATGACCGAGAGATACAGATACCACTGTGCACATTTTTTCATTACATACGGTCTCAGCCTTTGCTTTAATTTCTGAATATGTCTTTCGGCGAGTCCAACTGTTCCGTGGAAGTCTGTGTTTGCGAATCTGAGTCTGACGTTCAATATTTGACTCAATTGTGCCATAATTTTTGAAGTGTGTGCTGGTGAACGATCAAGCGTGATGTTGTCTGGCACACCAAATCGCAAAATGATCTGTTCCATTAATGCATTGGCAATCGTTTCGGCGTCAACTGAAGGTATAGATGTCGTTACCATGTACCTGGTCGCTTGATCAACGCAGATGAGAACGTAGCGATGTCCGTGATTGGCTGTGGCCTGCAGTGGACCGCACGTGTCGATGACCCACTTCCTGGCTGGGGTGGCGATCGGTTCGAACGTCTGAAGGGTGAGCTTCTTTGGTCCGAAATCTCTCTTCGACATCTGGCATTCGAGGCAACTTTTTGATTTCATGTACACCCATCGTTTTAATCCTGGGAAGTAAAATCTTTTCCTGAAATTTTCATACGTGGAAGATGGTGAAGCATGAGCTGCATTGTATTCACTGCAATGAATCTTCTCGAAAAGTTCATCTTTTAATTTGTGTGGAATGCACAAGAGAAGTTCCTCTGTCTTGTTGTATCGATGACATCTGTACAGTTTGTTGTCTTTGATGACGTAATACTGTGCTGCTCATACTACTCCTGGATCTTGCATCGGATCGTTGTTGATGACCTTAATGATAGGGCCGAATAATGGATCGTCTTCTTGATGTTGTCGAATGCTGAAGTTTTCATCCTCTAGGTGGAAAATTAGTTCAGGGTTGTCTTCACTGTCGGCAGGAGCTTCCTCTGCTGGATAGCGGCTTAAAGTGTCAACAAGGGCATTTCTGATGACTTGACATGTTTCACATCGAAGGAAAACTGCTGTAGTTCCAGAGCTCTTCGTGCCAACGGACCTGTCAAATTTGATGCTTGTCGTAAATAGGATATGGAGTGATTATCAGTTATTAAAGTAAAATGGCTGTTTAGCAAATAATATTTAAACGCTTTTACTCCATAGACCACTGCGAGAAATTCTAGTTCAAATATTGATTTCTTCTTCTCTGTGTCGGTTAATCTGCGGCTCGCAAAGGCAACTGGGTGGCGTGAGCTTCCGTCTTCCGAATCTTGCCAAATGCTGGCTGCGAGGCCAACTGTAGACGCATCGGTGATGAGGTAGGTCTTCTTGTTTTGAGAATATGGTTTGAGAACGGGAGAACTGAGAATTTTATCCTTTAGTTCATCGAACTCTTTCTGGTGCTGCTCTGTCCACGTCAACGGAACGTTCTTTTTCAAAAGTTTATATATGTTATCCGCAAAAAATGAGAATCCGGACACATATATCCTAATGTAAGAACAAAGTGCTAAGAAGCTCTTCACGTGTTTCTTATTGTTAGGTGTTGGAAAATTCTTGATTGAATTAATGATTTTGTCGGAAATTTTCATCCCTTTTGCAGAAAGAAGATGTCCCAAAACGATGGTTTCTGAAAATGCGAACTTACATTTCTTTATTCCAACTGTCATGTTTGCTTTCCTAATCCTATCAAATATTTGTTGAATTAGGGAGAAATTCTCTTCAAAAGTGGAAGTTGCTATGCACAAATCATCTAAATAGGTGGCTACTTGATTGTCGGGAAGACCACTAAATACAATGTCCATTGGTCTATTCATAAAACTACTGGATGTCTTCATGCCCATAGGTGAACATTTATAATGGAATGAACCACAACCTGGAATTGCGAAGCTGGTAACTGGACGTGATTCTTCTGATATTGGAATTTGAAAATAAGCTTCAGCCATGTCCAATGTAGTGTAAAAAAATTTACCCACAAGACGTGCTAAAATGTCATTCCAATCTGGAGTGGGATATGAAACATTGTATATTACTTTATTAATTTCTGAAAAGTCTGAAAATAGTCTGCAGGTTCCATTTGGTTTCTTAACTAAGAATATGTGATGACGAAATGGTGAGTTTTCACAAGGTTCAATGATCTGTTGTTCTTGAAGTCTTGTTATTTCATTTTTCATTTTTTCCCTTAAATTTATGGGTATGGGAATTTGCCTAGCAAATGGAGGAACACATTCAGCAACATCTATGTGTGCTTCCATTGCGTTTGTTTTAGAAAAGCACTCAGGATTCCAATACATGATATCTGCATAACTGTAAATTAAATTTTGAATTTTGTGCTTTTGGTCCTCTGTTAGTTCGGGATTTATATCAATTTGTTTAACGTCAAAAAATTTCCTATGTTTAGTGAGTCGTTTTAAGGTTTCCTGGTCTAAATTTTCGTCACCTTGCTCGAATGAATGATGTACTTTATGACCACTATTTGCATTCGCATTGACGTTAGTGTCATGAATTTCAGAAATTATTTGGTTACTTCCTGCTGAACCAATTGGAGTGTTTTTCTGTATTACTAACGGATGATTTTTTGTGTTTGTTAGCAAAATGTGGGGTTCTTCTTCATTAACTAATGCATAAGGTGCTAAAACATCTAACGAGTCCAACAATTCTTTATTCGGTTCAAATGTGTTATATTTAGTCCCAATCTGAATGTTTTCTAGCCGTAGTTTTACATAAGTTGAGGATTTCGGTTGTAATGTTATTTTATGTTTTGCTACAAATGTTGAACTTTGATTTAAATCTAACATTTGAAATATTTGATCAGGAATGGTGTGTACTTTGCTTTCGTCACTGGAAAATTGCCATTTTGGTGAATACCCTAATCTCTGCAATGAGATCGTATTATCTCCTAACGATATATTTGCTTTATGTAGATTTAAAAAATCTGTGCCCAAAATTGCATACTGGAATTTTGTATTAGCTATTCTGAACGGGTGACAGTAAAATTTCCCACCGATTCGGAATCGTATGAAGGCAATTTGTCTGACAGTTATGGAATTTCCACTTATTCCTGCTATGGTTGAATTTGTGTTTATTCTTTTTGCATTTGTTGGAACCAAGTTATCATTCATTATACGACAATTTGCACCTATGTCTACAAGTACTTTACAAGGTTTCCTATTCACTGTTGCTTCTAGAAAGCTAAGATTATTCTTTTTAATTATGGGAACTGTATGTGAACTTTTCCCCTGACGACCGTTCCCACGTTCATAGGGTTTCAATAGTTTAAAGAGGCATTAGGTGATTGTTGTTCCGATGAACCTGTCTGATTGTAATATACTTGTTGATTATATTCCTGGGCTGTGTTTAGTTCACTTTGGGGGCAACAGTTTTGGCAGGGTTGCCATCTCCGAGCTTGTTGAGGGTGTTGTCTCTGGAATGGCCTATAACCTCCTCTATGGTAATTTGAACGTGTCCTGTTCCCACGCTGGTAACCATTGTTTGAATTATTTGATCTAAAAAAAGTGTTACTTCTTTGGGAATGTGAACTATTCCTACAGTTATATCTTTGGCGTGCAGGAAATCTATTATTAGTTCTAGTAGGCTGTGATCTATTTCTGAACGTTTGCGCACTATTCTGAAAATGATTAATTTGGAGTTCATTCATTTTAATTTCCAAATCTTTTAATTGATCTTGTGTTACAAAGTTTTTTCCTGTTTGCAGTTGACTGTTTATTTGAGCTAGTTTGAGGTTCTTTTATGGGAGGTTGGGTTACTATGTTTTGCAATCCTATCTGATTTGTTGATGCAACTAGACCTTGGGTATATTTAAGCGCCGCTAATTCCCTAGCTTCTCTGTATGCTTGCTCTTCCAAAAGGATTTGTTTTCTTTGAAAGTTGTTGATGAACCGTAGAAGTTCATTCACCGAATTAAAATTCTTGTCGGAAGCTACTTGAAGGTACTGGGTACGTAGTACCCTCACAATGTAATAAATTACATGATCCACGGATGCTTGGGGAAGATATTTCTGAATCAAGGCATGCTTACGCAAGATGTAAGCTTGCGGGGTTTCCTGAATTTGTTGGACTTGTTCCTTTAAGAAATCTTCAACCAGGAGAGGTTGACCAATGTCCCTAAAAGTGTTGGTAATTTCTGTTTTGAGCGTTTGATACTCCTTATTTGCATAATCTGGTTGAGATTTTATTCCCGTTATTAAATCTAAAGCGATTCCAGTGAGGAATAAAGGCAAGAAATCTTTTCTTTTTGCAGGGGTCCAAGTTAATGCATCCGCCATATTTTCAAAAGTTGTGAAAAATTGATCAACAACAAGGGTTTTGCCCCTGAAAACTTTTCAGGTTGAATAAAATTTGGTATGTTTAATGCCATGACTTCAGCATTGTTGACAACGGTGGAAGGAATAATGGCAACACAGTCCGTGGAATGTGCAGTGTTGGTGGAAAACTGCTGTATGTATCGCGACCTTGCCCTGGTGACTGGACGAGATGGTGAAATCGGAACCGTTTGTTCCGCCAGCTGTTGAATCCTCGTTAAAGATAAGTCAAGTTCATGTTCATTTTTCCTTAGCATTCCTAACCCGCGTTCTGAAGCACATATTTCCTATAAGGAACTCGCACCTACAACTAAAAGTTACAAAAAAGGCCCGTGCCTCCACCATGTTTCCTCCTTCCCTTATTTCATTATTTTATTACCGGGGTGTAAGTAAGAAAAGGTACTAGTGACAGGTTCAGTAACAAGGCTCAGACCTTTCTATGTTCGGAGTGACGCCTCCGTCCTCCAGGTACATACCTGCGCTGTCTTCCTCGATGTTCACACACTAAAACCAAATCCAATACTGATCCCGAAATTCCCTTCCGATCTTCTTAGATCGGTTCGGTTGCTTTGCTATCCAAATTCCAATACCTGTCGATTCATATCAGTCTGTCAGGCTGGTACCTTTCCACGGACGAGGCAAGTAATGGAATTTGTAAGGTCTGCATTCCAAACCGACGAGAACATCCTGTCTCCATAATGTTTCGTTTCAAGTACACCTTCTAATATTTTACCTACAAGTCAACAATTGTGTCATTAAGGATGCATGATAGATAAAATCGGTAAATTGACGCTGTAAAGACACGACACCGAACCTTACACTACCAGTAGCTACATTGGGCTTTATTGTATATCATCCACAAAAAACACATTTTACTTTATTTTAAGAAGGATTTATGTAACTCTGTTTCATTAAAAATACATAAAATTTAACCTGTTGTTTCCTTCATTTCAAGAAGTTTTCAATTTTGATAAAGGATAAATATGTTAAATTATCATATGTATACGGAAATATTTCAATAAATAAGGTGACTAGTCACAATCACGTATTCTAATAAAGAAAAGATAATATACAAAGACTCTATGCAGTTGAGATTATACATTTCGCCTTTTATGTTGGCATTTTCATCATCTCAATACAATTGATGCAATACACTGTAATACTCTGGTTAACAACAGTTGTTCTATACACTAAATAAATCCACCAAAATTTGAGCTATCCAACACACAGTATGTTTATTTTCAATCTGAATTACTTTCTTATTCCATTTATGTTTAATTTGCAAAGAGAGAGAGAGAGAGAGAGAGAGAGAGAGAGAGAGAGAGAGAGAGAGAGAGAGAGAGAGAGAGAGAGAGAGAGAGAGAGAGAGGCAGGCTTGCAGCATTGTTAACATCACGTGCCGTAAAACAGCTGCAGGGTTGGCATGGGAAGAGCTTTTATTTTCCGCTCTGTTCACACACACATTTGCACACATAAATGGCATTTGTGCTGCCACCTGGAATACATTTCTAGAACTAATTCACACACCATTGGACACACTGTTTTTGATGAATTTACGACACTTAGGGTACTTTTCAGAATGAGCTGAAAATTGTACCACAGTATTATTTCATCATTTTCTGACTATTTTTGGGTCAAATCTCCAGGGGAACCGAGGCAAGTTCTCCAGTGTGACTTTGGTTCCCCGAATATAAAGTGTGTAGTTTAACTTTGTTCCCCGAACGTGCAAGCATCTCTTGTATTTTCTACTGCTTTTGCTTGTATTAATTTAGAAAAACAGAAGTTCTGCCCGTCTTGTCTTCTTGTGTGTGAAGGAAGAAGGCACAATTTCTGTGTATGAATTTGACATTTTTCAAGTTCGTCTCACTTATTGTTATTACGTTCTGATCCTGATCAATTACAACGTATGATGGACTATGTGAAAGCATAGAGTAAGGTGGGGCAAGACTGCGCAGTTTGAGTTCATAATTTTATATTCAAGCTATGAAACTACAGACACACATGAAAAATGCAATACACATTGCACTATCCTTTGCTGACTCACAGTAAATTTCCGAGAGCTGAATGAACAATATTTCTGCATGAAACAATTACAAAACCGTGACCATGCAAATGCGCAGTCTTACCCGCACCGTGGGGTAAGACTGCGATCAAGTTGGGGTAAGAATGCGCACTTTCTACACAGTCACATTTGTATAAAAAGAAACACAAATCACCTAAAAAAGTTCTTCTATCATATGGGATACATTTCTCGTGGCATTCTCACAGTAGGCACAGTGAATTCCGTCCTTCACTTGGGTTAGGAATCGCTAACACAAATCACAAATAATGGTTCCTGTTTCATACGAGGTGCAATTTTCATGCCACCACTCGTCACATGTGGAACACTGGATCCAATCCTCTACTGGAGGATCGCTGTACTTCTCATTACAACCTGGGCAATTGTACTCTTTCTTCTGGCGCTTTCTGCTTGCTACATTGCTTCAACAACGATGTTCCGTTTCTGTTTCCCCTGAACTTTCTTCTTACTCTTCTCAGCCAAGGAGGCTTCCAAGTTGACTTTGAATGGAGATCCAGTTAACACCTGAGACTGCCTTCCCTTTCGTCGGCGGTGCTGAATATGCTCTGCACGTGGAAGTGGTGATATCTGGTTAACGGAAATGTGCCCGTATGATCCAGTATTGTTAACCCCACTTGTTGAAGGCTGCTCAAAGAGTTGGAGCTGATACATTTGTCACAGTAGAGGGAAGCAACTCGTCCTCAGTGAAGATGTCTTGATTGAATGGGCATAATTCAGTCACTTCAAAGCCCTTCATGGCATTCCCAACTGTAGCTGCCTTCCCATATTCCTTTGTAATAATGGATGCCACTTGGAAAACTGTGATTGGGCGACCCGGATGGTTACTCATCCACTTATCACACTCAGATGAATGAAACGACTTCAGTGGACCAAAAAATGATCTAATGGCTGGGCCTTGCAAGCCACACACTTGCACCTGCAAGCCACACACTTGTGGGGTAAAATTGTGCACGTGCGCAGTCTTGCCCCGTGCTGCTTTCCTGAACAAATCACGTGATGCTACCCAGCTTTTGCACAAAGCAATGGAAACTAATACACAGGTGGGCTCGGCATTAACACAGCTTCTTCTATCCATGAAAATCGTAATATTGTATACATTCACAGTGACGTAGTACTCAAAACACGAAGTACCAAAATAAATAGCAAACACCCTCAAAATCTTTTCACTTACCTCTCTCAGCACAACGAATTTCAAACGTATCTTCACCACTGTCCACAGCTAGCTACCATCTTGGACGAAGTAACGGTGGCGCAGTGGTGCCAACTGTGTGTGATTTTCACCTCGAAAAACCGGTGCGCAGTCTTACCCGCCGCGCAGTCTTACTCCACCTTACTCTACATGTCAAGTTACGGTACGCGAAAGGTATCGGATTCGTGCTAATAGTTTATAATTCTTTTGCTGCGACCTGATTGGCTTTTTCACTTCCATGCTGACAGTTCCATCACACTGTGCCAGAGGTATCTGATAGTACACATCTACAAGGGTAGCAGAAATAGCCAAATAAAATCCTTTGCATAGAATATTTTTCCTAATGTTTTCAAGATCCTTGAGAAATATTGCTTTAGGGATAACATGCTCACCTGCAAAGTGGTGCTTCCAGTTGGTTATTGCATCTTCGAATTGTAAAATTTGCATGAATTGGCTTAATTGTACTAATCTTGTCATGAATTCCAAAAGATACACTTGTGTTACATGCATGCTCTTATACGTTAAACTTTGTAATTTTAAGATTAAGTCATTTTTATTGTTGGCTAAAATTTCTGAGTGGTTGTTATAAGCTCTGAAGACATCGATGATTTTGTGTTGGAACGAGTTGATTTCGCCACTAATATTTTAGAAAAAATATATGGTTAGCTTCTAGTTGGAGCTGCATACTTGTTATTGTTTGGTTGATTTGCCTCTCCTTCTGAAATAGAGGTTTGATTTGCTTAGTGGTGGCGAAATCACAGCAGTAGTTAGCCATAGTGCTGATGAAGCCTAATATGGTTCGCTTCTGCATGGAACTTGGGGGATTGTCTGGAAAAAAAAAAGGAATATGTGGTTAAATAATGGGTATGCAGACTCTGCAACTTGATGGATAGTTGACAGTTTGGTGAGGTATTGTCTTGTGGACTGCATAATATGTTGTGGGGGAGGAGAAATAGCTGTTGGGGTTTGGGAATTTCTATGGGCATGTTGCAATGTAATGGGATTGTATAGTTATAGGTTATTGTACCTGGCAGTTTTTTTATATATAGTCCACATGAAATTTGCAAATGTTGTGTGGCTTGCACTGTCTCAAGGATGTCGGCAAGGAGGAACGTTAGGGTGGTTCACATTTTGTTCGTTGTGTTCTGCAAATGGTAAAAGATGAATATTAGTTCTTATCTGCATGTGTAGTTGTTGCAGAGTTTTTAATTTCTAAATTAAGTATTTTGCAGAGTTCTTTTATTTCTAGACTTAAGACAACATGGTAATGAGCGAGCAAACAGATTTTTTTAAAAAAATATGAGATAGCACATATGTGCATAGAGCTACTTTTTATGTTTACTAATTTTCTCTTTTATTTGCTATTATTAATATTGCTGTGAAATGAGAAGAAATGTATGTTTTTAGCGAGCAATTCTGGCTTTTCTAACATTAGTATGCTTCTTTGTTTATTTTCTCCTCTTTATTTTTTTTTCCTGCCA